>NW_026652298.1:38993685-39069764 GCF_009828535.3 Hylobates moloch | reverse complement strand
TTTCACTCCTGTTGCCCAGGCTGGAGTGCAATGGCATGATCTCGGCTCACCGAAACCTCCGCCTCCCAGGTTCCAGCGATTCTCCTGCCTCAGCCTCCCTAGTAGCTGGGATTACAGGCATGTGCCACCACGCCCGGCTAAATTTGTATTTTTAGTAGAGACGGTGTTTCTCCATGTTGGTCAGGCTGGTCTCGAACTCCAGACCTCAGGTGATCCGCCCGTCTCGGCCTCCCAAAGTGCTGGGATTACAGGCGTGAGCCACCGCGCCTGGCAGTATAGTCTCATTTTTTAAACAAAACCAAACACCCGAAGCAGGGGAGTGTGAGGCCGACCCTCGGCCGGGGAGGCTGCACCCGGGCGCCCGGGCGGGGGTTGGCGCCTCATGGATCGGGATACTCGCCCGGGAGGTTGGACTCTCCCTTCATTAAGACCCCCGGGTCCCAGTCATGGAGGAGGCCTCGGCGCTTCCCCGTGGAGGCCCTAGACCAGGCAGCCTCAGTTTCCCCACGGGCGGAAGCCGACTCGAGAGTGGGGTGCCCTCGCCCCGCCTGCTCCTCACGGCGATTGCCCCCCCGCGCCCCGGGCTGGACAGGTGGGGCGCCGCGAAAAGGCCCGGCAAGCCGGAAGTTGCAATGGGGCAGCCGGACGCAAAACGCGGGGACACCCGCCGGGGTCGGCCACGATAGGGTGACCCTCCGCGCTCGGTGGAGCTGCCGATCGGGGGCGCGAACGGGAGCGCGCAGGTGAGCGCGGCGGGGCGGGGCTGAGTGGCGGGGGCGGGGCCCGGGGGCTGCGGCCAATCACCGGCGCCTCCCCTGGGCGGGGCGGGGCCGTTGCTTGGGCGACAGGCTACGGCGTCTGCGTTCTGTGAACTGAGCTGCCGGGCTGTGCGGACAGGTTCGCGTGGGGCTCCTGGGCCTCCTGCAGCCGCGTAGGTTTCATTGACCGGGTCGCCTCCACGCCTCCGGAGGCTCTCAGGAGCTGGTGTCCCCCTGGGAATTCTTTTCTTCTTTTAACAATGTGTATTCCTTGGGTCCTACCTATCTAACACTTCTGCTGGTTTCTTTTTCTTCTCTTTTAGAGTTCAACATTTCCTCTGCTCTTTTTTGTTGTTTGTTTGTTTGTTTGAGACTGAGTCTCACACTGTCGCCCTGGCTGGAGTGCGGTGGCGCGATCTCGGCTCACTGCAACCTCCGCCTCCCGGGTTCGAGCGATTCTCCTGCCTCAGCCTCCCAGGTAGCTGGGATTACAGGCGCCCGCCAGAACGCCCAGCTAATTTTTGTATTTTTAGTAGAGATGGAGTTTCATTATGTTGGCCAGGCTGGTCTCAAACTCCCGACCGCGTGATCCGCCCGCCTCGGCCTCCCAAAGTGCCGGGATTACAGGTGTGAGCCACCGCGCCGGCCTGCTCTGTTCTTTATTATTCTTATTTTTCTTTACCTTGCTCAGCTCCCTTGTTTTCCCCTATCGTCGTCTCCTTCCTTCCTTCCTAAGGCTGGCTACATCTCCCTGTCTCCAACCTGGATTAGCCACCTTAATTAGCACCAATTATTTTGTTCTTACTTCAGATGGGTCTTTTTCCCCTAGTTTTTATTATTCTTTAAGTCTTGACTTAACTGTCAGGTCGATCTCTGATAGCAGATCATGATTTATTTACTAAAGGAGGAGTCCTCTCCTCACTCAGGGTCCGTGAAGCCGCCAGCTGCAGGAGTTGGCATTTATTGAGTAGTTACCATGCTCGAAGCTCTGCTAAGCGGCTTTGTGCATTATAGTCAATTCTTCGTTTCTTTCCTTTTTTTTTTTTTTTTTTTTTTTTGAGGCGGAGTTTAGCTCTTGTTGTTCTGGCTGGAGTGCAATGGCACCATCTCGGCTCAGCACAACCTCCCCCTCCTGGGTTCAAGCAATTCTCCTGCCTCAGCCTCCCGAGTAAGTGGGATTACAGGCATGCGCCACCATGCCCGGCTAATTTTTGTATTTTTAGTAGACACGTGGTTTCTCCATTTTGGTCAGGCTGGTCTCAAACTCCTGACCTCAGGTGATCCGCCCACTTCGGCCTCCCAAAGTGCTGGGATTACAGGCATGAGCCACTGTGCCTGGCCCCAATTATAGTCAATTCTTGTTTTTTTTGTTTTTTTGTTTTTTTTTTTGAGGCAGAGTTTCATTCTTGTTTCCCAGGCTGGAGTGCAATGGCGTGATCTCGGCTCACCGCAACCTCCGCCTCCCAGGTTCAAGCAATTCTCCTGCCTCAGCCTCCCTAGTAGCTGGGATTACAGGCATGTGCCACCACGCCCAGCTAATTTTGTATTTTTAGTAGAGATGGGGTTTCTCCATGTTGGTCAGGCTGATCTCGAACTCCCTACCTCAGGTGATCCGCCAGCCTTGACCTCCCAAAGTGCTGGGATTACAGGCATGAGCCACCGCGCCCGGCCTATAGTCAGTTCTTGAGAGGTAAGTACGTCCCTACACAGATGACCTGTGAGTTGGATGCAGACAGCAGGTGTGTTCTGCTAGACTTATATAGAATTCTTTTTTTCTTTTTTTTTTTGAGGCAGAGTCTCGCTCCGTCCCCCAGGCTGGAGTGCAGTGGCAGTATCTCGGCTCACTGCAAGCTCCCCTTCCCGGGTTCACGCCATTCTCTTGCCTCATCCTCTCGAGTAGCTGGGACTACAGGTGCCCGCCACCACGCCCGGCTAAATTATTTTGTATTTGTAGTAGAGATGGGGTTTCACCGTGTTAGCCAGGATGGTCTCGATCTCCTGACCTCGTGATCTGTCCGTCTCCGCCTCCCAAAGTGCTGGGATTACAGGCGTGAGCCACCGCGCCCGGCTGGAATTCTGAAATTTTAAAACTTTGTCATCAATTTAAAAGTCAGGAGGTCACAGAGGAATCGAATTGTTTTTTGGCTTTTCTTCAATGATTTCTCAAATGCCTCTGAAGTCCCTTCTCCCTCCCATCTTACACCCAAGCCATTGGTCCCGTGTGTAAGCTGGTGGCTGGAGGCATTTAAGTTTTTTGTTTTTAAATAGAGTTGGGGGCCGAGTGCGGTGGCTCAAGCCTGTAATCCCAGCACTTTGGGAGGCTGAGGCGAGTGGATCATGAGGTCAAGAGATCGAGACCAGGAGTTTGAGATCAGCCTGGCCAACATAGTGAAACTCCATCTCTATTAAAAATACAAAAATTGGCTGGGCGTTGTGGCGGGTGCCTGTAGTCCCAGCTACTCAGGAGGCTGAGCCAGGAGAATGGTGTGAACTCAGAAGGCGGAGCTTGCAGTGAGCTGAGATTGTGCCACTGCACTCCAGCCTGGGCGACAGGGCAAGAGTCCACTCAAAACAAATAAATAAATAAATAGAGTTGGGGTCTCATTATGTTGCTGAGGCTGGTCTGGAACTCCTGGGCTCAAGCCATCAGCTCACCTCGGCCTCCCAAAGTGCTGGGATTACAGGCACGAGGCACTGCACCCAGCCCCGTTTAAGTTTTTAATATCTGCTCTACTTACTGACTCACCCTGCCCTGACGCCTTTTGGAGCTCTTTTAGGGGTTGCTATTGCCACAAGGCAACTGTGGTAACCCTCTCTCCTAGACCTGCCTAGATCCAAAAGCCAGCCCTGGAAGGAATACCTCTCATTCTCAAGAAGAAGTTAATGTCTGCCTGATAGTAGATGTCCAATAAATCTTCTTTGAACAATTAAATAGATGCTCAGACTTCATTTGACCTAATTTAGGTGATCCTATGGAGGGATCCAAACCTTTGGACTCCCCCAGTATCCCTGAAGTGGCCCCTTTTGCTGGTAGAGAAACTTTTGCCCAAGAGTCGGGACACATCGACACATCCACTTTTGGGGGGCTTGGTGCACTCCTGGGACTGTGTGGGGTGAAAGGGTCCCTTTCAGGAGTGAATTCCCTGACCCTGGACACTCAGCTCTCCTTCTGGTTGGCAGAGTGAAGAGTGTCATCATTTCCAGGACCCCTCCCCACTTCAGCTTTCAGTTCATCGCTCACTCTGGCTTGAAAACAGTACTGACTTGTTAAGTTGCATGTCTCTCTTCGCCTTGAGGCTTAAAACACCTAGAAGCCGGGTGTGGTGGCTCACACCTGTGGTCCCAGCTACTCAGCAGGCTGAGGCAGGAGAATTGCTTGAAGCCAGGAGTCCGAGACCAGCCTGGGTGATATATCGAGACCACATCTCTAAAAAATCAAAAACAAAAACAGAACACCTGGCCGGGCACAGTGGCTCAGCCTATAATCCCAGCACTTCGGGAGGCTGAGGTGGGTGGATTGCTTGAGCCCAGGAGTTCGAGACCAGCCTGGCCAACATGATGAAACCCTGTCTCTACTAAAAATACAAAAATTAGCTGGCCGCGGTGGCACACTCCTGTAATCCCAGCTACTCGGGAGGCTGAGGAAGAAGAATCGTTTGAACTCGGAAGGTAGGGGTTGCAATGAGCCGAGATGGTGCCATTGCACTTCAGCCTGGATGACAGAGCGAGACTCTGTCTCAGAAAAACAAAAACAAAAACAAAAACAAAACAAAACAACAACAAAAATCCCAAAAACAGAACACCTGGAAAACACCAGACACAAATCCCAGAAGTAATTTTTCTTTCATCAAATTGACAATAGCATCAATCAGAATCCCAGGACTCCTAAAACATGTTTAACTCCAAAAGCAGAGTGGCAAACTCAAATGCTACAGGGGCCAAGCAGGCACTGTGGCCTCCTAGAAAGTGGACCCTGAGGGTGGCGAAGGTGGTTGCAGCATTGGTAAATGTTCCAATTTTTTTAAAAGAATCAATTTTATAGGCCGGGCATGGTGGCTCATGCCTGTAATCCCAGCATTTTAGGAGGCTGAGGTGGGCGGATCACCTGAGGTCAGGAGTTCGAGACCAGCCTGACCAACATGGAGAAACCCCGTCTCTACTAAAAACACAAAATTAGCCAGGTGTGGTGGCACATGCCTGTAATCCCAGGTAATCAGGAAGCTGAGGCAGGAGAATCGCTTGAACCCAGCAGGCGGAGGTTGGGGTGAGCTGAGACTGAGCCATTGCACTCCAGTCTGGGCAAGAAGAGCGAAACTCTGTCTAAAAAAATAAAAGAATCAATTTTATGACTCTCAATTTTTAAATGTTAGAAACTAAGTTTAAAAAAAAAATAGCTGGGTGCGGTGGCTCACGCCTGTAATCCCAGCACTTTGGGAGGCCGAGGCAGGTGGATCACTCAAGGTCAGGAGTTCGAGACCAGCCTAGTGAACATGGTGAAACCCCGTCTCTACTGAAAATACAAAAATTAGCCCGGCATGGTGATGGGCACCTGTAATCTCAAATACTTGGGAAGCTGAGGCAGGAGAATCACCTGAACCAGGGAAGTGGAGGTTGCAGTGAGCCGAGATCACGCCATTGCACTCCAGTCTGGGCCACAGAGCGAGACGTCATTTCAAAAAAAAAAAAAAAATTAAACCCTCTGGGCATGATGGCTCACACCTGTAATCACAGCACTTTGAGAGGTGGGAGGATTGCTTGAGATCAGGAGTTCAAGACCAGCCTAGGTAACAAAGCAAGACCCCCATCTGTACAAAAAAATTAAAAAAAATTAGCCAGGCATGGTGGCATGCCTGTGGCCCCAGCTACTTGGGAGGCTGAGGTGAATTGTTTGAGCCCAGGAGGTTGAGGGTACAGTGAGCTACGATCGTGCCACTGCACTTCAGCCTGGGTAACAGAGCAAGACCCTGTCTCAAATAAATAAACAAACAAACGCTTGAAAGCCCACACAACATATCACAAGCTGGTATAGCGGCAACTGTGCCTGTCTTACTGTGTGAAGCTGTGCATCTCGGGGGATTCTGGTGAGCGAAAGACAACGGGCATGGGAACGTTTCCTAGGACCTTCCTGGAGTCTGATTCCAGGACTGGGCCCCTGGCCCTTTTCCTGACACCCAGCCCCCATGCCTGCCCAGGAGAAATGGTTCCTTCCCCCAGAAAGTAAAGCACAGTCTCTGTCCTCCCCATTTGAGGACTTACTTCCCAGGGTCTAAAGGGAAATGGTGCCTGAGAGGCAGAATCCGCAGCGGCCAGGCGTGTTTGAGAACCTAGGACCCCAATAACAGCTGAATCACACCCTCTATCCCCAAGCTGAAATGCGCCTGGAAGAATCAGATTTACCAACTTCTTCCTAAGGCGTGGGGCATCCGGGTTGTGGGGAGTTCCCAGCCTATTTCCCAAGTTCACTCTTGGGGAGAGAGTTCTGTGCCAGTCTTGGGGGGGACCCAGAGGGCCCTTGACTAGGAGTCCCTAAATGAATTCAGGGTCCCTCAGTAGACAATAACCTTCAGAAACCCCAAGTGCTAAAATAAATGGTACTGCCCTCTCCACCGTGTAAAATGCCCTTCTTTCTACCTGTGAGGACGACTGCAGTGCTCTCTTTGAAATTTCAAATAACACAATCTTTCCACAAAATGCATCTTCCATTTTTCTGTTTTGGTGGCTCTGCCTTGCTGGCATCATGAACGCATGCTGGGTAAAGCCATCCTCATGAGCTGGCATTGCGGCTCTGGGGGTCACCTCCCGGCCAAGAGCAGGTGCAACCCAGGCTCCACACCCGGAACCCTCAAAACCGGGAACGCTGTAGGGCTGCGGCTGCGTGGGGAATGGGATCTGGGAGGGACTTCCTGTTGTCCCTAATCCCAGTCTCCACCCGACTCCCCCGCCCGCCCCGTGCAGGCTGTGGAGACTCCCTTCCCGGGGGAGGGGGCCCCCGCTGCCGCAGGTGCCCCCTCTGCCTCCACCCCGGTGAGAAGGGGGTGCTGGGGAGGGAATCTGGATCCCGAGACCGGCGCAGATGATCAGCTTGCAGGAGGGGATGGGGTCAAAGGTGGAAGGCTTCAAGCTGGCAGGAGAGAAGGGGGCCAGGACTGGGTTTGGGAAGGAGAAGGACATTGTCTGCCAGGACCGAGAGCAGGATGGGCATCCCAGGCCTGGGGCAGGTGGCTGCAGCTGCAGGGGGGCTGCTGATAGCGGGCAGGTTGATTTCTGAATTCCCGGTGGGGCTGGGAGTCAGGTAGGGACACAGGGTGTATGTCCTGGGGTCGGGGGACAGCAGGGCCTGGATTCCCCTGGCCTTGACGGGCGGGGCCCCACCAGCACCTGTTTTGCAGGATCTCTGCAGAACTTTCTGCTCCTGATGACAGGAAATAGCACTTCCAATTTAGCCTGGGCTTTCCCTGAGCCGGTTACACTGAGATGCGAGGCTCTTGCTTCAGCGATAAAGGGGACAATACAAAACAGCATTCTTTCAAAAATAGGACCCAGAAAACATCACAGAGAGTGGGACCATCGGATAGGGTCTGGGAGACTTTCTTTCCGATTGGGACCAGGGAGCGCTGGTCCTCGTGGGGATTTTCAGGGCTCTTTGGGGGTGTCCAGGAAACGAGGGCTGGTTTCTGTCTGCTCTTCCAGGCTCCTGGCCAGAAGCTGGAGGGGGCTTGGTCAAAAAGAGGGAGAAACAACTCAGCTGTTCTTTCTAGCTCTGAAATAGAAAATGTCTGCAGACGGCGGAGGCATCCAGGCCACCCAGGACAAGGAGACACCCCCGGAGGTACAGATGGGGCTGGGTGAGGGAGGCGTGCGATGGAAGAGGCTGGTGTGGAGGAGATTTTCAAGGCATGGAGTCTGGACCCCTGGAAGAGTTAGACTCACTGGGGTGGGGAGATCAAAGAGAAGGTGGCATGCTGGGTAGTACGCTCTGTCTGGAATTTACAGCATAACAGTTTTGCTTTGCTGGTGAATTCTCTAGTCAGTGGCCACAGGAGATGGCAGAGGTCTGGGTGGGGGGTCCTATCAGTGAGGTTTTCTTTCTGAGCAGCGCTCACAGCACACAGGGAAACCTGTTCTCCTTCCCTGTGCTTCTCCACCTGGAACCACAGCTTCTCATCTCTCTGGGTCTGAGCTCCCGGTCCTTTCTCCTTCTTGCACCTGCTACCCGTGTGTGTGTGCGTGCGTGGTTGTGTGTGTGTAATTACTATTTGTGGGGGACCTGGGTCTCCGGTCCTTTCTCCTTCTTGCACCTGCTACCCGTGTGTGTGTGCTCGCGTGGTTGAGTGTGTGTGTGTAATTACTGTTTGTGGGGGTGTGTGCATGCGTGGCTGAGTGTGTGTGTGTAATTACTATTTGTGGGGGACCTGGGTCTCCGGGCTTGGAGTTGGAGGAGTATGAGTCAGCGACAGGCTAGGGGCCAGTCCCTGGCCTCTGGGAACCAGATGTGTCATCTGTAAAATGCGGACCACATGCCTGCCATTCCCACCTGTCTCGCAGGGTCATTGGGAGGCTCTAAGGATAATAGGCATGAGATGCCATCATCTATGGTTTTCATACCATAGAAGCACAAAGAATTGTTAGCATGGTTCAGTTTCCCATCCACTTCCCGTGTGCCTTGAACACCTTGGGCGTGTCAGTAGAGCCCCACATGTTGGCGTTCTCTGCTGGCGCTGGCTTCCGTCTGGTGCGCACAGGGAGGGGAATAATGACCAGCGCCACCCTGTGTTTATCCAGGACTTTCCTGAGCCGGCAGCTCCTTCTCCATCATTATCTGTGTGAACCTCATGACCATTCTGTGAAGGGGCAGAGCAGCTGCGTCCTGAATGCTGCCTGGATGGGGAGAGGTGTCGCTGGGTCTGGCACCCAGGCACCCTGACTCCTGGCCTGAGGTTCTTTCCCTTCAAGACCCAAACACAGCCAGGGCGTGGAGGAAGGGGTGTGAGGCCCCAGCAGAAGGCTGGCCAGTCCCTGTGCTGTGGATGAGGCCCCACCAGGGCCCTCCCTGACATTCCTGAAGCTTTTGAGCTATGTGGTCACGGGGCGTTGTCTCATCCCCACCAATGGTGTGTTAGTCTCCCGTGGCTGCTGTAACAAGTTTCCACTCTCTGGGGGGCTGAAAACAACCAGAATTGACTCTCCCACAGTCCTGGAGGCCTGCAGTCCAAAATCTAGGTGGCAGCAGGGTCACACTCCTTTTGAAAGCTCTAGACTAAGAGGACCCTCCCTTGCCTCTTCCAGCTCCTGGGGGCTCCTAGTGTTCTTGGTGTGGGCATCCCTCCAGTCTCTGCTTCCTTCTCTGTGTGTCTCTGTGTCCTCTCCTATTCTTATAAGGACATAAGTCATTATTAGATTTTAGTCTCACTCTAAATCCACGATGATTTAATCTCAAGATCTTTAACTTACCTGTATGAAGACCCTTTTCCCCAATAAGGTCTCACTCTGAGGTTCAGGGAGGACATGGATTCTTAGAGGCCACCATTCAAGCCACTACACTTGGTTTCCTCATACACTAATAGACAGCAGTCTACACTGCCGAGGTCCGTGTGAGGCTGGAGCTGAGAAGGGGCAGCTGCCCTCGGGCGCCATGCCCACCGGCACCGTGGAGGCGGCTTGTTGAATATTCCTCCCCTTGCCGCCCGTCCTTGCTGGGGTGAGCTGGATGAAGGCAGCAAGGACAGTCCTTCAAGCTATGTCTTGCACGTTGCTGTCCGACCCTGCCGGAGCACCCTGGCATGCAGCTCTGGGTGTCTCTCCCACTCACCCGGGTGCTGATGGGGCTGTCCTTTCTAGGTTCCAGATCGTGGACATCCTCATCAGGACATGGCTTCTAAGCTGGGGGAGGCGGCACCTTCAGGGGACGCTCAAGACTCATTGCACATTAAGATGGAGCCAGAAGAGCCACACCCCGAGGGGGCAATGCAGGAGGACGGGGCTCAAGGTGCATGGGGCTGGGCACCCCTAAGTCACGGCTCTAAGGAGAAAGCTCTCTTCCTGCCTGGCGGAGGTAGGAGAGGGACGGGGAAGAGGCGCTTTCCCAGGGAGGCAGCTGTGGGGAGGCGGAGGCTTGGCCCAGGTCCAGGTGGGGCTGAGGGTCTCTATGCCAGCAGGGGACGCGATCCCCCCATGGCCCACAGTCCCCTGGCAGCCTCAGAGCCATCTGACCCTGTCCTTGGGTCGGGCCAGGGGTGGAGTTTGAGGCAGCTGGAGTAGCAGCAGGTCCAGCAGGATGAGCTGGTCACCCTGAGGACCTCTCTCCTCCCACAGCCCTCCCCTCCCCCCGGATCCCGGTGCTTTCCCGAGAGGGGAGGACCAGAGACCGGCAGATGGCCGCAGCGCTCCTCACTGCCTGGTCCCAGGTGAGTGGCCCTTCCCCGGCCCCTGCATGGTGCTCAGCCCTTCCTGCATCTGCTGGTTCTGTGTGAAAGCCAGGACCCCACTGGCCCCACTTGCAGCCAAGCCTGAAGCGTGGGGCTCTTGCTGGTGTTGCTGGAATTGTTCAGGCTCAAGGCCCATGGTCAGGCCTGGGCCAAAGCTAGAGGAGAAGCAGCAGGAATTAGAGACACAGGGCCTCTCGTTGGGAGCTGCTGGGAACTGTCCTCCGAGGTCTCAGCTGAGGATGGGGGCTGCATGGACATCCTAAGTCTTAACTGTGGTCCCTGAGAATACCTCTTGGTCTTTGTTCTTTCTCAACTCCCCAGAAGGCCTTGGGTGGCTCACCCGCTTCTGCATCAGATGGAAGTGGTAGGCCTCACTCGAGACAGTGGGTTGGGAGTCCGGGGTCTCACCACACATCTCATGCCATGGTGTCCCTCCACCGTGTCCACGTCACGTCCTGGAGAGTGGATGTTTCACATTGTTTCAGATGCCAGTGACTTTCGAGGATGTGGCCTTGTACCTCTCCCGGGAGGAGTGGGGACGGCTAGACCACACGCAGCAGAACTTCTACAGGGATGTCCTGCAGAAGGAAAACGGGCTGACACTGGGTAAGCGCTCGCCTGGGGGGGGACTGGGGTGCTAGGGAGGGGTCCTGCTCTGCCGTCTCCTCTTTCTTCCCTTCCCTCCCTCTCCCTCCCACCCTTCTCCTTGTCCCTTGAGACAGCGCTGTTCTATGGAAACTTCTGTAATGATGGAACTCTTCTGTGTGGGCTAGGACGGGAGCCACAAGCCATGTGTGGCTGCTGAGCACCTGAAATGTGGGTAGAGCCCTTGAGTTTTTAATTTGACTTGGTTTTGTTTTGTTTTGTTTTGAGACGGAGTCTTGCTCTGTCGCCCAGGCTGGAGTGCAGTGGCGCGATCTCGGCTCACTGCAAGCTCCGCCTCCTGGGTTCACGCGATTCTCCTGCCTCAGCCTCCCAAGTAGCTGGGACTACAGGCGCCCGCCACCACGCCTGGATAATTTTTTGTATTTTTAGTAGAGATGGGGTTTCATCGTGTTAGCCAGGATGATCTCGATCTCCTGACCTCGTGATCCACCCTCCTTGGCCTCCCAAAGTGCTGGGATTACAGGCATGAGTCACCACGCCTGGCCAATTTTACTTGGTTTTAATCAGCTCAAATGAGAGTTTAAATAGCCGCATATGGCCAGCAGCTACTGTACTGGACGCTGCCCCGGGAAGTCCACTTTTCCTGGGTTCATCCGCAGGGCTCACTCCTGCAGCTCCATCTTCCTTTCCAAGCCCCAACTTCAGAGATGTCTGAGCAGCAAGCTTGGCTTCGGGGCCCGAGGGCTGCTTGCTCTGGAGAGAGATGACATGAGCTGAACTCCCCAGGCCCCGCAGACTCTGGGGTGTCCCATCTGCTTTGAGGAGCAGGTGCTTGTCTCTGAGGGGCCTTGGTTCCCTTCCTTTGTTTCTTGGATGGTAAGTATTTAAGTCCCAGAGCTTTTTTTTTTTTTTGAAACAGAGCCTTGCTCTGTCACCCAGGCTGGAGTGCAGTGACACCATCACGACTCATGCAGCCTCGACTTCCTGGGTTCAAGTGATCCTCCTGCCTCAGCCTCCTGAGTAGCTGAGGCTACAGGTACCACTATGCCCAGCTATTTTTTTCTTTTTCTTTTCTGTTTTTTTTGGTAGACATGGGATCTCGCTATGTTGCCCAGGTTGGTCTTGAGCTCCTGGGCTCAAGCCATCCTCCTGTTTTGGCCTCCCAAAGTGTTGGGATTATAGGCGTGAGCCACTGTGCCCAGCCATCCCAGAGCTTCTGACTCCTCAATTCCAGACTTTAGTTTTCATATGGAAAAATCAGTATTCATTTATTCATTCATTCAGTTGACACTTAGCTTTTTTTTTTTTGAGATGGAGTCTTGCTCTGTCACCCAGGCTGGAGTGTAGTGGCGTGATCTCAGCTCACTGCAACCTCTGCCTCCCGGGTTCAAGTGATTCTGCTGCTTCAGCCTCCCAAATAGCTGGGGCTACAGGCGCCCACCACCATGCCCTGCTTTTTTTTTTTTTTTTTTTTAAGTAGAGATGGGGTTTCACCATGTTGGCCAGGATGGTCTCAATCTCCTGACCTCGTGATCCGCCCACTTCGGCCTCCCAAAGTGCTGGAGGCATGAGCCACTGTACCTGGCCGACACCCAGCTAGCACACTTGCTAGTCCAGGCAGAATCCAGGACTCAGCATTCCATCTGGTGGCATCATGGTGGTCCCGAGGCCCCACTGGCTGGCACCAGGGATGCTCACCCCTTAATTAGCTCAGGCTGCTCACCGCTCTTATGGTTTCCCAGTGCCTGGGCCAGCAAGCCCAGGCAAGTCCTGAGGGATCAGAAGGAACTCAGCACCCATTTTCAGCACCACGGCAGGCCTCGCAGACGCCCCAAGCCACCCAGTTGGTCCAACACATTCCTTTCCTCCCACGGGTGGTAGAAGCCAGGGCCCCCTCTGCTCTCTTACTGACTTGACCAAAATTCCTGGGGCCACGCACCCCCAAGACTTGACAAATGGGATGAACTTAGTCGTTGGGGATCCTGGCCCTCCTGTCCCAGGTCCTCCCACTTGGAGGGCCACTACCCTCGCCCCTCCAGGTGTGGGTGTAGGAGCGGGATACCCGTCCCGAGGGTGTTGATGTAGGGTGTTGCCCACTCCTCTCCCTTCATCTCTGTTGCTCTTTCAGGGAAAGAGGAGACAGGCCTACTCAGCTCTGGCAGCCCCCAGGCAGGGGGCGGACCCCCGACCCAGGGGGACTTCTTGAAACTGCTTTATTTTACCCCCTGTTTCCAGAGCCTCACCCCTTACTTGGGCCCGTCAGTTTTGGGGGGATGCTGTCTGCAGCTGGGCAGCGCCAGAAGGCCTGTGACAGCACAGCATCTCTTTCTGGGCAGGCTTTCCCTTCAGCAGGCCTTTCTGGGCGCCTCAAGCGCACGGCAAGGGTGAGGCCTCGGGCTCCAGCCGGCAGACAGGAGATGAGAAGGAGTGGAGAGGCTCGTGCACAGGTGAGGGAGAGGCGCGTGCATAGGTGAGGGACAGGCGCGCGCCTTTGCGGGAGTGGGGCGCAGACGCCGGCCTTCTGGCTGTTGTCTGTGGGAGTGGGGCAGGGCCACCAGACCCCCTCCTGGGCGGTTTGCGCCCAGGGCGGCCCTTGCGCTTTCTGGTCTCTGAGAATCCAGCCCCCACCCTTAGCTCTTCCTTCTCCACCCTCCTGGGGTCCTTAGGGAAGCTCGTCCCTAGCTGGAAACGACTTTCTTTTTCCAGGAGCCGTCGAGATGGGGCAGAGGGTGCCGACCTCATCTGTGGCAGCCCTTGGGGATGTGAAGCCCTTCAGAACTAGGGTGGGGAGAGTCCAGGGGGGCGTCCCGCAGTGCGCGCAGGAAGCAGCCCGCGGCCGGAGCTCAGGGCCGGCCAAAGACTCTGGGCAGCCGGCTGATCCAGATCGTACCCCGGATGCAGCTCCGCCAGACCCCAGTCCCACGGAGCCCCAGGAGTGCCGCGTCCCGGAGAAGCCCAGCGAGGAGGAGAAGGGCGCCCCGGAGAGTGGCGAGGAGGGCCTGGCCCCTGACAGCGAGGTGGGCAGGAAGAGCTACCGGTGCGAGCAGTGCGGCAAGGGCTTCAGCTGGCACTCGCACCTGGTGACGCACCGGCGCACGCACACGGGCGAGAAGCCCTACGCCTGCACTGACTGCGGGAAGCGCTTCGGCCGCAGCTCGCACCTCATCCAGCACCAGATCATCCACACGGGCGAGAAGCCCTACACCTGCCCCGCCTGCCGGAAGAGCTTCAGCCACCACTCCACGCTGATCCAGCACCAGCGCATCCACACCGGAGAGAAGCCCTACGTGTGCGACCGCTGCGCCAAGCGCTTCACCCGCCGCTCGGACTTGGTCACCCACCAGGGCACACACACGGGCGCCAAGCCGCACAAGTGCCCCATCTGCGGCAAGTGCTTCACGCAGAGCTCGGCGCTGGTCACCCACCAGCGCACCCACACTGGGGTCAAGCCCTACCCGTGCCCCGAGTGCGGCAAGTGCTTCAGCCAGCGTTCCAACCTCATCGCGCACAACCGCACGCACACGGGCGAGAAGCCCTACCACTGCCTCGACTGCGGCAAGAGCTTCAGCCACAGCTCGCACCTCACCGCGCACCAGCGCACCCACCGTGGCGTGCGGCCCTACGCCTGCCCATTGTGTGGCAAGAGCTTCAGCCGGCGCTCCAACCTGCACCGGCACGAGAAGATCCACACCACCGGGCCCAAGGCCCTGGCCATGCTGATGCTGGGGGCGGCGGCGGCGGGGGCTCTGGCCACACCCCCACCCGCTCCCACCTAGGAGGCCAGGAGAGGGGAGTGGGGCGCCCAGGGCCACTGGGACAGCCCCACTGGAATCAAGGCTCCGAGAGAGGAGAGAGGGGCGCGGGAAGGGAGCTGGGGCGGTGAGGGCATGGGGTGAGGCATGGCGACTGGGGAGGGCGAGGGCGAGAAAGGGCAGGCACTCTGCGAATTAAAGGCCTTGGACTTGAAGCGCCCGCCTACACAGCTTTGTCTCCTGGTGCCCTGGCGCTGATCCCCCGATCGTGGGGGAGCTCCTGGGCTAATCCCTTGTCCTCATTGAGGCATCCCCGCGTCACCACTCTTGGCTTGGGTCTCCACCAGGGTTCGGGTCCCTTTTGCCAAAGCCCCATTCCAAAGCGTTGCACACATTGGCAAGCAAAGGCTTTAAGTACAGAGAGGTTTCCAGGGCTGAAGCCAGTCAGCCACTCCTGGACCTGGGGACCCCTTGCCGGCCGTCTGCTGCTGATGCCACTTGTCCCAAGGGCACTGCTTACTGAGCCCACACTCTCCCTTGGCTCTTCTCTTTGGAAGCCAGGAGCAGGCAGAACTGGTCCGGAAACTCCGGCCTGCCCCCATCTCCCACCCAGGCATCGGTGGCTGAGTTTTGTGACTGGCCTTTGCCGTTTGCTCCCACCATGGCCTGCCTGTGGTCCTGCGAGGGCTCCTCACTCACCAGGGGCCACTTTCCTTCTTGGCCCATGCTGCAGCTGCTGTCACCTGCCTCTGCTGTGTCTTACCTCCTTGGCCTCTTAGAATATGTCCTATATAATTGGCCCTGCTCGCCCCTGCCTGGCTCTGAGCTTTGATTTACTCCTGGTCTTCCTGCTGGGGTTTTTTTTTTTTTTTTTTTTTTTTTTTTTGTGTGTGACAGAGGCTTGCTCTGTCGCCCAGGCTGGAGTGCAGTGGCCTGATCTCCACTCACTGCAACCTCCACCTCCTGGGTTCAAGTGATTCTGCTGCCTCAGCCTCCTGAGTAGCTGGGACTACAGGCGCATGCCACCGTGCCCGGCTAATTTTTGTATTTTTAGTAGAGACAGGGTTTCACCAAGTTAGCCAGGATGGTCTTGATCTCCTGACCTTATGATCCACCCACCTTGGCCTCTCAAAGTGCTGGGATTACAGGCCTGAGCCACCATGCCCGGCCCGCTGTTTTTGTTTGTTTGTTTTTTGTTTTGTTTTTTGAGGCAGAGTCTTGCTCTGTTGCCCAGGCTGGAGTGCACTGGCGTGATCTGGGCTCACTGCAACCTCCGGCTCCTGGGTCCCAGCGATTTTCCTGCCTCAGTGTCCCAGATAGCTGGGACTACAGGTGTGCGCCACATGCCTGGCTAATTTTTTTGTATTTTTAGTGGAGACAGGGTTTCACCATGTTGGCCAGGCCGGTATTGAACTCCTGACCTCAGGTGATCCGCCCACCTCGGCTTCCCAAAGTGCTGAGATTACAGGCGTGAGCCACCGTGCCTGGCCTCTTTCCCTGGTTTTAACCTCCGTAGCTCCCAACTCCCATTCTCTGCTTTTTTCCCTGGGTGGGGATGGGCTCAGCATGCCTGTCATCCCATATTTGTGGCCCAGCTCCCGAGATAACTTTCAGCTCTGACACCAACTGACCACGAGGATGTCTGCACCAAGGAGGCCCTTGAGACCCCACCTGTCTTTGTGGATTATGGGGCCACCAGGGTGGCCACAGCCCTGGTTGGCTCCCAGATCCTAAGGGAAAGAGTGGCTTGCTGAGGACGGTAGACTGAGAAGAGTAATCATAGCTGCCAGTTGTCAAGCAGCTGCTCTTTCAGGCACAGGGCCAAGCACTGTAGATAACAGCTCTCTACGACAATGTAAGTGTGCATTGTTAGCCCAGGTTTTTTTTTTGTCTTTTTAAAAATAGAGACGGGGTCTTGCTATGTTGCCCAGGCTGGTCTGGAACTCCTGGGCTCAAGTGATCCACTCACCTCAGCTTCCCAAGTAGCTGGGACTACTGGTGTACACTACTAGGCCCCATGCAGGGCTCTCTAAAAAGAGGACGACAAGGCCAGGCGTGGCAGCTCACACCTGTCATCTCAGCACTTTGGGAAGCCTAGATGGGTGGATCACTTGAGGCCAGGAGTTTAAGACCAGCCTGGCCAACATGGTGAAACCCCGTCTCTACTAAAAATACAAAAATTAGCTGGGCATGGTGGCAGGTGCCTGTAGTTCCAGCGACCTGGGACGCTGAGGCAGGAAAATTGCTTGAAGCCAGGAGGTGGAGGTCACAGTGAGCTGAGATCTTGCCACTGCACTCCAGCCTGAATGACAGAGCGAGACTCTGTCTCAAAAAAAAAAAACAAAAAAAACAAAAACAAAAAACAGAGAGAGCAGGACAATAGACTTGACCTTCAGGAATGTTAGACTCAGCTAGAGATGTGGGTGGGGTGGGATGTAATCAACTGGACACCAGGGGGCTGCTCACTAGTGGAAGCCCAGGCAGGACTTGATGGTGTCCAGGAGGTCTCTGGAATCTACACTAGGGATGCTGGCAGGATTGGTTGAATTAAATGATTATTTCTCAGACCAGAAAAAAAGCTGTTTCCTCCCTTCAGTTTCTCTTCATGGTTCCAATCACTCAGCCAGAAATAGGATTGCTCTGCTTGGTTCAGTGGGAGCGGGTGAGGGAGACTCATTTGTAAAGCAGGGTTGCTCTCAAAGAGCTCATTTTCTAAGTAAGGGGAGAGACAGAGGTGGGAGAGTTGCTAAAATGACCCTGAAAGCAGTCATCACTTGGCAAGAGAGCTGAGCAGAGTACTCACTTGCACAGTGAGTGTTGCTTGCTTTAATTTCAGTTCCTTAGGCTCCGTGGCCAGCATGCCAGGGACCAGATGTCAGGACTTGAGTGATTCAGAGGTCTGTCGAGGCTCGGTGTGGTGGCTTACACCTGTGATCTGAGCACTTGGGGAGGCTGAGGCAGGAGGATGGCTTGAAGTCAGGAGTTTGACACTAGCTTGGGCAACATAGCAAGACCCTCATCTCTAAATAATTTAAAAAATTAGCCAAGCATGGTGGTGCGTGCCTGTAGTACCAGCTGCTTGGGAGGCTGAGGTGGGAGGATTGCCTGAGCCTGGGAGGTTGAGGCTGCAGTGAACCGTGATCGCACCACTGCCCTCCAGCCTGGGCAACAGAGCAAGACCCTGTCTCAAAAAAAAAAAAAAAAAAAAAAAAAAAGACCGTTGAGTGATCTAGGGAGTCATTTAAAAACTTCCCTCTGGCCTCCAGGGAGCCCAGACAGCACACAGTATCCTGGAGAAACGTTTCCCCTTTCGTGGCAGAGTGCAGGGGCACGGGTTCCAAGGGCCCCGTGGAGGGTGCCTGCAGATGGCCATTCCCTAGGGCTGGCCCACTTCTCCCTCTAGGGATCCCTCTAGAGGCCCCATTGTGGGATAGATCTGGCAAGAGTATCTTAAGAGTGGAACTTGGCAGTTTGGGAAATATTCGACAAGCGCAAATAAGACAGGGAGGAGTAGGGGCTGTGCCAGGGAAGGGCCTGGAACGCCAGGCTGAAGGGTGCTCATAGTTTGGTGGGTGATGGGCGTCACTGAGAGGTGGGAGGCTGGAGGGAAGAAGCCAGGTAAGGGTCTTGGTGTCTCCCTGGGTAGAGGGTGAGGAGGTTCAGAGGTTTCCCTGGCTTCCTCGGGGCTTCTCGGCCACTGGAGAACCCCACCAGATCGTCACTCACGCGGTGTCAGGAGCACGGTGAGGGCGGAGGCGGAGAGGCAGGATGTTTGCATCCTGGCTTCCCACCTGCTTCCCTGCGGCCCTAGGTCCCTGTTGCAAGCGCTCAGGGATCGGCTGGCGGCGCTGCCCCTCTGGGCCGGGGGCGTCGGCCTCAGCGCCGTCCTAGCCTAGGACACCGTCTCCCAGCTCCCAGGCCCGGCCGCATAGTGAGGCCCAGAGCCTGCAATGTACCCTGTGCCCAGCCTCTCGCTCTGCGGCCCGGTCGCCCGCAGGACTGAATCCAGGAGGCCACGCCCCCCGCTCTCTGCCCTTAGCCAATCAGGCACCGGGGCGGGACGAAAGGAGCCTGCAGCAGAACCAGCCAATCACGACTGACGTTTGTGCCCGGCCCTCCCCCTCCCCGCCACGCCCCAAGCCGCACGGTTGCCCCGGCAACTGCTCCAGGATCCTGTCTTCGAAGCATTTCGTCTTACCCTTCGCTGGGCGTTCGTTGCCGAACGAAGCGAAGACCACGGGGCTGGACTCGGCTTCGCTGCAGACCTCAGTCCTCACAGCCTGCCCCTCCCAGCCACTGACTTCCTGGGTCTATCACCGAGATGCCGAGCCTCCTGCAGTCCTAGAGAGCATACCGCGCAGGGCCAGGGCCACTTCCGGCCCCGAGGACTCCCTGCCAATTCGCGGCAATGGCTCCTGCACCAGGGTTGGGTGGGTTCGCTGCACTTGCCGCGGAGCTGGAGCATCTTCCGAGCTCCCGAGCAGTGGCTGACGGTGCTGCCAGCTGTCGTGCGGTAGGGCCGGCAGAGAGCGGCCAGGAAGGAGACCGTGCCCTCTTTCGGGGGAGCAGGAGAAACGCGCGGGCTGTGCGAGGCGGCTCTGTGCGAGGCGGCTCGCGGCTCTGGAGTGCCTGAGGGGCAGAGGGCGGCAAACGTTAACTGTAGGGGCTTTGCTGCGTTCCTCACACGTTAGCTTTTTTGTTTGTTTTTCGGAGATAGATTCGTGCTCTGTCGCCCAGGCTGGAGTGCAGTGGCGTGATCTCGGTGCACTGCAGCCTCCACCTCCCGGTTCAAGCGATTCTTCCGCCTCAGCCTCCCGAGTAGCTGGGATTACAGGCGCCTGCCACCACGCCCGGCTAATTTTTGTATTTTTAGTAGAGACGGGGTTTCACTATGTTGGCCAGGCTGGTCTCCAACTCCTAACCTCGTGATCCGCCCGCCTCAGCCTCCCAAAGTGCTGGGATTACAGGCGTGAGCCACCGCGCCCGGCCAATTTTTGTATATTTAATGGGGTTTCACCATGCTGGCCAGGCCGGTCTCGAACTCCTGACCTCAAGCCCGCCTCGGTCTCCCAAAGTGCCGGGATTACAGGTGTGAGCCACTACGCCTGGCCTCACTCGTTCATTTTTCAAATACGAAATGAATGCCTGTTAATTTAGCAAAGGTCTTTTGCTAAATGTTGAGTTTTAAGTGATGAAGATTCCAGACAAGACCCTTGCCCTCATGGGGTTCTAGTGTGGTGGGGTAAACTGACAGACACATACATGGCACACACTTTAACTTCAAGTAGTCACAAATGCCAGAAAGAAATGAACTAGGTAAAACAGGAGAGGACGGTCGGAGCTTCCTTGTCAGGGAAGACCCCTCCAAGGAAGGGACATTTAAGCTGAGACTCAAAAGGTGAGAAGCCGTTTTACAAGGATCTGGAGTAAGAACCTTTCAAGCAAAGGGAACAGGATAAACATGAGGAGGAGACTGGTGCCCAGGAGCTGAAATGACCCCCCCGCCAGCCCTCCCCGTCCCCCCCAACCCCCCCATGTGGAGGGGAGGGGAGCCAGGAGACAGGCTGGAGAGCTGAGACGTGTCAGGGGGCTGGGGCTTGAGGCTTCTCCCCGGTGTCCTGTGAAGATAGTCTAGCCTTCCTCATCGCACGCTCCTCTGGCAGCCTGAGACGTGGGGTCAGGCGGGCTTCCTGCCTGGTGTAAAGGTGGCACCCAATGAATGGCCTGAACCTCAGTAACTTAAGACAGCAATGTCTGTGTTCTCAACTAACAAAGCCCTAGGCTAGTCATGAAGATGAACACAGATCTCATAGAGCAACCACAGAGCTTTTCAAGGATTCAGGTGATTCTGTCATTAATGCCTTTCTCAGAGACTTAGTGAAGCCAGTGTCTACTGGTAAAAGATAGCTGAGGATGGGGTGGGTACACAGGTCACGCATGATAAGGCCACTCAACATTTCCATCTCCCTAAGGAAAAGGAGCCTTTGGGTTCCTTATTTCCTGTCATGCCACTTCAGCCATCTCAACCTTGTTAACTGAAGGCCGCCATTGAGTCCAAATTTCAGCCAACCAATGGAGTAAACTGCTAAAAAGCCACCAACAGCCACACATGCTAAGATTAAATTTGAAGTCTACTAAATGCACCTATATCATTGAATTTGATCTCTCGTGTGTCTGTGTGTGTGTGTGTGTGTGTGTGTGTGACAGTCTTGTTCTGTCACCCAGGCTGAAGTGCAGTGGCATGATCACAGTTCACTGCAGCCTTGACCTCTCAGGCTCAAGCGACCCTCCCACCTCAGCTTTCTGAGTAGCTGGGACTATAGGTGCTCACCACGATGCCCCGCTAATTTTCGTATTTTATGTTTCAACTATGTTGCCCAAACTGATAACAAACTCCTGGGCTCAAGTGATGATCCTCCCGCCTCTGCCTCCTAAATTGCTGGGACTACAGGCATGAGCTACTGCACCCAGTCTAATCTCATCTCTTTTTATATTCTGTCCACTTTGGTATGCTATCCTTAGACTCTACTCTTGCACCTGTCCCCCAGGTTTCTGCTAGTTTATATTAGCAAAGTGAATTATTTTAGTGTATAAGCTATTTCCTCCTGGGTCATAATGTGTATCTTTCCCCTCTCTGTCTCTTGCACACGCTTGTGCAGCCTCTCTACACACACACACACACACACACATTGTTGAGATTTGACCCTAGTTGTTACGAGTTTACTGGCAATGCAGCACAATTGTGGTGGGTTTTCAGGAGAATGGACATGCCCTTTTAGGTCTTCTGCCCCTGGGGAGGTTATCCTAAGGTTTTCAAGCAGAGAAAGGCTATTCTATTCAGATACTGAGGGCAAACTACTTCTGCTGGTAAAGGAGGTTCAGAGTGACTTAAGGAATCAAGACTGTCAATTTCATCTGGGTCTAAACATATATCCCCACTTTGAGTTTCAGGATCACCTTCTGTTTTTTCGTTTTGTTTTGTTTTTTGAGATAGAGTCTCGCTCTGTCGCCCAGTCTGGAAGTGCAGTGGCACCATCTCCGCCCCCTGCAACCTCACCTCCCAGGTTCAAGCGATTCTCCTGCCTCAGCCTCCCGAGTAACTGGGATTACAGGACTGCACCACTGCGCCTGGCCAAGATCACCTTCTTTTTTTGTTTTTTTGAGACGGAGCCTCGCTCTGTCACCCAGGCTGGAGCGCAGTGACGTGATTTTGGCTCACTTCAAGCTCCGCCTCCTGGGTTCACGCCATTCTCCTGCCTCAGCCTCCTGAGTAGCTGGGACTGCAGGCGCCCGCCACCACGCCCGGCTAATTTTTTTTGTATTTTTAGTAGAGATGGGGTTTCACCATATTAGCCAAGATGGTCTCGATCTCCTGACCTCGTGATCCGCCCGCCTCAGCCTCCCAAAGTGCTGGGATTACAGGCGTGAGCCACCGTGCCCGGCCCCAGGATCACCTTCTTTACCAATCAGCGCAGTAACTTTCACGTGAGAGATTTGTTGGGCCTGGGAATTTAGCTGTCATTATTATTCAGCGACTCTACAGTTAAGTTTTGTGTTTGATTTTCAGTTGACGGTATTGTGGCTATAAGAAATAAGAGCTGCTTCTAAGCTATCACAGAAGTTCTCAGGTTCTGAGACCATGACTTGAACTGAGCTAAGGGACTTGGGCTTGTCATTTTCTCACTGTAAATGCTCAAGTGCACTAAAAATAATGTATCCCATACCATGGTTGTATAATCATCATTATACATCTGTGGACACCATAACGGCCGAGTGTGGCAGCTACTTGTTCCCATCAGGTACATGCTTTCATTGGCACTTCATAATCACCTGCAGGTGGCTGCTTGATTAATTGTGGTATCACTGCAAGCCGTGGATAACCAGCATCCTGTGATGGTTAATTTTATGTATAAACTTTACTGGGCCAAGGCATGCTCAGACAGCTGGTTAAACATTATTTCTGGGTGTGTCTGTGAGGGTTTCTCAAGAAGAGATTAACATTTGAATTGGCTGAGTGAGTAAAGCAGATGGCCCTCAGCATGGGTGGGCATCACCCATCCGGTATGGAGTTAAACAGAACATCAAGGCAGAGGAAGGTTGAATTCTCTCTGTGCCTGAGTACTTGAGACCTGGGTACTGGGACATTGATCTCCTGGTCTTGTGCTCCTGATTCTCAGGCCTTGAGTCTTGAATTGGAATCTACACCACTGGCCTTTGGCTCTCAGGCCTTAAAATTACAAAACTGTTAGGAGGCGGAGGCAGGTGGACAGCTCGAGCCCAGGGGAGTTCGAGACCAGCCTAGGCAATATAGGGAGAGGCCATCTCTATATAAAAACATATATATAGAACAAATTAGCTGGGTATGGTGGTGTTCACCTGTAGTCCCAGCTGTTCAGGAGGCTGAGATGGGAAGATTGCTTGAGCTGGGGAAGTCAAGGCTGCAGTGAGCTGTGATTGTGCCACTGCAGTCCAGCCTGGGCAACAGAGGGAGACCCCATCTGAAAAAAAAATGCTGTACCACTGACCTTCTTGTGTCTCCAGCTTGCAGATAGCAGATTGTGGGGCTTCTCGACTGCCATAATCATGTGAGGCAATACCTTAGTGTGTGTGTGTGTGTGTGTGTGTATATATACACACACACATAAAAGCTCACTCACACATAAAAGCTCTCTCTATATATATACATATACACACACATACACACATATATATAGATTCTCTTATTCTGTTTCTGGAGAACCCTTACTAATACATATCCTATTTCTCATTGTCAAAGAGCTCAGTCTGCACTCAAGCCCAAATACCCAAATCCATCCCCATATCCCTTCTTTGTGCATCTATCTCTTGAGACCACTCCTTGTACTAATTTTGTATCAAGCAAGGTCCAATCAGGAGAAGGGAAGCACACAGTAATTTGAACTGGGAAAATTTAATATATAGAATTCAGCTATAAAGCGCTTAGACCGGGCGCTGTGGCCGTCTGTAATCCCAGCACTTTGGGAGGCTGAGGCAGGTGGATCACCTGAGGTCCAGAGTTTGAGACCAACCTGACCAACATGGAGAAACCCCGTCACTACGAAAAACACAAAATTAGCTGGGCGTGGTGGTACATGCCTATAATCCCACCTACTCAGGAGGCTGAGGCAGGAGAATCACTTGAATCCAGGAGGTGGAGGTTGCAGTGAACCACTGCACTGCAGCCTGGGCAACAGAGCGAGACTCCGTCTCAAAAAAAAAAAAAAAAGGCATTTTCAAGAGGTTGGCTGGTAAGAAGTAAAGAGAACTCTGATTCTCTTTGGTCACAGCAGATAGCAGCAGCCATACCTTCTGGCCTGAGTTCCAGCACTCAAGCAAGAGGTTTCCTGGTCCCTGGGCTTAGATCCAGACTTTGAAGAGGGCACATCTGCAGTTTCACTGAATGGCAGAGAAGTGGCTGTGGTACCACATGGGCAGAACTTGCTGGAAATCCATCCTCAAGGGTAGAAAAAGCTGCTCACAGGGAGGTGTCTCATGAGAAACGCGCTGCTACAGAACTACTTGAAGAGGTTGGTGGAGAACGCTGCTAGGTGCCGCTGGTTGCGGTTCACTGAGGAGGCGGCACTGGAGAAGCTTTGCAGGCTGCGGGCGCCTGCTGTCACAGGAGCTGCCCATGCTGCAGGAGCTGCCCATGCTGCAGGAGCTGGGTGCTGGCGAAGCCCTGTGTGCTGCAGAAGCCAGACTCGGAAGAAGTCACCCGTCATGCCGGAGCCTAGAGAGAACACACCAGAAGCAGGAAGGGAAACTCGTCTCCTGCAATGTCTCTCCCGCGCCCTCTACTGACAAAGCTTAAGATCACGCCAGCTGGTAAAGGAAAAACCACTGCACAGAGCAGGCAATGCAGGAGCTGGGACGTAATCAATAACTAGCACAGGTTTATATTATGATTCGTCTGCAGCGGCCTACCCAAGGTTCCATATAACATCCCTGCAACAGGAACTGACACTTCAAGCCCCACTGAATCTGCTGGATAACGGCCCACATTGCAGAGCAGCCAATCAAAACCGCAACATATTTAGATCATTTGGCAAATGGGACACTCAAGCAGTCCTATAGGGAGGCCTATGTGGGGAGGAACTGAGGTCTCCTGCCAAGAGCCATGTGAGTGATCCGCCTTCTAAGTGGGTCCTCTAGTGCCAGAGGACTGGGGTCCTCGTTGGTGTGGTGTCTGCAGTATCATGAGAGATCTTGAGCCAGAACCGCCTAGCTTAGCAGCTCGCATATTTTTTTCTTTTTTTTTTTGAGACGGAGTCTTGCTGCTGCCCAGGCTGAAGTGCAGAGGCATGATCTCAGCTCACTATAACCTCCATCTCCCAGGTTCACTTTACTTTCTTCATTATTTATAGACTATATTTTCTTTTTTTTTTTTTTTGAGATGGAGTATCGCTCTGTCATCCAGGCTGGAGTGCAGTGGCGGGATCTCAGCTCACTGCAACCTCCGCATCCCGGGTTCACGCCATTCTCCTGCCTCAGCCTGCCGAGTAGCTGGGACAAAGTGCCCGCCACCACGTCTGGCTAATTTTTTGAATTTTCAGTAGGGACACGGTTTTACCAGGTTACCCAGGATGGTCTCGATTTCCTGACCTCGTGATCCACCCGCCTCAGCCTCCCCAAATGTTGGGATTACAGGCGTGAGCCACTGCACCTGGCCGCTTTAGACTGTATTTTCTAGCTAGAAAAAACAGTGGGCCGGTCGCGATGGCTCATGCCTGTAATCTCAACACGTTAGGAGACCAAGGCAGGTAGATCACTTGAGGTCAAGAGTTTGAGAACAGCTTGGGCAACATGGCGAAACCTCGTCTCTACTAAAAATACAAAAATCAGCTGGGCATGGTGGCGCACACCAGTAATCCCAGCTACTTGGGAGGCTGAGGCAGCAGAACTGCCTATAATCCCAGCACTTTGGGAGGCCAAGGCAGGTGGATCATGAGGTCAGGAGTTCGAGACCAGCCTAGCCAACATGGTGAAACCCCGTCTCTACTAAAAATACAAAAAATTAGCCAGATGTGGTGGTGTGCTCCTGTAGTCCCAGTTACTTGAGAGGCTGAGACAGGAGAATTGCTTGAACATGGGAGGTGGAGGTTGCAGTGAGCCGAGATGACGCCACTGCACTCCCGCCTGGGCTACAGAGCAAGACTCCATCTCAAACATAAATAAATAAATAAATAAATAAATAAATGACCGGGCGCGGTGGCTCACGCCTGTAATCCCATCCATTTGGGAGGCTGAGGCGGGCAGATCATGAGGTCAGGAGATCGAGACCATCCTGGCTAACACAGTGAAATCTCTACTAAGAACAGAAAAAAGGGGCCGAGGCAGGTGGATCACCAGGTCAGGAGATCGAGACCATCCTGGCTAACATGGTGAAACCCCGTCTCTACTAAAAATACAAAAAATTAGCCGGGTGTGGTGGTGGGCGCCTGTAGTCCCAGCTACTCGGGAGGCTGAGGCAAGACAATGGCATGAACCCGGGAGGCAGAGTTTGCAGTGAGCTGAGATTGCACCACCGCACTCCAGCCTGGGCAACAGAGCGAGACTCCATCTCAAAAAAAAAAAAAAAAAAAAAACCACCAACAACAAAAAACAAACAAACAAAAAAAAAACAACAAAAAACAAATTAGCCAGCCGTGGTGGCGGGCGCCTGTAGTCCCAGCTACTCGGGAGGCTGAGGCAGGAGAATGGCATGAACCCGGGAGGCGGAGCTTGCAGTGAACCAAGATCGCACCAATGGACTCCAGCCTGGGCGACAGAGCGAGACTCCATCTAAAGAAAGAAAAAGAACACATAAAAAATTATCAGAAGGAATAAGAAAGTGCAATCAGGTAGTCAATTTCAATATAATTTTATGCAAATTTACCATATACCAGCAATGCTCAATAGAAAATACAGTTCAAGTGCCACTTACCAATGTATGGCCTCTCGGCCCAAACACATCCTTTTCGTTCTGCTTTGTGATACTGAGCTGGATCACATCTCAGCTTTGGGTGAGATCCATTGTGATACCCAGCTGGACCCTGTATACAGTTCCTTGCTAGCCAGCTTGATGTTGTTCTTCGCTAATAGAGGGCGATGGATGAACACTGTCAGGTCAGAGCAGGAGGGAGGGGCTGTCTTCTCCAGTGCGGCCAGCGGAGGGCAGGAGAGGTAACCAGCGGCCTTCAGTTCTGCTGTCCTCACCTTGGTCCGGCTCCTGCACTTTCCGCTGTCCGCCAGCTGTGAGTTCGCGGGGCAACCACTCCCTCTTCTGAGGTCCAGTCTCCAACTTGAATTGAAAGGGGAAGGGCTCTTTCATGTTTCCAATTTTCGTTCCTTTCTACTTCCTCAGTCCTAAGGGCACAAGTTCCTTCCTGCAGTTGCTATTCTGTAACTCTTAGAAATCTCTCTTACCCAGTTGGGTAGTTAACCATCTTTACAACTGACCAACTATTTTTATCAAATTTTCTCTTCAAAATAATGGTGTGGCCGGGCACGGGGGCTCACGCCTGTAATCCCAGCACTTTGGGAGGCCGAAATGGGTGGATCACCTGAGGTCAGGAGCTCGAGACCAGCCTGGCCAACATGGCAAAACCCCATCTCTACTAAAAATACAAAAAATTAGCTGGGCGTTGTGGTGGATGCCTGTAATCCCAGCTACTTGGAAGGCTGAGGCAGGAGAATTGCTTGAACCTGGGAGGCAGAGGTTTGCAATGAGCCGAGATCGCGCCATTGCACTCCAGCCTGGGCAACAGAGTGAGACTCTGTCAAAAAAAGAATATTCCAATGAAAATAACAACAGACAATTCACAAAAGGATAAATAGAAATAATACTTGAAAAAAAGAAAACATATCCAGCTTCTCTAAAAATCAAGGAAATGGTAACTATATTCATGGAATTTTTCCCATTAGGCTGTTGCACAGAATGAGCGCGAGATGTAAAGAACTTAGCTCAATGCCTGACATATAAACACTCTATACATGGTAACTATCATGATTTAAAAGTTTTAAGGATGGGTGCAGTGGTTCTCACCTATAATCCCAGCACTTTGGAAAGCTGAGGCAGGCGGATCCCTTGAGGTCAGGAGTTCAAGACCAGCCTGGCTAACCTGGTGAAACCCCATCTCTACTAAAAATACAAAAATTAGCCTGGTGTGGTGGTGTGCGCCTGTAATCCCAGCTACTAGGGAGGCTGAGGTGGGAGGATCGCTTGAACCTGGGAGATGGAGGTTGCAGTGAGCCAAGAAATTGCACCACTGCGCCAAAAAAAAAAAAAAAATTTAATTACTGTGGACCTCATGGGGACGCTACATCAAGCTGTTTCCCAATTGAACTGGAATGCCACAACAACGGCTGAACACTGTAAATGTCCAAATCTGGAGGAACAGAGGAAGGTAAACATTTGATTCTCAAGTGGAAGTTCAAAGCATTACACTCTTTCTGGAGGGCAGTTTGGAAATATGTACACAAAGTAATCTCGCAATTCCACTTCTAGTTTTTCTCAGGGAAATGTTCAAGCAAATGCATAAAGGTGTATGTAGAAGCATATGTGCAAACACAGAAAGCTGGAAACAGTCTAAATGTCCAACGGTGGGGGACTTAAAATATGAAAATTCCGCCGGGCACGGTGGCTCACGTCTGTCATCCCAGCACTTTGGGAGGCCGAGGCGGGCAGATCACCTGAGGTCAGGAGTTCGAGACCAGCCTGACCAACATGGAGAAACCCCCGTCTCTACTAAAAATACAAAATTAGCCGGGCGTGGTGACACATGCCTGTAATCCCAGCTACTCGGGAGGCTGAGGCAGGAGAATCGCTTGAATCCAGGAGGCGGAGGTTGCAGTGAGCCAAGAATGCGCCACTGCAGTCCAGCCTGGGTGACAGAGCGAGACTCCGTCTCAAAAAAAAAAAAAAAAAAATATATATATATTATACATATACACATATATAATATATATATATTCACAGACATATAACTGTCTGAACAGTAAAACTGTAACAACAGACTAAAATATGAATAGTGCTTATTCCTGGATGGTCGTATTAGAAATGTTTTTTACCTTCATTCATTAAACAAATATTTACTAAGCATCTACCATGTGCCAGGCACAATTCTAGGTGCTTGTGGTGGGGGATTAAAAAGTGTCTGCCCTCATGAACACTTATCGTTGAGTCGTGGGAAACAAGTATAGGTCAGGTACTGATAAACATTAGGGAGAAAAGTAAGGCCGAGCAGAGGTTGTTTACAGAGCTGGGGAAGGCCTCCTTGAGGGGTGACATATGAGCAGAGTGAGGGAGCAAGCCTTGTGGCTATCACGAGAAAGCTATCTTTATGGTTTTCCAATTAATTTTCTTAATTTTCTCTTCCAAGCATGCAACACCTACATAATTAAGACAAAACAAACCAAGAAACCTCTTTCCATTTATGAAAGAGATCTGGAGCCTGAGATCATCTCCGGGTCGAGGCGTGGAGAGAGTGGGAGAGGATCCGAGGGTATGGAAAGGACCCCGAGCCCCCCTGCTCTACATCCCTCCGGGCCGTGGGACCCCTGCCGCCCAGCAGCAACTCGTGGACGAAGCAGCTGGTGGGAGAGCGCGGGACTCCGGCCAGGTCAGTGTCCCGCTTGCCGCGTCCTGCTAAGGCGACCCGAAGACAGAGGGATCGCCGCAGGAGGCTCCGCGCCCCTTACCCGAGGGCATTTCCCAGCAAGCTCCACGCCTCTCCAAGGAACTGGGAGGAGCGGGACCCCAGAGGCTGGAAACGAGTCTCCCCGAACCGAGCTCCACGGCCCGCAGCCTTTCCGCCCTCACCTACTAGTTGGCAAAGAAAGACCGTGGCGGAAGGAAGAGGCCGCTCCAGCGCATCCCTTCGGGCGGAGCAGAAGCTCCACTCGTGGCTAGGCCATGTGCCATCTCCGTTCCTCAGGCCAGCCTTGGCTTCCCCTTTTTGTCGCTCAACGGCCAGGGGCGCAAGGAAATGTGAAAAAAAAGCGGAGACGAAAGAGAACGAAGTAAATCTAGACGCAGAGCCTGGCCTTTCCTCCCGGATGCAGGTGTATGACGCGTATGGCGTTTCCGTCTTCTAATAGGCAGCCTGAGAATTCTTCCTGTTCATTGGCCATCAGTCATGGAGAAGGCGGGCTCAGTGGACGAAGGGCTTTCTGGGAGCTGGGGAATGCTTGCGCTGCGTAGTTTCCTAGCGAGCCCCGCGAGGACTTCCGGCGCCGGGAGCTCGCGGCGGAAGTGGGATCTCCTGGGCCGTCGTGGGCGTTGTGTGTTTCGGGGGTGGGGGCGGGGGCGGGGGCTCTGGCCGCCTAGCTCCGACATCAAGCACCGGGCTCCGGGTGGCCAGGATCAGCGCCCCGAGGCAGAGGCCGGAGGGCGCGCGCACTGCTAGGAAGTGCTGGTCCCCCGCGCCACTCTGCCTGTTTGGTCCCCGGGCAGACGCCCCTGCACGATCGCCGCTCGCCCCGCAGGCGAGGCTGCGGGGGACAGCGCGGGGCTCCGGCTGGCTCGCCTTCCCGCCTGCCGTGTCCTGCTGAGCGACCCTGGTGAGTCCTGGCCCTCTTCGAGGAAAGTCTTCTTCGAAGTCACCAGAGGATGAGAATGGTGCACGCACCCTTCAGGGGTCTTGTAAGGAGCAGAATAAATAAAGTGCTTAGGGTGGACTAAAGAATTGGAAACAACCCGAATGCATCACTCGAGTATTGATTAAGAAACTAGAGCATATCCATACCGCGGAAGCTCATAGTGTCGCTAATATCTGTGCAGTAAGTTCTCATTTATGTAAAAACACATCAAGCACCTTTTCTTTTCTCCCCCCTTAGTAAAAGCACAGGAAAAGGTCTGGGACGTCATTTGTCAGACTGTTAAGTCGGGGGGTACAATGGCATTGAGGAAGGGAGAGTTTTACGGATTTCTATATTGTTTGAATCTTCCCTTTTTTATTACGATGGTTTGTATTTTTTTCTTTTTCTTTTTACTTTTTTTTTTTTTTTTGAGATGGTCTCACTCTGTTGCCCAGGCTGGAGTACAGTGGTGCAATCATAGCTTATTGCAACCTCAAACTCCTGGACTCAAGCAATCTTCCCTCGTCAGCCTCCCCAGTAGCTGGGACTACAGGAGTCCCACCTGGCTTTTTTTGTTTTTCGGTACAGATCGCGTCTCACATTGTCTTCCCAAAGGGGTCTTGAACCCCTGGCCTCAAGCAATCGTCCTGTGTCTGTCTCCCAAAATGCTGGGATTACAGGCATAAGCCACCAAGCCCGGCCAGTTTGTATTTTTATTGTTGAAACAAAAAATCGATTACTGAAAACTGTATAATACACTTTTCAGTAAAGAGTAACCATGTAAGGTATAAATGTGTCACACATTTATATGTACCTGTGGATAAATGGCTTTGGATGGTGTCTGTGAGCCCTTCTGTGACACCTCAGGGCCAGATGTGTTTTGGAATTCAGAGGTTTTCAAATTTGAGAAAGATAATGTAGTGCACATACGATATATCAAGCACATCTCCAAAGGGATCTGGGGCAACATTAAATAATGAAACATATCAGTTAAAATTTTTTAATTAGGCCAGGAGCAGTGGCTCACGGCTGTAATCCCAGCACTTTAGGAGGCCAAGGCGGGTGGATCACAAGGTCAGGAGTTTGAGACCATCCTGGCCAACATAGTGAAACCTCGTCTCTACTAAAAATACAAAAAATTAGCTGGACGTGGTAGCTGGTGCCTGTAGTCCCAGCTACTTGGGAGGCTGAAGCAGGAGAATCGCTTGAACCTGGCAGGCGGAGGTTGCAGTGAACCAAGATTGCGCCACTGCACTCCAGCCTGGGCGACAGAGTGAGACTCTTATCTCAAAAAAAAAAAAAAAAAAGATATTTAATTGATGTATAATGTACATACAGAAAAACACATCAGTGGGTATAGCTCAATGAATTTTTATAAACTGAAGATATGTTATTAATATTTCCACCATAATTTTGAACATTTACATTTAGTGGAATAAATTGAGATTATAATGTGCTTATATCAGGTCAGGTGGTGCTGCCAAATGAATGACATTGGGTTTTGCCATCAAAGAGTTATGAAATACCTGGGTTTTGGATTTCTGGCTTTGGGATGAGAGCTTGTGGGCCTGTGTTAATAGGAGAGAGAGTCACGTGAGCAAGGCATTACAGTAAATTACACTAAAAGCCTAGAAAAGGCTTCAGGGCCATGAAAGGATGGGGACTGGATGGCTCTTCAGCCTGGGGTTTCCTCATGTATTCCACATCCTTCCTCCTCAGTCCTGCCATTTTGCTCTTTCCCCAGGAATACACATCCAGATGCTGGCCCAGCTACCACAGGGGATCCCTCTGGGAGACTGAAAGTACAGGTTCTGGGGCCCAGGTTGAGGCCGACCAACCCTGAGCCTCAGGCCAGGGGAATGGCAGCCCCCTTGGAGCCCCAGGACCAGGCCCCTGGGGAGGGAGAAGGGCTTCTGATTGTGAAAGTGGAAGATTCCTCCTGGGAACAGGAATCTGCCCAGCATGAGGACAGCAGGGATTCCGAAGCCTGCCGCCAGCGCTTCCGGCAGTTCTGCTATGGGGATGTGCATGGGCCTCATGAAGCCTTCAGCCAGCTCTGGGAGCTCTGCTGCCGCTGGCTGCGGCCCGAGCTGCGTACCAAGGAGCAGATCCTGGAGCTGCTGGTGCTGGAGCAGTTCCTGACAGTGCTGCCAGGGGAGATCCAGGGCTGGGTGCGTGAGCAGCACCCGGGAAGCGGCGAGGAGGCTGTCGCCTTGGTGGAGGACCTACAGAAGCAACCAGTGAAAGCCTGGGCACAGGTGAGGGGCCCTTCCACATCCGGGGCACCTGGATGGTACCTGAGCTCCAGAGAAGTGGGTACCCTGCAGAGATAAGTCTCCCAGAGGCTCACAGGGTAGGGGAGACACAGAGTCCCCAGGAGCAGGCACACAAGCACAGTGTGCCATGGGTGCCTTTCTGAAAGATGCAATCCAAAGTAAATGTGATTTATTTTTTGTGGCTTTGGAAGGCAGCAATAGGGCTGAAGTGCGAATGTTCCGGACGGGAGGTTTTAGCTCCATGCAGGGTCTGCTGATGTTTATTTGCATTTTGCTCTAGGCCTGGCCCTGGGGACACAAGGGTGTGCATAGAGCCAGCTCCAGAGTGGGGCGAGAAGGTGGAGCTGTGCAGAGCCCCTGCTACCTTGTGGGATATTGGGTCCTTCACATTGGATGCATCTGGGGAGGTTCTAATGAGCGGCTGGGGGATGGGGTTCTGCCTTTGGCAGGAGGGTCCCCAGCTACCCCCTTGCTAAGTGGCTGTGATTCTGGCCTTTCAGGGCTGGTTCTTGCCTCGTGAATGATCGGGGAGCGTCCTCGGGCACACAGCATTACCTGGTATCACATTCTCCTCTGGACTTTCCTGGGGCACCATATTGGTCTCCTTCCCACACCCCAGCATCCTGAGGGTCATGTCCTATGTCTCCTTCCCAGGGAATAAACTCTGTCTCCCCCGGTCTGGTCTCGGGCTGATGAGCATATTGTGGTTCCTGCACAGGATGTGCCCTCGGAGGAGGCGGAACCCGAGGCTGCAGGCCAGGGATCTCAGGCCAAGGGGCCTCCCCCGATGGTGGGGGCATGGAGGCGGCCATCTGTTCCCCAGGAGCAGCACAGCCATAGCGGTGAGTAAGCCTCCGTCCTTGTGGGCAGTAGAGTGGCTGGGCAGGGACCTAGCTCTGTCACCGGCGTTGCGTAAGGGTCACAGGTAGGACAGCTCCCTCTGTGAAGTCCAGGGCGTGCGTGCATGTGCACAGGCTGCGGAGGCCATAGGCGTCGGTGTCAAGCCTGGGCTGGCCTTTCTAAGGCTCCATTCTTCTCCTTCAGCCCAGCCTCCTGCTCTTCTTAAAGAGGGGTGTACCAGAGAGACGACGGACACCTGCTTTGTCTCTGGGTTCCATGTGAGTCACCAGTCCCTTTGTCTTCTTTAAAGCACTTGGCTCTGTTGAATTTGTAAAATGGCACTTGTTGTCCCATCAGGCCTCTTTCATCTGTCCCATCCTGTCCCCGCCAGTGCTGCTGGGAGGCCTAAGCAAGGGAGCCCTGAGCTGGGTCTTCTCACCCCATTCCAGGGACCTGTGGCATTGGGAGACATTCCATTCTATTTCTCCCGGGAAGAATGGGGCACTCTGGACCCTGCTCAGCGGGATCTCTTCTGGGACATAAAGCGGGAGAACTCCCGGAACACCACCCTGGGTAAGCACCCAGGGCCTTTGGGTCCAGGCTGGCCGCCCCCCATTCTGCTGGAACTTCAGTCTTGTTTCCCACCCCATCCTTAGCTGGTTCCAAAGCAGGCTCTCCCTAGGTCTTGCCAGGAGCCTGAGTAACTCCTTTCTTGGCTGACGATCAGTTTTTGTGCATTTCCACACGCAGCATGGGACGGCGCCGGCGCTGCCCAGCCCTGCATGAGCGCTCATAAGGGCAACTTCTCCTTTGAGTCTCACAACCTAGTGCATGGAAGTATTGTCCCCATTTTACACATAAGGGACCTGAGACTCAGGTCAGTGGATGCTGAAGGGACACAGCTGGGACTTGGATCAGGCATAGTTGTGAGGCCACCTTGGGCTGCTAGGAGCAGCGGTGCTGACGGGGAACCCCAGCTGCTCACCAGCCTGGGCCCCTGCTCATCAGAACTGCACTTACCAGGTCCCTCTCCATGCCAGGCTCCTTCTCAGCACCATCAGGGATCATCTTATCTTGTTCAGTCCACACTCCCAGCGGGATGGGCTGCGACCTCTGTCCAGATCTGTCATGTGTTGAGTTTGGAGAACTAGAGCCTGCGTGCTGAAGGGAGCCACACTAGCTAGACCAGTTTGGCTCCTCAGTTTCCGACTGTGACAGTTGGGAAAATTTTTCTTTCTTTTTTTTTTTTTGAGATGGAGTCTTGCTCTGTCGCCAGGCCGGAATGCAGTGGTGTGATCTCAGATCACTGAAACTTCCACCTCCCGGGTTCAAGCAATTCTCCTGCCTCAGCCTGAGTAGCTGGGATTACAGGCATGAACCACCATGCCCGGCTAATTTTTTTGGTATTTTTAATAGAGACGAGTTTTCACCATGTTGGTGAGACTGGTCTCGAACTCCTGATTTCGTGATCCGCCTGCCTTGGCCTCCCAAAGTGCTGGGATTACAGGCATGAGCCACCGCGCCCGGCCCTTGAAAATTTTCGAAATTACTGTAAATCTATTCTGCTGTGGAGCTTGATATCTGGGGTTCAGAGTGGGACATTGGATCCCAGTGAGGCCTGCAGGGCACAAATGGCTTAGGGGGCTGGCCCATGCAGGCGGGATCAGAGGCTTATTCAGACTGCTGCTCTGCCGAATTTTTTCATCATCCCTGATTTATTTGGGTTTTTGTTTGTTTTTGAGACAAAGTCTCGCTCTTGGAGTGCAATGGCATGATCCCGGCTCACTGCAACCTCCGCTTCCTGGGTTCAAGTGATTCTTCTGCCTCAGCCTCCTGAGTAGCTGGGATTACAGATGTGCGCCACCATTCCCTGCTAATTTTTGCATTTTTTAGTAGAGGCGGGGTTTCGCCATTTTGGCTAGGCTGCTCTCGAACTCTTAACCTCAGGTGATCTGCCCGCTTCAGCCTCCCAAAATGTTGGGATTGTAGACTTGAGCCACTGCACCCGGCCAATCATCCCTGTTTTATAGATGAGGAACCTAAAGATTGGGCTGTGTGAACCCAGGGCTTTCTGAACCTGAAGGCCAGGGAGCTTTCCCCAGCCCTGTTTCTTCCTCACCTCAGCTCTGGCCCCAGAACTGAGTGGGACTGAAGAGGTTGCCTCCTTCCCCTTGCAGGTTTGGGGCTCAAAGGCCAAAGTGAGAAGTCCAGGCTGCAGGAGGTGGTGCCGGTGGTGCCGGGCCAGACAGGCAGCGACGTGACTGTGTCCTGGAGCCCCGAGGAGGCTGAGGGCTGGGAGAGCGAGAACCGGCCGAGGGCGGCCCTGGGCCCAGTGGTGGGCGCGCGACGGGGGCGGCCACCCACTCGCCGGCGCCAGTTCCGGGACCTGGCAGCCGAGAAGCCGCACAGCTGCGGGCAGTGTGGAAAGCGCTTCCGCTGGGGCTCGGACCTGGCGCGGCACCAGCGCACGCACACAGGCGAGAAGCCACACAAGTGCCCTGAGTGCGACAAGAGCTTCCGCAGCTCCTCGGACCTGGTGCGCCACCAAGGCGTGCACACGGGCGAGAAGCCCTTCTCCTGTTCCGAGTGTGGCAAGAGCTTCAGCCGCAGCGCCTACCTGGCCGACCACCAGCGCATCCACACGGGTGAGAAGCCTTTCGGCTGCAGCGACTGCGGCAAGAGCTTCTCGCTGCGCTCCTACCTGCTGGACCATCGGCGTGTGCACACCGGTGAGCGGCCCTTCGGCTGCGGAGAGTGCGACAAGAGCTTCAAGCAGCGCGCGCACCTCATCGCGCATCAGAGCCTGCACGCCAAGATGGCCCAGCCCGTGGGGTGAGCAGCCGGCTTGGCCAGAAACCCAGGGGAAGCCCAGCCACGGCACATCCTGCTTCGTTCACCACTGGGACTCTCCTTCCATCTGTGGCCACCTCCTGGGCTGTCCGAGGGACCCCAGGGTACCTCACACTCGGAGCTCGCCTGCCCTGCTCGGCTCTGAGGACCTGCCCAGCACTCAAAGGGAACGGAAGCCTCCCCTTCCCGCCCCCTGATCTTGTCCTCTTTCCCCCTTCCGCACCTAGCGTTTCTCTTCTCCTCTAGTTTCCTGGAGCCCCAACACATTCCTGGCAGGGGCAGCAGGGTGGCGAGGACTCAGGTCTAGGTCCCTTCCCAGAAGTCTCCGAGCCTCATTTGACTGTGTGGCTCTTTGGCCCCCACCCTGTGGGGTGGGTCCATGGGTCAGGCCTCTGCCCTGCCAACCTGTGCCTTTCAGTAGGCGTGGAGGACTGGCCTTGGCCCCCCAGGGGGCTGCTGGACTTTGGCAGAGACGGTCAGCCCACACCTGTGGGACCACGGGTCTTAGTCACAGCGGCAGGGGCTTCCTGGCCCCCACCCACTCCCATTTCCAGGCCATGACCACTCTGCCTTGTCCTGGCCACACGGACTCGGCCTGCCTTTGCCCTCGGCCTACTTGCCCTAGCATGAGGCTCTGAGAGCCACCTGCTCACCAGTCTGGTGAGGATAATGGTGGCTCCAGCGACAGGAGGCCAACCCTGGAGACCAAGAACAGGGCGCCTGGCTGCCATCTGCTCCTCCAGAGGTGCGGCTGCACCAGACTCAGCACTAGCACTCCATCAGCACTAGCACCTCACTCCATCGGCACTAACGCCCCACTCCATCGGCCCCGGCACCCTGCTCCATCGGCACTAACGCCCCACTCCATCGGCCCCGGCACCCTGCTCCATCGGCACTAACGCCCCACTCGGCGCCCCACTCCATCGGCCCCGGCACCCTGCTCCATCGGCACTGGCGCCCTGCTCCATCGGCACTAACGCCCCCACTCCATCGGCCCCGCTCCATCTGCACTAACGCCCCCACTCCATTGGCACTAACACCCCCACTCCAGCGGCACTAAGGACCCGCTCCTTTGGCATTGGCGCCCCACTCTATCAGCACTAACGCCTCGCTCCTTCGGCACTAAGGTCCTGCTCCATCCGCACTGGCGCCCCGCTCCATCAGCACTAACGCCTCACTCCATCGGCCCTAACGCCCCGCTCCATCGGCACTGGTGCCCCACTCCATTGTCACTACCGTCCAGCTCCATCGGCACTACCACCCCGCTCCATCATCACTACATCAAGCTCCATCGGCACTGGCGCCCCATTCCATCGGCACTAACGCCCCCTCCATCGGCACTAACACCCCACTTTACCGGCACCGGCGCCCCGCTCCATCGGCACTAACGCCCCGCTCCATCGGCGCTAACGCCCTGCTCCATTGGCGTTAACGCCCCACTCGGCGCCCCACTCCATCAGCACTAACGTACCCCGCTCCATCGGCACTAACGCCCCGCTTCATTGGCACTTTGCTGCTGCCTCCTGAGCACTGCCTTCCATGAACGGGGGCAGACCAGAGGCCCTGCAAGGACTCCCCCACGGACCTCCAAAGGGCAACAGAAGAGTATTAATAAACGTGAAAACTTACCTCCAGGCTGTTCTGTTCTTTCGGTGGCTGGAGGATGGGGATACCTGGAATATAAACCCCTTGCCCTGGCCGTGTGTCCCGGTGGCAGATGCTGCTGCGCTGTCACCAGGGGGAGCCGCGTCCTTGGTGTCCAGGTCGGCTGGGCCCCAATGGGCAGCCGTGTTCCCTGGGACTGTTGTCCCGCTGTGTCAGCTAGTGCCTGCCCTGCTCTGGGAGCACCATGTGTGCTCCAGCAGAACGGGGAGCTGAGGACTCAGGGTCTTCACCAGGCCATTCCTCTCCCACAACTGTGAAAGGAAGAAGGGCGCATAGACGCTGCTTGGTCAGTGGTGGGACCCTCTTGCTGCGTGTTGGGGATCTGGAACTCAAGGCTGCCCCAGGCTGAGTCCCTTAGAGGAGGGGCTGACAGCGGGCCTGCCCTTCCCACCAGCCCCTGACATCCAACTTCTCCCTACCAGGAGCCCCAGGCCAGGACCCACCAAGAGCTAGTGGGTGCATGGTCAGAACTAGTGATCACCCAGGCACGACCCCTCCTTCCACCCATGCTGGTTCCTTCTCTTTCACCTGCTGGTGGCCTCAGGGCCCCTGGCTGAGGGGAGGCGGGGGCCAGTGGACAAGACGCTCTGGTCCCTTGGTAACAGGTGTGCATGTGCCAGCCCTCTCTGCCCCTAGGCCTTTCTTAGCCAACCTCCCATGCACACATCATCCTGCAGTCGCTGCCATGGTCTCCACTTCCTGTAAGAAGCAAGCGAGGTCTCGCTGTGGACAAGGCTGATTCCAGTTGGCGATTTTTACCTCGGGGGGCCTGGTGCTGTGTGCATGCGTGTGGCGGGTGGCCGGGACAGTACAAGGACTTCTTGGTGGTGGTGGCTGGCTCCAAATGGAGACACTGGGGTGTAACGAGATCAGATAAGCACGTAGGCCAGGAGCTAAGAATAGGATTGAGCACAGGTTGCTGGCTCAGGTAGGGGCACGTCAGTGCCAGCAAAGAAGTCACCGGCAGCAGCCAGAGAATGGAGCCCGGGCTGGGAGAGCGGGGCCAGGACCCAGGGTTCCAGGGAGGGGGCAGAGTCCAGCTCAGCTCATAAGCAGAGCTGATAGCAGTCGTTAGGGGAGAGGGAAAGGGTTAGGACCCAGGGCACTGAGAGCCCAGGGCCAGGAGGCGAGCTCCGTGCTTGGTGCTTGGAGGAAGCCCCGTCTGGCCCTATGGCCTTCCTGGTGGCTGGGACCCTGCGGCTGGCCATGCAGATGGCAGACACTCGAGACAGCCTGGGGAGAAAGGTAGCAGGAGGCACCGCCTGGCCCAGCTGCTCCTGCCTCCCAGCTGAGCCCCAGCCCAGCCCAGCTCTGGCCTTGCCTCCCCAGGGGAAGTATGACGTCCAGGGTCCAAGGGCAGCCCTGATGCTCAGCAGCCCTGGGGTGGTGGCCGCTGCAGTCACTGCCCTGGAGGACGTGTTCCAGGCCCTGGGCTTTGAGAGCTGCGAGAGGAGGGAGGTCCCGGTCCAGGTGAGCCTCTGCCTCTTACGTCCACCCTCAGGCCCAGCACCGACCCCTTCCCCACTCTCCCCTGACCCAGAATCTCCTCCCCACCCAAAACCTCCCCGGACTCAGGTTGGTCTCACTCTTGCCCCTAGGGCTTCCTCAAGGAGCTGGCTTGGTTCCAGAAGCAGCTGGATGCCCACGGGCGCCCTGTGGGGTGTGCCTTAGTGGCCTTGGTGGCCCCCAGAGAGCAGCTGAGGCAGCCACAGCAGCTGGTCCGGGAGCTGAGCGGCTGCCGGGCCCTGCGGGGCTGCCCCAAAGTCTTCCTGCTGCTCTCAAGTGGCCCTGGGTGTGAGTGAGCTGGGTCGGGATCCAGGGGCTGGGCAGGGACCCAGGGGCAGAGCCTCGGGCCTCACTCCAGGCCAACATGCTGCTTCTCCACCCAGCCTCCCTGGAGCCTGGAGCATTCCTTGCTGGCCTGAGAGAGCTCTGTGGCCACTCTCCTCGCTGGTCCCTGGTGCAGCTGCTGACGGAGGTGGGGACGCTGGAGGGGAGGCCCAGGGAAGTGGGGCTGGTCCTGCTGTCTCCGCTGGTTCTGCTGTGCCCCCCTGAGCCAGTTACAGTTAGATTCATTCACTTGTATCTTCCCTCCGATTCATTCTACAAACCTTTATTGTCTACAGAAGTGGCATCAGCCCCTCACCCCCAGCTCGGGACCCCTGACAACCCACTCAGGATCCCCCAACCTCCAGACTCCTCCCAACTGCATGCCTTGGCCCAAGCGGTTCCCTCTGCCTGCTATGCCCTCCTATTGTCCCGGGAGCCCTGCACAGTCCTCTGCAGGCTGCCAGTGATGCCCTTCCTTGCATCCATGCTTGCACTTCAGGCTGCCCCTTTCTACACCAAGCAGTGGCCATCTACCCTGTTAGATCGCAGGACCCTGGAGGCTGGGACTGGGAATGATTCAAGTATGGTCTCCAGGGCTGAAGGTCTCACTGTGCAGTTGGGTGGCCGCTGGGCAGCCCTGGAGATGAGGGGGCCCCAGCTCTCCTCCACAGATCGCCCAGCAGGGTAGTGCCCACCCCGTGAGCCTTCCCGACAGGCCCTGCCCTGCTCTAGGGAACATCCCCACCTCTGTGTGCACTGATCCCGGGGCAGGGGTTAATGGTGTGAACACTGTCCACTCGAGGCCATCCATGCCCAGGGAAGTCCATAGCCTTGAGCCAGAACTGGAGCCTGGGCCTTGCTTGAGGCCATCCTGCCTGTCTGTCCTTTGCTGGCCTCCTCCTCTCTGCATTCTGGCAGGTGACCCTGAAGAGACTATAGAAGCCACAAGCCTGGCTGAGTCTTTTCTCGGCCCCATCCCCAGCTCTTCCGCAGGGTGGCTGAAGAGTCCACAGGGGGCACCTGCTGCCCCGTCCTTCGGAGCTCCTTGCGGGGGGCACTGTGCCTGGGAGACGTGGAGCCCTGGAGGCCTGAGGTGAGGGGGACAGGGCAGGGGTCCAATCACATGGCCACAGTTTCCAGTGGGACAGAAGCTTAGGGGGACCCAGGCCGGGGAGGCCAGGAGCTGGAGTCCTCTCAGGCCACTTTAGATGCATCCTAACCCTCTCTGCAGCCGGCCCCCGGTCCCAGCACACAGTATGACCTGTCCAAGGCCAGGGCTGCCCTCCTCCTGGCTGTGATCCAAGGCCGGCCTGGGGCCCAGCATGACGTGGAGGCGCTGGGGGGCCTGTGCCGGGCCCTGGGCTTTGAGACCACCGTGAGAACGGACCCTACAGCCCAGGTGAGGGGATGCCGAGAACTTCCGCTGGTGCTCTGAAGGAAGACCACCCCTCCCTAGGAACCTGGGGCCTCTCTCCTGGGCCTCTCTCCATCACTGGCAGGAAGTGCGCCACAAGTCTAGCCTCTGTGCTCCCTTTGCCTGCATCTGGCCCATCACTTCCCAGCCTCTGGAAGCCTGGTCTCCAGGGTCCCCGAGGCCTCCCTCATTGGCTGGTTCTCTGGCCCCCCCGCCCCCTCCAGCTCAAAGCTTTAGCTCCAAGTCTTGGTTTCTCTCTTGGCTCCCAGCAGCCCACTCCGCTCTCCTCACACCTCTCAACTTCTTGGTGCAGCTTCCCCACGAGGGCAGGAGGAGAACTGGCTCCAGGAAGCTGGGTCTGTATGTTACCTCTAAAGAGGCCATGCCAAGGCCTTGCAGGAGGGAGTTAGAAAAGGGCTTCTGGCCGGGCGCAGCGGCTCACGCCTGTAATCCCAACACTTTGGGAGGCCGAGGCGGGTGGATCACTTGAGATTAGGAGTTTGAGACCAGCCTGACTACCATGGTGAAACCTCGTCTCTACTATAAAGACAAAATTAGTAGGGCGTGGTGGTGCATGCCTGTAATCCCAGCTACTTGGGAGGCTGAGGCAGGAGAATGGCTTGAACCCAGGAGGCAGAGGTTGCAGTGAGCTGAGATTGTGCCACTGCCCTCCAGCCTGGGCGACAGAGCAAGACTCCGTCTCAAAAAACAAAAACAGGCCAGGCGCAGTGGCTCACGCCTGTAATCCCGGCACTTTGGGAGGCCGAGGCAAGCGGATCACGACGTCAGGAGATCGAGACCATTCTGGCTAACACGGCGAAACCTCATCTCTACTAAAAATACAAAAAATTAGCCAAGTGTGGTGGCATATGCCTGTAGTCCCAGCTACTCAGGAGGCTAAGGCAGGAGAATCGCTTGAACCCAGGAGGCGGAGATAGCAGTGAGCCGAGATCGCGCCACTGCACTCCGGCCTGGGTGACAGAGCAAGACTCCTTCTCAAAAAAAAAAAAAAAAAAAAGAGGGCTTCCTCCCTGGACCTGTGAGTGGCAGGCAGTGGGAGGCCAGGTGGGCAGGGTCTGGGAAACATTCTCAGCCTCACAGAGGGCAGCCAGGGGCTGGGGAGGTGGTGGCTTTGGCCCAGGCCTCAACATTGTTCCCACCCTAGGCTTTCCAGGAGGAGCTGGCCCAGTTCCGGGAGCAACTGGACACCGGCAGGGGCCCTGTGAGCTGTGCCCTTGTGGCCCTGATGGCCCATGGGGGATCACGGGGTCAGCTGCTGGGGGCTGATGGGCAAGAGGTGCAGCCCGAGGCACTGATGCAGGAGCTGAGCCGCTGCCAGGTGCTGCGGGGCCGCCCCAAGATCTTCCTGCTGCAGGCCTGCCGTGGGGGTGAGCGGCCTGGCCTCCTCCTGCCCTGCCCTCACTTTCCTCAGCCAGCTTCAGCCCCTGGGACTCACTGTCTACCTTCTCCAGGGAGCCTGGGTATCCGCCCTTCCCTGCCCCCTCTCCTGTCCTCTCCTAGAGGTCAAGTCCACGACATTGAACCCTTAACTCTCAACACCTGTCATTCAGCGCTCTGAATGTCTCGTCTGGCAAGCTTGCCCTGGAGCTCTGGAGCTGGGTTCTCACCTTGACCCCACGCTCACACTAGACCCCTGAGCACCCCCAGGTATCCCCGGAGTGAGACTATCTGCCTCTCCCCACCCTCTTCAGGAAACAGGGATGCTGGTGTGGGGCCCACAGCTCTCCCCTGGTACTGGAGCTGGCTGCGGACATCTCCATCTGTCCCCTCCCATGCAGATGTCCTGCAGATCTACGCTGAGGCCCAGGGTGGGTTCTGCCTTCCTTCCAGGGCCTGGGCTTGGGCAGGGCTGGTGGTGGGGACCGTCCAGAGAGCATCTCCAGGGCCCTAAGCTGGGGTATGGCTGCCACCTGCATCCTCTGTTTGCCAAGACAATGGGAAGAAAAAAATCTTCCTAAATCGCAAGGGCCTTTGGGAGCTTGGAGCCTGGCAAGAACCCTGGAGTCGGCAAGGTCAAATAGCTTTTCTGAGGTCACAGCTGGTAAGTGGCTGGGCCGAGCTTTGAACTTCCGTCTGTCTTTCCTGCCCTGCACTCTTTCCACCTCCCTGGGCTGCCCTTAAGCCACAGATGGGGAGCTCCTGGGGCTCATGGAGTTCCACGATGTTGATCACTAGAATTGATTCCTCTTGCAGGCAGCTCCTGCAGGGGCGCCCCTCCAGGGAGCTCTGACCAAGCAGGCATCCTGACGGTCTACTCAGCCGCAGAAGGTAAGAAGATGGGTCATCGGGAGCCTGTGGTTACACAGGGCCCAGCTTCCTGGCCTGAGATCTGGAGTAGGGCTTAGGGTTGGGGCACAGAGATGCCAGCCCAGCTGTGGTCCAGCCATGTTCCCTACATGGTTTATGATGTGTAGTAACAGCAGTGACGGTGAGTGCTGTGAGGCGCAGCTGTGCCAACCACTGTGTGTGCAGGTTTCCTGTAGGCTGTGAGTTCCACGAGGCCTGGGCAGATCTGCCTGCCCCAAGGCCCTGCTCAGTGTCTGGCACATAGTAGGTGCGCAGTAAATGTTTGTTCAGTAGTGAATCTCTCCATAGGCTCACCTCTGCAAATATCTAGCAACAACTTGTTCCAGACGCAAGAAGTCCCTGCTCCCTGCCCTGTTCTCTTGCCTGCTTCCTGGGTCCTGCCTGCTTGTACCCCACCTTCCACCAACAATAGGACCCCTGGGATTGGAAGGCAGAGGGTTGGGGCCTTGGTCTGATGCTGTGGCCCTGGTCCCCTGACCTAGGCTATGTGGCCTATCGCGATGACAAGGGCTCAGACTTTATCCAGACACTGGTGGAGGTCCTCAGAGCCAACCCCGGGAGAGACCTTCTGGAGCTGCTGACTGAGGTGTGTTGGGGGGTTCTGGGGTGACAAGGGGCAAGGAGCTGGGTTTGCCTTTCTCCCCAGCCCTGGTATTCTGATCACCTCCTATGAACTCCATTGGCGAAGGAGGGATCCTCTGCCCTCAACACTACAAGATAACCAAATGCAGGATGGCCGACACTGCACACATGCCATGCACCGCAGTTGTTAGTCACACGTACTGCAGTCGGGTGGGGAGGAGGATGCTGCATGCCATGCAGGGCCACCTGGGCTTGTGCTCAGAGCAGGGTGAACCTGCAGGGCCAGAGGGAAGCTGGCTTTGTAGTGACAAGAGAGTGAGATGCCCCCTGGTTCCCACAGGCAGATGTGGTTGGTTGGTTTGAATATTTCCAAGGCCTGTCAGGGGGCTGAAGTCCATTAGGGTGAGGACCAGGTTGGGTGCAGCTGGTCTGCTGAGAGGGGACCTAGGGAGTGGGAGCCTGTCCTGATGGGTGGGGACATGTCTGGCCAGAGCAGAGGAATTCACCGTTAGGCCTCTGGAGTTCTACAAGCCTCAAAGATGTCCAGGCAGCCCTTAAAATTTTAGGCCTTGCAATGTACCAAGCCAGGGGCTCTCCCCTGAGGCAGCCTGAGCCCCGGAGGGCTGTAGCCCCGGGCACAGGCTGGGTGTGGTCCTCAGGTCTAGAGGCGGGTGTGTGAGCAGGACGTGCTGGGGCCCGACTGCGATGAACTCCGCAAGGCCTGCCTGGAGATCCGCAGCTCGCTCCGGCGCCGGCTCTGCCTCCAGACCTGAGGGTGCGGCGGCCACGGGGGCGCTGCTGAGACGGTGGCCAGATCCCAGCGCCATTCTTGCCTACATCCACCCCCCACCCCCCGGTTTCCTCATCCGAGAGCAAGGCGTGGCAGCGTGGGGGTGGCCGTGCAATAAATATGTGCCGTGAACAGAGCCTGTTCTCAAGGACGTGTGAAATAAGTGAGATAATGCGTGTAAAGCGCCTGGCACTGCATATGGACGCAGTAGTGTCCATGGGAACCGAGCTGGGGCCTGTGCCTAGGTTCCGGGACTTAGGAACCCAACATGGGCTGGACTGGGCTGGGCTGGGTTGGCAGTTCGGTTGTGGGAGCGTCCGGGGGGGAGGGGTCCCAGGAAGAGGACGCATAACCCTCTCCCAGCCATGTCCCTGTGCACGCGCGCCCCACCTCCACCCCGCGCTGGGCCATAGAAACTCAGGAGACACGGCCCCCGCTTTCCAGGCGGCCAGAATAAAGTCTGGGGCCAAAAGCCTCTGAAACACACCTTGGCAGGTTCACCGGTGATGGAGCAAGCACAGGGGCTGGGCAAGCAGCTTGCAGCCCCTGACCCAAAGCGGCGGGAAGCACATGGGGAAAGCGCTCCCAAACGGCGTCTCGGAGGGGCCTGCTGCGGGGAAGGTTGGGTAGGGCGGGCTCGCCAGGGCTCGAACTCACAGTCCCGGGCCCGCGGCGGCAGTTTCCACCCAGCAGCCTCAGCGGCCGGGCGCGGTGGCCCAGCTCGGAGTCCCGCCCACCAGGAGCCTCGGAAGGACGGGCCTCCCCTCACTCTAAGCATGCGCGTTAAAGCCACAGCATAGGCTATAGAAAGCTTTATGAGAAACGCTGGGAACTCCTCGAGCGCAGGGCCGCGTGGCCTAATGGATAAGGCGTCTGATTCCGGATCAGAAGATTGAGGGTTCGAGTCCCTTCGTGGTCGTTGCTACGTTAACGTTTTCTTCCAGCTCCACTGAAAAAAATTTCTTCACCTGGGACTGCACCCTGGGCGACTAGGACACTGGGACTGAGTGCGCCGGTCGCTCGCCCCTTACTTCCCTAGTAACACTCGGACCCCGTCCTTCCCCTGCAGTCGCGTAACTAAGGACCCAGGGCCAGAATAGCAGTGAGGGCGACCCAGAGAACGCCGGCAGGGCCCTGGCGGACTGCGGCGCTTGAAGCCAGAGAACGCGGGTCCTGGGAGCTGGTAGGGGATTGACTTCACAAATTAAAGTTCAGGTGATGGAAACCGTGACACACGCGAGGCTGGGATTGCTTGCGGTGAGGAGTTGCCCCAAGGGGTCAAAGGACATGTGTAGTTTTTTTTTTTTTTTTTTTTTTTTTTGGAGACGGATTTTTTGCTCTTGTTGCCTAGGCTGGAATGCAATGGCTTGATCTCCGCTCACTGCAACCTCCGCCTCCCGGGTTCAAACGATTCTCCTGCCTCAGCCTTCCGAGTAGCTGGGATTACAGGCATGCGCCACCACGCCCGGCTAATTTTTGTATTTTTAGTAGGCGTGGGGTGGGAGGGGTGGTTTCTCCATTTTTCCAGGCTGGTCTCGAACTCCCGACCTCAGATGATCATCCAGCCTCGGTCTCCCAAAGTGCTGGGATTACAGGCGTGAGCCACCGCGCCCGGCGACATGTGTAGTTTAATTGATTATTGTGATGAAAAACTCTGTATCACCTGATCATCGGGTAACAAAGTAAAAAAAGAAAACGATTATAAATAGCGGTGATGAGCCGGGCGCGGTGGCTCAGGTCTCTAATCCCAGCACTTTGGGAGGCCGAGGCGGGCGAATCATGAGGTCAGGAGTTCGAGACCAGCCTGACTCACATGGTAAAACCCCGTTTCTACTAAAAATACAAAAATTAGCGGGACGTGGTGGCGCGCGCCTGTAGTCCCAGCTACTCAGGAGGCTGAAGCAGGAGAATCGCTTGAACCCGGGAGGCCGGAGGTTGCAGTGAGCCACGATCGCGCCACTGCACTCCAGCCTGGGCGACAGAGCGAGACTCCGTCTCAAAATAGAAAATAAATAAAATAAGATAAAATAAAAATTCCAATTTCAAAGAGTATCTCCAGGATTGAGTTAGTATTTCACCCAGGAAAAACAAAAATGTCTACCAGCGGAACCCGAGTTTAGTCCGGGTGCCGAGCAGCGCCTCGTGGGGTATCCTTCCAGGGGGTGAAGGCTGCGGAGAGTCGCAGCTGCAGGCATGTCCTCCGGTCAGCGGACGCTGGTGACCTGGCGTCGTGCATGATGTCAATTTCTCCTTTAATTTTTTTGACGTTTCAGTGGTTTACGAAGGTATTTGTTTTTGGTAGAGACGGGGCGCTCACTATTTTGCCCATGATGGTCTCGAACTCCTGGACTGAAGCGTTTACTAGGTATTACAGGAAAATAACTTCATTAAAATACAGATTTTTTTAAAAAAGGAAAATAACACACATGTTGGGGCAGGAAAGTAAACACCCAATGTGGTGATCCTGAGATTAACACCGAGCCAGCTGGGGATGTAGAGGGCAGATTTTGGAGGGTCGTTATTAAGAGGCTTCCGGCCACTGGGCGGCACCCTTGGTCTAAAGGACAATGCGGGGGAGGAGGACGGAGACCCACACTTTTGCAAGCGGCGGGCTCGGGATGAGGAGCCAGTTGCTGAGCAGGCATCGCGTGCCCCTTCCCATACACTCTATACATCGCAAGTGCATCTTTCGCTACTAATTACCCCTAGACTTGGGTTCTCTCCTGAATGGAGACTAGGGCTTGTGAGGGAGTTGATCCGGGCACCTCTCGCACCCTAGGCGAAGATCATACCCCCAGACCAAAGAGCCGAGCCAAAAACTGACGTTCGGTGTCTTTCAGGTCCCTCTGCACGTGCGCGGTCTCTTTGGGGTCCCGAGGATGCTCAGGAGCGGACGAGATCTGAACCGAAGCTTGGATTCCCGTGGAGGGGCGGGAGAAAGGCCAGGGCAGGACGGGCAGGCTGTGCAGGAACCACCGCGGAGTGATGGAGAGACTGGTCTAAGACAAGCGCCACTGTGTTGTCGTCCGCCCCGGTGGCCTAATGGATAAGGCATTGGCCTCCTAAGCCAGGGATTGTGGGTTCGAGTCCCACCCGGGGTAAAAAAGAGCGGAATTTTAGTGTTCCTTACCGGAGAGGAGACCTGGAATTTGGTATACTCCCATGGAGGTTCGCAGTTACCCGGGGGGGGGAAAACCTGGAATTTGGTATACTCCCATGGAGGTTGGCAGTTGCCCGGGGAGAAGGCCTGGAATTTGGTATTTGGTGTACTCCCGTGGAGGTGCGGAGTTGTAGGAGGGTTCCCAGACAGGCTATAAATTAGAAACCCATACCTGTTTTCAAATAAGATGAGCACAATTTCAGGTTATAGAAGAAAGGAGCTGAATCTTTTACAGGATTTTAAAGTACCACCCATTTAACTTGATAGAAAGGAATGGTTGTTTATTTTTCCAGGTTTGTTAATTCTATTACGGTTACATATATTTTTTGAATCCTTTTTTAATAAACACAATTATTTACAGATTAAATTACAGGACAACTGGTTTGTTTTAAAAATCATAAAACTGAGGCCAGGCGTGGTGGCTTCCGCTTGTAATCCCAGCCTATAATCTCCGTTTCAAAAAAAAAAAAAATCATAAGCTGGATGGAGGTATAGATGAAACTACTTATCCATGAGTATATAATGGGGGACATTGCACTATTTTCTCTCTTTTAATACATATTTGAAATAGTCCATAGTATTCTTTTTTTAAATTCATGCAATATGTGATGCCTTCTTCAAGGTAACAATTTCCTGAACTACAGGACACGGTGTAAAGTAAAATCAGAAGCCGCTCTAATGGGGACCACTGCTAGAGTTTTGTCATAAGTATGTATAAAAACATGGTTGGCTTTTGCCTTTAAAACCCATAATTGGCCCTCGCGCAGTGGCTCCCGCCTGTAATCCCAGCACTTTGGGAGGCCGAGGCAAGCAGATCATGATCACAAACCAGCCTGACGAACATGGTGAAACCCTGTCTCTGCTAAAAATAGAAAAATTAGCCGAGCGTGGTGGCACGCGCCTGTAATCCCAGCTCCTCAGGAGACTGACGCAGGACAATCACTTGAACCTGTGAGGGGGAGGTTGCAGTGAGCGGAGAGCGCACCACTGCACTCCAGCCTGGGTGACAGAGTGAGACTCCGTCTCAAATAAATAAATAAATAAATAAATAAAACCCATAACTAGGACTCTTCTGTTTTTCCAGCTCTGGCCTGGCTTCTCCCACTTCTCCAAACATCCTGGACCCCATCATCCCCAATGAAATCAGGGACCTCACCTCAACGGCATTACCTTCCTCACCTCAATGGCGTTACCTTCCACGCCTCAATGACATTACCTTCCACCATCATAGGCCACCTGTAGAGAATGGCCACCACAGAGCTACTTAAGGAAGCTGATGCTTCCGTGATGGATTTTTTAGGAGGCCTTGTGAAAGGGAGTGTCCTGGCCTGGTGCGGTAGCTCACGCCTGTAATCCCAGCACTTTGGGAGGCCGAGGCGGGTGGATCATGAGGTCAGGAGTTCGAGAGCAGCCAGGCCAATATGGTGAAACCCCATCTCTACTAAAAATACAAAAATTAGCCGGGTGTGGTGGCGCTCACCTGTAGTCCCAGCTACTTGGGAGGCTGAGGCAGAAGAATCGCTTGAACCCGGGAGGCAGAGGTTGCAGTGAGCAGAGATCGTGCCACTGCACTCTAGCCTGGGCAACAGAGTGAGACTCCGTCTCAAAAAAAAACAGAAAAAAAGGAAAAAAGAAAAAAGAAAGAAAGAAAGGGAGTGTCCTCTGGTCTTCTCAGTGGTATGCACATCATGCATGATAGACGCACTCCAACATTGCTTGGTGTCTTCGGGTTTCTTTCTCTACAGTTTGCCCGAGACGTTCTGGCAGCCCGGTCTCATTAAACACAGGCCACCGCTGAGTTCAATTTTCAGCCAACCAACCAAGAAACCCGGTAGGGCCATGGTCAGCTGCATGAGATAACACATTAACTATAGGCTCTTTGGGATGTGCACCCAGACGGATAAATTCACCAGATACAAAATCATATCCCATCCTCCTTATGATGGCTTAAAGTAGCCAAACTTGTTTTGTTTCTGTTTTGTTTTGTCATGTATGCTGTTTTCTCCAAGGTCAATCTTTGTAGTTCAAGATTCTAGATTCTGAGTCCAATCTGATGTCACAGCTTCTTCCTAATCAATGCTGTTTATCTTTCACACCAAAGATGTCCTAAGGCTGTGAATTCAATTCACATTGCCTTTCTGCAACATGCCTAGTTAAATGACATGTTTGATTTTTAGCAATATCAGCCTCGTGGCTTTAAGGTTATTGTATGGTTGCCATAAATTGTCCCTGGGTCTCTGAACGTGACTTAGTCAAAAAGTTTAGAGACCTGATCTTGTCATTTTCTTTCTGTAAGCAAACCAGGGCCTTCAGAAAACTTCTTTCCATGCCATGAACTAATGAAAGTCCGTGTGGTCACCTGGGCTGCAACAGTCAGGCACAGCAGCCACTGGTCACCCAGGGCACTTGCTTCAGTCTGCAACTCCTCATAATCAACCAGGTCATGCATTGCCTGATCACGATGCTGTTGTATACTGTGAATTATAGCACCTCACATTCCATTGGTAAGGACCTCAGCATGGCATTGAAGCCAAAATTTGTTACCAAACCAATGTCCAGGTAGCAGTCAGGAAACCATCAGCTATGTTTTGTTGGTTTTTGTTTTTGTTTTTTTGAGACACGGTCTCACTCAGTCACCTAGGCTGGAGTGCAGTGGTGTGATCACGGCTCACTGCAGCCTCGACCTCCCAGGTTCAAGTGATCCTCCCCAGTCAGCCCCCTAAGTAGCTTGGACTGCAGGCACATGCTACTCATTTTTTATAGAGACAGAGTCTTGCTATGTTGCCCAGGCTGGTCTCAAACTCCTGGACTCAAGCAATACTCCCACCTTGGCCTCCCAAAGTGCTGTTCTTATAGGCATGAGCCACCACATCTCCCATTAGCTATTTTTGCAGAATATTTAATATGACAGTTATTAGACAGGTATAAATACTTGTTTTGGTTTTTGGAGATAGGGTCTCACTGTGTTGCCCAGGCTGCAGTGGCACAATCATGGGTCACTGCACCTGCAAATTCCTGGGCTCAAGTGATGTTCCTGCCTTGGCCTTCCTAAGAGCTGGGATTACAGGCCTGAGCCATGGTACCTAGCCTAGAACCAGATTATAAGGGTGAGATTCTAAATGTGACTCCCCTGCTGGCTGGCTGGCTGGCTGGCTGGCAATGAGGACCATATCCCTGATGGTAGGTGAGAGTCCCTGCTGTGCTGTAGCATGCAATTATGAGAATTTTTACCAGTGTTAAACTGGGATGAAATAGAAGGAGAATACCTCTTAAGGCAAATATTATGCAGAGAGGGTCCCAAATGCTCTGTGTACTGAATATGGAACGTGTATGCAAATTTTATACAAACGTAATTTTTATTTCTTTTTTTTATTTCTTTTTTTTTTGAGACGTAGTCTCGCTCTGTTGCCCAGGCTGGAGTGCAGTGGCATGATCTCGGCTCACTACAAGCTCCGCCTTCCAGGTTCACGCCATTCTCCTGTCTCAGCCTCCCTAGTAGCTGGGACTACAGGCACCCACCATCATGCCCGGCTAATTTTTTCTCTTTTTTTAGTGGAGACGGGGTTTCACCGTGTTAGCCAGGTTGGTCTCGATCCCTGACCTCGTGATCCGCCAGCCTCGGCCTCCCAAAGTGCTGGGATTACAGGCGTGAGCCACCGCGCCTGGCCAATTTCTTTTTATTATTATTATTTTGAGACGGAGTCTTACTGTGTTGTCCAGGCTGGAGTGCACTGGCGCAATCTCGGCTTACTGTAACCTCTACCTCCCGGGTTCAAGCGATTCTCCTGTCTGTCTCTGGAGTAGCTGGGACTACAGGCACGCGCCACGAAGCCTGGCAAAAATTTCTATTTTTTTCAAGGGCTGGGGTCTCACCATGTTGTCTAGGCTCGTCTCAAACTCCTGGGGTCAAAGTGAGGGGATTACAGGCATAAACCACGACCCTCGGCCCCTCTTGTTTATGAAACAAGACCAAGGGGATCCTGGTATATCCTGAAGCCAGTTGGTTGGTGGAGCGTTTTGTGTTTGCCTGACCAACAATTCCGAATTTGCAAGGTATACGGTGTCACTTCCACGTTTTCTTACTTACTTTACTTGACTTTCTTCCAAGATGCAAGACTAATTTGTCCGACAAAACCTCACGCCCAACGTGGGGCTCGAACCCACGACCCTGAGATTAAGAGTCTCATGCTCTACCGACTGAGCTAGCCGGGCGGTTATGAGAAAAGTGCCTTCCCACACGTCTATTGGAGCTTTCCAGAACTTCCCTATTCTATATAAAATTGGTGGGGATGAGTCCTGGATCCGAGACATGAGACAGGCTACATCCTGAGCACTAGAGCCCCAAGCTCGGCGCGGACCGAAGACGCCACCAGGCCCGTGTGGTCTGCCGTCCTTCGCGGGTGTGTGTCATGTCTGCCGACCCTCGTGGCGGTGTGTCCCGTTTGCCGACCCTCGCGGGTGTGGGTCCCGTCTGCCGTCCCTCGCTGGTGTGTGTCCCGTCTGTCGTCCCTCGCGGGTGTGTGTCCTTTCTGCTGTCCCTCGCGGGTGTGTGTTTCCTGTCTGCCGTCCCTCGCGGTGTGTGTCCTCTGTCTGCCCTCCCTCGTGGGTGTGTCCGGCCCCTGCAGCTCCCGGGAGCGAGAACGTCGGGGACAAGAGCTGAAGGGACGAAGGACACTGGAGATGGCCAGGGGGAAACTCGGCGTGACTCTCTCTTAGGGTTGTGAGAGGTTCCGGGGTCAAACCACGGAGGTCCCCTCATTTTCAAACCCTCATCCCTGTTTAGGGCCGGCAGCGAGGCCTCACCACAGGGACAAGCCCGGTAGACCTTTCTCCTCCTTAGGCTCCCAGTAAAATGCTGGGTCCCTTGCCAGTGGAAAACGGAAGAAAAGTTTGGAGCGTTTGTAGAGCTGCCCGTTTGGGAAGAAATGAACTCTGACTCCAGCTCCGGCCCCTGTATCGGAAGTCCCAGGGCTGCGAGGGTCGCTTGGGCAGAGCTCAGGCCAAGAAGGGGCTTGGCTGAGGTCAGGAGCCCGGGGTCTGTGCGGGAGACGGGATCCCTTCCTAGGACGCCGGGGCTGGCCTGCTGGGAGGCGGCGGGGTCTCCTAGTCAGGGTCCTGAACTCAGGTTTCACATTGGGTGAAATTTCTGGGCTGGGGCTCAGCACGCGAGACCCCTGCCTCACGCGGGCCACACAGACCACCTCCCCGCGGGCCGCAGCCCCTGGTCACAGGCTCTCCTCTCGGTGCTGGGGCCGCCTGGAGCCGCTGGGAGCCGGGTGGCCCTCGGGGGAGGCGGCGCCGCGGTGCCCAGAGTGCGGGGTCCACCTCTGTGCGCCTGAGGGCGGGGGTCGTACAGGAGCTCTTCCCGGGGCTGGTCCCCGCGGCGCTGCACCTCCTACGAGCTTCCTGTGATCGAAATCTCCACCTGCGCAACCCTCCCAGATGGGCTAGAGGTTGGGGCGTGGCCGTGACCCGGGCGGGGAGGGGTGGGGGTGGAGCGAAGGCGGAGGCTGGGGGGTGCGTGTGGAGGAGGAGAGTGGAACCGCGGGTGTGGACCTCCAAGGATAGACGTCAGAAAGCTCTTCTCGTCCTGGCTCGTTGGTCTAGGGGTATGATTCTCGCTTTGGGTGCGAGAGGTCCCGGGTTCAAATCCCGGACGAGCCCGTTTTGTTTTTTTTTTTTTCCCGAACACCATCATTTTCTCACGGTGAAGATTGAGGAGCTTCACGGAGTCCTGGCCGCAGGGAACTTGGTCTCTCCGTGGCAGCCGCAGGCGCCAGGGCCGATCCGACTTCCCGCTTCCGTCCGGCTTGCGGCCCCTCGCCTTGCCCGGCTACAGGGAGTACTCGCCTGCGCCTCCTGACCAGAGCCTTCCACCTCGGAGTTCTTTTTTTTTTTGAGACGGAGTCTCGCTCCGTCACCCAGGCTGGAGTGCAGCGGCGCGATCTCGGCTCACTGCAAGCTCCGCCTCCCGGGTTCACGCCATTCTCCTGCCTCAGCCTCTCCGAGTAGCTGGGACTACAGGCGCCCGCCACCACGCCCGGCTGATTTTTTTGCATTTTTAGTAGAGACGGGGTTTCACCGTGGTCTCGGTCTCCTGATCTCGTGATCCGCCCGCCTCGGCCTCCCAAAGTGCTGGGATTACAAGCGTGAGCCACCGCGCCCGGCCGACCTGGGAGTTCTGAGTGCGCCTAAGGCCTGGCGCTGGGGCAGTGGACCCCAGATCCGGGACCCGAAAGGAGGGCAAACGCCTCCCCCGCCGCGTCTTCCTCTGCAGAAGTGGCCCTAGATCCCGGGTGGCCATGGAACTTGGTCTGGCCGTGTAGTTTTCTTTTGAGTGGGACGGTTCTAAGCTTAAATTGCGGACGAGCCCAGGGTTTCGAACCTCCTCTCTCTCTCTGTCTCTTTCTCTCTCTTTTTCTCTCTCTCTCTCTTCTGTTTTATTTTCCTTTTTCTGTTGCCCAGGCTGGAGTGCTGAAGTGCAGTGCTGCGATGTCGGCTCCCTGCAAGCTCAACCTCCCACACTCAAGGGATCTTCCCACCTCCACCTCGCTAGTAGCTGGGACTACCGGTGCTCAGCACCACGCCCGGCTAATTGTGTGTGTGTGTGTAAAACCGAGGTCTCCCTCTGTTCTGGAGGCTGGTCTCCAACTTGCACTCAAGCAATCTTCCTACCTCGGCCTCCCTCACAAAGTGCTGCAATTACAGGCCAGAACCACCATGCTCAGCTCTCTCCTTTTCCTTCCAGGTCCTGGGGTCGCAGCGGCGCGTCCCTCCGGTACATGGGGGGGAAGAGGTGCGGTTCCGGGAGCCTGCGACGTCTCTGGGGAGTCCAAGCCCGGCTTCTAGCCCTTTGCCCTGTTTTCTTCCATTCTGCTGTTGCCCATTCATTAAAGCTCCTTCCCTAGGTTTTGTATTTCTAGGGTCTAAACTTTCTGCTTGGTTATTCTTTACATTTTCTTTTTTTTTGAGACAGAATCTCGCTCTTTTGCCCAGGCCGGAGTGCAGTGGCGCCATCTCGGCTCACTGCAAGCTCCGCCTCCCGGGTTCACGCCATTCTCCTGCCTCAGCCTCCCGAGTAGCTGGGACTACAGGCGCCCGCCACCACGCCCGGCTAATTTTTTGTATTTTTTTTTAGTAGAGATGGGGTTTCACTGTGTTAGCCAGGATGGTCTCGATCTCCTGACCTCGTGATCCACCCGCCTCGGCCTCCCAAAGTGCTGGGATTACAAGCGTGAGCCACCGCGCCCGGCCTATTCTTTACATTTTCTACTCCTTTGCTGAGACTTCATATTTTTTCATTTGCATGAAGCGGGGGTTTTAGCTGCTCCTTGAAGCATGTTTATGATGGCCGCTTCACCACCTTTGTCATCCTGTCAGATGATCCAACACCGGTGTCGGTGTCCATTGTCCGTTGATTGACTTTTTTTTTTTTTTGAGACGGAGTTGTCCAGGCTGGAGTGCAGTGGTGCCATCTCGGCTCTCTACAACCTCCGCCTCTGGGGTTCAAGCGATTCTCCTGCCTCAGCCTCCCGAGTAGCTGGGATTACAGGCGGGTGCCACCACGCCTGGCTAATTTTTTGTATTTTTAGTAGAGACGGAGTTTCATCATGTTGGCCAGGCTGGTCTCCAACTCCTCACCTCAGGTGATTCACCCGCCTCGGCCTCCCAAAGTGCTGGGATTACAGGCGTGAGTCCCCGCGCCTGCACGCCCGGCCTGATGGACATTTTCACGCTGGGATTTTCCAGGCTTTTAGAATGATCAGGTCTGCGCTGACACTCCTTGGGCTGCGAGCAGGAGGGGCGCCTGGGACTGCTCCTCATGTGGACAAAGAGGAAATTGGGCCGATGGCCGATGACCGCCAGGCCGCCAGAGGCTGCTGCTGGGCCCTGGGTCACAGGTCGAGGTGTCAGGCCTCTGAGCCAAAGCTCAGCCATTATAACCCCTGTGACCTGCACATATACGTCCAGATGGCCTGCAGGAGCCAAGAAGTCTGAAGAAGCCAAAAAAACCACAAAGAAGTAAAACAGCCAGTTTCTGCCTTAACTGATTAACCAACGTTACAACATTCTACCATTGTGACTTGTCCCTGCCCTACCTTAGCTGATCAATCGACTTTGTGACATTCTTCTTTTGGACAATAAATCTTATGACCTCCCTACCATGTACCTTGTGACCCCCTCCTCTGCTAACAATAGATAACCAGCTTTTACTGTAATTTCCCATTACCTACCCAACTCCTATAAAGCAACCCCTTCCCCACCTCCCTTTGCTGACTCCTTTTTCGGACTCCGTCCGCCTGCACCCAGGTGATTAAAAAGGTTTTATTGCTCACACAAAGCCTGTTTGGTAGTCTCTTCTCACGGACGCGCTTGACAGAAGCCGCCTTGCACTTCCTGTTCCGATCAAACGAAGGGAAGGGGAGGCGAGGAAGAACTGGATCCCAAGTCGAGCGGGTCCATTTTGTGAGGCGCACACTCAGGACAGACCCTACCCCGCTGCTCTACTCTTTCCCTTCAGTCCCTCCTTCCCGGCCTCCCCTGGCCCCCTGACCCCGCCCTGATCATTAATGCAGAAGCAGCGCAGACCAGCAGCCGGGATCGCCTGTAATCCCAGCACTTTGGGAGGTGGAGGCGGGCGGATCACCTGAGGTCGACAGTTCTGAGGTCGGCAGTTCAAGACCAGCCTGACCAACATGGAAAAACCTCTGTCATGAGCCGCTTGCCTCCACCGTGCACACAGATCTGCAGGAGAGTGGGAAGGGGCGGGCCCTTTGGGTCATTTGAAACAGTTTGGAGATATGCAGAGGCCGGGCTCAATATTAAGTAGGAATTGGGATTTATATTGGCAGCGAAGTGTGGACCCAGGCCCCTTCGGATCTGCACTTGGGCCCCAGAGAGAGGTTGTTCCTTTCCTCCCCGCCTCCCACTCAGGACCACCCTGAGAGGTCCCGGCCTGGAGCCATGGCTAATGGTCCCTGACTACAAATTCCACCTGACTGGAGGCTCGGGTTTGAGGTTAAAGGATTCACATTCCGCCCACAACTCGCTGAGATAGGGAGGACAGGGGCTCCCAGATGTCTGGAGACCCCGGCAGGGACTGTGCACCCAGCTGTCTGAATGCCAGAGGCCGGCTCTGCGGGTAGCCATGCCTGCGCCACCTCCTCGGGAGTAGAGTTGCCACAGCCTTTGGTTTTTTGTTTGTTTGTTTTGTTTTTTGTTTTGTTTTGTTTTGTTTTTGTTTTTGTTTTTGTTTTTGCAGCGCCTGTTTTGAGGATTCTGAACATTAGGGTGGGAAGTAAGCATTATCACATCAGCCCGGGTAGCTTAGGTAGTAGAGCGGGAGACTCTTAATCTCAGGGTCGTGGGTTTGAACCCCGCGTTGGGCCGAGCTTTTCACCGTTTTTGGTACACAGAATTCAGTATCATGACAGGTGACCCAGTTTCCCATGCTTGGCCCCTAACTGGAAGGTAAGCTTTCATTGAGTCCTAAGTCAATCCGTGTCCCCATCAGAGATTTCAAGACCTCCTCCCAAATTCATCAAGCTGACGACTGGACTGCTGTGTTATCTCTCACAGCTGGTGTCCCAGCACCAGGGTCTCTTAGGAAAAATAATAGGAGATTTTGCACCCCAGGAAGGTCTGTCTGCTCACCTCTAGACTGGGATAGAGAACCTGGATCCCTTTCCTTTAGCACAAGACCCCAAGTTTCTTCCCCTCCCACAGGAGACTCAGTCCCAGGGCTGGAGGTGGATGTGCTGCTTCAAAGTTCAGCCAAGGGAGAAGGGCCCTCCCACCCAGTTCAGCTGAGACTATGGGTCAATGTAGGGGCCAGCCCTACAGGGTCTGTGGGTTTTTCTCCCCGTGTATGGAGATGAGAGACCGTAGAAATAAAGACAAGATAAAGAGATAAAAGAAAAGACAGTTGGGCCCGGGGGGAGCCACTACCACCAAGACGCGGAGACCGGTAGTGTCCCCGAATGCCAGGCTGCGCTGTTATTTATTGGATACAAGACAAGGGGGCAGGGTAAGGAGTGTGAGCCATCTCCAGTGATAGGTAAGGTCACGTGGGTCACTTGTCCACTGGATGGGGCCCTTCCCTGTATGGCACCCGAGGAGGAGAGAGAGAGGAAAGACAGCTTATGCCATTATTTCTGCATTTTAGAGGCTTTTAATAGTTTCACTAATTCTGCTACTGCTATCTAGAAGGCAGTCAGGTGTACAGGATGGAACACGAAAGCAGACCAGGAGCATGACTGCTGAAGCACAGCATCACAGGGAGATGGTTAGGCCTCCAGACCTGACTAATGTCAGGCCGTCCACAAGAGATGGTGGAGTAGAGTCTTCTCTCTAAACTCCCCCAGGGAAAGGGAGACTCCGTTTCCCGGTCTGCTAAGTAGCGGGTGCTTTTCCTTGGCACCGACGCTACCGCTAGACCACGGTCCGCTTGGTAACTTGCATCTTCCCAGACGCTTGCGTTACCGCTAGACCAAGGAGCCCTCTGGTGGCCCTGTCCGGGCATAACAGAAGCCTCACATTCTTGTCTTCTGGTCACTTCTCACCATGCTCCTCCAGCTCCTATCTCTCTGTATGGCCTCGTTTTTCCTAGGTTATGATTGTAGAGCGAGGATTATTATAATATTGGAATAAAGAGTAATTACTACAAACTAATGATTAGTGATACTTATATATAATCATATCTATGATCTATATCTAGTGTAACTCTTGTTATTTTATATATTTTGTTATACTGGAACAGCTCGTGCCCTCGGTCTCTTGCCTCAGCATCTGCGTGGCTTGCCGCCCACTGGTCAACATGGAGAGACCACCTCCCACCTGCTCCACAGTCCCCCGGCTAACTCAGGCTCTTGTGAGAGACACCAGGGCCCCACAAACCAGTATGACCCAGCCATTACTTATCTCTCTCACTGTTTGGATGGCGGCCCTTGTTATTAGGAGACCAGGAGGGCAGCCACCCAGCCCCTCCAAAACATACCTAACAGGTTTTTTGGAGGCGAAGGCAACCCCATGTAGGATGCTAATCCGCCATAAAGATTTCTGATTAATCCCACTTCTGGGACAGCCTCTAAGAGTTCCAGTTCATCTATTGTTTCCTGTGTGAGACTAACCATAAATTCTGCTCTTAGGTCAAAACAACCTTGCTGCTATTGCATTTACCATAAACCTTGCCCTTAAGCAAGTGCCTTAAACATTCCTTCTGAAGCACATACACCCTTTCCCTGTGGTATGTAGACCCTGGGTCTGGGCGGTAAAGGCATGGAGACCCACTATCTTGTCTCCCTGCCACCAGAGACCCAGACGTGGATTCTGTTCATAAGTCCCTATTAAATGTTTCTTTCCTAAGAAAGATGATATGTCAGTCTTTCTCTTCAGCCTAGCACCTTCCTTGGACTTTGGGTGTAGGTTTGCATTATGGTCGTAACCAGCCAAGGTGTGTCTTTGGAATGAGTCAAACCTTGATCTCTGGGCTTTAGAGTGGCTTTGGACACGTTTCCCAGTGGGGGTGCTGAGGCAGTCTGGGGGCCATGAGGAAGGCAGATCAGAGGCTGGGACAAAAGTCTACAGGCACCTCACCAACCCAGGTCCCAATAATACAGCACTATCGCCTCAGCCTCTGGTCTGAGTTCGAATCCCACCTGGAGGATGTTGGCTCATGGGGCCTTATAACCATGACCCTGTGTCACTGCGATACATGGGGAATGGGGCTGGGGTCACTTGTATCCTTGGCCTGTCACGGCTACAGAGCCAGGGGTGGGTTGGGGACTGGTGCCCACTCTTCTGTCCGAGACTATCAATCCTGGGCATTTTTCAGGGAGGGGATAGGGCTACCCTGTGATTGTCATTGTCTCTTTTTGGAAAGATTGGAGCTATCAGGCCAGGCGCAGTGGCTCATGCCTGTAATCCTAGCACTTTGGGAGGCCGAGGGGGGCGGATCACGAGGTCAGGAGATCGAGACCATCCTGGCTAACATGGTGAAACCCCGTCTCTACTAAAAACACAAACAATTAGCCGGGCGTGGCAGCGTGCGCCTGTAATCCCAGCTGCTGGGGAGGCTGAGGCAGGAGAACGGCGTGAACCCAGGGGGCGGAGCTTTCAGTGAGCCCAGATCGCGCCACTGCACCCCAGCCTGGGTGACAGAGCAAGACTCCGTCTCAAAAAAATAAAAATAGAAAGTGAAAAAAAGAAAGACTGGAGCTATCAAATAAAGGCTGAACTAGGTATATTCCAAGAGTACAAGGTTGGCCTTAAATTCAAGAAAATTATCAAAATAATTCATCATATTAACAGAATAAAAAAGAAGTTATGTGGTGATCTTAATGCTTGGACGAGCGCTTGATGCAATTCACACCTGTATTAATCGTTTGCTTGTTTTAGAGGCAGAATCTTGCTCTGTCACCCAGGCTAGAGTGAAGTGGTGCAATCTCCACTCACTGCAACCTCCACCTCCCGGTTTCAAGCAATTCTCTCTGCCTCAGCCTCTCGAGTAGCTGGAGTAGCTGGGGTTACAGGTGCCCACCACCACATCCGGCTAATTTTTGTATTTTTAGTGGAGTTGGGGTTTCACTATGTTGGCCAGGCTGGTCTCGAACTCCTGACCTCAGGTGAGCCTCAGCCTCCCAAAATGCTGGGATTACAAGCATGAGCCACTGTGACCAGCCAGAATCTTACTTTGCTACCCAGGCTGCAGCACAGTGGTGAGAACACAGCTCACTGCAGCCTCAACCTCCTCAGCTCAAGCAATACTCCCACCTCATGCACCAGCTAATTTTTTGTGTGTTTTCTGTACAAATGGGGCCTCACTATGTTGCTTAGGCTGGTCTCAAACTCCTGAGCTCAAAGGATCCTCTTGTGAGACATTGCGCCCAGCCCATTATTTTCCTTCTTTGCTTCAACTCCCATCAGTTACCAGTTCCTGGACTGGAATGCTGTTCTCCCTCCTCTTTCTTGACTGGCCCCTTATTTTCTCTCCTGTCTCAGCTTAAATGTCACTCCTAGACTCATTGTTCCCATGTCAGGAACTCATCTATATATGACAACACCCTTATGACAGCCTGTAATTTTTGAAAGTCTATTCATTTTATTTTATTTTTCCCAGACAGGGTCTTCCTGTGTTGCCCAGGCTGGAATGCAGTGGTGGGATCATAGCTAACTGCAGTCTCAGCCTCCTGGACTCAGGAATTCTCCTACCTCAGATTTCCAAGTAGTTGGAACAACAGACATGTGCCACCACACCCAGCTAATTTTATTTATTTATTTAGATGAAATCTTATTGTGTCACCTAGGCTGGAATGCAGTGACGCAAACTCAGCTCATTGCAACCTCCACCTCCCGGATTCAAGCGATTCTCTTGCCTCAGCCTCCCGCGTAGCTGGGATTACAGGCGTATGCCACCATGCCAGACTACTTTTTGTATTTTTAGTAGAGACAGGGTTTCACCATGCTGGCCAGGCTTGTTTTGAAGTCCTGACCCCTAGTGATCCACTCGCCTCAGCCTCCCAAAGTGCTGGGGTTACAGGCATGAGCCACCGTAGCCGGCCTGATTGATTTATTTAAATTTAGCTACCGGGTCTTTCTATGTTGCCCAGGATGGTCTTGAGCTCCTGGGATCAAGTGATCCTCCCTCTTTGGCCTCCCAAAATGCTGGAATTACAGATGTGCATCATTGGGCCAGCCTATTTACTTTTTATTTTAAAATAATTATAGATTCACAGTAAGTGGCCAAAAAGAAAAAAAAAGTACAGAAAACTCTTGTGTAGCATTCACCCAGTTTCCCCTAAGACTTCCATAACTGTGGCTCAGCATCAATGCCAGAAAATTAACACTGGCTGTTTTTTTAAACGTATTTTTCTTGGTTATTGTCAGTTTTCACTTTGAACTCTGTGCTCTTTATTTTGTGCCCACCACTGTGCCCACCAAAAAATTAGGTGCATGCTTTAACACATGATGCCTATGATCTTTGAGAATAAAACATTTGACTCCATGTAGATAAATCTAGATCTGACTTGTTCTTTTTTGTTTTATTTTATTTTATGTGAGATGGAGTCTTGCTCTTGTCGCCCAGCTTGGAGCGCAGTGATGTGATCTTGGCTTACTGCAACCTCCGCCTCCCAGGTTCAAATGATTCTCCTGCCTCAGCTTACCGAATATCTGGGATTGCAGGTGCATGCCGCCAAGCCCAGCTAATTTTCGTATTTTTAGTGGAGACGGAGTTTTACCATGTTGGCTAGGTTTGTCTCATTCCTGACCTCAAGTGATCTGCCCGCCTAGGCCTCCCAAAGTGCTGGGATTACAGGCATGAGCACCCTGCGCAGCTTGACTTGTTCTTTTTTGTTTGTTTGTTTTTGAGACGGAGTCTTGCTCTGTCACCAGGCTGGAGTGCAGTGGCCCCATCTGAGCTCACTGCAACCTCCACCTCCGTATTCAAGCGATTCCCCTGCTTCAGCCTCCCTAGTAGCTGAGACTACAGGCATGCGCCACCACGCCTGGCTAATTTTTTGTATTTTTAGTAGAGATGGGGGTTTCACCATATTGGGCAGGCTGGTCTTGAACTCCTGACCTCGTGATCCGCCCCCCTCGGCCTCCCAAAGTGCTGGGATTACAGGCGTGAGCCACCGCGCCCGGCCGACTTGTTCTTTTTTAAAAAATTAAAATATGGTCTGGGTCTTTTACTTTGGAAGAGGGGTGTTAACTTCAGAACTGTCCTAGGTTCAGTTCAGATCCCCGGGAGGGAAGGAGGTTGAAGAGAGAAGGAAGTTAGGCCTCTGAGACCATTGCGCCCGCGAATCTGGGCGGCGGGGTGACCAGGTGCCCGCCTGCCCCCGCCCAGTACAGAGGCTCCTGCCCGGGGAGGCGTCCATCGCGTTCGCTTACTTCTCTAGACCAACAAGCGAGGGACGCGGAGACTGAGATGGCTGCGGCCACCGGGCCTCCAGACACCGTCTTCATTCACTCCCACCCTCAGTCAAGCACCTGTACCCGCAGTCCTTCCCTAAAAGAAGAAAAACGTCCGGTCGCGCGCTGTCCAGTGTTCTCAGTCCTGGATCCAGGAGGTGGCTGGCGGTGGAGCTGATTTCCGGGTTCCTAAACCCGGGCCAGGGGCCCAAGGCCCCGCCTGGTGGGGTCGCATCCTGCAGTTTGAGAAACCGAAGAAGGTAGGAGAGGGAGGCAGCCCCGGCTTTTCCTGTGAAAGATTCTTTCATTCGCTCCATTCTTGTTCTTGCGCGCTGGATTTCCCAGGCTAACATAAACAACAGCTGATCACGGCAGGCTGGGCTCCTCTGGGACTCGCACCGGGGCCTCTCGCACCCAAAGCGAGAATCATACCTCTAGACCAACAGGCCTCGGTGGCGGGAAGCTCCGTCTTTGCTCCCCCGCCCTTTATCTTTCTGGAACCCAAGACTTTGTATTCTCCGCTCTCCATAAACGTCAATGCCAGCGCTGGGAGCGTGGCGGGGAGCCCACGATCGCGGCAGCGAGAAGCCCAACCAGAGGGGAGGACGGAGTCCCCGGAGTGGGACAGCGCTCAGGTCTGGGGTGGGGTTGATCTAGGGCAAAATAGGGCGGGCGGCCTGTGGCGATGGGCAGGACCCTCTCGCCCACCACACGCGGAGCCCGCTGGATCCTCTCCACATCCAGGCCGTGTCCACCGGCTTTCCAACCTGCTCACGTCCTTAAAGAAGGATCCAGAAGGTGTTGCGGTATTGGCCCATCAGGACCTGCACCTGAGGCCCACTCTCACCCTAATCATAACCCCAAAGCCACCAGCGCGTGGAGAGAGAGTGAGAGAGAAACAGAGACGGAGAGAGTGTGTGTCGCTGTCATGCCCTTTGCCGTCGCTGCTCATCCCCAGTGACCTCCTGGAACTTTTTCAGCTCTTGAGGACAGGAAGAGACGGGGGCAGAGCTAACGTCTGAGTCAGGGCAGAGGCGCTGGGCTCCATCCAAGGGAGGCCATGCGGGCGCCTCTGGGATGGAGCCAATCGCCGGCGCAGTCGGATGGAAGGTGGCCTGGCCGCTCAGCCATCCTCCCAGGGCATGGTCTCGGGTATGAGTCAGCAGCCCCAGGTGTGAGCGCAGACCCGGTAACCCCGGCGCCGGGGAAAATACAGCGGGGAGCCCCAGGCTGCAGGCCTGACCCTGAGCAGCCCCTACCGAGCCCAGTGTGGATGGGCTCTGTCTCCACAGGGCTGGTTCACCAGGGTCTCCCCGCAGCGACCCCAGAATTCTGCCAATCACTTGGGTAGGGCAATGAGCTCTATCTACTTCGGAATCAACCGACTCGCGCCGGATTGGAGGCAGGTGTCTGAAATGTCAGCGGAAGTGCACGCATAGGAGGCTCGTTGGTCTAGGGGTATGATTCTCGCTTCGGGTGCGAGAGGTCCCGGGTTCAAATCCCGGACGAGCCCTAGAAGTGGTTACTTTCCCCTCGTCATTTTAGAGAATATAGAGCTTGAAAATCGGGGACCGAGCCTGAAGACTCATCCACCAGTCGCGTTGCTCTGCTTCAGGTAGGTCCGGGTCTGTGCCTCAGCTGCAAGGGACCAGGATGCTCCTGAGGCTGGCCTGGTGGGCACTTGCCTCAGCCTCGCTGGAGCCCCGCGCCCTTCTCCTTCCCAGCCCCAGACCAGAGAAGCAGTACCCTCTGCAGCCCGGGTCGCTCAGCTCCACATAGACTCCGGGTATGGGGGAGGTCGGTGGTTGGGTTCTGAGTGATCGCGTGGGGTGCACGATCCGGGCGGGCCCTGGAGAGTTATTCGTTCCTCGACCTCCTCTCCTTGCCCTAGAAACCCACATCTCTGCAGGCCAAGGCGGAGTCACAGAGGAAGCTCGTTGAGAGCAGGTCAAAGCTGTGTGACCTGATGGCCCCCTACTGCGCTGGCCAGGAAGGTAGCCAGAGCCACATATGGCTCTTAAACACCTGAAATATGACTGGTCCACTTGAGATGTGCTGCTGTGAGTACAAAATACACATCGGGATTTTGAAGACGTCGTACCAAAAAAAATAAGATATCTCATTCTCTCATTACACATGGAAATTAGATTTCGCGTCTACAGTATTGAATAATATACACACATACGAAAAACATATATTTTATATATGTTTATATATTATATGTAGTATATATATCATATAATTATATTAATAATATGATTATATCATAATAATATAATTGTATTATATAATTATACTTTTCTTTGAGACAAGGTCTCACTCTGTCGCCTAGGCTGGAGTGCATTGGCACCATCTTGGCTCACTGCAACCTGTGCCTCCAGGGTTCAAGAGATTCTCCTTCCTCAGCTTCTGAATAGCTGGGAGTATAGGTGGGTGCCACCACTCCTGGCTAACTTTTTTTTTTTTTTTGAGACGGACTCTCACTCTGTCTCCCAGGCTGGAGGGCAGCAGTGCGATCTTGGTTGGCTCACTGTAACCTCCGCCTCTTGGGTTCAAGTGATTCTCCTGCCTCAGCCTCCTGAGTAGCTGGGATTACACCACACCTGGCTAACGTTTTGTACTTTTAGTAGAGACAGGGTTTCACCACATTGACCAGGCTGGTCTCAAACTTCTGACCTTGTGATCTGCCCACCTCAGCCTCCCAAAGTGCTGGGATTACAGGTGTGAGCCACCACGCCTGGCCCTAATTTTTGTATTTTTAGTAGAGACGAGGTTTCACCATGTTGGCCAGGCTGGTCTCAGACTCCTGGCCTCGAGTGACCCGCCTGCCTTGACCTCCCAAATTGCTAGGATTAAAGGTGTGAGTCACTGGGCGACCACACCTGGCTAATTTTTAAAATTTTTTCATAAAAACAGGGTCTTGCTATATTGCCCAGGCTGATCTTGGACTCCTGGCCTCAAGTGATCTGCCCACCTTGGCCTCCCAAAGTGGCTGGGATTATGGGTGTGAGCCACTGTACCCGATCTACGTGTCCTCTTCTCAACGTTTCTCTTCCCAGCATTTGGGCCCAGACAGAGAGGAACATCTGTGGAGACCACGTCCCAGGTGGCTCTAAGGCAGGTGGGACTTCCGCAGCTCTGCTCCTGCCTCCAAAGCGCCCCAGGCAAGGTCAGGGACCCCGAGCGCTATAACCCCAGCCCCTGCTTTTGTTCCACAACAATGTCCTTAGGGCTCGGACCCAGGGCTTGGCTAACAAAGAAACAAGCAGCCGTGACTCAGCGACCCCAGACCACAAACTGCCCCAGCAAGCAGGAAGCCCCGAGGCCTGTTTGAGGTGGCAGAGAAGGGGATGTGGTTCCTTGGCCACCGCGGCTCAGGTGAGTTGCCCACAGTCCTGGGATTCGAGCCCCACTCCTGCCCTCATTTCCTCAGGTCGTAACTCTAGAACTTTGGCTGGTCTAGGGAACTCAGCCCCAGAATCCAGAGTCCTTACTGACATAGGGGATGTTGGAAATCGGAGAAGGCCTGATAGAAGCAGCCGAGTCACCTAATGCCTCGGATCCAGGGTAAAAGAACACCACCTGTCACTACCTGCCCGACTAGCTCAGTCGGTAGAGCATGAGACTCTTAATCTCAGGGTCGTGGGTTCGAGCCCCACGTTGGGCGGAATCTGCCTTTTGAAGGAAGTTCTTTCACAACTCAAGCCTTGTAGGGCTTGTAAGCAACACAGAATCCTCTTTGGAGAGATCTCAAAAAACTTCCCAGCTGCCTCATTGCGTGAGGCGGAGGGTCCTCTGTTCTAGATCTCTGACTTTGGTTTGGGAGGACGCATTCTGTCTCACGTTTTCCACCTGGGCCCTTCCTGCCTTACCCGTGACTTGGCTTTGGCGGGGTAGAGTCCCCTCCACACCTCACTCTGAATGAGAGTCACATCTTTTCCATGGGTGGGTGGTAAGATTATCATACATGGGGTTGCCCAGCTGGGCGATACCACAAGGGGAATGTCGGAACTGCTCCATGGGAATCCCAAGGGCGATGTTTTGTCTCTGGAGGAGGAAGGGAGCAGGCAAGGGGCTGGGCAGAAAGGCCCCAGGCCGCAGGAGGCAGGTCCTAACGTCCCATCTTCCCACTGACCGAGGGAATACAGCCCCACCCCAGTTCCTGGCAGAGGAACTGGCTTGGATTTCAAACCTCCCCAAGCCTCCTCAGCTTTGCAAATGAAGGGGCTCAAGGCAGTGCCCTAACCCTAGGATAGCCAGGAGGAGCAGGCTGGCGGAGGTCCTGCCATAGAGCATCTTTCTGCCACAGCCCGTCAGGGATCCAGGCCCCGACCCGGCCTCTGAAGGCCCCCACAGCCTGGCAATGGGTGAAAGGGGCTGAAGACCTTGTTCTGCCTGCCTCTAGGGCCAGCTCTGTTTCGGCTTGAGACGCTCCTCTCCATGCACATCGGGCCTCTAAGGGAGGCGGGGACTCAGAGCTAAAGCTCTCACTCCAGGACTTCACCCCATGTTTAGCAGCCTTTTAGGGCCCTGGACCTGTGAGTTTGACTGAGACCTCTTACCAGCCCGTTGTGGGGCCAGTACGGCAAATAAGAAACAGACATGTTTGTATTATTATTATTATTATTATTTTGAGACGGAGTCTCACTCTGTCGCCCAGGCTGGAGTGCAGTGGCGCGACCTCGGCTCACTGCAAGTTCCGCCTCCGAGTTCACGCCATTCTCCTGTCTCAGCCTCCCAAGCAGCTGGGACTACAGGCGCCCGCCACACGCCCGGCTAATTTCTTGTTTTTTTTTTTTGTTTTTTTTTTGTTTGTTTGTTTTGTTTTGTTTTTTCGAGACAGAGTCTGGCTCTGTTACCCAGGCTGGAGTGCAGTTGCGTGACCTCAGCTCACTGCAAGCTCTGCCTCCCCGGTTCACGCCATTCTCCTGCCTCAGCCTCCCAAGTAGCTGGGACTACAGGCGCCTGCCACCATGCCTGGCTAATTTTTTCTATTTTTAGTAGAGACGGGGTTTTCACCGTGTTAGCCAGGATGGTCTCGATCTCCTGACCTCGTGATCCGCCTGCCTCGGCCCCCCAAAGTACTGGGATTACAGGCGTGAGCCACCGCGCCCGGCATTTTTGGCATTTTTAGTAGAGACAGGGTTTCACCGTGTTAGCCAGGATGGTCTCAATCTCCTGACCTCGTGATCTGCCCACCTCAGCCTCCCAAAGTGCTGGGATTACAGGCGTGAGCCACTGCCCCCAGCTATTTTATTATTATTATTGTTATTTGAGACAGAGTCCCTGTCACCCAGGCTGGAGTGCAATGATGTGATCTTGGCTCACTGAAACCTCTGCCTCCCGGGTTCAAGTGATTCTCGTGCCTCAGGCTCCCGAGTAGCTGGGACTACAGGCACTCAACACCACTCCCTGCTAATTTTTTGTATTTTTAGTAGAGACAGGAGTTCACCATGTTGGCTAGGCTGGTCTCGAACTTCTGACCTCAGGTGATCCGCCAGCCTCGGCCTCCCAAAGTGCTGGGATTACAGGCATGAGCCGCTGCTCCCAGCCTCGGACAGTTCTTTTAGGGGTAGAGGGAAAGACGACAGGACCAGGCTCCCCATCCCTCATCTGCACCCCACAAATATGGACCCACAAAATCCAGGCTCTCAAAGGCCGCAGCTTACACATCTGTAATGTGAGGATAATGGCAATTAAAAGATTAATTCGAGTATTAAAATTACTTCATTTTTTGGTAAGGCATGCAGAACAGTGCTTGAAGACTTCCATATTAACTCTTGGCTGCTCACCCTATACATTTCAGACTTGCCCAATCACGTGCGCCAATTCATGTAAATAAATCTAATAAAAATAGCAGGCCGGGCGCGGTGGCTCACGCCTGTAATCCCAGGACTTCGGGAGGCCGAGGCGGGTAGATCACGAGGTCAGGAGATCCAGACCATCCTGGCTAACATGGTGAAACCCCGTCTCTACTAAAAATACAAAAAATTAGCTGGGCGTGGTGGTGGGCGCCTGTAGTCCCAGCTGCTTGGGAGGCTGAGGCAGGAGAATGGCATGAACCCGGGTGGCGGAGGTTGCAGTGAGCCGAGATCGCACCACTGCACTCCAGCCTGGGCTACAGAGCGAGAATCCGTCTCAAAAAAAAAAAAAAAAAAAAGCAACACATCCATGCACGTGTACACATAGGCGTCATCCGTCTCAAACATCTCTTCTAACGGTTTTGTTTCTTTCCAGAGCCTGGCTGACACCGCAAATCCTCTAGGTGTTTTGTGATATTGTGATTCACCAGCGCAGGAAGAAGTAAAAAACCGGAAAGCCCAGGTGGAAGGCCCAGTGCTGGGGCTGAACGTGAGGGGTCACCCCATACACACTCCCCTCTGGCTGCTGGAAAAACCTGCTGAGGTTAGAGCTGTCCTCAGCCCCTCCCACTTTTTCTTTTCTTTTCTTCTTTAAAGTGCTGGTTTCCTGTCCGGATCGCCTTCCCCCGGGCGGCAAGGCCCGACCAGCACGGCAGCATAACAGCCTGCCCCAGTCTGGCTAGCTAGGTGGGTCGAGATGAGACTCCATCCTCCCACTCCCCACTCTCAGGAATGTGGCTTGAGTCCTCTCAGGCATCTCCCTTATACCTTGGACGTAGGCTTTGAGGAGCGCCCCCTCCTGGCTGAACTCTGGGGTCCTGGAAGAAATAAGGCCTCAGCGTGGAGTGAGAACAGAAGAGCCAGGAAAAACAGAGTCCGCGGGGCGCCTGAAGCCGCCGCCCCCACAGCCTTGCTAAGAAGGAGACTCGAACCTGGGGAGATCCATGTGCTGAGGGCTCCGGGGGGATTCTTTTTTTTTTTTTAATTTTTATTTTTTCTGAGACAGGGTCTTGCCCTGTTGCCGAAGCTGGAGTGCGATGGTGCAATCAGCCCACTGCAGCCTCAACCTCCCAAACTCAAGGGATCCTCCCACCTCAGCTTCCCGAGTAACTGGGACTCCAGGCGCGCGCCACCACGCCCGGCTAATTTTTAAATTGTTATTTTTTGTAGAGACGGGGGTCTCACTATGTTGCCCAGGCTAGTCCCCAACCCCTGGGCTCAAGCGATCCTACCCCCTCGGCCTTCCAAACTGCTGGGATCACAGGCGTGAGCCACCGAACCCGGCTAGGGGATTCTTCTGCAGCCGAACAGCAGCGGCAAAGGCTAAGGGTCCTAGAAAGGAACGGGAAACCGTCACCTGCTCAGGTGGGACGCGAGGTACGGAGCCCAGCGCGGGAGGCCACTGGGTCACGGAGGTTTCCTGTCTGCTTCCCGCCGTCACTGCCGGCCGCCTCCCACCTTCTCCCGGACCCCTGCACCCCAGCCCAGCCCAGCCCACCTACCCCTGGCGGGGACACGGTTTTCTTCCCGGGGCGCCTCGCAGCTCCTGCAGTCCCTCCCTCTTCCCCACCCCCACCCCCACACTTTGGGCAGGAGTCACAACAATTTCTCGCGCCAGTTTGGCCGCTCCGGCTCTGTGCCACACCCTCCAACGGGGCTGGATGCCCAGGGTCTGCTGCCTCCATGGGATCTGGCTAGGCTTGAAGTTGGGGCTCAGCAAAGGTATTTCGCGTGAATGAGGAATCCACAGGTCAGACCCGCTTCTACGGCCCTGAGTCGGGGCGGGTGCCTGGGCCAGGCACCCTGGCGCTCAGGAGGTGCCAGGCTGGGGGCGTCCGCGGGTGGGCCTCTGACGCAGAGAAGGACCCGGATCCAGCCACCGTCGGGGGCCTCCGGCTGCGCCTCGCCTTTGGGGCAGGCCTGAGGGCAACGCTTACTGCGCAGCAACTGTGTTCTACTGTGTAGTCCCGACACTGACGGCTCCTGGTCCTGGACTCTGCTTTAATCTAGAAATCCACTAAGATAACAACTGCGTGTTGCCCGGCTAGCTCAGTCGGTAGAGCATGAGACTCTTAGTCTCAGGGTCGTGGGTTCGAGCCCCACGTTGGGCGCTGCCTTTTACTGCGAGCGTCACCTACAAGGATAGCATTGTGAGTTTCTGTTCCACCTGGGTCGATTTTCTTCTCTCAGCCATCTGCCCCTGGCGATGCAAGACTTGGTGAAAGCAGCTGCCTGCTCATCCCAGGAAACCATCCGGGGTTCCTGAGCTGGGGGGGCATTTACTCCAAGTATCGCTGTCGACCCCTTATGGGGGCCCATGGACGCGGTTCCCACCTGGAAGACCCGGAGAACAGCGGTTCCTTGCTCTTGTTAGCAGCGGCCGTGAGGAAGCTGCCCACTAAGGTTTTCCTCTTGTGAGACCACAGCAAGACTGTGCCCCATTAAAAGAAGAAAGTCTGAGAACGTGGGCTTGTCTAGGATTGGACTCTCTTGCACCCTAAGGAACAATCACAGCCTAGACCAAGGAGCCACCCACGAAACCTTTCTCCACCCATCTCTGGCCATCCTTATGCCCGGCTCCATCCTTGTCCAGCAACACTGCTCAGACGCTGATCCCCAGGGGGTCGTGTCATCATGTCAGGGGGTTTGACTAGGGTCCCATCGAGTACGGGGGGATGGGGATCCCAATGTTCACCAGTTTGGGAGTCCCAGTGTCTAGCTTCCCTGTCTCCACCTCAGATTAAAGGCCTCCCACCCAGGGAGGTGGGTGCCGGATTCTCCCAGAGGTGCCCAGTGCAGTCAGAGGGAGCGGGTCTTTGGGAGGCCAGGCTCTAATCTCCCCAGTTGCCTGGCCTCCCTCCACCCTGAAACCACAGGATTTCACAGGATCTCTCCTGTGAAATCTAGGGCAGGGGGTGCCTGCATGCAGAGTTCTGAGGCTGGTGGTGGACTGGTCAGAGAATGGGATGTTTGGCCGGGCACAGTGACTCGCTCCTGTAATCCCAGCACTTTGCGAGGCCAAGGCGGGCGGCTCACGAGGTCAGGAGATCAAGACCATCCTGGCTAACACGGTGAAACTCCATCTCTACTAAAAATATGAAAAATTACCCGGGCGTGGTGGCAGGCGCCTGTAGTCCCAGCTACTTAGGAGGCTGAGGCAGGAGAATGGCGTGAACCCGGCAGGCAGAGCTTGCAGTGAGCCAAGATTGCAGCACTGCACTCCAGCCTGGGCGACAGAGTGAGACTCTGTCTCAAAAAAAAAAAAAAAAAAGAGAGAGAATGGGATGTCCAACATTAACAGTAGATGTAGCTAACGTTCTTTAAGCTCACCGTGCCTAACACTCTTCTAAGCTCTTTACATATTGAATTCCTGGCTTCAAGCGATTCACCTGCCTCAGCCTCCCAAAGTTCTGAGAATACAGGCTGAGCCACCACACCCAGCCCCTTTCTGTGCCTTAACTTGTTCAGTCTTCACTGCTATACCCTTATAAGTGCATTTTCAGACAAAATTGAAAATAGAGTATTTTGTTTCTTCCTTTTTTTTTTTTTTTTTTTTAAATCGGGGCTCCAGAGATCCTGCCTTGCCCTCCCAAAGTGCTGGGATTACACCCAGGCCAAGTTTCCTTTTTTTTTTTTGGAGATGGAGTCTCACTGTGTCGCCCAGGCTGCAGTGCAGTGGCACAATCTTGGCTTACTGCAACCTCCATCTCCTGGGTTCAAGTGATCCTCCTGCCTCAGCTCCCCTAGTAGCTGGGACTACAGGCACATGCCACCATGCCCTGCTAATTTTTGTATTTTTAGTAGGGACGCAGTTTCACCACTCCTGACCTCAGGTGATCCACCTGCCTCGGCCTCCCAAAGTGCTGGGATTAAAGGCAGGAGCCACTGCGCCTGGCCTGAATTTCCTCTTCTAATAAGGACTCCAGTCATATTGGATTAAGGCCCATCCTAATAACTTCATTTTGTCTTAATTACCTCTTTAAATACCCAGTCTCCAAATACAGCCACATTCTGAGGGACTGAGAGTTAGAATTTCAACATGTGGATGGTGGACAGTCACAACTCACCTCATTAAAGTGAACATTGTGTACATGATTTAGTATGAACATATGTCTTAAATTTCCTTGAGCATAGGAGTGGAATTGCACTTAAGAATGGAATTTGGGGGTCATTTGGTAGTTCTGTGTTTAACATTTTGAGGCTATTATTCACAGTGGCTGGATTATTTTATATTCCCACCAGGCTGACCGAGGGCTTGCATCCTAGAAAAGTAGTAATAGATTTACATAAATATTTTGCATCCAAAAATATTTATTGTGAGATTATACTTAAAAACCAGGAAACAGGCTGGGCACGGTGGCTCACGCCTGTAATCCCAGTACTTTGGGAGGCCGAGGCGGGCGGATCACGAGATCAGGAGTTCGAGACAAGCCTGGCATGGTGAAACTTCGTCTGTACCAAAACTACAAAAATTACCCAGGCGTGATGGCGCGCGCCTGTAGTCCCAGCTACTGGAGAGGATGAGGCAGAAAAATGGCTTGAACACGAAAGGTGGAGGTTGTAGTGAGCTGAGATCACGTGCCACTGCATGCCAGCCTGGGCAACAGAGCGAGACTCCATCTCAAAAAACAAATGGAAACAATCTACTTGCCCCAAAATAGGGGATAGATTAAATGAAATTATCATAAATCCAAAATGGAGGATAATGTCATAAAAAATAATGTTATATAATGATGATCCCATCGGTGTAAAACTCTAGAAAATGCAAAATAATACAGTGACAGAAAGCAGAGAGTGATGGACTGCCAAAACTTACCAAATTGTACACTTTTTTTTTTTTTTTTTTTGAGACAGAGTCTCGCTGTCGCCCAGGCTGGAGTGCAGTGGCACGATCTCGGCTCACTGCAGGCTCCGCCCCCCGGGGTTCACACCATTCTCCTGCCTCAGCCTCCCGAGTAGCTGGGACTACAGGCGCCCGCCACCTCGCGTGGCTAATTTTTTGTATTTTTAGTGGAGATGGGGTTTCACCGTGTTAGCTAGGGTGGTCTCGATCTCCTGACCTCGTGATCCGCCCGCCTCGGCCTCCCAAAGTGCTGGGATTACAGGCGTGAGCCACCGCGCCCGGCCTCCACTTTTATTTTTTTAAATGGAGTCTCACTCTGTTGTCCAAGCTGGAGTGCAGTGGCGTGATCTGGGCTCACTGCAACCTCTGCCTCCCAGGGTTAAAGCGATTCTCCTGCCTCAGCCTTCTGTGTAGCTGGGAACAGGCACATGCCATCACACCGAGCTAATTTTTGTATTTTTAGTAGAGATGAGGTTTCACCATGTTGGCCAGGCTGGTCTCGAACTCCTGACCTCAGACGATCCACCCGCCTCGGCCTCCCTAAGTGCTGGGATTACAGGCGTGAGCCACTGTGCCCAGCCCAGTGCCACTTTCCTCAGTGGGCTCCAAGTGACCTTACAGCTTGACCTATGTCAGAAGGCCAGGTCTGGATTTTGAGTGGTGTTCCTTTGCACCAGCATTAAGGAGCACACCCAAGGAGTTGTGCCAATGTATTTTTCATTATAAACTATTCTAAATAGGCCGAGGGAGGTGGCTCACACTTGTAATCCCAGCACTTTGGGAGGCCAAGGCAGGCGGATAACCTGGAGGTCGACAGTTTGCGACCAACCTAACCAACACAGAGAAACCGCATGTGTACTAAAAATACAAAATTAGCCGTGCGTGGTGGCACATGCCTGTAATCCCAGCTACTTGGGAGGTGGAGGCAGGAAAATCGCTTAAACCTGGGAGGCGGAGGTTGTGGTGAGCCGAGAAAGTGCTATTGCACTCCAGCCTGGGCAACAAGAGCGAAACTCCATCCCCCCCAAAACAAACAAACAAACAAACAAACAAACAAACAAAAACTATTCTGAATAAACCGGCCGGGCACAGTGGCTCTCGCCTGTAATCCCAGCACTTTAGGAGGCAGAGGCAGGCAGATCACCTGAGGCCAGGAGTTTGAGACCAGCCTGGCCAACATGGTGAAATCCCATCTCTACTAAAAAACATACAAAAATTAGCTGGGCGTGGTGGCACATTCCTGCAATCCCAGCTACTCAAGGGAGGCTGAGCAGGAGAATTCCTTGAACCCGGGAGGCAGAGGTTACAGTGAGCGGGTATCACATCACCACACTCCAGCCTGGGTGACAGAGCGAGACTCATCTCAATCAGTAAATCAATCAGTCAATAAAACTCACTGCGCCAGGAATGCCGACACCAAGTCAAGCAGCCCTTCTCTTCCCTGCCGTCCGCTTCCCTCACCTGCTGGGGTTGGGAGGGCACATTCTGTGGCAGGTTGACTGGGTTTCCATGTTTCCATCTCAACTCCTGTATTTTGTCTGAAAATGCAATAATAAGAGTATAGTAGTGAAGATTAAACGAGTTTAGATAACTAAGAGCTTACAAGAGTTTTAGGCATGGTGAGCCTAATAAGCATTAGCTACGTCTACTGCTAACGTCGAACATCCTAATCTCTGCCCCCTGGGTCACCATCACCAGCCTCACAACTCTGCATGCAGGTACCAGCAGCACCACGCTGGCCCAACAAGCAGAGATCCAGTGAAATCTTGTATGCACCAGAGGGTCCGGGTGGAGGGTGGGTGCATAACTCAGGAGACCACAGCTGCTCCCTCCGGCTGCACTGGGCACTTCTGGGAGGATCCGGCACCCACCTCCCTGGGCTGGAGGCCTCTAATCAGAGAGGAAGGCAGGAAAGCCAGACACTGGGACTCTCAAACTAGTGAACACCGGGATCTCTATCCCCCTCTACTTGATGGCACCTGAGTCAAACTCTCCCTGACATGACCCCCTGGGGATCAGCATCTGGGCAGCGTTGCTGGACAAGGGTGCAGCCAGGCATAAGGACGACGGGAGATGAGCAGAGAAAGGTTTCATAGGTGGCTCCTTGTCCAGGCTATGATTGTTGCTTAGGGTACAAGACAGTCCAATCCTGTACAAGCCCAGGTTCTCAGACTTTCTTCTGTTTTAATGAGGACAGCCCTGCTGGGATCTCAGAAAAGGAAAACCCTAGTGGGGGTCTTCCCCAGGGCCTCCGCTAACAAGGAGCGAGGAACTGCTGTTCTCCTGGTCTTCCAGGTAGGAACCACATCCATGGGGCAGGATCCAGGATGGCTTTTTGGAATAAGCAGGGGAGGGCATAACCAGACATTGGTCAGTTTAAATCTTCTGCTTGAGTTTCTTCTTTCACCAAGTCTTGCATTGCCAGGGGCAAAAAGCCAGGAGAAAAAGATGTACCTTCACAGTACATCAAAAGGCACGCCCCCTGTAGTCCCAGCTACTCGGAGAGGCTGAGGCAGGAGAATGGCGTGAACCCAGGAGGCGGAGCTTGCAGTGAGTCGAGATAGCGCCACTGCACTCCAGCCTGGGCGACAGAGCAAGACTCCGTCTCAA
>NW_026652298.1:38756172-38983459 GCF_009828535.3 Hylobates moloch | reverse complement strand
TGGTCGCTCCAGGGGCATAAATGTTTTCTATGATTCGAGTATGGCGGCTCCAGTCCCAGGTGAGCCCTACTCCGCTTAAAATTCCAGTTTATTCGGAGAAGGGGAGAACATGGGAAGCCGGGGAGAAGGGAGGGGAGTGAGTGAGAGGAGGGAGGCGGGGAAGACCGGGCAGCCGCGGGCAGCACTTCAGTCGGCCCTGGCAGGGTGGGGGTCTCGGCCCCTGTCTCCACGCCCAGACCCCAGGGCCTTCCCACTGAGAGCGAGGAAATTCGCGGCTTGGATCTGGAAGGGACAGGGAGCCCCTTTTAGCCCAGATCTGCCGGATTCTCGGGAATCAGATGAAATCTGGAAACAGGTAAGGGCAGAGTGACAGTAAAGGGTGCTCCGGAACCGACGCCCGACGCCTGCTGCCCCACGGGCTTCATTCTTCCTCCTCCTCACTTCCTGGGGACTGGAGGTCCCTCCAGCTCCCCCCAGTGAAGGGCAAGGGGGCGCATCGCAGAATCGCCCCTGGTGCGCAGCGTGGTTGGTGGCGTAAGCCGTCTTCTCCGAGGGCTCAGCCATCCTGGGCACTTGAGGCCAGGCAGGCGCTGCGGGGCTGGTTCAGCCGGTGGAGAAAAGAGACTCTCAGCGTCAGCCTTTAGGGTTCGAGGCCCACGTGGGAAGCTCGCTTTCTGGGTTTTGGCTTCCCTGGGGAGAAGGGAGGACTGGAGCCAGAGAAGCGTGAGGTGCGGCGAGGTAGGGTGCCTGGTGGCTGGTATCTCGTGCACTCGGTCAGGCCTTTATTGAACACCCATTGGTGCCACGCTGAGGGACTGCAGCATTTCCAAGGTGGACGTCCAGTGATCGCGGCTCGCAGACCCTCAGCGCAGCCGCTGCCTGCTATTGGGAGGTTCCCATGTCCTGCGGAAGCTGGAGCTCCTCACTGCGCGCCTCGGAGACGCCGAATTCCCAGCCCAAGGCCGAGTGGCGGTGGCGGGCGAGGACCCAGGGCCCTTCTGGGTTGTGGGAGCGCCAGGGCTGCTCCCCATTTTGTGCGTCACGGAGGAGGGGCCGGGGCTCTGGGCTCCCGCCACACCCATCCGCCCTTGAAATTGCCCCTTCCAGGCGGGTCTGAAATAACAGTTTACTCCCTGGGTCCTGCTGGGTCCGCCCCCGCCGCCCCCAGGATGCTAGGACGCCCACAAAGACAACCTTAATGAGTAACTTGTGTGGCTCGTTGGTCTAGGGGTATGATTCTCGCTTAGGGTGCGAGAGGTCCCGGGTTCAAATCCCGGACGAGCCCGGCTTTTGGTGCAGGGTAAAAGTCGTTTCCTGCTCTTTCTTAGATTTGGCTCGACCTACAGACCTCAGCGCAGAACGTGGACACCCTGCAAAGGTAATTTGTACAAAGGTCTCAAGCTATGTTGACGCCGCCTACTATCCCACTGCCTCTTCTTAAAATTCATCTAGAGTCCTGTCACCAGTGTTGCCAGAGCCCTTTTGACAAGCTATTTTTTGTCGTTTGTTTGGTTTTTGGTGGCTTTTTTTTGTTGTTGTTACTTCTGTCAGTGCAAACTCGAGGCACCGAAGAAGAGACAAGTGCCTATACACAATAAGAGCCGAATCTTCACAGTCAGACGCCTTAAAAGGTCTAGCCTGGGACTCCCACCCACTATCCCTGGCTCTAGCAGTCGCAGTCTTAACGAGAGAGTGAGCCAGGCACTTGAGCAGAGGAGATAAGCTATGGGTGTTTGTATCTGGGGTCCAGAGGCCTCTCCCTCCCCACATCCCGTCACTCCTCACCTGCGTGTAGACTCTTGGGGCTCCTCTGCTCCCCCGTCCTAGTTTTGGAAGGAGCACGGACTGAACCCTGGAGCCCGGGTACCCGGTCCTGAGTCCCAGCGCCCACCAGGACTGGGGCCTCCTCTGGTCTACTCTGAGGACAGATTCTATTGGCAGGGACTTCATTTTTGTTTGGGACGCTGGGTTTGAGAACGTGCTATGAACCAAGAATCAAAGAAATTTTCAAGGAAAATGGACCCAGCACAAGGAGGCAGGGAGCAGTGGCTGACGCCTGTAATCCCAGCACTTTGGGAGGCTGAGGCGGGTTAATCACCTGATGTCAGGAGTTTGAGACCATCCTGGCCAACATGGTAAAACCCTGTCTCTACTAAAAATACAAAAATTAGTCGGGCATGGTGGCGGGCGCCTGTAATCCCAGGTACTAGGAAGGATGAGGCAGGAGAATCGCTTGAACCCCGGAGATGGAGGTTTCAGTGAGCTGAAATGGCGCCAGTGCACTCCAGCCTGGGTCACAAGGTGAGACTCCATCTAAAAAAAAAAAGCAAGCAAAACAAGATATCATGAACAACAAGTCATCAACAGTAGGCAACAGAAACAAAATTGCAAACATTTTGGATGCAGAGTATTAGGAAGATTGTAATACAATTATCCTTAGGAAAGGCAATAAAGAAAATATCTTTGACAACAGGACCTATGTAAAATGCTCTCCTTTCAACCTTCTAGATTGAAAAGAGAACCAAATAGTTCTAGATATAAAAGCACACGGTAATGGAGACGGAACAGCTAGATGCACGTCACAGTAGGTTACAGTGCAGAGCGACACCTGCGAGGGCTTCTGCGAGCTCCCAGTGAGCTTCAGGCATTCTGTCTGCAGCTCCAAAGATGGGTTAATTTGCCCGATACACAGCAGAACTCTCCTGTTCCTGTAATTCGAGTGGCCTCAAAAAAGAGTTTGTCGTTGACTCCTTCAGGTGCGTGCAGTGTGGGTATGTTTTTTCTCTTTCTGAAAGGAGGACATTTCAGCGGACGGCAGAGAATACAGATTTATGCCAGCGCCGTGCGGAAAGAGCCTCTGGCGGGTCACCCCCATTTATGGGAGATCGCAGAGTGGTGAGCCAAGTCTTGCACTAGCGGGGATGTCGGGGCGGAACTGAACCTGTTGTGGGGGACCCCCAGTGTGCCCTGGTTTATGGGGCTGATTCATTACGTCACTTAGTTTCTACTATTCTCATGCTACCCCGCCAATTACTAGACATAAAATGTTCCCAGAGAAGCCCGGCTAGCTCAGTCGGTAGAGCATGAGACTCTTAATCTCAGGGTCGTGGGTTCGAGCCCCACGTTGGGCGACTTGTTTTCTTCCTTGCTACCTTGGAGTTCTGGAAACAGCCAGCATTTAATGAACACTACCAGGTGCCACATCGCGCTCTGTGATAGTATCCCCTCAATGATTGAATTTTGGTCTCCGCGCGCTCCCAGCAGCGAGGATCGTCAGTGAAATGACCAAAGGCAGCACCGGAACGGGCTGGTTGCCAGCCGGGGGCAGAGGGGCAGGGGCGGGTGAGAACACAGGGGCCACAGGATGGATGTGATTGGTGCAGGGGCCTCTCCCCACTTTGTGCGGTGCGGAGAGGGGCCGGGGCGCTGGCCCACTCGCCGAGTCTGCAATCCCAGTCTCTTCTCACTTTGCTTTCGCAGGCTTGAGCTTTATCGCTCCAAGTACTCCACGACTGCCCCAAAGGAAAGTAAATCTCCTGCTACGGTGTCTCGTTGGTCTAGGGATATGATTCTCGCTCGGGGTGCGAGAGGTCCCGAGTTCAAGTCCCGGACGAGCCTCTCTCCCTGTTTTTGAGACAGAGTCTCGCTCGGTCTTCCAGGCTGGAGTGCAGTGTCGCTATCTCCACTCAATGCAAGCTCCGCCTCCTGGGTTCACGCCATTCTCCTGCCTCAGCCTCCTGAGTAGCTGGGACTACAGGCGCCCGCCACCACGCCCGACTAATTTTTTGCATTTTTAGTAGAGACGGGGTTTCACCATTTTAGCCAGGATGGTCTTGATCTCCTGACCTCGTGATCCGCCCGCCTCGGCCTCCCGAAGTGCCGGGATGACAGGCGTGAGCCACCTCGCCCGGCCCACAGCCATGCACTTTCAAGGGCTCAAGTCCAGGGTTTACTCCAGTGAGACTCAACCCCTCGGTCCTGGATTTTTCTCCTTCAATTTATAAAACATAAAGTCATCGGGGGAATTTAGAATATGGATTGTATATTAGATCGTCTTGTTTTATGAGTCTCTGAGGTCCCGGAAGCTCCCTTGGTGGGATGAGTATCTTGAGCAGCTTCAACTCTGCTGAATTTTTACCACTGGGTAAATGACAGTCACAGCGGATTCCAGGGGTCGTGTCCGCGATCCCGGGGGCGTCGGCTTTGAGCAGCCTCAAGGGGAGGGTTTTGTCTGTCTCTTTGCTTCCTCTCGCGCCGAGCCTGGAAAAGCGAGGTGCAGGGTAGAATCTCCCGGGCCGCCTCCGTGTCCCGGACGTTGGCCCAGCTCTGAGTCGTGGCGCTCGGCCCTGGGGTGCGGCGCGGGGGGCTGCTAAGAGGGCGCTGACTTGGGCTTGCAGTTGAGCTTCTGGGGGTCCGGTGGGGTGTCTGACTCGCGCCGTCTGCAATCTTCCTCCCCGGTACTGTGCCCTGCGGGATTAAAAAAAAAAGTTTTAAAAAATGTTTTATTTTTTTGAAATGTAGTCGTCCTCTGTCGCCCAGGCTGGAATGCAGTGGAGCGATCTGGGCTCACTGCAGCCTCCGCCTCCCGGTTTCAAGCGATTTTCCTGCCTCAGCCTTCCGAGTAGTTGGAAGAGCCACCACATCCGGCTAATTTTCGTGTTTTTAGTAAAGACGGGGTTTCGCCATATTGGCCAGGCTGGCCTCGAACTCCTGACCTCAGGTGATCCACCCGCCTTGGCCTCCCAAAGTGCTGAGATTACTGGCGCGAGCCACCTCGCCCGGCCCCTGCAGGATCTTTTGTCATGCCCTGGGCCCCAGGAGGACCTGACCTTTTTTAAACACACGGTAGGGCTGTCAAGGGTCTCGCGTCAAGGCTCAGTGCTCCACCGACCCACCCAGCCCGAGACCTCCGTTGCTCTCTGACTCCGAAGGAAAATCAAGTTCCTTCGGGCGCCCGGGACTCCCTCCTGGAGGATCAGACGAGTCGGGCTCCGCGAAGCCCATGCGGACTGGAGGATCGGAAACCACGCGGGAGAGGGCAGCGCCGGGGGCTCGAGGACGCAGCCTGCAGAGCTCTACGGGGACTGGGAGTTTTCTCTCCTTCACTATGGCGTCCCCGGCGACCCGAATGGAGGCTGCTGCGTTGCAAGAATTCAGCTAAGATTTTTTTTTTTTTTGAGGCAAGATCTCACTCCCGTCGCCCAGGCTGGAGTGCAGTGGCGCCATCTCGGCTCCCTGCAGCCTCCACTTCCTAGGCTCAAGCGATCCTCCAGTCTCAGCCTCCCAAGTAGATGGGACCACAGGCGAGCACAACCACACCTGGCTAATTTTAAAATTTTTTTGTAGAGACAGGGTCTCGCTATATTGCTCAAGCTGGCATACTTTCTTGAATAAATGTCCAAACCAATTGTAGGGTCATTTTCTAGCCACCCACGATAAGTTATTCTTTTAATATTCTCAGTAGGGTACTTGGTAACTGCCCCAGTGGCCTAATGGATAAGGCACTGGCCTCCTAAGCCAGGGATTGTGGGTTCGAGTCCCACCTGGGGTAAGACAGCACTGACCTTTGCTGACCTTGGGGTAAGGCAGCACACCTTTTAAAAAGGACAAAGCATGGAGACACATAGGTAGAAAAACTTTACAAGAATAAGAAGCAAGGGCATGAATTTGGAAGTAAAACAGGGCATTAAACTCAAAGACACACAATCTCCCCCCTCTCTCTAGGATAAGAAGAGTGAAGATTTTACTTACCTCTCTCCACACCAAAGGGACAAGAAAAAGCAATATACAGCTTTTGTATACATCAAAGTGGGAAAATGTTGGAGGCTGGTTTTCTGTTTTGGTTTGTTTGGTTTGGTTTGTCTTTTGGTTTTAGAAAGCAACCTTTGTATACACACCTCTTTGACCCGCAAGTTCCATTTCATAGAAATAAAAGTACCATGTATGTACAAGGATGTTTTATTGCAGTAATTTTGTTCAAAAACGGGAAGGGGGATGACCATGAATAGGGGATGAAGTGAATACAGTTTGTTTCATTAATGTTGTTCAACCTCAGAAAAGAACGTTCAATCCATCGTGGTTGACTTGGATATCCCCCACAGGAGAGATGTGTGACACACTTTACAAAACAAGCAGCCACTCCGAGGCCCCAGATGTTTGTATATGATCAGTGCCAAAGGCTCTTGGCACTCGGGCCAGAGGAGAGGAGGGGAGACAAAAGAGATTCTAATAAAATGGAAAAATATGCAGGTCAAAAGTAAACAGGAACAGTAGAAAACAGAGGTCTATTTTGGAATTTAAGGGGGGCACTTGCGAAATTGGAAGTGAGGTGGGCAGATGATCACGTGGACTTAATCTGGTTTATGATCGTGAGTGATTTAGGTCTCGCTATGTTGTTCAGGCTGGTCTGGAACTCCTGGGCTCAAGTTATCTTCCTGCCTCGGACTCCCAAAATGCTGGGATTACAGGCGTGAGCCACCGCCCTTCTTCTGTGACTTCTGATAGTGACTCCTGGGCGTGAAAGACCTCGTGAGTGGAGTCTTGGCATCAGTCCAGGATTTGGGGTCCAGCAAGTGCTGTCCAGATTGGCGTGTCACTCCGTGAGCACTCTGATGGTGGAAGGCCCCGTGTCCCCCGGAGCACAATACCAACCGTGCTCCGGGGAGCGCATCCCGGCCCAGGAGGGTGCGTCTTGCTCAGAGCCCGGGTCCTGGACCCAATCTCAGAACCTGCGCCTCCGGCGCTCTCCCCCCCTCCTTCCCTTCCTGCTGCCACGGAAACAGGAGAGAATCCTCCCTAAAAAGACAGCTAACTCATTGTGCTAATTGCGTTTACTATTAAAAAAAAAAAAAAGAAAACAGAAAAAAAGGCAAAAAACAAAACAACAAACGAATAAAAAACAGCTACCGCGACTTGTGTGCGGGTTAAACGACGCGCTGACTTTAAATGCGGGCGTCCATCCCAGTGAGAAAGGAAACAGGGCTGGGCGCGGTGGCTCAGAGAGGCAAGGCTGGCAGATTACCTGAGGTGAGGAGTTCGAGACCAGACTGGCTAACATGGTGAAACCCTGTCGCTACTAAAAATACAAAAAAATTAACCAGGCGTGGTGGGGGTGGCCTGTAATCCCAGCTACTCGGGAGGCTGAGGCAAGAGAATCGCTGGAGCCCGGGAGTTGGAGGTTGCAGTGAGCAGAGATCACACCATTGTATTCCAAGCCCGGGCTACAGAGTGGGACTCAAAAAAAAAAAAAAAGAAGTGAAGACCAGCAACTGCCTCTGATACGGAATCCACCCTCTTTCCTTTTCTGTTTTGAAAGTCCATTTTGTTAACTGCTATATTCCCAGTGCCTGGCACACAGAGGCGCTCGATACATATTTGAGAGCATGAATTACTTTATTGGGCAATGTGACCCCCGGTACATCTGGGCACCCCTTGGGACCGAGAACATAGGATGGGATGTACCCTCCCACCTGGGTGCACAGCCCCACCAGGTGGGTTTGGTCCCTGAGCCCCTGCCTGGGGCTTCCAGGACCCCAGAGTCTCTATGCCACCTGCCACCAGGACGCGTGGGTCACGTCTCTCCTGGCTGACTTTCTCTTCTCCTGGGAAGGGCAGGACCCAGCGAGCAGTTGGTGGCACTCCCTGATTCATCCTCACGTTCATGTCAAGTGGTGGGCACACACTCCATTATCAGAAAACCTTGCAGTCATGCCCGGCTAGCTCATGCGGGAGAGCATGAGACTCTTAATCGCAGGGTCGTGGGTTTGAGCCTGTGTTGAGCACATGTTTCCTTTTCCTTTGCAGCCCTAGGCTGCAGAGAGGGTTGAGACATGGAGTACCCTCAAGTCTTTGCCCAGTGAAAGATTTTGGATGAAGGTTAGTAATGTTTAGCAAGACTTAGGAGATGCTAATCAGGGCCATTACAAGTTTTAGAGTAAACATATTATTATTGTTATTTTGAGATGGGGTCGCCCTCTGTTGCCCAGGCTGGAGTGCAGTGGTATGATTATAGCTCACTACGTCCTTGACCTCCCAGGCTGAGGATATCCTCCCCCCTCAGCCTCCTAAGTAGCTGGGACCACAGGCATGCACTACGACACCCAGCTAATTTTTAAAATTATTTTTGTAGAGATGGGATCTCACTCTTGTTGCCCAGGCTGGTCTTGAACTCCTGGGCTCAAGAGATCCTCCTGCGTTGGCTTCCCAAAGTGCCGGGATTACAGACGTAAGCCACCATGACTGGCAATGAAATTAATCTTTTTTTTTTTTTTGAAATGGAGTTTCGCTTTTGTTGCCCAGGCTGGAGTGCAATGGCATGGTCTCGGCTCACTGCAACCTCCGTGTCCTGGGTTCAGGCAAGTCTCCAGCCTCACCTCAGTCTCCCAAGTAGCTGGGATTACTGGCACCCGCCACCATGCCCAGCTATTTTGTTGTTGTTGTCGTCGTTGTTGTTGTTTTGTTTTGTTTTTTTTGAGATGGAGTCTCACTCTGTTGACCAGGTTGGAGTGCAGTGGTGCAATCTCAGCTCACTGCAACCTCCGCCTGCCGGCTTCAAGTGATTCTCCTGCCTCAGCCCCCCGAGTAGCTGGGATTACAAGAGTGCGCGACTGCACCTAATTTTTGCATGTTTTTCAGTAGAGACAGAGTTTGACCATGTTGGCCAGGCTAGTCTCAAACTCCTGACCTCAGGTGATCCGCTCTTCCCAGCCTCCCAAAGTGCTGGGATTACTCACGCCTGGCCTTTTCTCTTTTTTTTGTATTTTTATTTTTATTTTATTATTATTTTTTTTGAGACGGAGTCTTGCTCTGTTGCCCAGGCTGGAGTGCAGTGGCGCAATCTCGGCTCACTGCAAGCTCCGCCTCCCAGGTTCACGCCATTCTCCTGCCTCAGCCTCTCCGAGTAGCTGGGACTACAGGTGCCCGCCACCACGCCCGGCTAATTTTTTTTTGTATTTTTTTAGTAGAGACGGGGTTTCACCGTGGTCTTGATCTCCTGGCCTCGTGATCCGCCCGCCTCGGCCTCCCAAAGTGCTGGGATTACAAGCGTGAGCCACCGCGCTCGGCCTTTTTTGTACTTTTAGTAGAGATGGGGTTTCACCATGTTGGCCAGGCTGGTCTGAAACTCTTGACCTCAGGTGGTCTGCCCGCCTCGGCGTCCCAAAGTGCTGGGATTACAGGTGTGAGCCACTGTGCCTGGCTCAAAACTAATCTTAATAATACATTTTATTTGAACAAATGTTTTGTGTCACATGTAATCAATACATACATTATTAATGAGATAGATTATGTTGTTGTTGGTTTTTTTTTTCTGTCATTCTAAACCTTCAAAATCTGGCGTACTTTCCTCTAAGGCACATCTCAATTTGGACAGCCCACATGTCAAGGGCTCTAGAGCCACCTGCTGCCGGGGGCCAATTCCTCAGACAGCACAGGCCTAGATCTGACTACAAGCTTGAATGCAACTGGGGAGAGAGGGAGAAGGAGGAGGAAGAGAGAGGGAGAGAGAGAGAGAGACAGAGAGAGAGAGATTATAAGGAATTGGCTCACGCAGATGGAGGCTAACAGGTCCCCAAGTCTGCAGGGTGAGTTGGCAAACTGGAGACCCAGCAGAGCTGATGGTGTGGTTCTAATCCGGAGGCTGGCAGGCGGCAGGAGACCCAGGAAAAGCGGGTGTTTTCATTGGATTCTGAAGGCAAGAAATAGCCGGGGTGCCATCTGGCTGAGGCAGGCAGGCTGACATGTTTCCCCTTTCGGTGGTGGGGATCACACATGCAGAGAGAGGACACGCTTAACCCCTTAAGCAGGGGAAATGCTTGATGAACATGGGTGTTTTAGGGGAATCAACACAGTTCTGTACAGATACGCAAGTGGGGACAGGGAACAGGAAGCTCTCCTGGGGCTGGTCTATGTTGGACCTGATGGTGGCAGCTGGCAGGCGATGAAAGAAAACAAAAGTGAGACTTTGTACTTCAGGCGAAAGGGTAGTGGCGAGGCCCTGCCTGGTAGAAACCATAAGGTATTCTGATCCTTTTTGTTTACCCTTAAGAAATCACAGCGGTGGACGTGGTGGCTCACGCCTGTAATCCCAGCACTTTGAGAGGCGAGGCAGGAGGATCACTTGAGCCCAAGCGTTCAAGATCAGCTTGAGCAATATGGCAAAACCCCATCTCTACAAAAAATACAAAAATTAGCTGGGCTTGGAGGCTGAGATGGGAGGATCGCTTGAGCCCAGGAGCTTGAGGCTGCAGTGAGCTGTGATCGCTCCACAGCACTCCAGCTTAGGTGACCGAGCAAGATCTTGTCACAAAAAACGAAAACAAAAACAAAATCAAAACCCATTAAAAAAGGTGAGGATGGTGGCTCACGCCTATAATCCCAGCAATTTGAGAGGCCAGGGCAGGAGGATCACTTGAGCTTAGGTGTTCCAGACCAGCCTGGGCCACATGGCGAGACCCTGTCTCTACAAAAAAAAAAAATTACCTGAACATAGTGGCATGTGTCTGTAGTCCCAGCTACTCAGGAGGCTGAGACAGGAGAATCACCTGAGCCTGGAGGGTTGAGCTGTGTTCATACCACTGCATTCCAGCCTAGGCACAGAGGGAGACCCTACCTCAAATAATAATAATAATAATAATGAAAATAAAAATATGTAATAAAAGAGATTAAAGAGCTGGGCACAGTGTCTCATGCCTGTAATCCCAGTATTTCAGGAGGCTGAGGTAAGAAGATTGCTTGAGCCCAGGAGTTCAAGACCATTCGAGACCAGCCTGGGCAACATAATGAGACATCATCTTCACAACATTTTTTAAATTAGCCAGGTGTGGTGATGGTCTCACTATGTTGCCCAGGCTGGTCTCAAACTCCTGAGCTGAAGCTATCCTCCCACCTTGGCCTCCCAAAGTGCTAGTGTTGACCATTGATATGATACCTTGGTTTTTGTATTCTTGGTTCAAAAGAATTTAAACAAGAGACACACAGCAAAACAAATGCAGCATAGAGTAATTTCTTGGAAAAGAAAAAGGATATTTTGAAAGTTATGGGTGGGTGCGGTGGCTCACACTTGTAATCTGTCAGCACTTTGAGAGACCAAGGTGGGTGGATCGCCTGAGGTCAGGAGTTCGAGACCAGCCTGACCAACATGGAGAAACCCCCGTCTCTACTAAAAACACAAAATTAGCTGGGCATCGTAGCACATGCCTGTAATCCCAGCTACTCAGGAGGCTGAGGCAGGAGAATGGCGTGGACCTGGAAGGCAGAAGTTGCAGTAAGCCAAGATTGCGCCACTGCACTCTAGCCTGGGCGACAGAGCAAGACTTCATCTCAAAACAAACAAAAAACAAATAAACAAACAAACAAAGAACCAGGAAAAGGTCAATTTGAAGACAGATAAGATCAGAATGCACATGCTCTGCAGAAGGGAAAGTACCTACTGAAGATAGCTTTGCTTGAATGACCTCAATTACAAGGTGAATGCTGAGGCTTACTGTGCTGACTGTGTGGTCACCACAGTTGCTGTGTCCCAAGAACATGGTCACTTTCTTGACTATCCATCCTGCCTCACTAGGATTACAGGTGTGACCCACCATGCCTGACCAATGGCATTAATTACATTCACAATGTATGCAATAATCACCATTATCTGTTTCCAAAACGTTTTCATTTCAAACGAATTCTATAACCATTAAGCAATAACTCCCCCCACATCCCATTCCCCAGCTGTTAATAACCTTTAATCTACTTCCTGTCTCTATGGATTTGCCTACTCTAGACATTTCATATAAGTAGAATAATACATTATTGTTCTTTTATATCTGGCTTCTTTTACTTAGCATAACGTCTCAGGGTCCATCCACACTGTAGTGTGTGTCAGTGCTTCATTCCTTTTTTATGGATGAATAATATTCCATCATAAGGATCTACCACATTTTGTTTATCTATTCATCTGTTGATGGATACTTGCGTTATTTTCACATTTTGGCCATTGTGACTAATGTACAATAATTGTTGTACAAATAACTGTTTGAGTCCCTGTTTTCAATTCTTTTGGATGTGAACCTAGGAATGGAATTGCTGGATTGTATGGTAATTCTACGTTTAGCTCCTGGGGGAACCACCCAACTGTTTTCCCCAGCAGTTGCATCATTTTACATTCTCACCAGCAATGTAGAGCTCTAGTTTCTCTACATCCTTGCCAACACTTGTCATTTTTGTTTGCTTGTTTAATTATTGCCAAATACGTGGAGGAAGAGGGGAACTCCTGTCCTCCTCCATTTAGTCCTGGTGATAATGTCCATCACTGGATTCCCGCATGGAATGGATTGAATTGATGATCCAGAATGATGAGAGTACCCCGTTCTTCCATGCAGAATGGCTGGTTCAGGTTTAGACACATGACCCACGAAGGGATGATCACAACCTTACCTGGAGTTGAGGTACGAGGCAGGGCTCGGACACTGGACCAAATTGAAGATTAGCTAAAAGAGATGGGGTGGAAGCAGCTTTCCATAAGACATACCCACCAGTGACACCCAGGTGTCACCGCCCCTTTCCATAGCAATGACTCAATGACCCAAACGTTACTACCCCTTCCCTAGAAATTTCTGCATAAACTCCGCCTTATTCTACATGTACTTAAAAAGGAGTATAAATATGGCTGCAAAACTGCCCAGAGCTGTTACTCTCAGCACACTGCAGAGGGGGAGCCCTCCTCTGCAGAAGCAGTCAGGGAGCTGTAACACTGCCTGCTGCTTTAGTAAAGCTGTTTTCTTCTACCACTGGCTCGCCCTTGTATTCTTTCCTGGGCAAAGCCAAGAACCCTTGCAGACTAGGCCTCACTTTGGGGCTCGCTTGTCCTGCATCAGTACATGTTATTAATAAATAAACATTGGTAGAGAGAAGTTTCATGTGCCCTGTGGCTCCTAGTCTGGAAGGATGTGAATTTGGAGCCACTGTTGGACATCTTGCTGCCACATGAGGAGAGGTAATCTGCAGAATGAAGCTGAGCAGAAGCCGACACAGTAGTGAGACAGAGAAATACAGAGTCCTGATGTTATTATTCAGATCCCTGAATTTGGTTTGGCCTGAAACACAAAGGCTTTGCAAGAAGACACCCTGGATTTTGTAATGACATTAACCTGTCATTTCTCTCTAGGCTGATATGAGTTGGTTTTCTATCGCTTACAAACAATGTCTTTGCTAATTCAGTGGCCATTCTCCTCCTCCTCCCCAGATCTTTCGTAATTAGCTTTATGGATTGTTTGTTGTTCTTGTTGTTTAAGACGAAGTCTCGCTCTGTTGCCCAGCCTGGTGGGCATGGTAGTGCATGCCTGTAGTACCTTGCCTGGGCAACAAGAATGAAATTCCATCTCAAAATAATAATAATAATAATAATAATAATAATAATAATTTAATATCTTTAGCCTCCACCTAGTGGACATGGTCTTAGCCCAGTGCATTGATGAGGTTGAGAGTCACGAGATATTTAACATAAATTACCTAATTTAGTTATTACAACCCTACAAGGTGAATATTATCTCTCCACTCTACAGATGATGGGAGCTGGTGATTCAGTGGAGGTTACTAGCTCTCCCAAGGCTATACAACTGGTAATGGTGGATCTGGAAATTGCGTGCTGGTCTGTGAAAATCCAAAGGTTATCTTCTTAATCCCAGTACAGCTTCACAGGTATCTCCCAACAAGATCAGCATCCCAGCTGGGTGGGGGAAAAAATACAGGGTTGCGAGTTTCCTCTAGCAGAAGGGTTGTTGCCAATGATTACCCCTTAGATTGCATCATTTTCAGTGTTGCCAAATGCTGACGCAGGAATTACATACGACAAAGCTTTATCGTCAGTGTTGGACACAAAAGAGCCAAGGAGGGGAACGGACAATTACTCTCTGCTTTTCTTAATGAGGCTCTCAGGGAATATCACCCTAGTGGCCATGGAGGCTCCTGTAAAGAGCTTGCCCTGTGATTCTTCCAAACATCCTTCCTGCATCAAGGGCTGAGTCTGTGCAGCCCAGCTCCTGATTCATGAGATACTCAGCCTCAAAGCTCCAGTGACGAGTCACCCTCCCTCAGACCAATAACCTCTGGCCAGGTCTGAAAAAGGGAAGCCAACCCAGGACTTCAGGAGACAGTGAGGACTGCTGCTGTTTCTGGGTAAGAGTCAGATCAGCGGCCAGGTGCGGTGGCTCACTCCTGTAATCCCAGGGCTTTGGGAGGCCAAGGCGGGCGGATCACAAGGTCAAGAGATAGGGACCATCATGGCCAACATGGTGAAACCCTGTCTCTACTAAAAATACAAAAATTAGCTGGGCGTGGTGGCATGTGCCTGTAATCCCAGCTACTTGGGAGGCTGAGGCAGGAGAATCACTTGAACTAGAGAGTAGAAGGTTGCAGTGAGCCAAGATCTCACCACTGCACTCTAGCCTGGCAACAGAGCGAGACTCCATTTAAAAAAAGAAAAAAAAGAGTCACATCAGTGAGACTTCACTGATAACTGCTTGCCAGGACGTAAAGACTCAGAGGGACCCTCCTTCCTTTCCATTATGTGGAGCCAGAAAAACAGTCCTGAGCTCAGGAGCAGTTCCTCGCAATCACCCAGTCAGTACCAGTCTCTGTCCTGTCTGTCTGACATCCTGAACTGTGGGGAACACAAACTGACTGAGTTTCTGCCCAGACTTCTGGGTTGTTCCATTTTAATTTTACAAATTGGACGCAGGGAGCTCAGTGGATATAGCCAAGAAGACCTGGCTCAGACTTCTGTAAACCTGAGCTCTGAACTAAGCAGTAGCAGCCCCAGCAGGGTTGACAATATTGTCATTTACGTCCCGCAAGCAAAATTCTACTGCCATTCCTGTGCTCCATCTTAACCAGCATTTTCGAAGCTTTTGCATTTCATCTTCTTTGTCTGCCTCTGTGTCCAGGATCCCAAGCCCATGAGCGGGACAAACCAGTCGAGTGTCTCCGAGTTCCTCCTCCTGGGACTCTCCAGGCAGCCCCAGCAGCAGCATCTCCTCTTCGTGCTCTTCCTCAGCATGTACCTGGCCACCGTCCTGGGGAACCTGCTCATCATCCTGGCCGTCAGCACAGACTCCCGCCTGCACACTCCCATGTACTTCTTCCTCAGCAACCTGTCCTTTGTGGACATCTGCTTCTCCTCCACCACCATCCCCAAGATGCTGGCCAATCACATACTCGGGACTCAGACCATCTCCTTCTGTGGCTGTCTCACACAGATGTATTTCGTTTTCATGTTTGTGGACATGGATAATTTCCTCCTAGCTGTGATGGCCTATGACCGCTTTGTTGCCGTGTGCCACCCCTTACATTACACAGCAAAGATGACCCATCAGCTCTGTGCCCTGCTGGTTGCTGGATCGTGGGTGGTTGCCAACCTGAATGTCCTTCTGCACACCCTGCTGATGGCTCGACTCTCATTCTGTGCAGACAATGCCATCCCTCACTTCTTCTGTGACGTGACTCCCCTACTAAAACTCTCCTGCTCAGACACACACCTCAATGAGGTCATAATCCTTAGTGAGGGTGCCCTGGTCATGATCACCCCATTTCTTTGCATCCTGGCTTCCTATATGCACATCACCTGCACTGTCCTGAGGGTCCCATCCACAAAGGGAAGGTGGAAAGCCTTCTCCACCTGTGGTTCTCACCTGGCTGTGGTTCTCCTGTTCTATGGCACCATCATTGCTGTGTATTTTAACCCTCTGTCCTCCCACTCAGCTGAGAAAGACACTATAGCTACTGTGTTGTATACAGTGGTGACTCCCATGCTAAACCCTTTCATCTACAGCCTGAGGAACAGGTACTTGAAAGGGGCTCTGAGAAAAGTAGTTGGCAGGGTGGTGTTTTCTGTCTGATGAAATAACCAAGACTGAATCTCATTCCCAAGGAAATTTATTTTTCACCAATTGAGTTTAATGCAGTAGTTGTTTCATTAAATGATATTCTTGCTAGTGACACATAGGGGGAGATCTTATTACTTATACTAAGTTAAACTATTAATTATAATTTTTTTTTGAGAGAGGGTCATGCTCTGTCACCCAGGCTGGAGTGCAGTGCCGCGATCTTGGCTTGCTGCACCCTCCATCTCCCAAGCTCAAGTCATCCTCCTGCCTCAGCCTTCTGAGTAGCTGGGACCACAGGTGTGTGCCACATGCCCAGCTAATTTTTTTTTTTTTTTGAGACGGAGTCTCGCTCTGTCACCAGGCTGGAGTGCTGTTGTGGGAAGTCAGGGACCCCGAATGGAGGGACCAGCTGGAGCCGTGGCAGAGGAACATAAATTGTGAAGATTTCATTTTAATATGGATATATATCAGTTCCTAAAATTAATACTTTTATAATTTCTTACACCTGTCTTTACTTCAATCTCTGAACATAAGTTGTGAAGATTTGATGCACATTTATCAATTCCCGAAATTAATACTTTTATAATTTCTCATGCCTGTCTTTAATCCCTTAACCCTGTTATCTTCATAAGCTGAGGATGTATGTCACCTCAGGACCACTGTGATAATTGTATCTAACTATATAAATTGATTGTAAAACATGTATGTTTGAACAATATGAAATCAGTGCACCTTGGAAAAGAACAGAATAACAGTGACTTTAGGGAACAAGGGAAGACAACCATAAGGTCTGACTGCCTGTGGGGTCGGGCAGAATAGAGCTATATTTTTCTTCTTGCAGACAGCCTATAAATGGACATGCAAGTAGGGAAGATATCGCTGAATTCTTTTCCTAGCAAGGAATATTAATAATTAAGACCTTGGGAAAGGAATGCATTCCTGGGGGGGAGGTCTATAAATGGCTGCTCTGGGAGTGTCTGTCTTATGTGGTTGAGATAAGGACTGACATATGCCCTGGTCTCCTGCAGTACCCTCAGGCTTATTAGTATGGGGAAAAAACCCCACCCTGGTGAATTTGAGGTCAGACAGTTTCTCTGCTCTTGAACCCTGTTTTCTGTTGTTTAAGATGTTTATCAAGACAATACGTGCACAGCTGAACATAGACCGTTATCAGGAGGTTTGTTGTTGTTGTTGTTGTTGGTTTTTTTTTTTTTTTTTGAGACGGAGTCTCGCTCTGTCACCCAGGCTGGAGTGCAGTGGCGCGATCTCGGCTCACTGCAAGCTCCACCTCCTGAGTTCACGCCATTCTCCTGCCTCAGCCTCTCCGAGTAGCTGGGACTACTGGCACCCGCCACCACGCCCGGCTAATTTTTTGTATTTTTAGTAGAGCCGGGGTTTCACCGTGGTCTCGATCTCCTGACCTCGTGATCCGCCCGCCTCGGCCTCCCAAACTGCTGGGATTACAATTGTGAGCCACCGCGCCCGGCCAGGAGGTTTTGATTTTGTCCTTTGCTTTGTGATCTTTGCTTTGCCTTTTGCCTTATGATCTTTACTGGCCTCAGAGGCATGTGATCTTTGTTCTCCTTTTTGCCCTTTGACACCTGTGATCTCTGTGACCTACTCCCTGTTCGTACACCCCCACCCCTTTTAAAGTCCTTAATAAAAACCTCCTGGTTTTGCGGCGCAGGTGGGTCCTACCGATATGTGATGTCACCCCCGGGGGCCTAGCTGTAAAATTCCTCTCTTTGTACTCTTTCTCTTTATTTCTCAGCTGGCAGACACTTAGGGAAAATAGAAAGAACCTATGTTGAAATATTAGGGGTGAGTTTCCCCAGTAGAGTGCAGTAGAGCCATCTCAGCTTCCTGCAACCTCCCGAGTAACTGGGACTACAGGTGTGCACCACCTGTGCAGCCCGGGTGAAGACTCACTGGCCTCATCCTCCTTTTATGTGTCCTCCGAAATGGTCAAGCATAAAGCCTGGGTCACAAAAACGCTAAGGCAAAAGAACAGTGGAGTGAGGCCGAGTGTGGTGGCTCATGCCAGTAATCCCAGCAGTTTGGGAGGCCAAGGCAGGTCTATCACCTGAGGTCAGGGGTTCAAGACCAGCCTGGCCAACATGGTGAAACCCTGTCTCTACTAAAAATACAAAAATTAGCTGGGCGTGGTGGCAGGTACCTGTAATGCCAGATAATCGGGTGATGAGGCAGGAGAATTGCTTAAACTTGGGAGGTGGAGGTTGCAGTGAGCCAAGATCAGGCCATTGCACTCCAGCCTGGGTGAAAGAGCAGGATTCTATCAAAAAAGGGAGGGGAGGGGAGGGAAATGGAGGAGAGGGGAGGGGAGGGAAGGGAGGGAAGAAAGAAAGAGCGGAGTGAAATGTGAGTACTACAGCGAGTAACAAGCATTTCAGATGAACCTGGAGCCCTGGTCCGCTTGTAGCCCAGGCAGTGCGGAGGTGAAGTGCCGCTGAACCTTGGGAACGGGCTAGGAGCACCCTGATTGGCTGCCTGATTTAGGGGGCGGGGTCAACCGGAGCCAGGACTTTGACATCAGGGAAACAAATCGACATTTGGTCTTCCCTCCGTCCAGACCACTGCCCCTGGCTCTCCTCTCAAGTCAGCTCCCACCCACACCTTCAAGAACCAAGTCAATGCCACCTCCTCCTCCATGAAGCCTCCAGATTCACTCTTCCGGCTCTCAGAGCTCTGTTTTTCTTTGGTTTATCATTCCCTCTCCACAAGGGCTTTCCACAGACTAGGAGACCTACAGACCCGAATACACACACGACTCACTTTGTATCTCGGTGTCCAGCACTGCTCCTAGACCAAAGGTGATCGTCAACTTTAATTGAAAGGAAAAAATATAGGTGAAGGCATATTGGCATACATTTTAATTTGGAGAGTGTTACTTTAGAATAAGAAAGAAATAGCAGAGTGAAATGGGAGTACTACACCAAGTAACTAGCACTTCAGATGAGCCTTGGGCCCTGGCCCACTTGTAGCCCAGGTGGTGCAGAGGTGAAGCAACACTGAACCTTGGGAACTGGCCAGAAGCACCCTGATTGGCTGCCTGACTTAGTGGGCGGGGTCAAATGACAAAAAATCATTTCGTTATTTGAAAGCTAGTGTCTACCTATGCATTATGGTACACCAAAAATCATAAAGAAGAAAATTTAAGTAACCCGTATCCTTGCAGCTCAAAGGTAATCACAGTTAGGCACTTGGAATATCGTTTTACAAAACTTGGCTGCAATCAATGCATATAATTTTGAGTTCTGATTTTCCACTTCCTACTTCCCATGTCAGTGGAGCTCTCAGAAATGTGATTTCTTTTTTGAGACAGAATCTCGCTCTGCTGCCAGGCTGGAGTGCAGTGGCACGACCTTGACTCACTGCAACCTCTGCCTCCCGGATTCAAGCAATTCTCCTGCCTCAGCCTTCCGAGTAGCTGGGACAACAGACAGGCACCAACACGCCCAGCTACTTTTTGTATTTTTAGTAGAGACGGAGTTTCACCATGTTGGCCAGGATTGTCTCCATCTCCTGACTTCGTGATCCCCCTGCTTCGGCCTCCCAAAGTGCTGGGATTACAGGCATGAGCCACCATGCTTGGCCCAGAAATTTGATTTTTTTTTTTTTGAGACAGAGTCTCTCTCTGTTGCCCAGGCTGGAGTGCAGTGGCATGATCTCCGCTCACTGCAAACTCCACCTCCCAGGTTCACATCATTCTCCTGCCTCAGCCTCCCGAGTAGCTGGGGCTACGGGCGCCCACCACCACGCCCGGCTAATTTTTTGTATTTTTGGTAGAGATGGGGTTTCACCGTGTTAGGCAGGATGGTCTCGAACTCCTGACCTCGTGATCTGCCCATCTCGGCCTTCCAAAGTGCTGGGATTACAAGCATGAGCCACTGTGCCTGGCCCCAGAAATTTGATTTTAATGGCTGCATAATATTTCATCACAGGGATGTGATATAATTCACCCATTCCCCAACTCTGAACAATTTCAAGTGTTTCTGTACCATAACAAACACTGCTGCACACTTCCTTGTGCGGGAATCGTTGTTTGTGTTTGTTATTGCCACAAGTATCCTGAGTGATCTATTTCTCCAGCTTGGAGTAAAAATGTCACCTTTCCTTTGTTATTCATTATTTCTGCCTAACCATACCCTGCCATTACTACCAGGGGGTCCAGCACCTCCCTGTGGGTGTCAAAAAGCACCCCAGGAGTTCACTCAAAGGAGTCAGTCAGGTGGAGAGAGGGAGAGACTGGGGAGCTAGAAGCATCCACTGGCAGGATCCTTTGAGTTACTGGCACACAGTGTAGTCCCTGCCCTCTGATGTCTGGTCAGCTGGCAGCCTGTGTGCTGCAAGGTAGATGCCTGTGGCCCATCCCTTTGGGGGCCACACTGGGACCCCCCTGAGGTTCAGATCACAGCCATCTTTGTTCAAACTCATGTTATTCTCCATTAAAATCTGACTCTGGGCCGGGTGTGGTGGCTCACACCTGTAATTGCAACAGTTTTAAATTCCAAGGTGGGAGGATCATTTCAGCCCAGGAGTTTGAGACCAGCCTGGGCAATATAGTGAGACTCCATCTCTACAAAAAATTAAAAAATTAACTGGGCATCGTGGCTCATACCTGTGGTCCCAGCTACTTGGGAGGCTGAGGTGGGAGGATCACTTGAGCCCAGGAGGTTGAGGCTGCAGTGAGCTGTGATCATGCCATTGCACTCCAGCCTGGGGAACAAAGCAAGATCCTGTCTCCAAAAAAAAAAGAAAAAAAAAAATCTGCCTCCAGATGGACACCCACTCTCCCTGGCCCTGTGGCTTCCAGTCCCACTGTGTCAAACCAGGTTTCCCCAGGAACACCCAGAGCAGATCCAGGCTTATTCCTTTGAGATTCCCTCTGGGTCCTAGGGATCTTTTTATGTGGAAATGACTTCAATATATTTTTTTCTCATGATATAGCTGTAGCTGTAAAATATAATTCAAATAGATCTATATGAAGATTATAATGTTTGAATTCTGACTGCTTCTTATTTATTTATTTGATTTTTGAAGTCTAATAATTAACATTTCAATTATTTTCTTTCTATATGTTAATAGCTTTTACTTTTTTTTCTTTACAGAATGATTGTAGTAAGCTTTTACTTTTTTTTTTTTTTTACATCCTTTTTTTTTTTTTTTTTTTTTTATGAAGTCTCACTCTGTTGCCCAGGCTGGAGTTCAGTGGCACGATCTCGGCTCACTGCAACCTCTGCCTCCTGGGTTCAAGTGATTTTCCGGCCTTAGCCTCTTGAGTGGCTGGGATTATAGACATCCACCACCATGCCTGGCTAATTTTTGTATTTTTAGTAGAGATGGGGTTTCACCATGTTGGCCAGGCTGATCTTGAACTCCTGACCTCAAGTGATCTGCCTACCTCAGCATCCCAAAGTGCTGGAATTACAGGCATGAGCCACCATGCCGGGCCAGCTTTACTTTTTGATTTGGTGTTTGGTTATGGAGGTGACGTGATTTGGCTGTTTGTCTCGACCAAATCTCATGTTGAAATGTGATTCTCAGTGTTGGAGGTGGCGCCTGGCAGGCGGTGTTTAGGTCATGGGGGTGGGTCCCTCAGGAATGGCTTGGTTCCCCCCACATGGTAATAAGTTACCATGAGCTCTGATTGTTAGAGCCTGGGAGCTTCCCCTTCTCCCTTTTATTCCCTCTCTTCATGTGACACACCCGTTCCCAGTTCACCTTCTGCCATGATTGGAAACTTCCTGAGGCCTCACCAGAAGTAGATGCCCACACCACGCTTCTTGTACAGCCTGCAGAACCATGACCCAAAAAAACTTTTCTTTATAAATTACCCAGTGTCAGGTATTCCTTTATAGCAGTGAAAACGGACTAACACAGAAGGCCTGGAGGTTGGTGAATGTTATCCATTCATTATGAATTATATTAAATACCTTCTAGTAATACAATGATCTTTGTCCTCTTCAATTCTTGCTTCCGCTTAAACCATACTTTGGTTAATATTAATATTACTCATTCTGCTTTCTTGTGTTTGCTCATTCTCTCAGACTTTCTGAAATAATTTACTTGGATGAGGGGCGCCTTCCCTCTGTATCAAGATCTTCCTTTTCAAAGCTTTCAGTATGTGAGAAAAAATTAGGCCAGGCGAGGTGGCTCACACCTGTAATCGTAGCACTTTGGGAGGCCTAGGGTGCTGGATCACGACGTCAGGAGATCGAGACCATCCCGGCTAACATGGTGAAACCCCGTCTCTACTAAAAATACAAAATAATTATCCGGGCGTGGTGGCGGGCGCAAGTCCTAGCTACTTGGGAGGCTGAGGCAGGAGAATCACTTGAACCCGGGAGGTAGAGGTTGCAGTGAGCTGAGAGCACGCCGCTGCACCCCAGCCTGGGTGACAGAGCGAGACTCTGTCTTAAAAAAAAAAAAAAATTAGAGTACAATCTAACACCTAGAAAGAACAGTCTACAGGCTGGGCATGGTGGCTCACACCTGTAATACCAGCCCTTGGGGAGGCCGAGGTAGGTGGATCACCTGAGGTCAGGAGTTCGAGTCCAGACTGACCAACATGGTGAAACCACATGTCTACTAAAAATACAAAAAAATAAGCTGGGCATGGTGGCGGGTTCTTGTAATACCAGCTACTCAGGAGGCTGAGGTGGGAGGATCCCTTGAGCCTGGGAAGTGGAGGTTGCAGTGAGTCGAGATCGTGTTACTGCACTACAACCTGGGTGACAGTGAGACTCTGTCTCAAAAGAAAAAAAAAAAAGAAATGATTCTGTTTTTCAATTTGTCTTTTGTCTGTCTCACACATTTTTGTCTCTGCTCTTCCACGTATATTTTTATCTACTAATTTTCATCGTTGAATGTCCCTCTTTTGAAGATGGCTGAGTGGGGCTTTCGGTTTTGTAAGGGATACTTGCATTATGTTAGGATCCATCCTAACATTTTCAGGAGCGTGTGTTTTGGGGAAGAGGTGTGCATATTAATGCCGCAAGCCAGAGGGTGACTCTAGTGGACATTTTTCAGACTTTGTGGCTTCCAAGCATCTGGGCCCACTTCCAAAGTTTGTAGAGTCCCCTAGTTTATGGATGTTGTTGGGAAGAGAGCCCACCTCCCACTATAGAAATAAGTACACCAGAAACTTGCTTCCAAGTGTCTCTTTCAGCTAGAATGAGAGCAAGTGACAGGCTCTCTGCCCATCAGATATACCTGCCTTGCATTTGACACAGAGAAGGGCAGAGAAGGAGGAACTTGCTCTGGCAGTGGCAGCCATTGTAGGGACATGGATTCCTGGAGCATGATGACAGTAATGCTTGGGGTGGCAGCGAATGTCTGTGAGAAGTACATCAGAAATGCAAGCTGCAGCATCTAGTGCTTGGTGGCAGCAGCACTGGTGTCCTCACTAGCTGGCTTGGAGTCATGATTTGGGGCACTGTTAACAGATGAATTTTTTTTATTGTTGTTGTTGTTTTGTTTTGCTTTTGTTTTTGTAGAAGTGGGATCTCACTATGTTGCCCAGGGTGATGTTGAACTCCTGGCCTCAAGCAATCCTCCTGTCTTGGCCTCCCAAAGTGCTGGGACTTCAGGCATGAGACACCACACTCAGCCACAAGACTCGTTTGTTAGTTCTCCTGAGAAACAGAGCCAACAAAATATATTGCTAAAGGGTGGGTGGGGGGCCGGGCACGGTGGCTCACACCTGTAATCCCAGCACTTTGGGAGGCCGAGGCGGGTGCATCACAAGGTCAGGAGATCGAGACCATCCTGGCTAACATGGTGAAACCCCGTCTCTACTAAAAAAATACAAAAAAATTAGCCAGGCATAGTGGCGGATGCCTGTAATCCCAGCTACTGAGGAGGCTGAGGCAGTAGAATGGTGTGAACCCAGGAGGCGGAGCTTGCAGTGACCCGAGATTGCGCCACTGCACTCCAGCCTGGGTGACACGGCAAGACTCCGTCTCAAAAAAAAAAAAAAAAAAAAAAAAGAAAGGGTGGGTGGGAAGGTAAGATTTTAAATTCTAAGGAATTGGCACATGTGATTGTGGAGGCTTGGCAAGTTCAGAATATGCAGGGTAGACCAGAAGGCTGTAGACCTAGCAAAGAGCTGATGTTGTTGCAGCTTGAGTCCAAAGGCAGTCAGCTGACTTTTTCTATCGTGGCCTTCAACTGATTGGGTAAGGCCCACCCACATTAAGGAGGCTAATCTGCTGTACTAAAATCCTATTGATTTAAATATTAATCTCATCTTAAAAATACTCTCCAAAAAGAAAAAAAAGAAAGAAGGAAAGAAAGAGGAAAGAAAGAAAGAGAAAGGAGGAAAGAAAGAGAAAGAAAGAAAAAGAAAAAAGAAAAGGAAAAGAAGAAAGAAAAGAAAAGAAAGAGAAGAAAGAGGGCCAGGTGCAGTGGCTCAAGCTTATAATCCCAGCACTTTGAGAGGCCGAGGTGGGTGGATCACAATGTCAAGAGATCGAGACCATCCTGGCCAAAATGGTGAAACCCTGTCTCTACTAAAAATACAAAAAATTAGCTGGGCGTGGTGGCACGCGCCTGTAGTCCCAGCTACTTGGGAGGCTGAGGCAGGAAAATCGCTCAAACCTGGGAGGTGGAAGTTGCAGTGAGCCGAGATTGCACCACTGCACTCCAGCCTGGCTACAGAGTGAGACTCCGTCTCAAAAAAAAAAAAAAGAAAGACGCCAGGCGGGGTGGTTCACGCCTGTAATCCCAGCACTTTGGGAGGCTGAGGTCAAGAGATCGAGACCATCCTGGCCAACAAGGTGAAACCCCGTCTGTACTAAAAATACAAAAATTAGCTGGGCATGGTGGCGCGTGCCTCTAGTCCCAGCTACTTGCGAGGCTGAGGCAGGAGAATCTCTTGAACCTGGGAGGTGGAGGTTGCAGAGTCGAGATCGAACCACTGAACTCCAGCCTGATGACAGAGTGAAACTCCGTCTCAAAAAAAAAAAAAGAAAGAATGGGACAGGGAGAAGGTGATTGGATTTACACATTCTAGCCAAGCATGTAGCAATGGCTTTGCTCAATCCTGATTCCAAATACTCTGGTTCAACCAGCTATGGTGAAGAGGAGGTGCTATAAACATGACTCCTGGGGCTCCACCACACTGTGCCTATGCAGATTAGGGAGCTCTATCCCAAGAAAAGGGTAAACCATGTGAGTTGCAGGGACATCCCCAAAGATGTCCATCTTAGGGGTCTAGAGTTCATAAATCACAGCATCCTGGGTTCTCTTGGAGAAAACCTCCCTTAGAATCAGACTACCCTTCATCTCAAACATTTTCTTTTTCCTTTTTTTTTTTTTTTTTTTTGTGAGACAGAGTCTTGCTCTATTGCCCAGGCTGGAGTGCAGTGGCGAGATCTCGGCTCACCGCAACCTCTGCCTTCCAGGTTGAAGTGATTCTCCTGATTCAGCCTCCTGAGTAGCTGGGATTACAGGTGCGTGTCACCACGCCTGGCTAATTTTTGTTATTTTTAGTAGAGATGGGTTGTCACTGTGTTAGCCAGGATTGTCTCGATCTCCTGACCTCGAGATCTGCCAGCCTCGGCCTCCCAAAGTGCTGGGATTACAGGCGTGAGCCACCGTGCCCGGCTGAAGGGAGGATTTATTTAGAGTTTCAGAAAGCCCTTATTCTGCCACTCATTTGAGCTACTTTTATTTTCTTATCTAAGCTTTATGTATCACACATTACAGCAGGAATATGCGTAAGTTAAACAAGAAAAATATCTTCCCCAGTCCCAAATATCCAGCCATATCAATCAACTACTTCTATTTTTTTACACTCTGTTCTGTGTCAATGCACACATATATTTTTATTTAGATGCTGATTTATATCCTGGTTCTTCGCCTTTCACTTTATAATAAAGCTTTTCTAAATCACTACATAGTGTCCACAATTTTATCTTAATACTTTGTCTCCACCAAGTTCTCTAGCAAAAGATTCTTACTAATAATTCTATTTCTAAATTAAAACATAAAGGAAATTTACTATTTAAGAGCGTGATTTGAATTTTATTTGTAGGCCAGGCGCAGTGGCTCACGCCTGTAATCCTAGCACTTCGGGAGGCTGAGGCTGGCGGATTACCTCAGGTCAGGAGTTTGAGACCAGCCTGGCCAATATGGTAAAACCCCGTCTCTACTAAAAATACAAAAATTAGCCGGGTGTGGTGGCGTGGTGCCTATAATCCCAGCTACTCGGGAGGCTGAGGCAGGAGAATTGATTGACCCTGGGAGGCAGAGGTTGCAGTGAGCCGAGATCATGCCACTGCACTCCAGCCTGGGAGACAGACTGAGACTCTGTCTCAAAAAAAAAAAAAAGAAAAGAAAGAAAAAGAAAGTGATTGCAGAAAATAACAAAACTGACCAATTACGAAACTGGTTATTTTCTCCTTGTCTTTAACATTCAGCATTTCTTTCTTTTTTTTCTTTTTCTTTTTCTTTTTTTTTTTTTTGAGAAGGAGTCTCGCTCTGTCGCCCAGGCTAGAGTGCAGTCTTGCCATCTCCGCTCACTGCAAGCTCCGCCTCCTGGGTTCACGCTATTCTCCTGCTTCAGGCTCCCAAGTAGCTGGGACTGCAGGCGCTGGCCACCACGCCCGGCTAATTTTTTTTTTTTTTTTTGTATTACTGAGACGGGGTTTCACTGTGTTAGCTAGGATGGTCTCGATTTCCTGACCCTGTGATCCGCCCGCCTCGGCCTCCCAAAGTGCTGGGATTACAGGCGTGAGCCACACGCCTGGCCAACATTCAGCATTTTTACTATGATGCATCTGTTTGTGGGTCTCTTTGTGTTTATCTTACTTGAAGTTTACTAAGCTTCCTGTTTGTATAGATTATTATGTTTTAATAAATTTGAGGCCGGGCTCAGTGGCTCAAGCCTGTAATCCCAGCACTTTATGAGGCCGACGCAGGTGAATCACGAGGTCAGGAAATCAAGACCATCCTGGCTAACCAGGCGAAACCCCATCTCTGCTAAAAATACAAAAAAATTAGCCGGGCATGATGGCAGGCGCCTGTAGTCCCAGCTACTCGGGAGGCTGAAGCAGAATAATGGCGTGAACCCGGGAGGCGGAGCTTGCAGTGAGCCGAGATCTCACCACTGCACTCCAGCCTGAGCGACAGAGTGAGACTCCGTCTCAAAAAATAAATAAATAAATTTGGGAAATTTTTAGCCATTATTTTCCCAAAATCTTTTCCTCTCCTTTCTCTCTTTTTCTGGTACTCCCAGTGTGTGTATTTGGTGCACTTAATGATGTCCGCATTTCTTTGAACTTATATTCACTTGTTTTTTTTTTTTTTTGAGATGGAGTCTTGCTCTGTCACCCAGGCTGGATCTCCCCTCACTGCGGGTTCAAGGGATTCTCCTGCCTCAGCCTCCCAAGTAGCTGGGACTACAGGCACTCTCACACTGTCATGCTGGAGTCAACCTCCCATTTACTCTGATTTTTTTTTTTTTTTTTAAAGAGATGAGCCCAGCACTTTGGAAGGCCAAGGCAGGAGGATCACTTGGGCACGGGAATTTGAGGCCATCATGGACAACATAGCAAGACCCCATTTCTACAAAAATAAAAATAAAAAAATTAGCTGGGTGAGGTGGCATGTCCCTGTAGTCCCAGAAACTTGGGAGAGTTAGGCGGAAGGATCTCTTGAGTCTAGGAGTTCAGGGCGGTAGTGAGCTATGATCACAGCTCTGTACTCCAGTCTGGGCAACAGAGTGAGACCCTGTTTCTTAAAAAAAAAAAAAAAGAGATGTGGTCTCAGTAAGTTGCCCAGGCTGGTCTCTAACTCCTGGATTCAAGGACTCCTCCCACCTCAGCTTCCAGAGTAGCTGGGACTACACGCACATGCCACCATGCCGTCTTGATATTGTTTTTTAGATTTTAAAAATAATCGTTTTTTGAGAGAGTATCTCACTCTATAGCCCAGGCTAGAGTGTAGTGGCACAACCTCGGCTCACTGCAACTCCGCTTCCCAGGTTCAAGCAATCCTCCTTCCTCAGCCTCCTGAGTAGCTGGGACTACAGATGCCTGCCACCGCACCTGGCTACTTTTTGTATTATTAGTAGAGATGGGGTTTCACCATGTTGGCCAGGCTGGTCTTGAACTCCTGACCTCAGGTGATCTGCCTGCCTTGGCCTCCCAAAGTGCTGGGATTACAGGCGTGAGCCACTGCACTCAACCAAATCTTTGTTTTTTTTGTAGACAGGGTCTCACTATGTTGCCCAGGCTGGTCTTGAACTCCTGGCCTCAAGCCATCCTCCTGATTCAGCTTCCCAAAGTGCTGAGATTACAGGCATAAGCCACCATGCCTGGCCTCCCTCTGCTCATTTGATACACCTAAAATGGTATCTTGTTCTTTCAATTTATAATTCTTAGATTATGTAAGTCTGAACATCTTTTCATGTATTTCAGCCACTCGTTTCATTATCTAAAAATGGTCTGTTCCTGTCTTGTTACTAGAACATCCTCCTTCCTCAGCTCATAATCTGGTCTGAGTGGTTGCAACACCACTTCTCCAGAGCCCTCTTGTCCCACCTTGTAACACTCTTATAAAATCCTTTGGTTCCTGGTGCCGTCAGTTTGTTGCCACGTACACATGTGCGAGATTCTGGACCTCTGTCCCCTCTAGCTCCAGGAAACTCTAGGGGCTGTGAGCCTAGTGCTGCGTCTTCAGAAAATTAATATTTTCTTTGTTTTTTTTTGAGACAGAGTCTTGCTCTGTTGCCCAGGCTGGACTGCAGTGGCGTGATCTCGGCTCACTGCAAGCTCCACCTCCCGGGTTCACGCCATTCTCCTGCCTCAGCCTCCCGAGTAGCTGGGACTACAGGCGCCTGCCACCGCGCCTGGCTAATTTTTTTTTTTGAAACAGATGGCTAATTTTTTTTTTTTGAGACGGACTCTTGCTCTGTCGCCCAGGCTGGAGTGCAGTGGCGTGATCTCGGCTCACTGCAAGCTCCGCCTCCCGGGTTCACGCCATTCTCCTGCCTCAGCCTCCCGAGTAGCTGGGACTACAGGCGTGCACCACCTATGCCTGGCTAATTAGGATTTCACTGTGTTAGCCAGGATGGTCTCGATCTCCTGACCTCATGATCCGCCTGCCTGGGCCTCCCGAAGTGCTAGGATTATAGGCGTGAGCCACCGCGCCTGGCCTATTTTCTGTAGTTACTACCGCAATTGGATCTTTGGTCTGTTACATTTTCCAACTCTCACTCTACTATATTGGGAAACTATTCACTATTGTTTACTTTTTCAATTTAACTGGTGATCAGGCTCCTTAGGTAAGAGAACTTACTCATCCAACAACTTCCCAGGGGTTCTCGCGTTTGGGGGCAGCCCCTGGTCCTGGTCGGGGCGCTCCTCTCAGTCCCACCCGGCCTCACTAGTGCGGAAGGAAACCCTACGGCCCATGTCCCGGCCTCTGGGACACTGGGTGCGGATTGACGGCAACCCTGACTGTGGGCACCTCCCCAGTCCAGGAGACGGTGTGGGTTGTGGTGGCTTCACCCACCTACACTTAAAAAAACAAAAAGCTACTCAGGAGGCTGAGGCAGGAGGATTGGTTGAGCCTAGGAGGCGGAGGTTGCAGTGAGCCAAGATCGCCCCACTCTAGCCTTAGCAACAGAGCCAGCCTCAACTAAAGAAAAAAGTGTCTCAGGTACTGTGCCATGGCTTCATGAGAACTGATGTAACACCCGACTCTGGGCAGGGGTGCCAAAGAGTGAGTGAGTGGAGACTCTCTCTCACCACTCACTGCCTGGCAGCTTTTCTGGACGCATGGGCAGGTCCCCTGCACATGAGATGGTGTGGGTTGTGGTGGCCCACCTACACTTAAACAAAAAGCTACTCAAGAGGTTGAAGCAGGAAGATCGCTTGAGCCTAGCAGGTGGGAGGTTGCAGCGAGCCAAGATCACCCCACTCCAGCCTTAGCAACAGAGCCAGGGTACTTACTGTTGACTTGAAATGCAACGTTGGTAAAGACAGTTTTTCTGTGGCTTTTCTCTGTTGTGGAGGATTTGTTGTTTTTAAATTATGATTCAGGACTGAAATGTATCATAGAATGTCCTTCTTTCAGACTGCTTTGTGCCAAAACAAGAAACCTCAGAATTACATGTTAATAACAACAAACAAAACAAAAAAGACCAATAGGCAGAAGGCAAGAAAAAAACTATTCTTTGTAGATGGTGTCATTTTACCAAAAGTTGTAACAGAACTAAACCAAGAAACTATTGAAAATTAACAACATTCAGTGAGGTGACTAGTTATACAAATATATAATTAAAAATAACTTTCCCATGTAAAAGCAATAATCAACTATAAAAATATAATGGAAAAAACTACAATAACAAAATTGTGTAAAACAAGTGAAGAAAATTAGAAAAATTTTCACAGAAATATTCTAATAAACAGAAAGGCATGTTTCTGGATGGGAAACATATACTAGAATTTTTCCCAAATAACTTATAGGATTGCTTTATTCCAATCAAAACAGCAGTGTATAACTTTCAGAAACCTAAAGCAAGCAAAACTGATCAAGAATCCCTAAAATGCACCACAGGATCAGTCCCGTAAAGGCACCGCTGGCCTTGCTTCTAGGCAGAGGACAGGAAGGTATGGATATCAAGAGGCTGAAGACAATGAATACCCACTACAATGAAGACACCTGGAAACCTGTCTCTTGAGGGGCAATGTGAGCTAACCACTAGAGACGTAATTTCTAATTATACGACACTTTGCCTTGTGAGGTAGTGACCACCCTATTGCCAAAGGTCTGATGACAGCATAGAGGGGACCTAAGCATATGGTAAGGTTATTGATGAGACATGGATCCAAGCCAACTTTTTCCTGCCTCCAGGTTGACCCCTCCTCTCTGGGTCTTGGGGTTTCCTTCCTAGCACATGAGATCTGGGCTCAAGAGAGGGATAAGATTCTGAAGAGCTTTTCTAGTGGTGGGGCTGGATGGCCCTGCCTGAGTAATCCAAACTTCTTTTAGCAAGGGAGAGGCATGAGACGGCTGCTAGAGAGATCAACAGCTGAACAAAATACAGTAAGAACAGTAAGACACTTAAATTGTGTTGTGAAAAGGAATCTGTAAAAGTCAATTTTATCACAAATTGCAAATATTATTGAAATTGATTGCAAATTTAGACCACATACAAATGAAAGTCTAACATTCAATTGTTTTCCTATATTCCAAAGTAAACAATTCCTTTCAACACGCAAGACTTAATAAACAGGTGTTGTTAGAGGGTTATATGAATTGCTATCAGAAGCTGTTGGCTCAACGAGCCAGTAGTTTGGTTCTTTCACCAGAACACAGTTCCAGATAAGCATCTTTACACTATTTCTCAAGTATGAATCACCATGTGCGGGGAAAATGGATATACTTTCAATAGACACGAGTCACTCTTTGCCTTGCAAGTAAGCAGACTCCAGATTCATCTTCAAAGTGTTGGGAAAGGGGATCTGTGACCTGTACATTATCATGTAACTTCAAAAAGGAAAGCTCCTTAGTCCAAAAAGCCTAGATGCTGAGGTATAGCCCTTGAAATGTTTTCTTCCCTGTGAATTTTCTAGCAATTTGAGGTTTTAGCTAAGATGGGCATTTATCCAATTTTGGCAATAATGAGGATTTTACATATTTATATCTTTTTAGACAGCTTGGGAATTCAGAACTACTTATGAAAGCTCTCAGGTTGAGGCAGCACCATCAGACCCCTTTCCCAGTATTACTTCTGCTTTCGGGTCTTACAGGCTGAGTGGGTTTTCTCATGCCGGGTACAGTTTGACAGCCGACCAAATCTTCTCCCACATTTTTTGCAACCATATGGTCTCTCAGCCTCATGACTCTGCAGATGAAGCACAAACTCCTCATTCTTTGGGAAGGTTTTCCCACATTCTGGACACTTAAATATCTTCTCCCTTATATGGATTCCTTCATGACGACTCCGATGAGAATTCTGACGGAAGTTTTTTCCACACTGAGAACAGGAATAAGGTTTCTCTCCTGTATGAATTCGCTCATGTTTATTGAGGTTTGTTTTATGATTGAAGCTTTTCCCACAGTGACTACAGTCATAGGGTTTTTCTCCAGTGTGGGTCCTCTGGTGGGAAATGAGGTAAGAACTTTCATTAAACTGTTTACCACACAGTGGACAAGTGTACCATCTCCTTGTCCTCCGATTTTGAGTAAGTGCAATAATACTGATGTCTACATATTTTGAGAGATCCTCTGGAGGAGTATCATTCTCAATGGTAACTAACAGATTTCTCATTTTCCTTTTTTGTGGAATGGATGTATTTGGTCTTTCCTTTTCCTGATTATCTGCAGGCTGCTGAGAGACCAAGGAAGAATCCATTTCATCATCATCTGAAGACTTTTCTCTATAATCTTCATTTTCTACAGGTTCCCTCTCAGGATCTTCACCTTCAGGATTACTGCCATTGACTGTTGAAACGAAGAATTTAACAACTTCTGAGAGATATGACAACACCAGGCAGGAAAAAACAAGTCAGGTTTCTTATGCCACAGCCACCTTGAAAGTCAATCTGAGTGGCAGATAACTGCCGTCGCACTCCTTTTCCACATTTATTGAGGGTGGGATACATAACTGATAAATCTTTCCATCTACCACAATGCAAGCACACTTTAAAGAAATAAAATGAGTGGGATTTCACTGAAAGACTTCATATGTTTGTTCTCTTCATAGGTGTTAATTACTCGACAAGTTCATATTCACCTTATACTCTGTAGAGCACTCAGCTAAGGACTAGGGATGAAGACTATAAATCTACACAGGGAACCACCCATTATTTTGAAAGAGTCTGGTAACCGAATAGTAAGATGAACCACTTGTAGGTTTTCACTACATTAAATACTATCACAGTATTATAGCACTAAATAATATAATGTCTTACAATGAGAAAATTGAAACAATTCCAATAACCAAAATTAAAGAGGGCACAGCATATTCATACAAAAGTGTATTATTGGCCAGGTGTGGTGGGTCACACCTGCAATCCCAGCACTTTAGGGGGTCAAGGCGAGCAGATCACCTGAGGCTGGGAGTTCGAGACCAGCCTGACCATCATTAAGAAACCCTGTCTCTACTAAAAATACAAAATTAGCTGGGCATGGTGGCACATGCCTGTAATCCCAGCTACTAGGGAGGCTGAGGCAGGAGAATCGTTTGAACCCAGGAGGCAGAGGTTGCGGTGAGCCGAGATCGCACCATTGCACTCCAGCCTGGGCAACAAGAGCCAAACTGTCTCAAAACAGAAAAAAGTTTATTATTTGGCAATTAAAGAGATTACTACAACTAATGAAGCTTTGGGATTAGAAGTCAGTAGTGTGTCTCTTTAGGTAGGAAAGGAAGTAGTGACTAGGCACAGGGTACAAAAGGGATTTTTGGGATGCTAAGAAAAGTCCATTTTGGGTGGTGATTAGTGTGTACACTTTGTGAAAACTTGAGCTATATATTTACAATTGGTAGGCTTTTTCTGTATTTCTATTATACTTCAGAAAAAAGTCAGCGCAAGCAGATTATAAAGACTATGTAACAAAGTGAAAAACAAGCATGCTGTGGAAATACTTGTGTGACAAGGGACCCCTCAACTCGGGCCTACTGAGAATCAAGGGTTCAAATCAACCACCAAGACATGTGACTGATCTTGAAGCTGGAGTAGGAATCTCTGCTGGATTTAGCAGTTTCACACCAGTAGATTTTTTTTTTTTATTTCACTTTTTTTTTTTTTTTTGGCAGAGATAGGGTCTTGCTATGTTGCCCAGGCTGCTTTTGCACTCGTGTACTCAAGCAATCTTGCCGAAGTGCTGGGGATTACAGGTGTAAGCCGCCACACTCAGCCTTAATTATTCTTTTTTTTTTTTTTGAGACGGAGTCTCGCTCTGTTGCCCAGATTAGAGTGCAATGGCACCATCTCGGTTCACTGCAAGCTCCGCCTCCTGGGTTCACGCCATTCTCCTGCCTCAGCCTCCCCAGTAGCTGGGACTACAGACGCCCACCACTGCGCCTGGCTAATTTTTTTGTATTTTTAGTAGATACCGGGTTTCACTGTGTTAGCCAGGATGGTCTCGATCTCCTGACCTTGTGATCCGTCCGCCTCGGCCTCCCAAGTGCTGGGATTACAGGCGTGAGCCACCGCGCCCAGCCTAATTATTCTTTTTTTTTTTTTTTTTTTTGAGACGGAGTCTCGCTCTGTCGCCCAGGCTGGAGTGCAGTGGCGCGCTCTTGGCTCACTGCAAGCTCCGCCTCCCAGGTTCACGCCATTCTCCTGCCTCAGCCTCTCCGAGTAGCTGGGACTACAGGCGCCCGCCACCACGCCCGGCTAGTTTTTTTGTATTTTTAGTAGAGACGGGGTTTCACCGTGGTCTCGATCTCCTGACCTCGTGATCCGCCCGCCTCGGCCTCCCAAAGTGCTGGGATTACAAGCGTGAGCCACTGCGCCCGGCTAATTATTCTTTTTAATCACTCCCTTAGGATAATGAAATGCCAATTTTTACCATAGCTCTTGACATGAACTACCATTCCGCTTTCAAAAGCAGCTCTACTAATTTCATGTGAATATTAACTTTACCTAATCTTGTTAGCATTAAATTTTAAAATATTTAATAGGTATAAAATGGTTTCTCATTGTAGTTTTACTTTGGATTTTGATTATGCAAAATAATCTATTGGGTTAAGACTTTTATAAATGTATATCTTTGTCAATGATTTCTTGTCTAATTTTTAAATGAACTCTTCCTCTTTAACTACAGTTGGACTGCTTCCAACCTTGCGTTTTTACAAACAATACCACAGTGAATAATCTTGTTTGTACATCACTTCAAATGTGTTCTGTTGCTGTATCTGTAGGTCAGATTCCCAGAATTGAACTGCTGGAACAAAGGATAAGATGGGTAGTTACAGATGCATTTACCCTTATACGGGGACTGTACCATTTTGTATGCCCACCAGCAATATACCTGTTTCTCAACAACCTCACCATCAATGTGTTTTTATTTCTATAAATATGAAATATAAAAAATGTTAATTCACTAGAGGTTTAATTTGCACTTCTTTTTGCTCCTGTCACGCAGGCTGGAGTGCAGTGGCACGATTTTGGCTCACTGCAACCTCCACCTCCGGGGTTCAAGTGATTCTCCTTCCTCAGCCTCCCAAGTAGCTGGGATTATAGGCATGCCCCCAACACATCCAGCTAATTTTTATATTTTTAGTAGAGACGGGGTTTTGCCATGTTGGCCAGGCTGGTCTCAAAACTCCTGACCTCAGGTGATCCACTTGCCTCGGCCTCCCAAAGTGCTGGGATTACAGGCGTGAGCCACCATGCCCAGCCTTTTGTATGTATTTGAATCTGTGAATCTTTTCTTTCAAGGCTTCTGGACTTTTGAGTCTTAATTACAAAAACCTTCCTATCCCATGGTTATAAAGGAATCACTCATATTTTGTAAATGTGCTTTTTATATTTGTTTTAAACATTTAAAATCTTTGATCTATGTGGACTTTTTCTTGGTATGTAAAGTAAGGTACTAATTTATCAAATGGCTATCAGTTGTCCTAATACCTTTTATCAGAAAGTCCCCCTTTATGGTTAGGCTTTGCGTCCTCAACCAAATCTCATCTTCAATTGTAATCCCCATAATCCCCACATGTCAAGGAGAGATCAGGTGAAGGTAACTGAGTCATGGGTGGGGAGGGGGGGCCTTCCCCCACGCTATTCTTGTGATAGTGAGTTCTCATGAGATCTGATGGTTTTATAAGGGGCTCTTCCCCCTTTACTCGTACTTCTCCCTCCTGCTGCCTTGTGAAGAAGGTGCCTTGCTTCCCCTTGCCTTTGCCATGATTTTAAGTTTCTGGAGGCCTCCCCAGCCATGCTGAACTGTGAGTCAATTAAACCTGTTTCCTTTACAAATTACCAAGTCTCGGACAATTCTTTATAGCAGTGTGAAAATGGACTAATACACCAACTTTATCACACACTAAATTCCCATATGTATTTGAGGCTATTTCGGGACTTTCTGAGATCACACTGTCTTGTTCCAAGGGAAAAATGCTATTGGTATTGCTGAAAAAAACCATGACATTAAATTCACAAATCAACAACAGGAGAAATGACCTTTTTAGGATATTGTCTCCCTAGCCAAAAACATACTATTTTTTTTTTGCATTCAATGAAATCTACTCTTCTGTCCTTTAGCCTTGTTTTAAAGTTTCCTCATAAATTTGCACATTTCTTGAGTTTATTCCTATTTAAACTTTCATGTTTCTACTCTAATGGGGCCTTCCACCGTATCTTCTAAATGACCCCATTTATATATGTGAAAGCCAATGTTTATTCACTTTATCTCCCACTACCTTACTGAATGGTCTCATTTTTTCCCATGAAAGTAGTTAAGACAAACAAATGTTCTTATTTTTAAGTTTTCTGACTACTCTGTTCTACCTACTAAGGAAGTATCTGTTAACTACTATTTTGTTAAATGTTCTTATAAAGGAGAGGCTTCAATTTTGTCAAGTATCTTTTCAGTAACTATACAAGTAAACAAAGGGTTTTTCTCCTTTACATATAAGAAATATTAATAGGTTTGTATTTTTTCTATTTATTTATTTATTTATTTTTTTTGAGATGGAGTCTTGCTCTGTCCCCCGGGCTGGAGTACAATGATGCGATCTCAGCTCACTGCAACCTCTGCCTCCCAGGTTCAAGTGATTCTCCTACCTCAGCCTCCAGAGTAACTGGGATTACAAGCATGCGCCACCACACCCGGCTAACTTTTGTATTTTTTTTTGTTTTTTTTTTGAGACAGAGTCTCGCTCTGTCACCCAGGCTGGAGTGCAATGGCGCGATCTCGGCTCACTGCAAGCTCCGCCTCCTGGGTTCACGCCATTCTCCTGCTTCAGCCTCTCTGAGTAGCTGGGACTACAGGCGCCCGCCACCACGCCCGGCTAATTTTTTGTATTTTTAGTAGAGACGGGGTTTCACCGTGGTCTCGATCTCCTGACCTCGTGATCCGCCCGCCTTGGCCTCCCAAAGAAAGTGCTGGGATTACAAGCATGAGCCACCGCACCCAGCCTATTTTTTTTTTTTTTTAGTACAGATGGGGTTTTGCTATGTTGGACAGGCTGGTCTCGAACTCCTGACCTCAGGTATCACCAGCCTTTGCCTCCCAAAGTGCTGGGATTACAGGCGTGAACCACTGTGCTCAGCATGGGGATTGGATTTCAACACGAGATTTGGAGAGGACAAATATCCAAACTATATCAGCAACCTTGGGTCAGATGGGTAAAGACAAATTAAAATTGCATATTTTTTCTAGAAACCATTATACAGACCTTCATATTCATGGGTTCTGCATCTGAGGATTCAACCAACCAAGGATTGAAAATATTTGAGAGAATAAAAAAGGATGGTTTTTGTCTGTACATATTCAGTTTTTTTGTCATTCCCTAAACAATTTAGTATAACAACTATTTATGTAGCATTTACTTTGTATTAGGTATTATAAATAATCTAGAAATAAAATATATGGTAGGATATGTGTGCAGTATATGTAAATGCTATACCATTTTATATAATGAATTTGAGCATCCATGGATCTGGTATCTGAGCAGGGGTCCTGGAACCAATCCCCCATGAATACCAAAGACAAGTGTATGACAGAATCTATGGCATAACCTAACGTGATGCTCATAACACAGTTCATGGCTGTAAAAACATGTATTAATTTAGAAAAGTGAGAATAATAAAGCCTCTGATTCAAAGACAGAAAAACAATAGGATAAATTTAAAAGAATGAAGGTATTAATAAACAATCAGAAAGTAATGAGTTTGGCCAGGCACGGTGGCTCACGCCTGTAATCCTAGCACTTTGGGAGGCCGAAGTGGGTGGATCACGAGGTCAGGAGATTGAGACCACAGTGAAACCCCATCTCTACTAAAAATACAAAAAATTAGCTGGGCGCAGCGGCGGGCGCCTGTAGTCCCAGCTACTCCGGAGGCTGAGGCAGGAGAATGGCGTGAACCCAGCAGGCGGAGCTTGCAGTGAGCCAAGATCCCGCCACTGCACTCCAGCCTGGGCGACAGAGCGAGACTCCATCTCAAAAAAAAAAAAAGAAAATAATGAGTTAAAAATAGAAAAAAATTAGTAAGATTTAAGCAAAAATAAACCAATTTCCATAGAGAAAATTGTAATTATAAAAAAAGACTAGCCACCTACCCAAGAAAAGCACCAGCCTCAGACAGTTCCACAGAAAATTCTTCTGAACTTTTAAAAATTAAATAATTCAAATGCTAGAAAAATTTCCAGAGTATAGAAAAAGAAGGTTGGGAGGCCGAGGTGGGCGGATCATGAGGTCAGGAGATCGAGACCACCCTGGCTAATACGGTGAAACCCCTCCTCTACTAAAAATACAAAAAATTAGCCGGGCGAGGTGGCAGGAGCCTGTAGTCCCAGCTACTTGGGAGGCTGAGGCAGGAGAATGGCATGAACCCTGGGGGGCAGAGCCTGCAGTGAGCCAAGATCACGCCACTGCATTCCAGCCTGGGCGACAGCGAGACTCTGTCTAAAAAAAAAAAAAAAGAAAAAAGAAGGAAACTTCCAAATTCAAACAAGAGTGAAACTCTGTCTCAAAAAAAAAAAATAAAAATAAAAAAGAGAAATCTGATCCCCAGTGATGGAGGTGGGGCCTAGTTGGAGGTGTTTGCATCATGTGGGTAGATCCCTCATGAATGGCCTGATGCCACCTCAAGATAATAAGTGATTTCTCACTCTTAGTTCACTAATGATGTGGCTGTTTAAAAGAGCCTGGTACCTTCCTACTCTCTTCCTTCCTCTCTTGCCATGTGAAGTCTGCTCTCCTTCCACCATGAGTGGTTTCTTGAAGCCCTCACCAGAAGCAGACGCTGACGCCATGCTTCTTGTACAGCCTACAGAAAACTGTGAGCCAAATAAACCTCCTTTCTTTACAAATTACCCAGCCTCAGGTATTCTTTTATAGCAGCACAAAATAGACTAAGACAGTTGCTTAAGAGTTTTAAATTTTCCATGTGGAAGGAACTTTAGTTTACTGATCTTTATTATTAATTTCTAGTTGTACTGCATTGTGACAGATCCTACTTTATTTCTACTCCTTGGAATCTGGGTCTTTCTTTGTTGCCTAGTATTTAGTCAATTTTCTTCAATCTTGAAAAGGTGTATTCTCCTATCACAGCACACAGTAGCTACAATAAGAATTATCTTACTGAGAATCTGTTTAAGTGTTCTACGTTTTTCCTTATTTTTATGTGGTTCACTTGGCCAACACACACATTCTCTGTTCCCCTAGGTTATCAAAGACTCTCCTTTGATTCCTGCCATCACAATGTTCAATCCGTTATAGTTTTTCCTTTGCAAACACTGGTTAAATGTTACTGTTTCAATTATCATCACCTATAAACTGATGGCTCCCCAATCCCTATATCCTCACATCTGAACTCCAATCCCCAATTTCCAAATATCTGGAGGATAATCTCATTTTATTTCCTATCATGGATTCAATCTCATCCAAAATCAATTCCACCTTCTTCCCTACTCTGCCCCTGGGTCCAAATCTTGCCTCAGTCTTGCGATAGCTCATTATACCTATAAAAATTTCACACTGCTTATCGTTTTATGAATGACTTGTCTTACAAACCAAATTGGAAGGTTACAAAAGGCAGGAATACAGCATCTTCATAACCTAATGAATACAATTCCAGAACCCAATCCTGCCTGAGGGAAAAACAAGTACATTTATGAAATGCTGGAAAATGACTAAGCTTAAGCCATCAGCTTCAGGGTACAGGTGGAGGAAACGGGGAATAGAGGGTGAGGATTGGGTCTTAGGGGCCCCAAAGTGCATAGTTGAAGTGATCTTGGAGGCAATATATCCACTAACCAGTCACCCAAAATAAATGCCAGCTCTGCCCAAGACTCAGGAAAAACTCAGTGTTAATAAATCTGATCTTTTTATACTTTTCTCTAAAATAAAGAAGATATCACAAAGAGCAACCTGTGGGAAATTAAGTACACTCATTACATACCAATACTTCTGACCATATGGTATAATTACAGCTAAGAGTTTGATAGTCATAATGGATTTTTGTCACCCCAGGCAACTCCTAAAACCTATTCTCTGTACAACTTCACCCTCAGAAGCAAAAAGCCCTGAAGGCAAAGTAAAAAGTGTCCGGCACTCAGTAAACACATTTGTGCGGGCCTCTGCCTCTAGGGTTGCAACATTTCTGGAGAAAAGGTAAAGCATCTCTAAGCAAATTATAGAGAGGCTGCTGCCTGATCAGTTCATACACAGCACTGGGGGACACTTGTCAACTATTACTGGGAAATGAGGGCAAATAAAGAATGCCCCATTCATGAACCATACATGGAATTCACTGACAAAATTATGAGAAATGCATCCAGGAGGCAGTACAGCCCTGGGCCATTACTGCAAATTCTGATGTCAGATTCCCTGAGTCCGAATCCCTGTTCCACTGCTTACAACTGTGTGAACTTCAGCAAATTTTGTAACCCCTTTCTGCCTCAGTTCTGTCACCTGTAAGGTGGCAGTCATTTGTATACCACTCAGTATTACCTTCAGAAGTACATGAGACAATAAACACATGAAAAGCATTTGGACTAGTGCCTAGCATGTAACAGTATATAAGTGCTCATTAAGCGTTAAACATTACTTTCACCAATAGTGGAATATATTTTCACTTAGGCTAGTAATCTTCACATCTATTGAATATCAAAAAGAGGAGGGGGATTAGAAGAGTTAGTCATGTGTTCAATGAAAACATTCAAATATACCTGTTGAGAACAGAGTTCAGAAAATGGGTTCAGAACAGTTTCTACGTCCACAGTTTCTATGTCTGCCGGTTTTCCCTACCTCTCCCCTCACTGCCCCCAAAATACAGGGAAAAATGGCCACCCACCCACAGCTGGAGCTCTGTGGCAAGGCTCTGCCACATTGAATAAAACAAAAGCAAAATAAAATGTGTGTGTGCACATAGGCTTATTAGGTGTGAATTGTCCCCCAAAGCTAAAGAGATGAAGGACGTGCTTTTCCCAAAGCAAACAACCTGAACACACAAAGGCTGTGATTTCTTACCCAGTAACATCATCTCCCCGACACTGCTGTCATCTTCCTTCTCTGAGGTGAGTTGTTGAGTAGGATCCAAGCTCACACATTCTTCCTGGCAGTGAAATACATTCAAATCCTCAAAGACCACCAACTCCTGAAAGAGCAACAGGCCCCTTTCATCTTAGTAACCGAGGTTCACTGACAGCCCTACTGGTAAGAAAAGCTGACACACAAAGATCAAGGGAAGGGATGGCAAGAGGGACCTAGAAATCCCACAGAGGTGCAGCAAAGACAGGACAGCCAGGCTGAGAAGCGCTCAAGGAAAAAGCAGAAGAAAAACACCCAAGAAAGCCAACTCCTAAGAATGTGTTTTTACACACAGGTTGGCCAAGCACGGAAGGTGATGGATTCAGGCAGTAAATGGGAAAACCAAACAAACCCACCTCAGGGTTAGCTTTCAAATACAGAGACACTGTGTCTTGTTCCCTTTGGACTCCTTTGGGCAGAAGCTTCACCAAGGGACGAGGATGCACTGGGGAAAAAGGAAGGTGTAGTTAGTGAAAAACTCAGTGACTCTAACACAGAGACTCCCCATACCGTGAGGCGAGGCTGTCCTTATTCCTTTGACAGGTAACTCATGGCCTTTTCTGCTCCTGTGAGCCCTTGTAGAGTTCAAGTCATAAACTCTAGGGTCTTGACCCTATGGCATCTCCCTGTTATGAAAAGAATGACTTCTCGGGCCGGGCGCGGTGGCTCACGCTTGTAATCCCAGCACTTTGGGAGGCCGAGGCGGGCGGATCACGAGGTCAGGAGATCGAGACCACGGTGAAACCCCGTCTCTACCAAAAATACAAAAAATTAGCCGGGCGTGGTGGCGGGCGCCTGTAGTCCCAGCTACTCGGAGAGGCTGAGGCAGGAGAATGGCGTGAACCCGGGAGGCAGAGGTTGCAGTGAGCCGAGATCGCGCCAAAAAAAAAAAAAAAAAAAGAAAAGAATGACTTCTCTAAGCACCTTTCAGAATTTCCCATAGAGTATTACTAAAGGAGAGCTTAGGGCAACGTAAAGTGTGAGGATGTCCAGAAAAAGCACAAAATTTCTAAAATTCCACATCAACCTAACTCAATAATTCATCTGATTTATACTAAAAAGATATTTCCCTCGGAATGTTTGGGTAAAACCCACACTACAGAAAGCTGCACACTGTTTATTCTGTGGCTTTACTCACACCCAGCACTTGAGAAGAACTTCCTCTTTCCAACACTAGAATTGACCATTTCCAATATACACTATCCTAACTTGAATTTATAACTAACACAGAAGCCTATCTTAGACTCCAGTACCTCCTCCTTCTCTTCTAGTCAAACAAGCATGTGCTTCTCACCTCTGTTCTGAAGGCTTGAGCTCACATCTTTCATAATAACCAAGGTCTCCTTGACTTTCTGAGTGGGCTGGACCAGGCTTGGCTTGGGCAAGAAGGTGAGGAAGTGCTCCAGCACTAGCTGGTGGATGGTCTTGGGCCCATTAGTGGCATCTCGAAGTAGGTCTTGGCCCAGCTTGGAGTCTGGCGGAACTCTCAGTATAAAGGACTGCTTTGGCTTTGGGGGCATATGAACCACTTTTGCAGCCATCATGCCTTGCAATCACACACCACACTGGTTTCGCGGGGCCTCCAGAGCCACCTCTTACTAGAGGAAATCTGCCAGAGAGCCAAGCTGTAGACAGAGAAACCAGGGATTACCCAAAAGACCAGGCAGGGCATTACTGCACTCCAATATGTGGCATGGGTAGTGAGGCTACATGAGATCTAAAGAAAACGACAGCTGGGGTAGGGAAATCATAACTGAAACGCAGTATTTGAACAGGATATGCTTAGGAAGATGTGAAAGGAAGATCCTGAGAATGAAAAACAGAGACTGTGCAAACCTTAAGTCCAAAGGGAAGGGAGTAAGGGTGGCGCGGAGAAGGCCAAGGTCCAGCCTCCTGAGAAATACAAAGTGCGGCCAGGCACCGGGGGCTCACACTTGTAATCCTAGCACTTTGGAAGGCCCTGGCGGGTGGATCACTTGAGTCCAGGAGTTCAAGACCAGCCTGGGCAACATAGCAAGACCCTGAATCCATAAAAAAAAAAAAAAAAACAGCTGGGCGTGGCGACACAAGCCTGTGGTCCCAGCTACTGGGGAGGTGGGAGGACTGCTTGTGCCCAGGAGGTCGAGGCTGCAGTGAACTGTGATCGCGCCACTGCACTGCATTCTGAGGGACAAAGCAAGACCCTGACTCTAAAAAAAGAAAGGAAAAGAGAAAGGAAAGAAGGAGGAAGGGAATCAGGGAAGATAAAAAAATAAAAGGAGAAAAAAAGAAAAGACAGAAAGAAAGACGGTGTGTAAAACCCACCAGGAAGAAGTTAAATCAGGCTTGGAGAAAGAGCAATGGGCTAGAAGACAGGAAATCTGGGGTCAATACCGAGGACATCTGCCTAGAAGCAGGTTGGTCACTGAATCTGGCCATACTGTACCCCTCGAACCGAAGCTCCCTCCGGTGCCCTTTGGGCGGGGAGGCGGTTGGTGACTCTCCCGGGGAGCAGACGCAAGGCCGAGGAGGTGTCCACACACCGCCTGCCGACTCCTCTCCGCCGTCAAAGCTCTGCTGAGAGCGGCAGGCGACATCCCACTAAGGCCCGCCGGGCCAGGCTCACTCTGGGGTCTCTTCCGCTGGTGAAGGAACACCTTTACCGTAAAGCTCAGCGTGCGCTCCTGCCTGAGGCGCTCACCAGGCTCCCTACCCGGCCTTGCTCCCTCAGCAACGGACACGCTCCGCTCCCCAGAGGCGGCCTCAGCCTGGTTCCCGCCCTCACGGAGCCCCTCACCTCTCGGGGCCTCTGCAGCCCCTGAGCGTTTGCTGGGGACGGCTCAGAGACTCAGGCTCCGGGAGAGATAGAAAAACTAGGCGTGAGCGGCCGAGCCCTCCCCTCGCCCTTCCGAGTGCCCTCACAGGTCGCCGGCGACTATTCGTTCGCGCCGCCGCCAGTTGAGTAGAACGGCAGGGACGCGGTGCCTTCTGGGAGGTCGGGCGCTCTGCGGCTGTGACGTCACAACCGGTGCCTTGTTTCCGGTGCAGAAGCCTGGTCTCCCCGTTCGGAGCCGGCAGTCTGCGCTTGAGACGTTAAGGCTTGAGACAGGCCAGAGGAGCTCTCAGGGCCGGAGGGAGGCCAGGACGGCTGTAGCCTGTCTCTCTGTGGCTCTGCCTGGAGGACGGAAGGCAGGAGGCTGGCTCTAGTCATCCATGACGGGCTGGCACCTCTCCAGCTACGGCCAGTCTAACCCCAGGGCGTGCTGGGAAATGTAGTTCGAATGCACACAACCAATGGACGACCGTCAGGCGCGGCGATGGAGCGGGGCAGGCCCCACCCCCCACGGCCCCCACTTCCCCACCCCCACACCCTCCCCACCCCGAGGCTTGAAGGAAGCGAGCTATCTCTGGGACCGGAAGATCAAGACGCCTCCGCGGTTTCCGCCTTTTACTGCGGTTTTCCAGTAAAAGGACTGCGGAGGCGGACAGGGTGTGGCCGCCATGGGACTCCGCCCCCGCTCTGGTGACGCCCATAGGTTGGAGCTGGGGCACCTACATTGCCCGCTCCAATTTGCTAACTTCTACACTGCTGTCCGCACCGGCTGTCTTGTTTTTAACGAAACAAGTATCCTCGTACCGTCTCGGTTTCCTTTCTCAATTTCAGCTTCCTACGGAGGCCGAACAGAGTTTTTTCTTTGTGCGTTGTATCCATACTCGGTTCGTTCCTCAGTGAGGCACTGATCGTGGTTGGGACAACTTGTGGGCAGGGATGGCCTTATTTCTTGATGTAACACCAGCCTCCGGAAAGTTGACAAAAGTAAAAATATAAATGAATGCTTCTTCTTAATTATACCTAGTGGCTGACGATGGCTTAAAATTTGTTACAAAGAAACAAGTATGAAAACTGTGTGGCACCAAGACATTCTAGAAAAATAAGGAATATCTGCCTTTTCAGATCAAAATTTACTAAAAAGTCTCCGTTAATCCAAGCATTATGGTTTGAACCATGAGGCAAAACAGATAACTGAGATGTCTTGAAGTAAAATATAAACCTGTGTGATTGTATTTTTTAAGAACTTTTTCTTGACTCTGTTAACAAACAAGAAATAGACTGGAAGATAGTTGTAAAGATTAGCTACACAAAGGATTATACATTCCCAAGACGAGATGAACCCCTGCCAACTGACAAAAAGCAAAGGCAATGAGGAGCTCTTCCCCGAGAGGAGGAAAACTAATTGGTCATTAACATTTAAAAAGATGCTTAACCACACTACTAGTCAAGATTGTCACTTTTAAAGGGAACAACATTTTTCACCTATCAAACAATGAAGGTGGAGAAATAGGCACTCCTTTCGCTGGTAGTATGGTATGTGAAGTCATCTCGTAAAATTAAAAGTACACATATGTACCCTTTGACCTTCACAATCTCATCTGTGAATCTGATGTCTACAAATTTCTTACAGAATTCTTTGTAGTGACAAAAACTAGAAATGACATGCATGTTCATACGTAAGGAAATGAGTAACTTGGTGCATTCATACTCTGGAAATTACCCAGCTATGAAAAAGAATGGATTGGAACTATATGTACACCTGGAGGGATGGCCATAAAATACTACATGAAAAAGTTTCAGAGCCACATATATTATGCATAATTATATTTTTGGAACAAACAAAACACCTTGTGTATGTCTGTGTTGAGGTATACACATTAGACTATTAAAATGGTTACTCATGGGATGGCCAGGCGCAGTGGCTCATGCCTATAATCCCAGCACTTTGGGATGCCAGAGGTGGGCTGATCACTGGAGGTTAGGAGTTCAAGACGGCCTGGCCAACATAGGGAAACCCCATCTCTACTAAAAATACAAAAATTAGCCGGGTGTGGTGGCGGGTGCCTGTAATCTCATCTACTTGGGAGGAGACTGAAGCACAAGAATTGCTTGAACCCAGGAGGTGGAGGTGGAGGTTACAGTGAGCCAAGATCGCACCACTGCACTCCAGCCTGAGCGACAGGCGCACCAGCCTGGGCGACAGAGTAGCAAGACTCTGTCTCAAAATAAATAAATAAAATAAAAATAAAATGGTTACTCATAGGGAGGGAATGGAAATGGAGAAAAGGGGGAGATTACACTTTTTTTTTTTTTATTGTGTCACTTCATTTAATGAGCACATGTCAATTTGGTAACTAAAAATAGTAAAACCTTAAAAAAAAATAGAACAATAGGCCGGGCATGGTGGCTCATCCCAGCACTTTTGGAGGCCGAGGTGGGCAGATCATATGAGGTCAGGAGTTCGACACCAGCCTAACATAGTGAAACCCTGTCTCTACTAAAAAATACAAAATTAGCCGGGCGTGATGGTGCAGGCCTATAATCCCAGCTACTCAGGAGGCTGAGACAGGAGAATAGTTTGAACCTGGGAGGCGGAGGTTGCAGTGAGCTGAGATCGTGCCACTGCACTCCAGCTTGGGTGACAGAGCAAGACTCCCATCTTGTGAGGGCGGAAAAAAAAGAAAAAAGAAAGATAAAGATTTTTTAAAACAATTTGATGGAAAAAAAAAGAACGATAAACATTTTTTGAAACAATTTGATGGAAAAAAAAGAACGAAAAAGATTTTTTAAACAATTTGATGGAATCTTGTTTTTAGAATCTAATCTGTAAAATGACATAAATGGATTTGAAATGATACCGTAAATTAAGGGTGTAAACACAATATATATCTCTATAAATGCCTTTTAACATAAAAGGATGGCTATTGTCACATACAATTACATGAAATTTAAAATAATAATTACAAAAAATAATACTCAGTATTCTGAAAGGAAATTAATACAATTATTTAAGAGGGCAAAATGGCACTTCCTATTTTAAGAAATAAACTGTTCATAAACTTTGTAATGGTCAATTCTCAACTTATTTTAAAGAAAAACTCATGCCTGTAATCCCAGCACTTTGGGAGGCCAAGACGGGTGGATCATGAGGTCAGAAGATCGAGACTATCCTGGCCAACATGGTGAAACCCCGCTTCTACCAAAAATACAAAAATTAGCTGAGTGTAGAGGTACATGCCTGTAATCCCAGCTACTTGAGAGGCTGAGGTAGGAGAATCGCTTGAACCAGGGAGTTGGAGGTTGCAGTGAGCCAAGATTGTGCCACTGCACTCCAGCTTGGGTGACAGAAGGAGACTCCATCTCAAAAAAAAAAAAAAAAAAGGTTAAATCATGATATGTTTATACAGTGGAAGCCAACGGAACCATTAAAAAAAGATAATTTAAGTGAAAAGGCAAGTTATAAAGCAGTATGTACAATAAGTCATTTTAAAAATAAAATATTAGGCTTTTTTTTTTTTGAGATGGAGTCTTGCTCTGTTGCCCAGGCTGGAGTGCAGTGGCGTGATCTCAGTTCACTGCAACCTCCATCTCCCAAGTTCAAGCAATTCTTCTGCCTCAGCCTCCTGAGTAGCTGGGACTACAGGCGTCCGCCACTACACCCAGCTAATTTTGTATTTTTAGTAGAGACGGGGTTTCACCATGTTGGCCAGGATGGTCTCGATCTCCTGACCTCGTGATCTGCCCGCCTCGGCCTCCCAAAGTGTTGGGATTACAGGCGTGAGCCACGGCCTCCAGCCGAGGTTTTTTTTTTTTTTTTTTTTTTTTTTTTTTAACTGGAGGAATATACAATAATAAGAGTCAACAGTTGCTTTCCAGAAATGTTGGCCAGGGGGGAAAAAAAGAGAGCTAATATTGGTTATCTCTAACGAGTAGGATTAGAGGGGATTTGTCACTTTTTATGTTTTATAAATCCATACATTTTCAAATAACGAGTGTTCCTTTTGTAGTTGAAAAAAACAACTATTTGAAAGGTGAGATAATTTAGTATCTGATCATCCAGGAGTAAAACTAAGTGAAGAAAGAATTTCCTATTTAAAAGATCTTGAATGCAAATCAAAACCATAATGAGACACCACTTCACACACACTAGAATTACTATAATAAAAAACACCATAAAAATGTTATTGGTGAGGATGTGGAGAAAATGAAACCCTCCTATATTGCTGGTGGTCCAGCTACTTTCGAAAGGATCTAAAACGGTCCAGCTACTTTGGAAAACAGTTTGGAAGTTTCTTTTTTTTTTTGAGACGGAGTCTCGCTCTGTCGCCCAGGCTGGAGTGCAGTGGCGCGATCTCGGCTCACTGCAAGCTCTGCTTCCCGGGTTCACGCCATTATCCTGCCTCAGCCTCCTGAGTAGCTGGGACTACAGGCACCCACCACCATGCCCAGCTAATTTTTTTGTATTCTTAGTAGAAACGGGGTTTCACCATGTTAGCCAGGATGGTCTCAATCTCCTGACCTTGTGGTCTGCCTGCCTCGGCCTCCCAAAGTGCTGGGATTACAGGCGTGAGCACCGCACCCGGCCAGCAGTTTCTTAACATAGTTACCATGTGAACAAGAAGTTCAATTTCAAGGTATAAACTCGAGAAATGGAAATTTGTGTTCACATAATAACGTGTTCACACTAGCCTAAAAGTGGAAACAACCCAATGTCCTCTAAGCGATGAGTGGATGAACAAGAAGTGATATATACATGTAATCATATAATGGATGATTCAGTGATAAAAAAGGATAAAGTACTGACACATGCTACAATGTGGATGAACCATGAAAACATACTAAGCAAAAGAAGTCAGTCACAAAAAACTCACATATTGTATGATTCCACTTAACATCGTATGTCCAGAATAGGCAAATCCATAGAGACAGAAAGTAGCTTAGTGGTTTACGTGCTCTGGGGAATGGGGGAGAATGGGGAGTGACTGCTAATACATATGATAAAATGTTCTGGAATTAGTGGTGATATTTATACACACAATGCATATACTAAGAAACACTGAATTTTCCACTTTAAAAGGATGCCTTTTATGGTGTGGATTTGGAGCTCCATAAAATAACCAGTAGGCAGAGAAATTTCATCCGACAGATGCAAATGTGTACTATCTAAAACATTTATGTTTTTGTTTTCCTTTTTAAATTTTTTTATTTTTTGAGACAGGGTCTTGTTCTGCTGCCGAGGTTGGAGTGCAGTGGCACAGTCTCAGCTCACTGCAGCCTCTGCCTCCAAGGCTCAAGCAATTCTCCTGCCTCAGCTTCCCGAGCAGCTGGGACTACAGGTGCTCACCACCATGCCTGGCTGATTTTTGTATTTTTTGGTAGAGACGAGGTTTTGCCATGTTGCCCAGGCTGGTCTCGAACTCGTGGATACAAGCGATCTGCCCACCTCCAGCTCCCAAAGTGTTGGAATTGCAGGCATGAGCCACCGCACCCAGCCTAAAACATGTATGAAGAAGTACAGCAAAAAACGAAGTTCAATATGTGGATTCCAAATAGCAAGTATTCAAAGGAACTGTACAATTTCCATAGAATGAAGCAAAGAGCAGAAATTCACATGGAAAAATTCACAGCCTCATTAACAGGTAATGAAATAAAACAAAAGTAAGGCCTCATTACATCGCTATTAAATCAGCAAAAAAATTTTAAACGGCAGTCATTGCTTTGGGCATGAAATATTTTTAAAATCTTTGCAAAGGATGGTATGGCAACCCGTAGCAAGCATTATCAGATATTTCACATTCAGGAACCATTTTGGGAATAACACAGGAGAAAAAAATATGTATATGGTCAGGTGGTGGAAAATATACACAGATATTCATGAAAAGCTTATTACGAGGGAGAATAGCTGCAGGGAACAGCTAAGCCGTAGGTCACGTGAACTGTCCTGGGATGTGGATTACTCTTGTAGAATAAAACTCGTGGAGGAAAGCACAGCAAGTTTACCTGCTCTCATCATAGCCATGGAGTATCTGAGTCCAATCTAGACTCTAGTAGTGAAGACAGAGGAGTTGGCACAGGAGTTTGAAGTTTAATCTTCATTTGATGTTTTTCTTCTTACATCCACCTTTTTTTGGAGACAGGGACTCACTCTGTTGCCCAGGCTGGATTGCCGTGGTGCAGTCTCAGTTCACTGCTGCAGCCTCGATCTCCTGGGCTCAAGCCATCCTCCCACCCCCATCCCTATGGCTAATTTTTGTATTTTTTGTAGAGACGGGTTTTCACCACATTACCCAGCTGGTCTCAAATCCCTGTGCTCAGGCGATCCACCCGCCTTTGCCTCCCAAAATGCTGAGATTACAGATGTGATTCACCATGCCTGGCCCCTTTACATCTCTTTAAATGAAGGACAAATGCGCGGGACGTGTGTGAAGTAGAACCTAATATTCCACAACCCACAGATTTTCCCATACAAACCAAGACAGAATAATCTGATACTTGGAATACATGCCAAATGTTTTTCCATACAGTAGTTCCGTCTGCTTCACGAAATGCAGTTGGGAAATGGGATTCTACAGTGATTGAGTGATAAATGCAAATGACCAGATTTTCTAATTTTTTTTTTTCATGAGGCCCAGTCAATTCTCTTAAGAATCATGGCCAGGCATGGTGGCTCATGCCTGTAATCCCTGCACTTTGGGAGGCTGAGGTGGGTGGATCACCTGAGGTGAGGAGTTTGAGACCAGCCTGGCCAACATGATGAAACCTCATGTCTACTAAAAATGCAAAAAATTAGCCGGGCATGGTGGCGGGTGCCTGTAATCCCAGCTCCTTGGGAGGCTGAGGCAGGAGAATCTCTTGAACCCGGGAGGCGGAGGTTGCAGTGAGCCAAGATTGCGCCACTGCACTCCAGCCTCGGCGACGAGCAAAACTTTGTCTCAAAAAAAAAAAAAAAAAAAAGAATCATAGGCCAGGCACGGTGGCTCATGCCTATAATCCCAGCACTTTGGGAGGCTGAGGCGGGTGGATTACCTGAGGTCAGGAGTTCGAGACCAGTGTGGCTAACGTGGTGAAACCCCGGTCTCTACTAAAAATACAAGACAACTAGCCTGGTGTGGTGGCATGCGCCTGTAATCCCAGCTACTCAGGAGGCTGAGGCAGGAGAATCGCTTCAACCTGGGAGGTGGAGGTTGCAGTGAGCTGAGATCGTCCCACTGCACTCCAGCCTGGGCCACAGAGCAAGATTCCATCTCAAAAAAAAAAAAAATCATAGTTCATTAATCCAGGTACACAAATACTTCTATCCCAATCCAGTCTGCTTGTGTTTCTCTAGGCTTCCCATATCCTCAAGACAGAAGCAGAGAGAACAAGGGGACATATCCTTGCCGTGGGGTTCTGAGGGAACACGAGGGCCAAATCTGTTCAGGAGCACCTGAGAGTGCCATTCACCAGGGGCGGATTATGCAACGACCCCATACTTCCTCCTCTGAAATCCATGATGATTTACAAACATGTTCGTTCCTAACTTACCTCTGCTATAATCAGGTAGGCTCCTTGGGCACAGTAACTATTTTGTTGTTTTTGCGTTTCCCATAGCAGCTAGCACCTAGTCGGCATTCCGTGACTGTTGAGTGTGTGAATGCAAGATACAAGGCCAGAAGCAGGAAGAGAGATGCAGCGTTGGGCATTCAGTCAGGCCCCTGACCACCCACTGGACAGATGGTCAGAGGAGCTGTGTTCTTCCCTCCATCATGTGTCCCAGGGCCGAAGATAGGTTGAAGGGGCCCAGAGAAAGAGCAGCTGGTGAATGTATACATGTGAGATCTGGCTGTCACGTTGTAAAAGGAGATGCTTCCAACTCTGTAGTCCACGAAGATGCCCACACGCTTGGGAGGCTCCTTTATTAGCAGGCGGGTCGGGGGAACGCTGGACGCCTGGTACTCATTTTCCTTCATCATTATCACCACCCAGTAGCCATTCTCTGGCGACAGAGTCATGTTCCCTTTCCTGATTATGGATGCCTTGCAGGCTCCCAGGATCCATGCTGTCTTGTCTCCGACCTCCACCTCCCAGTAATGGCGGCCGGAGAGGAAGCTTGGAGAGCCCAGAACAACGATGCAGCTGTCAAATCTTTGCGGGCCATCAGGCAGCCTCCCCCGCTTGTTTCCAAGTCTAACACTCTTCAGATCAACAGAGAAGATGAGGTTGGGGTAAGCGGTTTCTGCATCTAGAATCACATTAACTGCAAAGAAAATTTGAACACCTAGGTAGGGGTCCATGGGCAACATCCCTACAGGATTCTCCCCACCTGCAGGAAACAGGGATAGGGTAGTTCTTCTGGAACGTGGCCGGGGAGAGCACAGGGATCCAGCAGGCCAGGGCCACTTGCCTTGATCTGGGCACTTACCGGCATGTGCCTGAGCGCCAATCAGCTCTGGAACTACGGAGAAAAATGAGACAGAGAAAAAAGTCCTGAGCATTAGCATTAAGAGGGGCTAAATTACACTGTCCCGACAACAAGGAAAGACAAGGAACCCCCTGCTTAGGGCCCTGCATGCTATGTTGGGTATAATCCCGTTCCTCCCAGGAACCCAGGCCATGTCGGGGACTGTGGTCTAATGAGTCAACTCAGCCAATGAGTCACGCACAGAGCCTGGGAGGCCTGCCATGACCTTTCTCCTGCCTTTGCTTCAGGTGTGTGTTTTTTTTTTTTTTTTTGTCTTCTAAAGAGGGCCCCTCAAGTCAACAGCACAAGGGAACACTGCAACAACCCCGGGCCAGCACACACCATTACCGCTGGACTCACCATTCAACATTTCCATTTCTGAACGCAGGGTTTCTACAATGTGGGAAAGGGAGCAGAGAGAAGCCGGAGTTAGGTCCCTCAGCCAGGGACAGATGGAGGAGAGGTTGAAGGCAGGTCAGCAAGACCAGGGGAGGAGGAGGGAAGTGAGGGGCTCTGGGCTATGTGGATCTTAGGGAGGAAGTGAGCATGCACCTCCAATCTTCTCCCAAGCCCATCTACCTGAGAAGTACTTTGCGCTCTTCTCCACAAACTCTGACTTCCGGTGGAGGAATTGGATCTTTTGTTGCATCTCTTGAGGAGTGGTCCACTGTTCAGGGACAGGCACTGTCTTAGCCCTAGAGACAAAAGACTGTTGACCAGAGAAGGCTGGAGCGAGGGGGTGGCCCAAGTACCCATGAGCTGGAAATGAGCTGCACTCTCCACAGGGCACACCTAGCCCAGCCTGAGCCACACAAAGAAAAGTCTTCCCTGGATTCAGAGGTCTAAATGCTGGTCCTTAACTTTGGCCACAGGTTGTCATATACTGGGGTGCTTTAAAGACATGGATATCAAAACCACAAGGAGTTTTCAGAATGGACTTAAAATGACATTGATATTATCTACTAGAATTATCTATGTCAAATTGATTATACACCCCTTTCTATTGAAATAAAAATGATAATTAATGAAAAACAAACACACACAACAAAATATCCCTTCACATCCATTAGGATGGCTATTATAAAAACAGCAACAACAGGAAAAAATAGACCACGTATGGTGGCTCATGCCTGTAATCCTAGCACTTCGGGAGGCTGGGGCAGCGGGATCACTTGAGCCCAGGTGTTCGAGTCCAGCCTGGGCAACATGGCGAAACCCTGTCTCTATTAAAAATACAAAAAAGTAGCCAGAAGTGGTAGCACATGCCTGTAGTCCCAGCTACTCAGGATGCTGAGGTAGGAGAATCACCTGAGCCCAGGAAGTTGAGCCTGCAGTGAGCTGTGACTGTGCCACTGCTCTCCAGCCTTAGTGATAGGAGTGAGACCTTGTCTCAGGAAGAAAAGAAAGAAAGGAAGGAAGGAAGGAAGCGAGGGAGGGAGGGAAGGAAGGAAAGAGAAATGGCTGGGCGCGGTGGCTCACGCCTGTAATCCCAGTGCTTTGGGAGGCCAAGGTGGGTGGATCACTTGAGGTCAGGAGTTTGAGACCAGCCTGGCTAATATGGTGAAACCCTGTCTCTACCAAAAAAATTAGCTGGGCGTGGTGGCACGCTCCTGTAGTCCCAGCTACTAGGGAGGCTGAGGTGGGAGAATCCCTTGAACCTGGGAGGCAGAGGTTGTAGTGAGCCAAGATCACGCCACTGCACTCCAGCCTGGATGACAGAGCAAGAGGCTGTCTCCAAAAAAAAGAGAGAGAGAGAGAAACAGAAGAATATAAGTGATGGCAAAGATGTGGAGAAACTGGAGCCCCTGTGCACTGCTGGTGGGAATGTGAAGCGATGCAGCCCCTGTGGGAATTAGGATGGTGGTTCCTCAAAAAAATTAAACACAGAATGACCACATGGTCCCGCAGTTCCACTTCTGGGTATGTATCCAAAATAACTGAAAGCAGGGTCTCAAGCAGATATTTGTACACCCATGTTCATAGCAACATTATTCACAAATCAAAAGTTAGAAAAAGTCCCAATGTCCATGAATGGATAAACAAAATGTAGTATGAACACGTAATGGACTACTATTCAGCCATAAAAAGAAAATAAATTCTGATACACGTTACAACATGGATGAAGCCTGAAGACATTACGCTAAGTGAAGAAACGAGACACAAAAGGACACGGGGATTTTGTAAAGCTCCCAGGTGATTTTAAGGCTTAGCCTCTTCCTGTCCCTTCCCTCCCCTGCCTGCTGGGCTTAGCCTAACTCCAATCCAAACAAGCTTCCCGAGGCCACCAGTAGGCCTGAAGGGGCAGTTTTCATCAGGTGAATTGCACGGGACACAATGCACTTGGAAGGTTTCTCAGGGAGCCTCCATCTTGTTTCAGCAGGATGGCTGAATCCACCCTTCCCAGTCTGCAGCTCCACACCTGGTCAGCCTCCCCGCTGACCAGAAGCCCTTTTCCCTACGCAAATCCAGAGAGACTTTGGGAAGCTGCAGAAAAAAGGAGGAGTCTGGAATCACAGACCCCGGGGTTGGGAACATCTCCCTCCCAAGTCCCTTCTGGGACTATCTCCCCCAAAATGCTTCCTGCAAGACACCCCAGGGTACACCACAGGACCTCGCTGTACCTGTGCAAGATGTCTCCGATGTCCTAGGAGAGAAAAGAAGGAAACTGTCGGTTACCAGGCTCCTAGTGGCTGTGCTGATTCCTGGCCTCTACTCCTGGGCTCCTGGACTTTTAGCTCCCCGCTGCACTTACCAGGGCTCCTTGCCCCAGGGTGTCAGTGGAAGTGGAGCACCTTTCTTCAATTCTAATTCTAACCACGGGAATTCAGGCATCCCAGGTGGCGAGGCCTGCAATGGATCGGCCCTCAAGCCCTGCTGATCCCTTCTGGGAAATAGCAGGGATCCCCTGGATACTGGGCCACCCTGGGCTCCTGAGAGACCTCATCAAAGGGGTCTGGGCACAAGAGGCATTGTGGGTCACCAAGACCAAGTCCTATCCTAGGCCTTAGGGGCTTCACCTACTTGTTCCAGAACAGCTGATGGCAGAGCTGGGAGCCTGAGGCATCCTGATAGGCACAGGGGACCCAAGAAAGCCCGGTCCAGGCACACCCACCTGCAGAAGCTCCCATTCTGACTGGCACTGCTTGGCCTCCAGTTCCCCAATCAGCGCGTCGAGCAGGGCGATATCCTGGGATACGCGGGTGTCATATGCCTTCCTGATCTGCCCAACCATCTGGCCCACGTCCTCCAGCGAGGCCACAAAGAAATGCTCTTGCTGCTCCAGGAGGTGGTACACCTGCTCCAGCTTCCTCTGCACCCGCTGCTTCAGCACTTCAGTTTGTTTCTGGGGAGCAGAGGACAGGGAGGTATGGGGGTCTGTGCTATGGGCGGACATGTATGTCCAGGAACCCCCAGAAGCCCACCTCCTGGAGGTGTATAAGAGGTGGGCTTAGGCCGGGCGCGGTGGCTCACGCTTGTAATCCCAGCACTTTGGGAGGCCGAGGCGGGCGGATCACGAGGTCAGGAGATCGAGACCACAATGAAACCCCGTCTCTACTAAAAATACAAAAAATTAGCCGGGCGTGGTGGCGGGCGCCTGTAGTCCCAGCTACTCGGAGAGGCTGAGGCAGGAGAATGGCGTGAACCCGGGAGGCGGAGCTTGCCGTGAGCCGAGATTGCGCCACTGCACTCCAGCCTGGGCGACAGAGCGAGACTCCGTCTCAAAAAAAAAAAAAAAAGAGGTGGGCTTATGCTGCCTCTTCAAGGCCTAGATTCCAGAGCAGGAGGCAGTATTGTCTGGAACCTTCCAGAACAGACTGAGCATGGCTGGGGCTAGCTCTGGGAAAATGTCCTTAAACCTGGTGTTAAGGTTTAACTGTGTCCCTTTCAAAATTTACATGTTGAAGCCCTACCCTCCAGTACTCAGAATGTGATCTTATTTGGAGATAGAGTTCTTGCAGATGTAATTAGCTAAAATGTGGTCCTACTGGAGTTGGGTGGGTCCCTAAGCCAATATAAATGTTGTTTTATAAAATGGGGAAATTTAGGCTGGGTGCAGTGGCTCATGTCTGTAATCCCAGCACTTTGGGAGGCTGAGTTGGGCAGATCAGTTGAGGTCAGGAGTTCGAGACCAGCCTGGTCAACATGGGGAAACTCTGTCTTTACTAAAAATACAAAAATTAGCCAGGAGTGGTGGCATGTGCCTATAGTCCCAGCAACTTGGGAGGCTGAGGCAGGAGAATTGCTTAAACTGGGGAGGCGAAGGTTTGCAGTGAGCCGAGATTGCACCACTGCACCCCAGCCTGGACGATGGAGTGAGATTCCATCTCAAAAAAAAAAAAAAAAAACAACTCTAAAAAACAAAAAAACCAGTCCAGGCACGATGGCTCACACCTGTAATCCCAGCACTTTGGGAGGCTGAGGCAGGTGGATCACCTGAGATCAGGAGTTTGAGACCAGCCTGGCCAACATGGCAAAACCCCGTCTCTACTAAAAATACAAAAATTAGCCAGGCGCGGTGGTGGGCGCCTGTAATTCCAGCCACTCAGGAGGCTGAGGCAGGAGAATTGCTTGAACCTGAGAGGTGGAGGTTGGAGCGAGCCAAGATCGTGCCACTGTACTCCAGCCTGGGTGACAGAGCGAGACTCCATCTTGGAAGCAAAACAGAAAAACACAGAGTAGATTTTAAAGTTCAGAGTGTTCTTGGCCGGGCACAGTGGCTTACGTCTGTAATCCCAGTACTTTGGGAGGCCAAGGCGGGCGGATCACGAGTTCAGGAGTTCGAGAACAGCCTGACCAACATGGTGAAACCCCATCTCTATTAAAAATACAAAAATTAGCTGGGCATGGTGGCACTCACCTATAATCCCAGCTACTCAGGAGGCTGAGGCAGAAGAATCGCTTGAACCCGGGAGGCAGAGGTTGCAGAAGATCACACCACTGCACTACAACCTGGGTGACAGAGCGAGACTCCGTCACAAAAAAAAAAAGTGGCGTTCTCCTCCCCTTTCCTCAATCCCATCTTTCTGCGATAGTCACCGGCATAGGTTGCTCTATACCATCTTCTGGTGAGTATGAGAAAGCATGACAGGATCCTCAGAGATACCTGCTGGGGGTGGTCTCCCTCTACAGGGATGAGCTCACCCTTGGCTACTGGTTACCCCCTGCCCCTTGAGAGGATGTGGCCATCCCTGCTGCCCTGTGAACCACAGCAGAATCTCGGGGACCCCTGCTCACTCTTCCCACCCTCCTCCCAGGGACGGATGGGCCACCGGCCACCTCTGGCCTTACCAGAAAGCTCACTGCCTTCTCCTCCCCATAGGATCGCTGCTCCTCCCCTGATTTTCTCAGCTTCTTCAGATGCTCCAGCTGCTTCCGAATTTGCTTCTGGAAAAACAGCACTTGTTGAAAAGCTTGAATTTGGCTCCTGCCATCTTTAGCTGGTGCCAACTCTGGAGGGGAACATCTCCTTCTGGTAGCAAGGCTGAGGGTGCTGCTGCCAGAGGCATGGGGAGGGGTGCTCAGGAAAGAGGAGGGAGGAATGGCTGCATTGCCAAAGGCGGCAGAGCTGAGAGGCACTTCCTCTGAGCCTCTGGATTCAGCCATACCTGAAGCCAGCTCCCCCTGGATCTCTGAGCAACATAAACCTGTAACTCCCCTCTTTGCTGGACTGGTTTATATTGTGTTCTTGCCATTTCCAGCCCAAGAATGCTGGTTAATGCACCAACATCCCAGAGTTGTTGGGAAAATGAAGTAAGGCCCCGTGTGTCCAAGTGCCTAGCAGAGAAGAGCCCACAGGCAGGGAGTGCCTACCTTGTGTTCCAGGGCGGCCTCCTCAATGGGGCGCACCCGGTGGCCTTGGTGCTCCTGACTCAGACTGCAGATGAGGCAGATGGGCTCACTGTCATCATCGCAGAAGAGCAGCTGGACCTGCTTCATGTGGCGCTTACACTGTGGCAGGGGCTGGGGGCTTAGGCTTCCCGTGCTCTTCCTTTCATGGGAGGCCTGGCACCGGGGGCAGCCAGGTGAGCGGCTGCCTGAGGCCTGGGGGTGCCCAGAAACTGCCTCAGGGCAGCTGCAGGAATCACGCACACAGGTACCGCCAACTGGGTCTCCTTCCTGGGCGTGGCAACGGGGACTCACAGCCTTGTCTGGTGGCGTTCCTGGGGACATGCAGTGGAAAAATCCCCTGAATTGCAAACCCAAGTTGCTTACACGGAGGTATCACAAAGCACAGCGGAGACAGCCCTTGCCTGAGATGCGCGAGTTCTCAGTTAGACTCTGCCCACTTCCTAGCTTGTCCTCCCCTGACTTCCATCTAGTGGGGCAGCAAACAGGCCACTGGGCCTGAGAGCTAGGGGCTAGACCTCAGACATTCCTGAGACTTGGAATTCTTGGGCATTTTTCCTAAAGAAAGACCGATGGCCTTGTGCTATTGCTCCTGCACAGACGTAGATCTAGCAAGTGATGCCAAGGAAAGAGACATTCTGACCTGTGTTCCTTTGCCACTTGAACCCATCCCTGGCTGCCCATAACGTGAGCAGAGGCTCCCAGGGGATGGTGACTTGTCTGCCTTGCTCCTAGTTGGATCCCAGCCCCTAGCAGAGTACCTGGCAAATGGTAAGCATTGGGAAAATGAGTATTGAATGAAGGAATAAATAGACCACTGCTCACATCTGAGTTCAATAACCATTAAATGAAAGCAAAGAAGGGGCTGGGTGGTGGCTCATGCCTATAATCCCAGTGCTTTGGGAGGCCAAGGTGGGAGGACTGCTTAGGCTCAGGAGTTTGAGACCAGCCTGGGCAACATGGCAAGAGCCCATCTCTACAAAAAATTAAAAAATTCGCCAGGTGTTGTGGTGCACACCTCTGATCCCAGCTACTTGGGAGGCTGAGACAGGAGGATTGCTTGAACCTAGGAGGTTGACGCTGCAGTGAGCTAGGACTGCACCACTGCACTCCAGCCTGGGCAGCAGAGTAAGACGCCGTCTTAAAAGAAAAAGCAAAGAAGGGGGCATTATAGGGCTAAAGAGTGGAACTCATCATGAAGACATACCAGTTATGAATAGCTCTACCCCAACACTCTAATTGCAACTTCATAAGCAGACATGCCAGGAGATACAAGAAGAAACAGTAACACAAGGCGGAGCGCAGTGGCTCACACCTGTAATCCCAGCACTTTGGGAGGCCGAGGCGGGTGGATCATGAGGTTAGGAGTTCAAGACCAGCCTGGCCGAGATGGTGAAACCCCGTCTCTACTAAAAATACAAAAATTAGCTGGGCGTGGTTGTGGGCACCTGTAATCCCAGCTACTCGGGAGGCTGAGGCAGAAGAATTGCTTGAACCCGGGTGGCAGAGTTTGCAGTGGGTTGAGATCGTGCCACTGCACTCCAGTCTGGGTGACCAAGCGAGACTCCATCTCAAAAAAAAAAAAAAAAAAGAAATAGAAACACACCCAATCCTTTAGCCCCTGCTACCTCCCTCCCTCCTCACAGTGTCCCAGAAATTCACAGCATATCTGTAAATGAGACTGCTAGTAGCCACCAGAAATTATTCTCCCTCCTCCTCTTGTGATAGAATTAATTGTCCACATGACTGTTTCCCTGCCTCCCATTGCCCCCCAAATGCCCTGCATTTCTCAGCCTCCTTTGTAGTTAGGTGTGGCTATTTGACCATAATATGACCAAAGGAATGTAAATGAAGGTGTCACAAGCAGCTTCTAGAAACTTCTAGAGCTTTCCCCGAGGGATACTATTCCCCTCTGTTCCTCCATCTTGCTGCCTGGCATGAGGACATCACCTTCTTAGAGCACAAGCTTGAGGACGAACTTGGTGGAACAGAGCAACAGCAGGACCCCAGGGTCCTAGCCCACGGATCTGCCTGGGACTGCCTGTGTATCATTTATGTGAAGGAGGCACAAACTTCTTTTCTGTTGAGGTTACTGTTATTTGGGTGTTGCTATTATTCACAACCAAACATAATTTTAATGACTACCTCAGCAGTAGATAGTTAGGGCTTTAGCCAATAGGCTTTCCTTTCTGCTCAGAGAAAGGCAAATGGTAGACTCTTAACCCCATGATGACGCATTGCTGAGGTTATTGTGAGAGGGAGTATTTTTAACCAATCTTCCCCAGATTTTCTAGCTGGTGTCCACAAACCCCTTGGATTCTAAAGATGGACTTCAGCGTGTCCAAGAACTACCTGAAATTTGATGTGACATTTGTGAAGCTGTGCATATATGCATTTTTCAGGGTGTAAGCCTGCATCAGATTAACAAAGTGGCCCCAGGAGACACCCAGGAAAACCCAATGATATAAATACAGTGGGGACCTGGTGCAGTGGCTTACACCTGTAATCCCAGCAGTTTGGGAGGCAAAGATGGGAGGATTGTTTGAGATCAGGAGTTCGAGACCAGCCTGGGCAACATAGCGAGACCCCCCCATATCTAAAAAAAAAAAATTAAAAAAAATACAGTGGGGATAAAAGAAAATTAGGGAGGAAGTACTTTAGTACTTTTCAGGTGGCTATTCCTAAGGATGCTACGTTTTCCAGATCCCAGGGTCCTTTCTCACCAGAAGACCCAGGGACTTCTGGATTTGAAGACTCATGCAGCATACCACATCCTGTCCCCTCCCAGGTCTCAGGGGTCCGTGGACTCCCAATTTTTTTTTTTTTTGAGACAGAGTTTTGCTCTTGTCGCCCAGGCTGGAGTGCAGTGGCATGATCTTGGCTCACTGCAACCTCTGCCTCCTCGGTTCAAGCAATTCTCCTGCCTCAGCCTCCTGAGTAGCTGGGATTATGGACACCTGCCAGCACGCCCAGCAAATTTAGTATTTTTAGTAGAGATGGGGTTTCACCATGTTGGCAGGCTGGTCTCGAACTCCTGACCTCAGGTGATCCACCCCCATTGGCCTCCCAAAGTGCTAGGATTACAGGTATGAGCCACCACACCTGGCCTGGACCCCCAATTCTATTTCTCTTCCTTGAGTGCTGTGATTTGTCCTCTCCAGCCAACAATGCATTGGAAAGTGTGTTCCATAGGCCAGGTGTAGTGGCTCATACCTGTAATCCTAGCACTTTTAGAGGATAAGGCAGGGGGATCGCTTGAGCCCAGGACTTCAAAACCAGCCTGGGCAACATAGAGAGTACTCGTCACTACAAAAAATACAAAAAAAAAAAAAAAAATTAACCAGGTGTGGTGGTGAGCACCTATAGTCTCAGCTACTCAGAAGGCTGAGGTGGGAGTATCGCTTGAGCCTAGGAGGTCGAGGCTGCAGTAAGCTGTGCTCACAGTATTGCACTCCAGCATGGGAGACAGACTGAGACTCTTGTCTCAAAAAAAAAAAAAAAAAAAAGGAAAATGTGTTTCTGCATGCTGCCCCCACCACGAGCATGGAATTGCCAACTGGACAACCTCAGTCCCCTCTAAACTGGTGGCATTTTTCTTTTACAGTTTTTCTTTAGTCTCTTTACCTATAGGGACAGCTGCTTAAAAAAATCCAGATGGCCTGGAGCCTCCTGATTCCTTGCCAAAAACCAGAGGAAGTTAAGATCAGAGCAAAACCAGTGCAAACTGGAACAGGTGACTTCCAGTTACCTTTAGATCATTTACACATAGTTATAAGGCTAAAGGCCCCTCCCCTAAAAGAAGATGGCCAGGGTTTTGTGTCCATGAGATGTAGGAAGAAGCACGCTGGGGACAGCGCCTGCATGTATGGAACCCTACCCTGGGCCTGCTTACCCATCTCCCTTCCCCTCCCCGGACTCTAAAATCGCCCTGCCTCCCGTCCCTTGCAAGCAGACGCCTGCAGAGGTGAGCTCCCCTTCTCCATTATTTGGCCACTGAATAACACCTGATTGCCTTTTTCAATTGGACATTCTTTCTTTCTTTTTTTCCCCCCCCAAAATGTTTAAGAGACAGGGTCTTGCTGTGTTGCCCAGGCCGGAGTGCAGTGGCACAACCTCAGCTCACTGCAGCCTGGAACTCCCGGGCCCAGGCAATCCTCCTGCCTCAGCTTCTTGAGTGGCTAGAATTACAGGCGTGTGCCACCATACCCAGCTAATTTATTTTTTAGTTTTGTAGAAGTGGAGTCTGGCTACGTTGCTCAGGCTGGTGTGCAGTGGCATGATCTCAGCTCACTGTAGCCTGGAACTCCGCCTGCTCAAGTGAACCCAAGCAGCTGGGACTACAGGAGCATGCCACTATTGTATTTTGTAGAGATGGGGTCTCACTGTGTTGCCTAGGCTAGTATGGAACTCCTGGGGTCAAGAGATCCTCCCGTGCAGGCCTCTCAAAGCTCTGGGATTACAGGCGAGAGCTACTACGCCCTGCCCAACCTTTGGGTTTTTATTTTTAAAATTTTATTTATAGAGATGGCGGGGGTCTCACTATATTCACCAGGCTGGTCTCAAAGTCTTGGCCTCCAGCAATCCTTCCGCCCTGGCCTCCCAAAGCGGTGGGATTAGAGGCATGAGCTATCGTGCCTGGCCAGCCATTCTTTCTCTGCAGCCGATATAAAGTAGGAAAGAACACAATTTACCGGTGACCGAATGTTCTGGATTCCCAGGGCCTTCCTCCAGGTCCGCAGATGCCCCTCCATCCGGAGTGGGCCTTGCCCGGGGTTCTGTTGCCGAGACCAGATTCGCAGCTGTCGTTTCCTCTAGAGTCAGAAGAATTTCTGGATTTGCGGGCGCCTTCTCCCCTGTAGAAATGGTGAACTCAAGGCTTCGAGGCCGCCTCTTTCCCGACGGCAGGTACACTTCAAAGGGCCTGCACTCCTTCCGCCCCGGCGCGCCCCCCCCCAGCCCCTGCAGCCTCCCCGCGGAGCTGGCGTTCCTGCGCAGCTGGACCTCGGCCTGGTGCCCCTCTGGCGCCCTGCAGGGGCCGGGGCTTCTCCCGCTGGGCAGGGCCGGGCTCCGGGTCCGAGGCTTGCCCTGCGCGTCCAGGCCCTCTGTGGCCTTCTCTCTTTGTTTGCCCAGGGGCTTCCTCGACAGCCCCCTGCCGGCCTCGGGCTGGCTGCACCGCAGGCTGGCAGCCCCGTCCCCGTACGGCCGAGGGCCGTTCCCCTCCTTCCCCTCGGGGTGGTCTGGAGTCTTCAGGATCCTGGGCTTGTTCTCCCCCAGGGAGCTGGACGCGGCAGAATCGTCTGTGCTGTTTTCTTGTGTGGAATATTCTGGAAGGACGACCAGATGCAAAGTCATGAAGCTGTCCCACGTTTAGGGCCCAAGATTCAGGGGAGAGGAGAGAGAATCCCATTGGATATTAAAGTTTAAAAATTGAGGAAAAAAACGGGCCGGGCGCTGTGGCTCATGCCTGTATTCCCTGCACTCTGGGAGGCCAAGGCGGGAGGACCACCTGAGATCAGGAGTTCAAGACCAAAAGGGTTAAACCCCGTCTCTACTAAAAGTACAAAAATAAGCTGAGTGTGGTGGCGCATGCCTGTAATCCCAGCTTCTCAGGAGGCCAAGGTGGGAGGATCATTTGATGTCAGGAGTTCGAGACCAGCCTGGCCAACATGGCAAAACCCCGTTCCTACTAAAAATAAGAAACTTAGCCAGACGCGGTGGTGCGCACCTGTAGTCCCAGCTACTCGGGAGGTGCAGGCATGAGAATTGCTTGAGCCCGGGATGTCGAGGTTGTAGTGAGCTGAGATCGGGCCACTGCACTCCAGCCTGAGTGACAGAGCGAGACTCCATCTCAAAAACAAAAGTTCAAGACTTCCCAGACAATGGCAGTCAATTACCATTCAGTAAGAACATGCTTGATGTTGCTATATATTTCTGTCTCTCTTATTTTATTTTTTGAGACAGGATCTTGCTCTGTTGCCCTGATGTGATCTCGGCTCACTGCAACCTCTGCCTCCCAGGCTCAAGCGATCCTCTCACCTCAGCCTGTTTTCTGTTTTTTCAGTAGCTGAAAATACAGGTGTGTGCTACCACGCCTGCCTCATTTTTTTGTATTTTTGGTAGAGACAGGGTTTCACCATGTTGCCCAGGCTGGTCTCGAACTCCTGAGCTCTAGCAATCCACCCACCTTAGCCTCCCAAAGTGCTGAGATTATAAGTGTGAGCCACCATGCCTAGCCTATATTTCTCAAATAGTACTTTTCAATCATTTTAAGCAGGACAACTGTTTCAAATAAGATCTTACACAGGTCAGCAAAACCCAGATTATACGTTTTAAAAAGAAAAATAAGCCTGGCACGGTGGCCCATGTCTGAAATCCCAGCACTTTGGGAGGCTGAGGCGGGAGGATCACTTGAGGTCAGGAGTTCGAGACCAGCCTGGCCAACATGGTGAACAGCACTGAGAAGATTCTATACCAACCCCGTTCATATGACTGCATAGTAATCCCTTTTTGCTAACCTAGCGATGTTTGTCTGGCATGAGTATTAATCATAAACGAAGTGAAGAAGTCTCAGAGAACAGGTGCTCCAGCTCCTGCCTTTGCTGACCGTGACCTGCTTCTTAAAAAACCCATTAGGAGCCTTAAGGAAGTTTACTAACCCAGTTCCAAAGGCCAGAGTGAAGGAAGGGACGTTCCTGAACTAAAGTCATCTGGATCTTGGTAGACCTGAGACTCCCAAACCCCAAGTCAGAGTGAGCTGCTCTGAGCTCCTGGTCCCCTTTCCCACAAAGCAGCCAGCACTCAACACTGGGTGAGGAGGAGGCCTGGGCCCACTTACCCTGAATGGCTGCCCTCTGGAGCTCCTCGGCCAGCAGGCGCTGGTTGATGGCCCGCAGGACCTGCAGGGTCAGCTGCACGGCGTACTCTTCCCCGTAGTAGGTGACCAGCAGAGTGGCCATCTTCACCGGCCTGGCTCTCTGGATCTGGCTCCGGGGGATCCTGGAGCGCTCTTTCTCCACACTGGTGTTCTGCAGCTTGAACTTGAACTTCTCAAAGTCATAGGGCACCAGCTCCTCCAGGGTGGACAGCAGATGGTCACTAGGGGTCTTAGCCATGGTGCTGAGGAGGAGAGACTGGAGCCAGCTGTCTGGCTTCTGGCAGGAGAAGAAGCCTCTGTCCTTGGTGAGCAAGAAAAGGCAGGTTGTGAAATAGCGGAAAAGGCACAGGAAATGCCCTGTGTCTTGGTGGGAACTGAGACTAAGCGTAAGGGTGTGTCCATGCCGGCTGTGTTCTCTTATTACAGGTTCAGAGGATTTTCCAGCTGGGAGGGCCCAATGCCTTGGCAGACATGTGCCCCCACACCCCTCCCAAACCCTGGACCTCACCTCCACACTAGACCACAGACAGACGGGTAAGTCTGCAAGGAAAGGTCTGGGATTGGATTCCAGACACCCCCTCCAATCTCCCTTCCTGCCAGGATCTGGGGCTGGCAGAGCGGGTGAGTGGAAACAGAGAGAACTATGCTGAGGGCCCGCCCTGCTGGTCAACTGTTCTCCTCCAGACTCGGGGTTTCACGGACCCTCCAGAGCCAATGGCACGGGAGGGGGGAAGGGTTGGCAGTGAATACAGTCCTGTCAGCTTTGCCTTTCCTGGCCCAAGAAGGCAAGTGAGGCCAGAAGGACACTGCCAGGAGATAACTCTTGCCACGCCATCACCCCTGTTGATCCGGTTCCAGTTGTCTGGTTCTTCCAGCCACATGAAGGGCTTGAAAAGCAATGCCTGGACCACCATCCTGACTCATCTGCTCCCAGAGCTGACTCAGTCCTCGCTCCCTGGAGCCAGAATGCTCTTCCGTGCACATTCATTGAACATTCTAGACAGTGTGCCAGGATGCTGGAGCTACAGGGGTGAAAAGGCACGGGTGTCCTTCAGCTCATATCTGGTGCAGGGCCCCAGAGGTGGCTTTGAAGCTAACAGAAGTTACATGTTGGGGGCAGGGCACAGTGGCTCATACCTGTAATCCCAGCACTTTGGGAGGCCGAGGTGGGTGGATCACCTCAGGTTGGGAGTTCAAGACCAGCCTGGCCAACACGGTAAAACCCCATCTCTACTAAAAATACAAAAATTAGCCTGGCATGGTGGCACATGCCTGTACTTCCAGCTACTTAGGAGGCTGAGGCAGGAGAATCACTTGAACATGGGAGGCGGATGTTGCAGTGAGCTGAGATTGTGCCATTGTACTCCAGCTTGAGCGACAGAGCGGGACTTTGTCTCAAAAAAAATTTAAAAAAATTACATGTAGGGTGAACTGACTTCTCATTTACCTACTTCTGACCGTTGCATACCCTAATTTATTTTTTATTTTTTGATAGGGTCTTGCTCAGTCACTCAGGCTGGAGAGCACTGGTGGGATCTTGGCTCACTGCAACTTCTGCCTCCTGGGCTTGAGCAACCCTCCAACCTCAGCCTCCCAAGTAGCTGGGACTGCAGGTGCATTCCACCACATCCGGCCAATTTTTGCATTTTTTATAGAGACAGGGTCTCACTATGTGGCGCAGGCTGGTCTTGAACCCCTGAGCTCAAGCGATCGACTCTCTTTGGCCTCACAAAGTACTGAGATTACAGGTGTGAGCCACTGCGCCCGGCCAGAAGTTTTGTTAATAATGCAATTTACCCTTCACCAGCACTTCCTCTGCCCCAGCCACCACTAGCTTTATAAACACCACCTCCTAGAATCTCTGCAGCACCCTGCAGGGCTGCATTTATCATCCCCCTGTGCAGCCAAGAGTCTGTAGCTTAGTGACTTGCCTAGAGCCAAGATCCAAACATCAAACCACTTCACAACATGGTCTCTTGCATGACAATAATTTGTGATTTTACTACTCATGACTACCCATGGATGTCACATTTCCACCTGACCACTGAAGTCCGGGATGGGTCACTTCCACAGGTCAGTCACAACAATGCAATGCCTAGCTGAACTCCCGGCTCTGGGTGTGAGCACCTCTGTGTGTGCCCAGCCTGGGATTCAAGGCTTTGATGAGTTCTGGTTGCTTGAATTTAACTTACTGTCCAGCTGGTCCACCTGTTTGCTATTTCACAGAGTATTTGGTGTTTTTGCGTTGTTTTCATAGCTGACAACAAACATGCAGTTCACTAGATCTTTCTGAGCTATAACCCCCCCAAACCCAACATCTTCCCTAAAAAAAGGGTGAATTGGGCTGGGTGTAGTGGCTCACACCTGCAATCCCAGCCCTTGGGAGGCTGAGACAGGAGGATTACTTAAGCGCAGGAGTTTGAGATTAGCCTGGGCAACATAAGGAGACCCTGCCTCTACAAAAAATAGAAGAAATATTAGCTGGGTGTGGTGGCACACACTGGTGGTCCCTGCTACTCAGGAGGCTGAGGTGGGAAGATTGCTTGAGCCTAGGTTGAGACTGCAATGAGCTGTGATTGCACCACTGCTCTCCAGCCTGGGTGACACAGCAAGACACCCTGTCTCAAAAAAAAAAAAAAAAAAAAAAAAAAAAAAGTGGATGAAATGCACATTGATGGTGCAGACGGCAGATTTTTGGAATTTTTAGGCTGGGCCAGAAGAAGGGTGTTGAATGGGGTATCACTGGGGCCAGCACCTGTCCCTGACTCTGGACGGTGGCAATCTAGCACCTCCCAGGCAGTCTCCCACTACCAGATGGAGAAAGGATGAGACTGTGCAGTGACGCTATGGGTGCTGTGTGATCCCATCTCGACTGGTCAGAAAACTCCTTGGAGCTGAGACCAAAACCCCATGACAGAATTGGGCAGGGAACGATACTTTCCGGTCTAAAGCAGGATATTTTGCAATTGTGGTGACACGTTTTGCAACAGAGGCTGTTCTGAGGCAGGACTTCTGGAAGGCAGTGTTTTCACACCACTTTGGACTTTCTAGGGCAAGGCAGGCTCACAGAGCTTTTGTTTGGAGGGGTTCCAGTAATTTCTCACAGTGAAAATAGAATTATTGCCCTTGTAACGTCATTTAAGTGTTTAATGATGAAAGTGGAATGGTCATGGGCTGTCTTGCATGCCCCTGCCATTGGATGTGTGACCTTATTTGGGGCGACATGGCAAATCTAAACCCAACAAAACTGCTGCAAAGCGTCTACTCTCTGCTGTTATTCCTGGGAAATGTGTGGCTCAGACACCACGACTTTCACTCCATTCCTGGTCACCAGGGGTTTCACTTTCTATTGCATTCACTTCTGCACATTTTGGGATTTAAAAAAATGAAGATTGTATTACTTTCGTAATAAGCAAAAAAGATAGCTTTAAAAAGTCTTTCAGACCGGGTGCGGTGGCTCACACCTGTAATGTCACCACTTTGGGAGGCCGAGGCAGGTGGATCTCTTGAGGTCAGGAGTTCGAGACCAGCCTGGCCAACATGGAAAACCTCATCTCTAATGAAAATACAAAAATTAGCCAGGCGAGGTGGCGCACACCTGTAATCCCAGGTACTCCGGAGGCTCAGGTAGAATTGCCTGAACCCAGGAGGTGGAGGTTTCAGTGAGTCGAGATTGTACCACTGCACTCCAGCTTGGGCAACAGAGCAAGATTCTGTATTAAAAAAAAAAAAAAAAAGTCTTTCAGAATTAGCTTAACTTCTAAGGGAGTATCAGTCCCGTGCCCCTAAACCATCACGATAAAGGAGGTATATAGTATTTACTTATTTATTTATTTTATTTATTTTGAGACAGAGTCTCACTCTATCACCTCGGCTGGAGTGCAGTGGCAAGATCACGGCTCACTGCAACCTCTGCCTCCCAGGTTCAAGCGATTCCCCTGCCTCTGCCTCCCGAGTAGCTGGGATTACAGGTGCCCGCCATTACACCCAGCTAATTTTTCGTATTTTTAGTAGAGACGGGGTTTCACAATGTTGGCCAGGCTGGTCTTGAACTCCTGACCTTGTGATTCGCCCACCTCAGCCTCCCAAAGTTCTGGGATTACAGGCGTGAGCCACCGTGACCAGCCAACTATTTTTTCATAGATGACGAAATGTAGGCTTAGAGGTAGGGTGACCAACACATTTTGTCTAGGAGCAAAACCCAATTTGCCCAGTCTCAGCACTGAAAGCCTAGTTCTGGGAACCACCACAGTCCTGGGAAATTGGGACAATTGCCCACCCTGTTTAGATGGGTTAATTGACATACTGAACACGTCTATCTAGGAAGAGGCATCACAGGGCCATTCATTTACTCATGGAGCACCTGCTGTATGCCAGATGCTATTCTAGGTACTATGGATACAGAACTGAACAGAAAAAAATATCTTGCAGAGCTCACATTCTTTTTTTTCTGATATAAATGCCCTTCAGAAGAGGCCACATTCTTTTTTTTTTTTTTTCAAGATGGAATTTCACTCAGTCGCCCAGGCTGGAGGGCAGTGGCGCAATCTCGCCACTGCAACCTCTGCCTCCAGTGTTTGAGCGATCCTTCTGCCTCAGCGTCCCAAGTAGTTGGGATTATAGGCACCGACGACCACGCCTGGCTAATTTTTGTATTTTTAGTAGAGACAGGGTTTCACCATGTTGGCCAGGCTAGTCTTGAACGGGATCCTGGCCTCAAGTGATCTATCCACCTCGGCCTCCCAAAGTGCTGGGATTACAGGCGTGAGCTGCTGCGCCTGGCCCAGAAGAGCCCACATTTTTTTTTTTTTTTTTGACGTTTCGCTGTATTGCCCAGGCTGGAGTGCAGTGGTGCTATCTCGGCTCACTGCAAGCTCCATCTCCGGGGTTCACGCCATCCTCCTGCCTCAGCCTCCTGAGTAGCTGGGACTACAGGCGCCCGCCACCACGCCCGGCTAATTTTTGTATTTTTAGTAGAGACGGGGTTTCACCGTGTTAGCCAAGATGGTCTCGATGTCCTGACCTCGTGATCTGCCCACCTCGGCCTCCCAAAGTGCTGGGATTACAGGCGTGAGCCACTGCGCCCAGCCAAGAGCCCACATTCTTATAGGAAAGTGTGAATTGATATAAACAAACATACACAATGTATCAGGGAGTGATAAGTTGGGGGAAAAACAGCAGAATAATAGGGTTAGTGAGTGCAGGGGATTGGTTTCATATTTTATTTTTTATTTATTTATTTTGAGACAGAGTCTCACTCTGTCACCCAGGCTGGAGTGCAGTGGTGCTATCTTGGCTCACTGCAACCTCTGCCTCCTGGGTTCAAGTGATTCTCCTGCCTCAGCCTCCCAAGTAGTCGGGATTACAGGCTCACACCACCATGCCAGGTTAATTTTTGTTTTTTAGTAAAGACGGGCTTTCACCATGTTGGCCAGGCTGGTCTTGAACTCCTGACCTCAAGTGATCTACCCGCCTTGGCCTCCCAAAGTGCTGGGATTACAGGCATGAGCCACCGTGCCTCCTGGTTTCATATTTCAATAGGGCACTTGAAGAAGTCTTTTGTGCTTGAACAGAGACCCAAAGGAAGAGGAGTGAGCCAGGTACTCATTTTGAGGATGAGCAGTCTTTGCCTATTTACAGAGTGCAAAAGGGTTAACTTTGTGCTTAGTGTTTGAGGAAGAGCGGTGGCTGGAGCAGAGGGAGGGAGGAGGAGTGGATGGAGGGGTTAGAGAGGGCGCTGGGGTCCCCTATCAAGTAGGAGGGCTCCCAGGACACAGCAAGTACTTGGCTCTTACTCTGAGATGAGGGGACACTGGAAAGTTTGAGCAGAGCAGTGACATGATTGGAGTTACGCGTTAAAAGAAACACTCTGGGCCGCGCGCGGTGGCTCACACATCTAATCCAGCACTTTGGGAAGCTGAGGCAGATGGATCACCAGAGGTCAGAAGTTCGAGATCAGCCTGGCCAACATGGTGAAAGCCCGTCTCTACTGAAAATACAAAAATTTGCTGAGTGTGGTGGTGATGTGCCCGTAGTCCCAGCTACTCCGGAGGCTGAGGCGAATCACCTGAACCTGGGAGGCGGAGGTTGCAGTGACCCGTGATCGCACCACTGTACTCCGGCCTGGGTGAAAGAGCGAGACTGTTTCAAAAAAAGAAAGAAACGAAAAGAGAACACTCCAGCTTCCATAAGAGACAAGAGAGGAGAAAGGTGGTGGAAACAGACAGGAGAAAGCAATCTATTGTCACAATGCAGGAAAGCGACTGCAGGGCCCTGAACCACTGTGGAGGCAGAAGGGTCAGATTCTGGGTAATTCTGAAAGCAGGGCTAACATGATATGGATAGATTGGAAACTGGCGGGTGTGAAGAGGCATCTAGCATAGCCGTTTCTGGCCAGATTTTACAAAGGGCCCTTGTTGCTACCTTAAGGAGTTAGTGTTGAATCCTGCAGCAGCTAAGAGCTTCTGTAGGATCTCGTTCTCAACTTGGACCAACCCACCTGCCTATTGCCGCCCAGATCAATGAGATCTGCTGCCCAGGCCCCTACGCAGATAACCATATTTGTAATTGATCTTTCTGAGGGCACCTCCTGAACAGCTTGGAAACGGAGGGAGACGAAGCCAGCTTCTCAAAGTGGGGTGTGGCAGGTGGCCTTAACCCTGCCGAAAGGCTGCAGTCATGGGGCTCTGAATAGATCCCCACACCACTCACCAATGAGTTTCATTTGGAATGCGGTAACATTAAACAAGAGGGTTTGTAAAAAATAAAGGCCTACACAGATAATTTATTCTGATAATTAAATCTAGGTGGAGAGTACGCGGCTATTCATGTTACTCTCTCAACTTTCTTGTACTTAAAAATTTTATAATAAAAACTTTAAAACGCTCTGTCCTACCAATATTTATAGGAACCTGACTAGCAACCAGGCTTTGGACACGCAATCCCCGGCCACCAAAGGGCTGACAGGCTAGCGAAAGGGGCAGAAAAATAACAAAACTGTGTCTGGAAGGCAGCTACTCCCTTTGTTTTTCCTTTCCTTTTTTTTTTTTTTGAGACGCAGTCTCACTCTGTCGCCCATGCTGGAGTGCAGTGGCGTGATCTTAGCTCACTGCAACACGTGCCTCCGGGGTTCAAGCGATTCTCCTGCCTCAGCCTCCTGAGTAGCTGGGACTACAGGCGCGCGCCACCACGCCCGGCTAATTTTTGTATTTTTTAGTAGAGACAAGGTTTCACCATATTGGTCAGGCTGGTCTCGAACTGCTGACCTCGTGATCCGCCCGCCTCGGCCTCCCAAAGTGCTGGGATTACAGGCGTGAGCCACTGCGAGCGGCCCTTTGTTTTCTTACCAACTAAGAAGCAGCACTGACACTGCTTCCTTTGAGGTTCCGTTTGCTGAATCCTGCCCTCTAAGGTGCTCCCCACTTCCCCTCCCCGCCCCGTGCTGCTGTCATTCCCACGCCTCACCCTATTTTGCAACTGCTTGTTTATGAGCCTGGAAGCCACGAAGTGGTGGGAAATACGAGATTCAAATATCTGGTGGCTGTGTGACGTGGATAAATTACTCGATTTTTCTCAGCTTCCATTTCCTATCAAATGAGTTGTTCTGGGAATTCGGGGAAGTAACAGTGCCGGGAACCGGGGGAGGAACCGCCAGCTGCGTCCTCGGACGTCCCCAGAGCCCAAGGCGGCGACTGGCACGACTGTCAGCGGCGCGTCTGTGAAGAGGACAGGGGGTCCCGCCCCGGGACAGCCGTCCCCTCCAGGACCCCTCCCGCCGACGCCCCGCTGACCCCACGCCCGAGCGGAGGCCGGCGCCAATCCGGCGTCTCCGGCCCGGCAGCCCCTCCCTGGCCCGGCGCCCCAAAGGGAAGCGGCCTGGGGGAGGAGACGTGTGGAAAGAGCGGCAGAGGATAAAGAGGAAGTAGCGGTAGAGAATAAAGAGGAACTGTCCGCTGTGTGCCCGGAAGCGGGGAGGCGCTAGGGTCAAGCGAGACCCGACCTGCGCGCAATTCCGGCCGGGGTCCCGGGCTGCCTGCAGGAGGGAAGGGACCCAGGGCGGCTTCTGCCGAAAGAGTGTCTTCTGCCGAAAGTGCGTCTTCTGCCGAAAGTGCGTCTTCTGCCGAGCGGCCCACGAAGGCGCAACAGACACTCCAGCCGGTCCCCGACGCCCCGCCCTCACGCATGCACATGCGCGGAACGCGCCCAGAAACATCTGCCAGAGTGCCCCGACAGCACGCGAGCCAATTGGAGGGCGGATTAGCTGGGGCCCACGTCTCCCAGAGGTCTCCGGGTCGCGGCTCCGTTGGTCTGATTGGCAGCCGCGACAGCCTATAGCTGCTTTTCGCCGGAGGGGCCGCGCGCCGTTTGCCGGGACTGAGTCGCTGTTGTTGCTGGTATCCCGGGAGCAGCTCCTGGAAGTGCAGTCGTCGTATTTCCGGGCGGCCCGCGGCCCACGGGGATGGGACGTCCCGGGGCTGTGCTGACCCCCAAACCCTTCCACCCTTTATTAGCTTGTCGCCCTTCTTTCATGTTTACAGCTAATATTTTCCAAGTGCCTAATGTGTTCCACTTATTGTGCCACGTGCGAGGGTGCACGTGTCACGCAAGCTCGCTGTTCCAAGGAGGCTGAGAACAGGTAAATGGTCATTACCAGTTATGACCAAAGCTGTGAAGGGAAGAGATATTTCAGCCTAACAGCAGCACTGCCATTGTCTCCCTTATAATCAGCAGAGGCGGGCTAGAGCAAGGATTCTCAAACTCTGGCCCCTCCGAACCCTAGAGTAGTTTCTGAAACTTCTGTTTTTTCCTTTTGAACAAATCTAGTAACATGCTATGAGCCAGAGAGGTGATGGTTTGGCTCCAAGAAGGCACATGCATCTGGTTTCTTTCTTTTTTTTTTTGAGACGGAGTCTCGCTCTGTCGTCCAGGCTGGAGTGCAGTGGCGCCATCTCTGCTCACTGCAAGCTCCGCCTCCCGAGTTCACGCCAGTCTCCTGCCTCAGCCTCCCAAGTAGCTGGGACTACAGGCTCCCGCCACCACGCCCGGCTAATTTTCACGCCTGGCTAATTTTTTGTATTTTTAGTAGAGACAGGGTTTCACCATGTTAGCCAGGATGGTCTCGATCTCCTGACCTCGTGATCCGCCTGCCTTGGCCTCCCAAAGTGCTGGGATTACAGGCGTGAGCCACCGCGCCTGGCCCAGATTTCTTATTTCAGGAGCTTCATAGGCATAGACCTCCCTCCTTCCCTCCTACTCCCTCCCTCCTCTCCCAACTAATGCGAGACCGGCCACTACTTTTTAACTGTTTTACGTATTTAACCTTCAAGAAAGATTTCCTTTGATCCAAGAGTGTTGCAGCCCACAAAAAAGCTTGGAAACCCAGCTAGATGGTCTGTTTTTCTAGTTCCTACGTTCGATTTAAGTCCTACCCATCAAGACTACTGTCTTCAGGTAAGCATATCGAGGCTGTGTTCACCTTCATGGTAGTCTCAGGGGCACTTTCTTACACAAATAATGGTAATCATCCTAGATCATTTCCCTGCCTGCCACACTTGCCAGTTAGTTAGAAACTGTAAACCACTTAAATGTCTGTCACCAGGGCACTGGCTGAATAGCTGAGTAAGTTTTGGTGAATCCATTCCTTGGACTACACTGCATCCACTGAAAACAGTGCGGTGAATTTCTGTGTGCTAGTATGCAAAGATGGTTTATGTATTATTCAGTGGAAAAAGCACATTTGCACTACAGTGTAGATAGCATGGTCCTATGTTTGTAAATAAGAGAAAAAATGTTAAAGTATCCGGAGGGAAATGCAATAAATACATATGACTACCTTTCAAGAGTAGAATTGGGGGTAGAAGTTGGCCTTTTCCCTCTATGTCGTCTATACGTTTTATTTATTTATTTATTTATTTATTTATTTATTTATTTATTTATTTATTTTGAGACAGAGTCTCACGCTGCCACCCAGGCTGGAGTGCAGTGCCATGATCTGGGCTTACTGCGACCTCCGCTTCCCGGGTTCAAGCAATTTTCTGTCTCAGCCTCCTGAGTAGCTGGGATTACAAGCGCACGCCCCCAAGCCCGGCTAATTTTTGTATTTTTAGTAGAGACGGGGTTTCACCATGTTGGTCAGGCTGGTCTGGAACTTCTGACCTTGAGTACCGCCCGCCTCAGCCTCCCAAAGTGCTTGGATTACAGGCGTGAACCACCATGCCCGGCGTTCAGTGAGCATTTTTAAATTTTATGACTCATGAAACGTAGTCCACGAATACATGCTCATTGAGAAATAGTAAGCGAAAATAAAATATGGCAAGCTAAATGTTAGAGGAGAAATTTCTTATTTTGCTCCATTACTTTTACAGCAGAAAAATTTAAAAATTAATTACAGCAGAAGATTTGACAAATGATTTTTAAAAGCAGACTCTGCCCATAGAGAAAAAAAAATATTCAAGGTTTCCAAAGTAGGATGAGTTTAAATTAGCAAGTCAAATAAGGAACCTTGAGCCAGTACGGAAGGAAACACATCCCAGACCTATCTCCAAACACACACACACACACACACACACACACACACACACACACACACACACTGCAGGCATAACATTTATGCAGACAGACTGTTCTTTAGGGCATAATTGTCTCATGTCTCAATTCCCCTGAAGCTCCAGAGCAGAAACTGAAATTTTAAAAATGCAGTTGAGATAAACTGAAATGACTGAGAGGCCATTTGCCAAGGAAAACTTTGGTTCTTTGGAACAAAGACAGGGCCCATATCCCAGCCAACATCAGGTGGTATTTCTCTTTCTGTCCTGTAGAGGGCATCTTCATGTGTGGGCACCAGGGCAGCGGCTGGAACCACAGTGGACACCCCACGATCCACGGACAATCGTCTGCAGAAACCAGCAGCTAGAAACAATTCTTAATGCTGCAGGAAGTGGTTAGAAGAAAACGACTGTGTGAGTCAGAGCTAAAACTGGAGTTCAAAAACCACAGAAAATATTTCCAAGGCTGTCTGTGAAGTGGGGTTGTCAAAATACCAAAAATTACAGTTTTGGAACTGCAGTGGATGACCTTTAATTGATGCAGTTTATAGGTGCTAAATATTGTGTGTGCTTTACATTGCCTCATGTGAGTGCTTCATAGCAGGGTGTGACGCTGGCCAAGTGATATACCTACCCTCTCTGTCCCTGTTTCTATCAACTGTAAAATGGGGATTCTAGAGTTGTTGTGAAGATTAAATGAGCTAATACACATAAAGCACCTAGAACAGTGCTGGATACAAGGTAATAGGTGTTTCTACCTAGTCTGCACTATCTTCATGTGAGGTGGGTGTGTTTATTTATTTGTTTAGAGACAGGGTCTCACTCTATCACCCAGACTGAAGTGCAGTGTTGCAATCATGGCTCAGCTCCCTACAGCTTTTTAGATTTAATTAATTAATTAATTATTATTATTTTTTTGAGATGGAGTCTCACTCTGTTGCCCAGGCTGGAGTGCAGTGGCGTGATCTCTGCTCTCTGCAAGCTCGGCCACCCGGATTCACACCATTCTCCTGCCTCAGCCTCCTGAGTACCTGGGACTACAGGCGCCTGCCACCACGCCCAGCATATTTTTGTATTTTTAGTAGAGACGGGGTTTCACCGTGTTAGCCAGGATGGTCTCGATCTCCTGACCTCGTGATCTGCCTGCCTCGGCCTCCCAAAGTGCTGGGATTACAGGCATGAGCCACCATGCCTGGCCTCAGCTCCCTACAGCTTTGACCTCCCCAGCTCAAGTAATGTCGCACTTCAGCCTCCCGAGTAACTGGCACTACAGGAATGCACCATCATGTATACCTGTGATCCCAGCTACTTGGGAAGCTGAGGTGGGAAGATTGCCCCTGAAATAAGACTCTAGATACAGTTCCCTTTCTCTGAAATTTTTGAAACAAAACGCCTAATTCAAAAAAAATTATTTTTGGTAGAGACGGGGTCTCACTGTGTTTCCCAGGCTGATCTCAATCTTGGGTTCAAGCCATCCTCCCTCCTTGGCCTCCCAAAGTGTTGGGATTATAGGCAGGAGCCACTGCGCCTGTCCAAGGTGAGTGTTGAGATATTCAATTTAACACAGAAAACAGGAAGTTTGTACACACCGACTTACCCAAGGCTACACAACTACAAAGAGTCAGATAGCCAACATTCAGTCTCGAGGTCTGTGTCTGCAGAGCTCAAGGCTTTTCCCTTTGGCTTTGCTGTCTCGGCATCCGGAACCTTCTTAGCAGTCATCAAGCCAACCCCCTCATGTTACAGAGGAGGACACAGGCTTCCAGGGGAACTGACTGACTTGAGTTCTACACATTAGTGCAGAGCTGGGACTAGAATTCAGTCCACCTAACTGTATTTGGAAGAAATTTAAGTGCTAGACTACATCTAATATCTGAAAGATAAAGGGAGAGGCAGAAGCAAGAATGAATAATGTGGCTGGGCGCGGTGGCTCACGCCTGTAATCCCAGCACTTTGAGAGGCCGAGGCAGGTGGATCATGAGGTCAGGAGTTCAAGACCAGCCTGACCAACATGGTGAAACCCCGTTTCTACTAAAAATACAAAAATTAGCCGGGCGTGGTAGCGTGCGCCTGTAACCCCAGCTACTCAGGAGGCTGAGGCAGGAGAATCTATTGAACCCGGGAGGTGGAGGTTGCAGTGAGCCGAGATCGCACCATTGCACTCCAGCCTGGGTGACAGAGTGAGACTCCATCAAAAAAAAAAAAAAAAAAAAGAATGAATAATTTTTGAAGCAGACTGTGAAGATCTAAAAACATGAGGACATGGAAATTCAGAAACACCCATTTCAATATGATTCCTTTTGGATAACTTGAAGCCCAAACAGGACGGAAAATCACAGGCCAAAGTCATCTGAAGGAAGGCTGACACCCATGACAGACAACTGGGATGTTGCTCTCCATTCGTCCCAAGGGCAGCAAAGTCTGTCCTGGAACATGGAATGGTTTCTTTATACAGACAAGTAAGACTGGCTCCAAGAGAAGAGTCGCTACCACTAACCCCTACATGCTGCCTTGAAAGAGTTGGTGGTAGGTGTTGGAAAATTAATCTGAGTAATTAGGAAACAAAATTTGAAACAAAGAATCCCATGCACAATAGCAGCAAAACCCATAACCAGACATAAATTAATAAGAAATTTGCAAGACCTATAAGAAGAAAATTATATAGTATTACAGAATTTTAAAAGTCCCAAATCATTGAAGAAATACACCACGGTCCTGGATGGAAGAGTTAATATTACAAATATATTGTGCATTCCTAAATTAATCAACAAATTATAAGCAAACCCAATTAAAATTGTAACAAGATTTTTTTTTTTACATTTTAAAAAAAATGAGATGAGATCTTGCTATGTTGCCTGAGCTGGTCTCAAACTTCTAAGCTCAAGCGATCTTCCTGCCTTGGCGTCTCAAAATGCTGGCATTACAAGTGTGAGCCACCATGCCCAGCCATAACAAGACTTTTTTTTTCTTTTTTTTTTTTTTTCAGACTGGGTCTCACTGATGCCCAGGCTGGAGTGCAGTGGCGTGATCTCAGGTCACTGCAACCTCTGCCTCCCAGGTTCAAGTGATTCTCCTGCCTCAGCCTCCTGAGTAGCTGGGATTACAGGTGCACCCCACCATGCCCAGCTAATTTTTGTATTTTTAGTAGAGATGATGTTTTGCCACGTTGGCCAGGCTGTTCTGCCCACCTCAGCCTCCCAAAGTGCTGGGATTACAGGCATCAGCCACCGCACCTGGCTGCAAGATTTTTAAGAATGGGATTTGACAAGTTGATTTTTAAAATTCATAGCCAAAAAAATTGTGAAAAAAATACAGTGGTGTGAGATGTATTGTACCAGATATAACAACATACTGTGAAAATACAGTAAATTAGGACAGTGATCTGTTTTTACAAGAATGGATATAAGGTAAATGGAAACAAGAGTCCACGAGACGTGTGTATATGCAAAAGATGGTATTTAAAACCCAAGGGGAAAAGGTGGCCCAACTTACAGTTTTGGGACTGTTGACAGTTGAGCTGGAAAACATAGACTTCTGCCTGACATCATATATAAAAAATAAACTCCATATATGTGTGTGTGTATATATATATATATATATATTTTTTTTTTTTTAGACGGAATTTCGCTCTTGTTTCCCAGGCTGGAGTGCAATAGCGCGATCGGGGCTCATTGTAACCTCTGCCTCCCAGGTTCAAGTGATTCTCCTGCCTCAGCCTCCCAAGTAGCTGGGATTCAGGCATGTGCCACCACACCCGGCTAATTTTTTGTATTTTTAGTAGAGATGGGGTTTCACCATGTTGCCCAGACTGGTCTGGAACTCCTGACCTCAAGTGATCTACCCGCTTCGGCCTCCCAAAGTGCTGGGATTACAAGCGTGAGCCACCGCACCTGGCCCAGATAATTTAAAGAAATACAAAGTGTAATATCTGTAAATTTGTTTAAATTTTGCAGTGAGGAAGATCTTTCTATCCAAGACAAAAAAACTGAAAAAGTTAAAAAATTCAGGTGAATAGAAAAATTAGAAAACTTCAGTATGACAGAAAAGCCATGAATATAGTTAAAAGGCCAGATGCGGTGGCTCATGCCTGTAATCCCTGCACTTTGGGAGGCCAAGGTGGGAGGATTGCTTGAGCCTAGGGGTTTGAGTCTCCACAATGTAGGGAGACCGCATCTCTACCTTCCCTCACAAAATGAACTGGCCATGGTGGTGTGCGCCTGTGGTCCCAGCTACTCAGGAGGCTGAGTTGGAAGGATTGCTTGAGCCTGGGAGGTCAAGGCTGCAGTGAGCTGTGATTGCACCACTGCACTCCAGTCTGGGTGGTGGAGCAAAACCCTGTCTTTAAAAATAAAAAAGGTGACAGAGAAAATATTTGTACATACGATAATACCTGGAATGTTAAAGCACTACAATTTTTTTAATGCTCAAAGGCTTAACTAGGCAACTCACGGCTGGGCGTGGTGGTTCACACATGTAATCCCAGCACTTTGGGAGGCTGAGGCGGGTGGATCACGAGGTCAGGAGATCGAGACCATCCTGGCTAACACGGTGAAACCCTGTCTGTACTACAAATACAAAAAATTAGCCAGGCATGGTGGCACGTGCCTGTAGTCCCAGCTACTCGGGAAGCTGAGGCAGGAGAATTGCTTGAATCCAGGAGGCGGAGGTTGCAGTGAGCTGAGATCCTGACACTGTACTACAGCCTGGGCAATAGACTGATGCTCCATCTCAAAATAAAAAAAAAAGGCAACTCAGAGAAGAAATACAAAGTACCACTTTAAAAGATGCTCAATCTCCAAGTAATCAGAAACATGACAAGCGACAAGGGGATATTATTTTTTTAAAATAGCGGCAGAGTCTTGTTATGTTGCCCAGGCTGGTTTAAAACTCCTGGGCTCAAGCAGTCCTCCTGCCTTGGCCTTCCAAAAGTGCTGGGGTTACAGGCCCTAAGCCACCACACCCGGCTGGGGGGACATAATTTTTCACCCACTATATTATCACAAATTAATACGATTGCCACAGCCAACTTTAATGAGCATGCAGACATAGAAGCACTTTCACCCCTCAGGCGTTAAATTTGTGAAGCTTTTTTTTTTTTTTTTTTGGTGATGGAGTCTCACTCTGTCACCCAGGCTGGAATGCAGTGGTGCAATCTCGGCTCCCTGCAACCTCTACCTCTGAGGTTCAAGCGATTCTCCCGCCTCAGCCTCCCGAGTAGCTGGGATTACAGGCAGCCACCACCATGCCCGGCTAATTATGTAGAGACAGGGTTTCACCACCTTGGCCAGGCTGGTGTCAAACCCCTGACTTTAGGTGATCTGCCTGCCTCGGCCTCCCAAAGTGCTAGGATTACAGGTGTCAGCCACCGCTCCTGGCCTGTGAAGCTGTTTGGGAAGGTGAGTTGGTGCAAGTTTTCAAAATTAAAAATGCACAAGCCTGGGCCAGGCACAGCGGCTCATGCCTGTAATCACAGTAGTTTGGGAGGCCGAAGTGAGCAGATCACTTCAGCCCAGGAGTTTGAGACCAGCCTGGCGAACAAAGTGAGGCCTTGTTGCTACAAAAAATAAAAAATTAGCTGGGTGGCACATGCCTGTGGTCCCAGCTACTCTGAAAGGTGAGGTGGGAGGACTGCTTGAGCCCAGGAGGTCAAGGATGCAGTGAGCCAAGATTATGCCACTGCACTCCAGCCTGGGTGACAGAGTAAGAACATATCTCAAAAAAAAAAAAAAAAAAAAAAAGCACAAGGCTTTTGCTTCAGTGATTCCATTTCTAAGACTATATCCAATGTACGCAAATCTGCATGTCTGAGATGTTCATTGGACTACTGGTTGTTAAAGGAAACAGTTGGAGACAATCTAAATGGGGAGATAGTCAATACAGCTGTGGTATATCCATAGTGTGCATGCTCTATAGTTGTTAAGAGTGGCAATGGCCTATTCATCTGGACCTAGATAGATGTCAAAGGCACACTGCTAATATTTAAAAAGAAGATCTGGAAAATATGTATAGCGTGATATATGCGTGTAATTTGTGAAGCTTTTTTTTTTTTTTTTTTTTTGAGATAGTCTCACTCTGTTGCCCAGGCTGGAGTGCAGTGGCATGATCTCAGCTCACTGCAACCTTCATGCCCAGGCTGGAGTGCAGTGGCATGATCTCAGCTCACTGCAACCTTCACTTCCTAGGTTCAAGCGATTCTCCTACCTCAACCTCCCAAGTAGCTGGGATTACAGGCGCCCACCACCACGCCCAGCTAATTTTGGTAGTTTTAGTAGAGATGGGGTTTCACCATGTTGGCTAGGCTGGTCTCGAACTCCTGACCTCAAGTGATCCTCCCCCGCCCTTGGCCTCCCGAAGTGCTGGGATTACAGGCGTGAACCACTGTGCCCAGACCTTCATTTTGTTTGTATACATCTGTATTCATTGAATCTTCTACAAGGTTTATTTATTCATGTATGCCTATTGTTCTGGTTATCTATTGTTGTATGAAAAACACCCCAAAACTTAATAGTGTAAAAGAGCAGCCCTTTTATTATGCTAACAACTTAGTGGTCAGATTTCAAGCAAGACCCAGAGGCACAACTCATCTCCTTCCACAATGGCTGGAGCTTCAGCTGAGGTGGCTCAAATGGCTGGAGAACACTTCCCTGCAGCAGAACCTACAACCTTCTTCCTCCGCTTTCTGGAAAAGATTTGTTTCTGAGGCTGGAGTCAGAGTCTTCAAACCAACAGCCAGAGATAACCTTGCTAATTATGCCTCTTTCCTTGGTCTTTTTTTGAAATGAAATGGTTCTGTTACCGGTAGGTCTTGACGCAAATTGTCCAGGTTCTTGGCATTTTGAACAAAGAATTGGACAAAACACACAGCAAAGCAAAGTAAGAATGAAGCAACAAAAGCAGAGATTTATTGAAAGTACATGCCACAGTGTGGGAGCCGGCCAAGCAGCAGCTTGAACACCCCCTAGAGGTTTCCCATTGGCCACTTGGTGTTCACCCCATGTAAATGAAGTGCTGGCCCGCAATCAGTCTGATTGGTTGCAACCAATCAGGCTGAAGTGAAGTTACAAAGTTACACTCCTATGCAAACGTCTGATTGCAAAAAAAAAAACCAATCAGAGGTACTTTCAATTTCCCATCTGCCCCTCAGAAAAGGTGGGCATTGGCAAAGGGAGTAGCCTCTGGTCCTTTTGTTACTTATGCGTGGAAAGTTGGAGTTTTTCTTTCGATTTAGTTCTAGGAAGTCAGGGAGAATTGGCTTTCAGTTCCCTGCCTCCAGACCCTATTCTGCCTCAGTTCAAATACACAAAACCTAACAAATACCTATATGACCACCATCCACAACTAATCAGTGGCAGTGTCTATTTGTTTGACTTTGTTTCTATTTTACAAGAAGCAAAAGCACCTCTGGACTCTCCACTAGAGAGCTATGTGCAGCCACTCCAGCATGGTGCTCTCAGGGTAACCAGACTTCTTACACTAGCTCCAAGTGCAAGTTCTTCTAGCAAACAAGATAGAGGTTGCAAGGCCTTTTATGACCTCACCCTGGAGGTCACACCGCATCTGTATTTCATTGTTTTTCATTGGTAGCAGTCACGAGCTGCCCAGATACAAGGCAGAGGGACAGATGCCCCACTTCTTGATGGGATGAGTGGCAAAAAAATCTGTGACCATGCTTAAAACCCAGAAGATTTGGCTGTTACAGATTTGTGAAATTTTTAAAAGTTAAGAATTTTTTTTTGGCAAAATAATTTTATTTCCTAACATATGGTAACATATACATCCAATATGTGCTCCCCTTGCACATCTATTCACAAGTGACTTCCAAATGACAACTACTTTGAATGTGCTAAAAGTTATCTTAGTTGAGATACAAAAAATGCTTTAGATGGATAACATTCTGAGTATATTGGATTGGTCACAGCAGAATTTAGTTAGATGAGTTCTACAAATTTAAATCTTTGAAAAGCTACTACTTTTACGTCTAATACATCCAGATGAACACGATGCAGCAATATCAGCTTGTATTCCAGAAAAATCTCATTAGTTTTTCTGGTGATGGAACCACTTACCCACGTCTGTTGGTACTGTGCAGGCAGATTCACAGCGTGGTGGTAAAGCATCCACGATGGCTCTGGCAGCGTCAGGATCACACTTGAAGGGGCTCTCAGACACAGTTGTCGTCATGCAACTGATTCCTTTTCCAGTCGTTTTCTTAGTCACTAATGCTTTCTAATGGTCATGAGTGCTTTTAATAATATCAGTTGCAAAGTCCTTATTTTAAATTCTTCATTAAAAGCAAACTCATTTTCTGGTTTTCCATCAGGAACCTTATACCTTCTAAACCAGTCCACAGTAGCTTCTAAGTAGCCAGGTTTCAGCCGTTTGACGTCATTGATATCATTACAATTGGCTGCATCGGGATTATCCACATTAATGGCAATGACTTTCCCGTCGGTTTCCCCTTCGTCAATCATAGCCAATATGCCTAGAACTTTCACGCCAATTATTTCACCTCTTGCACATACCTTGCTTCCAATTTCACACACATCAATTGGGTCATTGTCACCACAACAGCCAGTATGTTTATCACTGTGCCCTGGGTCTTCCCAAGTCTGAGAGATGGCACCATAGTTGCAGATATATCGTTTATACGGGAACAAATTCGCAACATAGTGAACTTTGCCTTTTTTCACATCTTGTTTAATAGGGTTGAAAGGGTCCTTTGCAGCAATCTCCATTTTTGCATTAGACCAGTGTGGTACTTCAACTACCATGTGGAACACATCCTTATCTGCATAAATTGGAATATCATGAAATGGAGATACATATTGTCCTTTCTCATTTTTGAGGAAAACTCGGTACTCCAGGGAGAAGGGCGCGGCGCACTCCTCGGTGCTGAAGCCGCTCATGCTGTCTGAGAGCCACCAGCCCGCACGTGGCGCCGACTGACAAGGAGAGAGAAAAGTTAAGAATTATTAAAACAACAATAAAACCCAGGAGACAAGATAGTGGAAGTGTGTCCCTCCCATTCACTGACCAAGGTGAGGGGACTCTAGTCCTTTGCTGCTGACCTTCAGCCTCCCTTCCTCTTAAAAAGGGGTCCTAGTTGGGGAGAGATGGCTGAAGAGTTACCATAAAATACCAGGTAGGAGCCAGGTGCGGTGGCTCACGTCTTTAATCCCAGCAGTTTGGGAGGACAAGGTGCGAGGATCGCATGAGCCCAGCAGTTCAAGACAAACCTGGGCAACATAGCAAGGCTCTGTGTCTACAAAAGAGGAAAAGAGTACAAAGTAGGGCCATTTAGTATGATTTCATCTTTATTAAAGGCCTTAAGTTTTAGATTTTTGAAGTTATCACCAATAAAATATCCAGTTGTGGTCTTGTGTTGAGTGAAGATGTTATTTAAATGCAGATATTTAAAATATACCACAATTTTTGTGCTATTTTAATTTTCTAGGAGCCTTAAAAAATGTGTGGCTACTGAAACTGCCCCAAAGAGTTAAATCAGTAACTAACAGAAATTCTTGAGTCTGCAGGATGGCAGATAAGAAACAACTCGCTGGCCAGGTGCAGTGGCTCACGCCTGTAATCCCAGCACTTTGAGGGCCTGAGGTGGGTGGATCACGTGAGGTCAGGAGTTCGAGGCCCAGCAGGTTGGTGGGCACCTGTAGTCCCAGCTGCTTGGGAGGCTGAGGCAGGAAAATCACTTGAACCCGGGAATCAGAAGTTGCAGTGAGCCGAGATCACGCTATTGCACTCCAGCCTGGGCAGTGCAGCGAAACTCCTTCGCAAAAAGAAAAGAAACAACTTGCTGAAATGCTGAAACTCCTTCCTTATAAGATAGAAGAAGAACAAGCAGAAATCTGTTGGAACCAATAAGGCTGACTGGAGTCTGCACAGAATGAGCTTGCTGACGTCACAGCCTGAATTTTGAACACAGGTTTCATGATGTCCCTGAATTTGCATGAGACCCATTAAGTAGCCTGAAGAGGTAACTGCGAAAGCCCAAGGACTTTCCAGATCTCCCCTTTCCTTCCACTAATCACCTACTAATCTCAGAATCCACCGCCTGAACCTTTTCTAATAAAAATAACTGCCTTAAAGCCAACATGGGGAGACAGCTTTGAGCTTGATATTCCTGTCTCCTTGTGAGTTGACTTGCAATACAAAGCTTTTCTTTTTTCAGAAACATAGTGTCATAGTATTGGCTTCTAGGGTATCAGGCTGGAATGCAGTGGTGTGATTATGGCTCACTGTAGCCTCGATCTCCTAGGCTCATGCAGTCCTCCCACCTCAGCCTCCCAAGCAGCTAGGACCACAGGCACTTGCCACCATGCCTGGCTAATTTTTGTATTTTTTTTTGTAGAAATGGGATCTCACTATGTTGTCCAGGCTGGTCTCATGCTCTTGGGCTCAAGTGATCCTTCTGCCTATGCCTCCCAAAGTACTAGGAAAAGCCTCCCAAACTGGAAAATATGGGATGGCTTCCCAGTTAAAACACCCTGAATTGGGAGCTGATTGCTTATAAACACTAAGAAAAAGCTAAGAGCTGAGTTCGCCTTCTCATTCTGTTCTCAGGTTTCTCTCCTTATAGAGAGGTTCTGATCATCTACAAGCTTTGCTAAATCTGGGGTGTTTCTCCACGGATTTCCTAAATGTTTATATCTTTTTTGTAAAATTGATGATTCAATTTTATTCTCCTCTGAAGTAACAATAGATGCAGAGTCTGACATTTCTTCAGCTTTGAAGAATCTGCATTTTCTCCTGATCTCAAAACCTGTAAGAAAAAGAAATTGCAGATATCACCCTGTCCAAGGAGAAAGAGAGGGGAAAAAAAGAGTTGTATTAAAGTAGTAGAGAGAAAACAGAAACTGCTACATAGAATCCCAAATCCTTTTATTCCAAGTAAGGCTGAACTTTTCTTTTCTTTCTTCCCCTGTTTCTTTCCAGTGAACACTCACCTCTCCTGGAGTCAAGTAATTGTTTCTTTCCTTTGGAATCCTGCTATTCCTGCACCCACGGCTCTGCTCTAGGCTCCAGTGGGAAGTACAGGTCAGGGTTTGGGACTAGATATACTGGTCATAAGAAATACAGGGAACATGATAGTCTGGGTCACACTGATTTTTCCTGAGTTCAGGCTGATTTCCAGGACAGAAATTTCCTATTTATTTCCTTCTCAATGAGGATTATTTCACCTGGAGCCTCTAACAGGCAGTTGGCTTTTTTTGAGACAGGGTCTTGCAGTGTCTCCCAGGCTGGACTGCAGTGGCACAATCTCAACTCACTGCAGTCTTGACCTCCCAGGCTCAAGGGATTCTCCCACCTTAGCCTCTGGAGTAGCTGGGACCACAGCCATGTGCTATCATGCCCTGATAATTTTTAAAAAATTCTGTAGAGAGAAGGGCTTTCTCTGTTGCCCAGGCTGGTCTTGAACTCCTGGCTCAAGCAATCCTCTTGCCTTGGCCTCCCAAAGTGCTAGGATTACAGGTGTGAGCCACTGTGCCCAGCATAACAGGCAGTTTTTCAACATTAGAACAAAATCTAGGAGTACAAAAGGCGTACTGGAAAAATAATAAACAAACATTAGAACAAAAACAAAATGGGGGAAGATCCTTTTGTGCTCAATTCAAAGCTATTCTCCTTCAATCTCTGGGAAGAGGAGTGAATTAATTGTGCTAAAGTCAGTGCACTGATTTAGTTTTACCACATTTTTTGAATATTTTGATATCTAAGTTAGAACCAAAATATCAAGTTAATCTTCCTAAAATTCTGACTATATTAAAACTGAGAACTATTCTCTTACTGAATCCAAGAGAAGAGAGAGGTAAATGTGGTAGTTGAACTATGTCCTGGATTAATTTCAGTTAAGAGACTTTCAAATAAGAATTGGTATCTGAACTGGTTTGGTTGGCAACCAGCAAAAACAATCTTTACATGTTTGTTTTAGCTGAAGCCTAGAAGTAGATTGTCTTGATATTGACCAAAACAAACATCTAAGAGTGTTTCCATCAATCCAGACAACTAGTAAAATGTTCTCCAGTGTGGTCTCCCCTGTGTCCTGCCATGCCTTCCCTCACTGACGAGTTTGGGTTGCGCCCTCTTTCCAAGTTCTTTCCTCTCCCTCCTCATCTCTGACAGTTTACTGCTCTGAAAAAAAAAAAAAAATAGGTTGGTAAATAGTGATCTAATATGCAAATAGAGGAATATGTCTAAATATTAACATTATCAGACAATATTAGTAAGACAGTTTGGTTAATGTTAATCCAAAGGAAAATTTAAACTCGAGAACATTTAATCAAAATATAAGTGGAGTAAAATGCCTCATTTTATCTTTTCATGAGGAAAGGTAATATATTTCATATTAATAAAAATAAAATGCATTTCAAATGAAATGCCATTTCAATTTGCTATTTTGTTTATGATTGGATTTCAAAGCTAGGAGTAGGATCAAAGAGCATGTGGTACAGGTAAAAGAAAACCCTAAGTCCAGCGCTTTGGGAGGCCGAGGCGGGTGGATCACCTGAGGTCAGGAGTTCAAGACCAGCCTGGTCAACGTGGCAAAACCCTGTCTCTACTAAAAATGCAAAAATTAGCCAGGCGTGGCGGCAGACACCTGTAATCCCAGCCACCCAGGAGGCTGAGGCAGGAGAATCGCTGGAACTTGGGCAGAGGCTGCAGTGAGCCTTGATTGCGCCACTGTACTCCAGCCTGGGCGACAGAGCAAGGCTCCGTCTCAGAAAAAAAGAAAACCCTAAGTCATAGATCAAAGGAATGCTGTAGTCAAGTAAAAGAGGGGAGAGACCAAAGCTGGGGGGAGTAGCAAGTAGCAAAGGCTTAGAGTGGCAGAAGCTCCCGGAGGCTGAATGTACCCTAAGATGAAAGACAGGAAAAGCATCGATTTAAAATGACCACTATGTTGCCCAGACTGGTCTCAAACTCCTGGGCTGAAGCAATCATCCTGCCTCAGCATCCCTAATAGGTGGGGCTACAGTTGCATGTCACCACAACCAGCTAATTTTTTAAAATTATTTTTCGTAGAGATGGGGTCTTGCTATGTTGCCCAGGGTGGTCTCAAAATCCTGGCCTCAAGTGATGTTTCCACCTCAGCCTCCCAAAGTGCTGTGATTACAGGCATGAGCCGCAATGCCTGGCCTAGACTTGAAAGTCTTAACACTGTAGATTTCACCAAATGTCACTTTGAAAACCAGGCACAGATAACTGGCCCCTTGAGTACAAAGGAATCTGTAAGAGCTAGTTAGGGAATGAAAGAAGCCCCAGAGACAGAGTCTAGTACCCATGAGACCTAAAACCAGGAGTAGTAAGGGTTCTTTGTCGAAGATTCAAATTTATTTTTCTCTGCAACAGTCACGAAGTCACCTGCAGCTGAGGATGAGAAAACACAGTACGTCCTCACTTAACCTCATTGTTAGGGTCTTGGAAACTGGGACTTAAAGGGAAAAGACATATAATGAAACTAATTTATTTTTGTCATCAACCTTATAACAAAATGTGCTTTCACTTAAGATAACAGTTTCCAACCTATCTAGACGTTGAGTGAGGACTTACAGTGTGAAGAAAGTAGAATCTGTAGTGGTTTCAAAGGCAGTTACTTCTCTTAACTACTTACTTTTCACCAAAGCCCTAAAGTAGCAGTTCTTAGTCTTTTTGGTGGTTTTTAGAACTTGATGAAAGCTATGAACCCACTTACTGGAACGTACACATACAAACATACACACACACACACATCCAATTTTGCATACAGTATCAAAAGGTTTACACAAATCTCCAAACCCATCCATGGATCCTCTGAAACTGCACTGGCCAATATGGTAGGCATATGGTAATACTCGGCAAGACTAACTCCATTTTAAGTGCTCAATGGCTACCATCACAGAAAATTCTATTGGATAACACTGCTCCAGACATGGAGGCAGCTTAAGAACCCTGGCCCTGGCCAGGTGCAGTGTCTCATGCCTGTAATCCCAGCACTTCGGGAGGCCAAGGTGGGCGGATCACCTGAGGTCAGGAGCTCAAGACCAGCCTGGCCAACATGGCGAAACCGTCTCTACTAAAAATACAAAAATTAGCCAGGTGTGGTGGCGTGGTGCCTATAATCCCAGCTACTCGGGAGGCTGAGACAGGAGAATCGCTTGAACCCGGGAGGCGGAGGTTGCAGTGAGCTGAGATCCCACCACTGCACTCCAGCCTGGGCGATAGAGCGAGACTCCATCTCAAAAAAACAACAAAAAACCCCTACAAATCTGCTGGCCTGTTAACACCACTCCTAGTCTAATACCAGCTAGTCTGTTTTCCACATACTGGCAGATCACAAAGAATTGGAGGAGGACTACTACCACCACTGATTTTGAATAGCCCTGAAAGTTCATCTGCTTTTTAATTAAATTATTATTACTGTTTTTTGAGATGGAGTCTTGCTGTTGCCCAGGCTGGAGTGCAGTGGCACGATCTCAGTTCACTGCAACCTCTGCCTCCCAGGTTCAAGCGATTCTCCTGCCTCAGCCTCCCGAGTAGCTAGAAATACCGGCGCACGCCACCATGCCCGGCTAATTTTTTTGTATTTTTAGTAGAGACGGGGTTTCAACGTGTTAACCAGGAGATGATCTCGATCTCCTGACCTCGTAATCCGCCTATCTTGGCCTCCCAAAGTGCTGGGATTACAGGCATGAGCCACTGCACCTAGCCTAAATTCATCTACTTCTAAGTACCTATTAATAGCATAAGATCAAAGGGACCTTAGATAGAAAATGATTAATCCCTCATTCTCCCTATCTCAAGGTATGTGTAGTTCTGCAAACATTCCCATGCCCCAGATTCTGCAATAATAATCTGAGTGGCTTTTTTTTTGAGATAAGGTACACATTCAGGAACTTGCTGTGCATGCATAACAGCTACTATTTATCGGATTCATACTATGTGCCAGGTACTGTTCTAAGCATCCTGTGTAGCTCAGCTCATTTCATCCTAACCCAGTGATATGAGGTGAGGCGCGTATAGTAGTCCCTCAAAACACATGAGGAAACTGAGGTTTGGGGGTTAGTGAGATTACATAATTTGCCTGAGATTACATAGTAAATGTCAGAGAAAAGTGGTTTTGAGGCTACAGTCTTCTGCAATTGGTTATGAGTCTAGAATCTATGTCTCCTGAAATAGGAATGTCTAATAATCGTGCCACTGCACTTCAGCCTGGGCGACAGAGCAAGACCCTATCTCAAAAACAAAAAAAACAGGAATGCTTAAAACCACCAGAATGGTCCTAGGGAGCAAACAAGGCTTTCCAAACTGGACCTTGAGTGCCATGGGGTCGCTGGCTCTGCATCTGCCACGGCAGCCTGTGGATCTGTCATCTTCCCTGGAATAAAATAAGAAAAAAAAAGGCCAGGCGTGGTGGTTCACGCCTGTCACGCGTGTAATCCCAGCACAGTGGGAGGCTAAGGCGGGCAGATCACTCGAGGTCAGGAATTCGAGACCAGCCTGGCCAACATGGTGAAACCCCGTCTCTACTAAAAATACAAAAATTAGCCAGGCGTAGTGGCGGGCGCTTGTAATCCCGGCTACTCAGGAGGCTGAGGCAGGAGAATCGCTTGAACCCGGGAGGGGGAGGTTGCAGTGAGCCGAGACTGCGCCATTGCACTCCAGCCTGGGCAACCAGAGCGAAACTCCGTCTCGGAAAAAAAAAAAAGAAAAAAACTAAAATATCAGTACTCTTTTCACTTAGTCATCCCAAACTGACCTCTTTAATCCCATATTATCCTCTACTATCATGGTAGCCTCACCTTTGGCGACAGACTAGCTGTGTGACTCAAGCAAATGACTTCAGTGCCACCACCTGTAGGAAGGGGCTGCTAATAGCATCTGCTTCATACAAACGTGTTTTCAGCATCGATCTGCATATAAGCGCTCAATACACGGTAACTGATTGTCAGATTCAATCCCAGGACGCTTCCATTTGCGGATCTCACGGCCCAGAGGACCTGGGCCGCCTCACAACGGGGCAGCCCCGCTCACCGACACAAAGCCCACAACCGCGCCCAATAGAGAATCGGCCCTGCGGCCCTCCTGCCACTCGCCCCCAACTATCAAAGTCCACGGCGGAGCTGGAGGCAGATCCCGCCCTTGCAGGGCTGGGCAAGAGACTGAAACTTGGAGAATGAACTGCAGGCGCCGCACGTCTCGGGTAGATTTAAAATCTGGTCTAAAATCGGAAGCAGGTGCCGCGAGGCCGGACCCGAGCGCTCCTCTGGGACGTCCAGCTGCAGAAGCGAGCCCAAAGCCCAGCAGGGTTCTCCGCGGGACTCGGGGTTTCAGGATCGCCCGACTCTTGGGAGCTCGCCCAGGGCGCACGCGCAGTCGAGAGGCCGCGCCGCGGACTGCATCTCCCAGCAGGCCCCGCGCCTTAGGCCACGTGGCGCCACTGACTGGGCGGGCGGCTAGCTCCCTGGCCTCCCGGAGATGCCGAGGAGCCCCCGGCTTCCGGAGCCGACGAGGCCGCAGGGGCGAGGGGGACCATCTTCAGCCAGCCCAGAGTAGCCGAAGCGGGTGGGGCCTGGCTTGGAGAAGGATTCATCGGGGGAGGCTTATTAACAATTCAGATTTCCGGGTCTCACCCCGACACTGACGCACTGGAGAGCGCGTGGCCCTGGGATCTGCGTTTTCCCAAGCGCTCCGGAGTAATTCTAACCCAGGTTGCCCGCCAGTCACAACAGCCTTAGGTTTTTTGTTTTGTTCGCTTGGATCCAGCTGCCCTGCCCCCAGTCACTCCCAGAATTTCAGGACGCGCCCCGTGGCCCCGCCTCTCATCTCCAATTGGTCCCTCGCTCGTCCCGCCCCCGCAGGCAAATCTTCCCTTCTCATTGGTAGGTGGTGAGTGTGTGGCGAAACCTGACCTAATGGGCGCTGGGTTTGCAAAACGTGACCCGGAAGTTAGTCACGAGCAGGCGCCGTGGGCTTGTGGACGCCTAACTCTCGCGCTGAGACTTCCGGCGTGGGAGCAGAGGTCTGAGTCTTGCGTGGGTTCTCTGTAGGGTGAGAAGCGTGGCGCTCGGTTCCTGTCTCGGGGAAGTCCTGGCCCAGATGGACCACGGGGCCGGCGTGGCGGCGCCTGGTACCGACTGAGGCCTAGGCGCCGGAGCCGGCCGCGCCTGGGCTGGAGCGGGGCTCCTCGGCCTGGACTGGGAGCCCCCGGCCCCGGGCTCCTGCTGGCGCCGTCCATCCTTACATGGGTTCCGGGCGCCTTCGTAGGCGCGCACGGCTGGTTTCGGGCTAAGGCGCTCTGGAGACCTGACGATGGCGTCGGGCCCGGGCTCCCAGGAACGGGAAGGGCTCCTGATAGTGAAGCTGGAGGAGGACTGCGCCTGGAGTCAGGAGCTGCCCCCGCCTGACCCAGGGCCGAGCCCGGAGGCCTCCCACTTGCGCTTCAGACGGTTCCGCTTCCAAGAGGCAGCTGGTCCCCGGGAAGCCCTCAGCCGGCTCCAAGAGCTTTGCCATGGGTGGCTACGGCCTGAGATGCGCACGAAGGAGCAGATCTTGGAGCTGCTGGTGCTGGAGCAGTTCCTGACTATCCTGCCCCAGGAGATCCAGAGCAGGGTGCAGGAGCTGCATCCGGAGAGCGGCGAAGAAGCGGTGACCCTTGTGGAGGATATGCAGAGAGAGCTTGGGAGACCGAGACAACAGGTGAGAGAGAGAAAGAACTGTTTTATCTGTGGTTTGTTTAGCCCTGAGCACTGGGACATTGCGCCCTCGGTCGAATTCAAGTAAATTGCCCTGAGTAGACCTTACCTGGGGAAGAGGACTTGTGATTTAACCTGGAACACTCATCCTCCAGATTTTCCCCAAATGAACGAAAGCAGTGAAGAGTGCCCTGTTTCCACGCGGAGGCAGTGTCCCTGCAACAGTTAGTGTTAGCCGTGGAGTTAGATTGCCAGCGTACAAATCCTCAATCTGCTAGTACTAGCTTTGTTACTTCGGCAAGTTACTTGATCTCTTTCGGCCTGTTTTCCTATTCGTAAAATGATATTAACATATTTCTAGGGCTTAGAGGGAGAGCAGCATGTAAAGCTGTGAGCACTACTAGCTTATAATGAGTGCTTAGTACTTGTTAGCTGTTGTTACATTAGGGTCCACGGTCTGGTCTTCTCTGCAAAGCATTGGCCCCCAGGGCTACCCCAATTTAGCTTATCCTATAGTGAGGAATAGAAGCACCTAGAAAAGGTGGGAAGAGCAAAAGGGAGTGAGGTGTATCTTAAGAGCTGTGTGGGGAAGGTGTGCTCTGGGAGTGGGCCCTTTCCCTAACCCCTCCCCCTGCACATGGGATCACAAAAGCCTTTAGTGTAAAGCATTTTTCTGTTGCCTGGGCCCAAAGGGATCGCCTGAGGTTCTCTGTTGAAGGCTTGCTCTCAGTATCCTATACTAATTTCCCTTCCTCTTGGGCCCTGTTGTGATGATGAGTGATGTGGGTTGGTTCCCAGGTCACAAACCATGGGCGGGGAACAGAAGTGCTTTTGGAGGAGCCTTTGCCTCTGGAAACAGCACGAGAGTCACCGAGCTTCAAGCTGGAGCCAATGGAGACTGAGCGAAGCCCTGGCCCCAGGCTGCAGGAGCTGCTAGGCCCCAGCCCCCAAAGGGACCCCCAGGCTGTAAAGGAGAGGGGTGAGGCACAGTTATCTGGGCAGGTGGGAGGGAGGAGGGGCTTGGGGGTTGCCCCCGACACTAGCAGGATGTAGCACTGGTGCGAAGGAGAAGGAATTTCTGAAGTTCAGGTTGTCACCTGTAGAATGGAAGACCTGCAGTTGGTGGTGTGGGTTCTCCTTGGGCTGGGGGAAGAAGGGAAGGGAGTCTCAGTAGAGCCCTTTTTTATACAGAACAGAGGCGATTTAGAACCACTTGAATGATGCAGGGTTTGGAGTGCGACTCTTGGTATTCGTTTCCTCTCACCCTGTCATTTTGGATATCAGCTTATTAGGCCTCTGTGCAGTTTAGCGTCATCCCCAAAAGCAGAGACTGGGTGTTGGGGAATGGATACTGTGTTTTAATAATCCTTGGGTTGCCAAGAGTTAGCAATGCCATTTCTCATTATAATTTCTGTCACCTTCAGCATTCTCTGCTCCCTGGCTTTCTCTTTTTCCTCCTGAAGGGAACGTGGAAGACAAGGAGATGACTGGGCCCCAGGTGATGTGGAAGTTTCCATTGTCTCCCCCCAGCACCCTTCCTCCCCTGAGTGTTGGGGGTGGGGGGTTCTCCATGTGGAAGGTCCTTTCTCCCTTACCACAGCATCTCCCCGACTGCTTTGTCTATTTCACGCCTCACTTGTAGGCCTGACACCCTTCTTCCCCCATGACGTGTGCTTGGCATCCCTGGATTTTGCCCCTTTAACCCATGACTCTGCTTGAATTGTTCTTGGTGCATCAGGGGCTAAAGGAGATCTTGTGCTGTTTCAGTTGCCTGAGAGCTTAGAGGACGTGGCAATGTACATCTCCCAGGAGGAGTGGGGGCATCAGGATCCTAGTAAGAGGGTCCTCTCCAGGGACACGGTGCAGGAGAGTTATGAGAATGTGGACTCACTGGGTAAGGACTTCTTTTCCAGGGATGATGACTGCGCCATTTATGACCAGGGTCTTGCCCGTTATTCATTCACCTCCTGGACACAGACTCTGAGTTTTGCCAAGAAGCCTTTACAGGAGACTTCCCTTTGTCTAAAGTCCCTTGTACGAGAGTCATGTATCTGCCAAGTGGCACAGTTGGCACAGGCAGCCCTGGACTGGAGGCCCAGCTGCCAGAGCCTAAGGCGAGTCTGAGCCATATGGACTTCCTAGGGCAGAGCAAATCCAATGCAGTGACAACATGCCAGCATCACACACATGTAGTGTCCCTAGGATGCTGGGGGTGCTCTAAATGGTTGATTCCTTGCAATTTTGAGATGCTTATTCTTAATGAGCTCGCCAGTGTTTCCTCCTGTGTTACGTTAGTGTTTCTTTTCTTTTTTTTTTTTTTTTTAAACGGAGTCTCACTCTGTCTCCCAGGCTGGAGTGCAGTGGCGCAATCTCAGCTCACTGCAAGCTCTGCCTCCGGGGTTCACGCCATTCTCCTGCCTCAGCCTCTCCGAGTAGCTGGGACTACAGACGCCCGCCACCATGCCCGGCTAATTTTTTCTATTTTTACTAGAGACGGGGTTTCACCGTGGTCTCACTGTGGTCTCGATCTCCTGACCTCGTGATCCACCTGCCTCGGCCTCCCAAAGTGCTGGGATTACAAGCGTGAGCCACCGCGCCTGGCCCCATTAGTGTTTCTAGGCTCGTCCCCAAAGACAACAATTTCAGGGGTAGTAGGATCAACATTCCAGCCTATCATCTCTCGCAGCCCATAAAAATTCAGAAAGTGGGGAGGGCCTTGTGGAAATTTGGAAACAATGTATAGCTCCAAAGTAGGCTAAATCATAAATTAGGATGCACCTATGTCTTGTACTGTTACTCAGAGTTTTAAAATTATGCCTACGGAATATGACAGACTGACACATAGTTGGATTTAGGTGGAGGATATGCTAGTTTTTATCGTACAATTCCCTCAACTTTTCTGTATGTGTGAGAATTCTTTTAATAAAAAGTTGGGGGAAGTCTTAACATAAAACAAGACTGTGTGTACATTATGATTGGGTAAGGACTTTGTTGGACTATGTTGAAACACACCAGTTGAAAGACTCACTGGTGTGGTGGTGGTAGTCCCAGTTACTCAGGAGGCTGGGGGGAGAATCACCTGAGCCCAGTAGGTCAAGGCTGCAGTGAGCTATGGTGATGCCACTGCACCTCAACCTAGGTGACAGAGTGAGACTCTTTCAAAACAAACAAAAAAGACACACTGCACATTGTTTCCATATATCAGGTTTGCCTAAAAAGTATCACAACTATACATTTGTTGACACTAATTCTGCAAAGGCAATGCAATCTCGGCTCACGGCTCACCGCAACCTCTGCCTCCCAGGTTGAAGTGATTCTCCTGCCTCAGCCTCCCCAGTAGCTGGGATTACAGGCATGCGCTAACATGCCTGGCTAATTTTCTGTATTTTTAGTAGAGACAGGATTTCTCCATGTTGGTCAGGCTCCTCTTGAACTCCCGACTTCAGGTGATCCACCCGCCTCCCAAAGTGCTGGAATTACAGGCGTGAGCCACCGCACCCGGCCTTTTTTTTTTTTTTTTTTTTTTTGAGGTTAAGTCTCACTCTGTTGCCCAGGCTGCTCTCGAACTTCTGGGCTCAAGCATTCTTCCTGCCTCAGTCAGGAAGTGTGCCACTGTACCAGTTTCCATATTACATTTCACTGCTGTGATGTCCAAAGTTGAACATGGCCCTTTTAGTGAGAGATGCTAAATAGGAGATCAGATTACAGCTTGTTGGAATTAAACTTCTGTTGGAGTCCATGTTTGCTGGAGGTGGAGGTTTTTGTTTTTCTTTTTGGCACAGCATAGAAATGGCACTTGTGGGTTTTAATCTCATGGTCCTCTTAGAGCCCTGGGTCCTTTTCTGATTGTCTATTATGTTATATTTTCTTTCCCTGGAGTTGCCCGTTCAAATTTAGTTCTGTTTTGTATTTATATGTAGAGACAAGGCTCTTTTATGATATTAAATGGATTATTCAAGGAACTGACCATGTTCATTTTATAGTTGTTTTAATTACAGTAGTGTATATTCTAATTGCAAAAAAGCATTCCAAGTACCATGAATATATTAAAAAAAAAAAAAATTGGTGGGCACAGTGGCTCACACCTGTAATCCCAGCACTTTGGGAGGCCGAGGCAGGCAGATCACTTGAAGTCAGGAGTTCGAGACCAGCCTGGCCAACGTAGTGAAACTCCATCTCTATTAAAAATACAAAAATTAGCCGGATGTGGTGGTGCACGCCTGTAATCCCAGCTACTTGGGAGGCTGAGGCAGCAGAATCGCTTGAACCTGGGAGGCGGAGGTTGCAGTGAGCCGAGATCGTGCCACTGCACTCCAGCCTGGGCAACAGAGTAAGACTCTGTCTCAAAAAAAAAAAAACAAAACAAAAAAACCAATAGTCTCCCTCCCCTAATTTCTTTCTCTAGAGGTATCCACTGGGAACAGCTTGTGTATATTCCAAGTAACTGCTATCAGATTTATGGAGCATTCTGTATTTATCCACTGAGGGCAGGGAACAAGATTGTTTCCCTACCCTGGTAGAGGAAAGTGGCAGTACAGAAATCTGTTTCTTTCATTGTGAACAGAGTCTCACATTCCCAGTCAGGAGGTCCCAGGCACCCAGGTGGGACAAGGAGGAAAGCTATGGGATCCCAGTGTCCAGAGCTGCAAGGAGGGCCTGAGCCCCAGAGGTCCAGCTCCAGGTAAGGAATGAAGATGAGCGGCCTGCCCAGCAAGCAGCAAGGCTCTCACAGTTAAGAGTGAGGCATTTGTTTTGTTTTGTTTTGAGATGGAGTGTCACTCTTGTTGCCCAGGCTGGAGTGCAACGGTGCGATCTCAGCTCACCGCAATCTCTGCTTCCCGGGTTCAAGCGATCCTCCTGCCTCAGCCTCCCGAGTAGCTGGGATTACAGGCATGTGCCACCACGCCCGGCTAATTTTTTGTATTTTTAGTAGAGTTGGGGTTTCTCCATATTGGTCAGGCTGGTCTCCCTGACCTCAGGTGATCTACCCACCTCAGCCTCCCAAAGTGCTGGGATTACAAGTGTGAGCCACCGCACCCAGCAGAGTAAGGCATTTGAGGATTTGGGTGCAGGGCCGGCCCAGCACAGCTACCAGAGAGGTACATTATATCCTTTGACCCTGCCATTCTCCATCCCAGTGAGGCGAGTGAGGAACCCAGGGTGTAGAGTTCAAGGAGGCCCTTACTCTTGAGCTCACTTGTCCCACCCGAGTCTCAGCCCTGCTCCATCCCACCCATTCCTGAAGGGTAGAGCAAGAGGCTCAGCTAGAAAGGAAAATTCTAAGACTGGTCTTGGCTCTGATTCCTTGACCAGTGGCCTGACCCTTTATCCTGATGCTTCTCCAGAGTGCTTTACCTTTAGGAGAGGATGGGAGACTGAGGTAGAAGTAGCACTTCTGGGCTGCTGACCTAACAGGCAGCAGCAGACAGGTGGGATTTTCTTTTCTCCAGCATAGAAATAATGTACGGGTTTGGTTTCTGTCTCTCTACCAGGAGAAGAGAAATTTGAGAACCTGGAAGGTGTTCTGTCTGTGTCCTCTGAGAACACCCACCCTCAGGTGCTGCTTCCTGACCAGGCCCGAGGGGAGGTGCCCTGGAGTCCTGAGCTGGGAAGACATCGTGACCGGCCGCAGGGGGATTGGGCGCCTCCCCCAGAGGGTGGAATGGAGCAGGCCTTGGCAGGAGCCTCAAGTGGCAGAGAACTGGGGCGACCAAAGGAACTGCAGCCGAAGAAACTCCATTTATGTCCCTTGTGTGGCAAAAATTTCTCTAATAACTCAAACCTAATTAGGCACCAGAGAATACACGCCGCTGAAAGACTGTGTATGGGTATGGACTGCAGTGAAATCTTTGGTGGGAACCCACGTTTCCTGCCACTACACAGAGCACACCTGGGAGAGGAGGCCCACAAGTGCCTTGAATGTGGGAAATGCTTCAGTCAGAACACCCATCTGACTCGCCACCAGCGCACCCACACGGGTGAGAAGCCCTATCAGTGCAACATTTGCGGAAAATGTTTCTCCTGCAACTCCAACCTCCACAGGCACCAGAGAACACACACAGGGGAGAAGCCCTACAAGTGCCCTGAGTGTGGGGAGATCTTTGCTCACAGTTCCAACCTCCTTCGGCACCAGAGAATTCACACTGGAGAGCGACCTTATAAGTGTCCCGAGTGTGGGAAAAGTTTCTCTCGGAGTTCACACCTCGTCATTCACGAAAGAACTCATGAGAGAGAGAGACTTTACCCCTTCTCTGAGTGTGGGGAAGCTGTGAGTGACAGCACCCCCTTTCTTACAAACCATGGAGCCCACAAGGCAGAGAAGAAGCTCTTTGAATGTTTGACTTGTGGGAAAAGCTTCCGGCAGGGCATGCACCTCACCAGACATCAGAGAACACACACAGGAGAGAAACCGTATAAATGTACCCTTTGTGGGGAAAACTTCTCTCATAGATCCAATTTAATCAGGCACCAGAGAATCCACACAGGAGAAAAACCCTATACCTGTCATGAGTGCGGAGACAGTTTCTCCCACAGCTCCAATCGGATTCGCCACCTGAGAACGCATACGGGAGAGAGACCCTATAAATGTTCTGAATGTGGAGAAAGCTTCTCTCGGAGTTCCCGTCTTATGAGTCATCAGAGAACTCACACAGGTTAGCAACAGTGGGGTTTCTCTTTGCCCCAGGTGAGGTGGCATATTCAGAGGAGCCTGTTGGCAAGAGCTGGTATTCCTTGCCCAGCCGACCAAATGACCTCTGCATTCTTCAGGTAATGGGGGCTCATTGTGAGGGAGGTGCAGAGGCAGCAGAGGATTGGCATAAAACTGAAAAGGAGTTCTGTCTGCATGAGAAAGGATGGCAAGTCTCTGAGGTGACCTCAGGGTGGAATTCTCTGTTAAGTCCACCCTGCCCCAGGGTGCTCCTACCCTCTTGGTCTTTTTAAAGCCAAGGTGTGATTTGGGTGCCTGACTGTCCAGTTTACCTTAACAACTTTGGGAATCCATGTGATGTTTTTGATACTTCTTCCTCATTTGGGACATTCAGTAGGAGTATTTGGGCTTCTGGGGCCCCTGAGACCAAAGAAGAGGGGTCAAGTGTCCTGGGAAATCAGCTGAAGGTCAACAAAAGACTGGTTGTGAGTTGCAGCTGTCCCGAAGGCCCCAGGTGGGAAGCCATGGGCAGTCCAGATCAAGCCACCACGTGCCCTACGATGGCCTAACAGGAGTGCCCATTGGCCGATCACACATGTAAATGTGACCTCAGACAAAAAGGAACCAGAGGCCCAAGGGCAGTAATAAGGTGGAATTTGCAGGTCAGCCCAGGAATTGGCAGAGGAAGTAGGTGTCTGATAACCCTTTGTGGAGAATGAGATTCCACACCTGTGTGAGAAAAATAAACAGCTCTGGAGTCTTGTTCCTGACCCCAGAGGAACAAGAGCATTCCAGGAAAGAGAGATTCCCTGGAAAATTGAAAATGTGAATCCTAGGGGGAAATTGGGGATTGTGTCTTTCCCTGTTGAAAATGTTTGGATGGGAATAAATATCTTCAGGAAACATAAATGTGTGTGAGTCTTCATTGAAAGCCTCTGTCTAGACGCACGAGTGTTGATCTGTCTCCCCTCTGCCTTGGGCAGAGGCCCTGCTTTCTCATAGACTTATTGGGTTGGTCAGGAAAATTCTGACAAAGGAGGCAGCAGACAGGCAGAGGTAGGTGAGGGCCTGGCAGCCCCCAGGCTGGGACTGCCATGTGGTAACAAAGGGTCAAGCCAAATGGCTGCTGGGGTGATGCTGTCATAGGGTCTCTAGAAAGTATTCTTTCCTTCTGTGGTCTATAGCAGTAAAAATGTTTAAAATTCTTTGTTTAGAATGTTTACATTCTTTTTCAGTAGCTGAGGAAGATCTGACTCTTACAGAACAGGATATTTTGGTCTTGCAACTGATTTCCAGGGTGGAAGCTAAGATGGTCCCAATATAACTGAGTTATTGATTATTAATGGTAGGAAGATATAGGAGATGGCACAATTATTAAGGGAAAGCACTATATTTATTTTTTGGTAGAGATGGGGTCTCACTAGTTGCCCAGGCTGGTCTTGAGTTCCCAAGCTCAAGCGTTCTTCCCATCTTGGCCTCTCAAAGTGCTGGAATTACTAGCATTACGTTTTAGAATGGCATATCAGAAATAGGAATTCTAGTAGTGTGTATCTGTGGGAAACGGGGGAGTATTCTAAGAGTAGGAAATCGGATGCCAGGAAAACACCTCAGGATACGGCCCTGGAGGAAGGTATCCAGCTGTTCTTTGGGTGAAAAAGATGAAGAAACAGTCCTTTGGGAACAGGCTGATGGATATAGCAACTTGAAGTTATGGAAACCGCGCTCCATTGCTCCTCCTCTCAGCCCTGCCTCAGTTTAGTATGAGTTTTTCTTTGGTTGTCTGAGCCAGTTTTTTAATATCTCACTATTTCTCATTTCTGTAACTTCCTCTTAATCAGCTTATTCACAAGAGGAGGGCAGTGGTGAGGTAGGGGTTGAGGGCAGGGAAGTGGAGGGTTAGGATTAGAGAGATCAGAGTAGGATCAACAGTGGTAGGAGAAGGACCACACTCCAGTGGAGCAGTACAGGGCCAGCCAAGCTGCTGAGTCATGAATTAGATGGAATGTAAAGCTGGTGTTCCTACAAAGCACTCTGGTTAAGATGGCAGTTAATGTGGACAGAGACTGGAAAGTGCCCCTTCCATCTACTCTCCCTCCCTTGGTAACATCACCCACACAGATCTTATGATGTGGTCCAACTGGTGCTGCTCATACTTGGAACACTGCAGCTTGAAGCTAGAAAATGACTCTCAAGGTATTTGCTCTAAAAAGGCATTCCAGTGGAACGCTTCACTCAATCCTCAGTCTAGTTCCCCTTCTAGTAAACTTCACATGCTTAGCTGTTCTTGGCCTGTTTTAATGAGATGACATCACAGAAAATAACTACATAAAGCAGCACTATGCCTGGCATGTAAGAAAATACTCTATTTGTGCCAACTGTCCACAGATGATCCAAAAGATTTCCTTCTAAGCACCTAACACTGACTGAGGTCACTGAAGACCACACTGGCAGGAATTTCAGGGACTGATGACATCTCCTTCCCTTGTACTCATGTTTGAGAGAGTAGGTCTGATTCCCTTACTGCAGGCCCCCATGAGGTCTGGTACAGTTTGGCTCTGTGTCCCCACCCAAATCTCATCTGTAATTGTTATCCCCATGTGTCGAGGGAGGGACCTGGTGGGAAGTGCTTGGATCATGGGGACGGTTTTCCCCCATGCTGTTCTGATACTGAATTCTCCCGAGAGCTGATGGTTTTAAAAGTGTAGCAGTTCCCCCTTCACTTGTGTGCTTGCTCATTCTCTCTTGCCATCTTGTGAAGAAGGTACCTACTTTGCCTTCCGCCATGATTGTAAGTTTCTTGAGGCCTCCCACGCCACACAGAACTGAGTCAATTAAACCTCTTTTGTTTATAAATTATGCAGTCTCTGTATCTTTATAGCAGTGTGAGAACTAGGTCACTGCAAGAGATGTCCAAGTTAGTGCTTTTTCACATTAATACTTTGCCCACTAGGGCTCTTGTAAAAGAAGCCAAAACAGTTTGAGTGGCTTTTATGTCACAGGCAGACTAACCCTGGGACAATAAGGACCTCTAGCCTCTAAGTCCAAATGGGTACAAAGGGGTCTTGGGAGATGTGGAGTGACCCTGAGCAGCAGCCACACATCCTTAGCAAAGGTAGCACATGAAACCAGCAGGGTGGCTCGTTGGTGAGAACCAGTGCCACATCTAAGCCGTGTGAAAAGGCCTGGCAGGGTCAGGCTGGGGAGCAATGACGACAAAGCCAGAGGTGGGACATAGACTGGAAGAGTTTTAAAAGCACTGAATTTTTCAGAAAAATCCATCAGAAGTCACTTTAAAAGTTTTGATAGCTGTAATGAAAGAACTTTTGGGTCTCAGCACCATAATCTGAAATTTGAGGTTTTAGACTCAGCACTTTTTTGTTATGTTTTGTTTGAGATGGAGTCGCTCTGTCCCCCAGCCTGGAGTGCAGTGGCGCAATCTCGGCTCACTGCAAGCTTCGCCTCCCGGGTTCACGCCATTCTCCTGCCTCAGCCTCCCGAGTAGCTGGGACTACAGGTGCCCGCCACCACGCCCGGCTAATTTTTTGTATTTTTAGTAGAGACGGGGTTTCACCATGTTAGCCAGGATGGTCTCTATCTCCTGACCTTGTGATCCGCCTGCCTCGGCCTCCCAAAGTGCTAGGATTACAGGCGTGAGCCACCACGCCCGGCCTAGACTCAGCACTTTTTAAAGAAGAATGATTCATTACATTAACCTATACTATTTTGGAATGTGCAAAATCACCACTGCTTTAAAACTTGTAATTTTTCTAAGTGTTTCACAAGCATTTGAAACAACTAAGTCATGTAAAGTGTCTTAATGTGTGTTACAGGAAAACCAACTAGCAAATTTCTTAGCACTAGGAGACTTAATTTTGGAGGTCAGGAACTCAGGAATAGCTAGATGAATTCAAGCAAAATTTATTTATTTATTTATTTGAAATATTTTCTTTTACTCTTCAGTCTAGCTTGCAAGCACTCCCAATTAAAAATTGACTTCTGTTCTTGAAAGGGCGGTTAATATTTCCTTCCCATCATACACTTTTTAATAAGAGCAGCTAAACCTTGCCTGAGTGGTACAGTGAAGAGGCACTGGGAATGATCGAGGTTAAGTTCAACAACGACAAAATGGTTGAGGAAAAATGACTCAGATCACAAAAAAATTCTGATCTTCCAGTTAATGTTACTGGTCTCAATTAGCTACAGAAACACCTTAAATGTCTCAAAAGATTCCGTCAGAAATCTGGTGGCTCTCAAGCATCCCCAACCTGCTCCAAGGAGAGTAATATTTCTCCAGGCAGCGAGAACGGGAAAGAAAAACATTAAGGAGTATCGTTCTGAAGTCCAGCTTAAGTTTTTGGACATCATGAGGAATTGCTTGCCCTCCATTCCGTTCAGGGAGGCCAGTTCCCCACTCCCGAGGTGCTGCTGCCCTTGAGGGAGTTCTCCTCCTCCCGGGAGGAGTCCGGCCCCAGCACCTGGCACAAGGGTGAGTGCCTGGCCTTCTCGGAGAAGTTCCTATCCCCAGGAGTGATTTGCAGAACCAGAGACTCCCTTTTCAGGCTTGGGCACAGCAGACGCCTCCTGCTCCGCATCGACTCACACGCGGCCGGGCCCATGAACCTCCTCCAAACGCCGCCCCGGGCCTCGGGGCTGCCGCTCCCCTCAGCGTCGGCTGTACTCCCAGAGGCGAAGGCCGCCCTGCGCCCAGTCCCAGCCTTTCCCTCCCCTCTGGCCGGTCCTCCTCCCGCGGCCGTCCAGGGACCTGTGCCCAGACCCCTGGGGCCACGATCACGCCCCCGCCGCCCAAGTTACCGCCCCTCCCCTCCCTTACAGCGTTCCCGCCCGGGCGGTGTATGGTGGTTCCCGCACGCACAGCCGCCAGCGTTTCCTCTCCTAGACTCGTAGCGGTGGCGCACCTGCACCCTCTAAAACTCCCCCGTTGGCCCTCGCGGTCTAGCGGGAGGCGCGGAGGGCCGAGCGAGGCGATGGGAGAGCCGAGCTGGGGTGCGTGCGAGCGGGCGCCAGGGAAGCGCGGGGCCGCCCTAGGGGCTGGGCCTTTCTTTAAACAGTGGGAGGCCCACGAAGCGTCTAAAGCCCGAGACTCCCCTTTTTGTTTTAGTTCGCTCTCTTCTGGTACAGGGTCGGGCAAGAATGGAGAGGGGACAGAAAAGACAGGGCAACTGAAGAGGCAGAGTCGACGCAGAAGGTGAAGGGGGCCTGGACCAGGGCAGGGCAGTGAGGAGGAAGAGCGGAGAGGAGAGATCCAGGAGGCGGAGCGGTCAAGACCTACGTGGGCCGAGACCCGCCTAAAATCGTAGGATGTCCCCTAAGGACACTGGCCTTAACCTGTCTTTCCTGCTCTTCGCCAGAGGCCCCCAAGGCAACGGTCCAGGGACCTTGCAGCTTGCCTGGGAGATACACGTGCCCACCTCAGAGACTGAGCCCCTGCTTCACAACTTTAAAGCCCAGCTCAAAAGTCACGCACTGTCCTCTCAGACACCTCCCCTGCTATCCAAGTCTCAAAGGCCCTCCCTATGCTCACTTTGGCTCCGGCCCTTACACATCCCATGGTGGTTTGTTCTCATTCATTTTCTTGGTTATTCAGAGCTGAATCTCCAACAACATGCTATTGTCTAGCACATGAAACAGTTAACAGGAAGTTTCCGGAATCAATGAGTACTTTTGAAAACTGGGGTGACTCTCGGTCACTCTAGGAATTTATTATCACTAAAAAGAATGATGATGTTTGATGCAAAGACCCAAACTAAAAGGAACTAGAGAGCTGCCCAGAGTCCTCATCTGCCATCCCCCTCCACTTGCACAATCCATCCTGTCCCAGGCTTGGAAGCTCTTTCAAAAGAGACAAAACATCAAGCAAAGAGTAATTACTACCCTCGCCCTCATCCAACCCCAGCTTGCAGTTATTATGGACTAATCCTAAAAAAAGAAAAAGTCGAGCTGCTTGATGTTAAAGGTCTCCCATCTTCCACAGGCTGCAGACTGAATAAGCCAAGAAAGCACAGATCAAGCCTAAACTGAATGTAAAAAGGATGCCCAGTGGCAATGTTGATACATTTTCTCTACAAGTTCTGGGTAATAAAATAAGACACAAAAAAGAGGTAACTACTGAATTTACAAGGTGAAAATATCAGCAATCACTACTAATAAAAAAGGATCCCACTTACAGCAACAACAAACCTACCTAGGAACAATAAAAAATAGGAGAACTCCATTAAATGAAAACTGCACTTACAATTTGAAAGGAGAAAAAAGGAGGCCGGGCGCGGTGGCTCACGTTTGTAATCCCAGCACTTTGGGAGGCCGAGGCGGGCGGATCACGAGGTCAGGAGATCGAGACCACGGTGAAACCCCGTCTCTACTAAAAAAAATACAAAAAATTAGCCGGGCATGGTGGTGGGCGCCTGTAGTCCCAGCTACAAGGGAGGGTGAGGCAGGAGAATGGCGTGAACCCGGGAGGCGGAGCTTGCAGTGAGCTGAGATCGCGCCACTGCACTCCAGTCCAGGAGACACAGCAAGACTCGTCTCAAAAAAAAAAGAAAAAAAAAAAAAAAAGAAAAAAGGAATGTAAATTCTTCCCAATTTTACTTAAATTATGAATAAATTCCCAGAGGGAGTTGGTGTCTGGAGGAGGCTTGAATAAATTTTACGCTGAAGTTGACTTAGGATAGTAAGAATAGCTTGCATATTTTCGAACATGGAAAATGGGCATTTGCTTTTTATTAAAATTCACAGGGCGGGCGCGGTGGCTCAGCCTGTAATCCCAGCACTTTGGGAGGCTGAGGCAGGCGGATCAGGAGGTCAGGAGTTCAAGACCAACCTGACCAACATGGTGAAACCTCGTCTCTACTAAAAATACAAAGATTAGTCAGGTGTAGTGGCACGCGCCTGTAATCCCAGCTACTCAGGAAGCTGAGGCAGAATTGCTTGAACCCGGGAGGCGGAGGTTGCAGCGAGCCAAGATCGTGCCACTGCACTCCAGCTTGGGCGACACAGCCAGACTCCATCTCAAAAAAAAAAAAAAAAAGAGAAATTCACATCAACCAGTAATGAAAATGGCAAGGTACTAGAGCAAGAGTAGACACCAGTAGTACTGTATTTAGTCACTAATTTTATACTATAATTGCCTAGTATTCACCAGTGTAACAGAATACGCATCTCAGAAACAGATTCTTTTTTTTTTTGAGACAGAGTCTCGCTCTGTCACCCAAGCTGAAGTGCAGTGGCACGATCTTGGCTCGCCATTTTCCTGTCTCAGCCTCCCGAGTAGCTGTGACTACAGGCGCCTGCCACTGCGCCCGGCTAATTTTTTATATTTTAGTAGAAACAGGGTTTCACCACGTTAGCCAAGATGGTCTTGATCTCCTGACCTCGTGATCCGCCCACCTTGGCCTCCCAAAGTGCTGGGATTACAGGCGTGAGCCACCGTGCCCGGCCAGAAACAGACTCTTGAAGATAATATATGAGAAATGAAACATTGAAAGCCAGTAAGAATTATCCAAACACAGCTTGTTATTTGCAAATATCAACTCACCTGACACCTTATGTTAAATAGGGAACAACCATAAAGATACCATTCTTTTGGTTACAAAATTAGCAAAAACTAAGAGTATAACAATATTCAATGTTGGGATTGGTGCATTGGGAGAAGTACTTTCAAAATAATGGCGGGAATGTGAAAGCAATTTAACAGTGTGTATCGAAGTTTTTTCAAAAGTTCATTCTATTTGACCTGGTAGTTCAACTGGTATGTTACATCCCCTGGTGGAATATTAAAAAACCATCAAATGTGAGGTTAAGAGATTTTAATGACCTAAGGGAAACTCTCAGAAATAGTGCAGCATGATGGTTAAAAGCCTGAGCTTTGGCATTAAATAGAATTTAAGTCTCATCTCTGCTATTTACTAGTTTATGTGACCTTTATCGTTACTTAATCCGTTTCCTTATGTATTTGAAAAGGGAAGTCATTGTTATGAAGACTAACATATATATACAATCCTATATACTCAATAAATGCTAACTTATTAATAACAAACCATAAAATATGTTAAGACAGTAAGAGATAAGGTTTTATTTACAATGTAATCTGCCTATTTAAAAAATATATGGTATACACCAAAGTGTTGAGGATATCATTAGTCAATAGAATTGAGTGCTTTTTATCTTTTTTTATATATTCCCTATAATCAGCATGTTACTTTCACAGTAAGAGGAAAACAAACACTAAATAGGTAGTAACGGAGTTAAGAAAGCAGAGTGTGTTTTACCATTAAATTGAAAACCTAATCTATCCTTATCTTAAAGCTAACTAGAACTAGTCAGCACAGTTTGTTATATACTATGATTACAAACTAACGCTTTTCTCAAAGGCATTCCACCTTAGATAATCTGGGACAATACTTCATTATTCAGATCCTTGTGTAAAATTTAAAAGAAGAATTTATGAAACACAAATTTATTTAAATAAATTTAAAGAAACATAAATGTATTATTTTCAAACTGTAAATTTTATAACCATTATATAAATGGGCACTGATAAACAAAATAATGTCAGTTGCTAAAACATGACAATTCACAGCTGGCCTACATCATGTAATGGCAGAAATCTTTAAACACAAAATCTAATGATTAGAAGCGGAAGTTGAAGGCCCACTGAAGGAGTCCTTAATATTATGAGGCCTAGGTTTCAAAAAGCTACCAATTCTAGAATGGATTTTACTCTGGAATTGTTTCTTGACTATTTCTTGTTGCATCTCTTTCAGTGTGAAGTGGAATCTCTGAAACTCAGGTGTGGCATCAACAAAGGCAAGAAGGTAGTCCAAACTCTCTCTTACAGCAGATAATTTAAATTCAGCAGTCTGCTTCTCAGCTTCTCCTCCTTTTTCAACAACTTCCTTTGTTATTCCACCTTTGGTTTTTAGGAGACAACCCTTTTCTTCATCTCCATTTAACCACACTCTATCATCATCCAACTTAGTTTCCAATTCCCCACATTTTTCAAGAATTTCTCTATAATCCACATCTTCTAAGCCTTGAAAATCATATTCAGGTTCCTTTTTGTAAAGAAGATTTTCCCACGCATTTGCTATGGTTATTTGTTTTACTTCATCCCAACTTTTTGCCCAGTTAAAAACTGCACTTTTTATATTGTAGATTTTAATTTTGGAAACTCCTTTATCTCCTTTCTCTTGCTCATCATCACTTTCTTCAAATATTACAAGACTCTCTTCAAGTTGCTTACATCTATACAGCCGTTTGCAGCTCAAGATCACACCTTGATTCATTGGTTGAATCAAGGTTGAAGTGTTATGGGGAAAGAACATACATTTTATTCGACCATCCTCACTGGTTAGGGATTCAGAGGAAGGATGAGCCGGGCAACTGTCCAGAAGTAACAATGCCCTGACATCCTCTTCATGAAATCTTAGAACATTAAGTTGAAAATGTCGGACCTCAGGAACAAAGTTCTGAAAAAACCATTCTGAAAACAATTCTCTGGTGAACCAAACATGTTTACTGGGTTTATATATCACAGGCAACGTACTTGTGTCCTCTTTCACACTTTTGGGCAGTTTTGATTTTCCAATAATGATTGACTTTAATTTATGAGTTCCGTCTGCATTTGCACATAAAAGGGCAGACAACCTTTCTTTGTTTATTTTCTTCCCTGGTAGGCAGATATCTTTCCTACTTGCCTGAGAATTTTCTGGCATTGACTTCCAAAAGAGGTCTGTTTCATCCCCACTGTATAGCTGAGCTAGACACAGTTTCTCCTCTTTAATTATCATGGACAGTTTTTGTCGAAATGGCTCAACATTTTCAGAAACTGAACTTAGGACTTGTTCCCCACATCCTTTTCGGTTCCCAATTGCATGCCGATTTCGAAATCTAAAAAGCCAACCAGTGCTAGCTTTGAAATCTGTTCGCCCAAAACACTGTGCAAATCTCTCTGCAGCAGCCTGAAGCTCCACGCCTCTTACTGGGACACCGGCTGAGCGTTTCTGTTGGTACCACATGTAGACTGCATCATCTACATCACCATATTTGGCTCCGGTTGTCCTCTTTCTCTTCTCAGCCCCTACTAATGGCATGTCCTGCTTCAGTACAAAGTCAAGAATTAACTTCTTATTTTTTTTAATGTCATAAAATGTTGACTTACTGATTCCAAATTCATCCATTACACTTTTAAGTGATCGTCCAGCTTCAATTCTACTTAGAACCTTCATTTTCTCCTCCAAATTCAGGGTTGTGTATTTCCCTCTCTTATTCATACTGAATTTAACTCTGAACCACCAACAGGAGAAAACAAAGGGAAAAGCCTTAATGAACTGGCAAAAAAAACCCCCACATTTTCTAAACAAAACTTAGCTCAAAACCCCAGAAGGCATGGGCATTGTATTGGAGGATAATGGACTGAAGGGGATAACCATGACTCAAGAGCTAGTCTAGAGGTGGAGGTCTTACGTACTCAGACAGCTGCCAGTTCCAAAGTCCTGTCTGGCTCTTTCTCCTGCAAGCCATCAGTGATCATTTTTCGGAATGCCTCCTACTTCTCCTCTCTTTTGACAGATACAACAGCCTCGGTCAGGAATGACAGGAATACCTGCATACTTTCCCTAACTCAATACAGGAAAAGGGACAATATGAAGAGAGGAAGGATTGAGCAAGATGTGCCCACAAGAAAGGACCCAGGTGGGATAAGTTTCCATAAGAACTGATGCTTGAGAAGAAGGGAGTGTGAAAGACTCAAAGGCAATGACAGAGTAATCTTGTGTGTAGCAGAGATGCAATGTGGCTTCTCCCCTTCCAAAAAGACCCGATTTTACCTCACTGCCAGCAAAGAGAATGGTGCTCAAATTGCCGTGTACATAGCGTTCACTGGGCAGCAGTTCATCTACCTGGATAAGGGCTCCGAGCTACAAGGACCCTGACATGGGGATGTATGGAGAGTTGGAATTCAGGAACAGTTGTACTGAATCTTGAAGTGAAGAAGAAAGTAGTTTCTGTTGTACATATGAATGAAATCCAACCTTTATTGCATTCAATAGAGTATTCTCAAGCACCGTGCTTTAACTTGAATGTCTCTTGTGTTTGCCAAGGTAATATGTAAGTATGTAAATAAGTTATTTGTCAGTGGCACTTTACCATTCTCAGATCTTCTTCCTTGGGAACATCTGATGTATTCTCAAGTGCTATTTTTCACTGAAACTGTTCTCTATTTGAGATATTATCAAGTTTCAGAATCACAGCAATTCTTACAGATGAGCCCAAAAGTTTTACAAATATTTCACTATAGTTAAAAAATTTTAAAGATGTCCTTTCATTTGTTTTCCTAAATTTACATTATAAGTAACATACTTTTTATATTTGAGACTTTTATTTCTCTTCAGTGTTTATTTTACTTAATTTGAACCAAGACTCAACTTTTCCACAGAAGAAATCTAAAAGGTTTCTCTGCTGCTGTTTCTGATCAATTGTTTCTCATAAATCCTATTGGCAAACTCTTCTGTCCCTCTAGGCCCTCAAATACTCTTTTCGGGTCCTCCTGGTGCTCCCCAAAGCCATTCCAGGTCCTTAGAAATGTCTTAGTCTAGATTAATTTCCTGGTTCTCATTCCAGATCCTTAGAAATGTCTTAGTCTAGATTAATTTCCTGGTTCTCATTCCAGATACACAACCTCATGGGAAGAAACAAAAACTGCCACTTTTATCCATTCCAGGTGCTATGAAGAAAGAAAAGTATGTCAGAGAAATAAGGGAAATGGCTGGTATCTCAGTTATTCTTCCTTTTATTTAGGGCAGAATCTGACTGGCCCATTCATTCCTCAACTACATAGAATTCTGTCTCTCTCTCTTTTTTTTTTTTTGAGACAGAGTCCTGCTCTGTCACCCAGGCTGGAGTGCGATGCCGCCATCTCGGCTCACTGCAATCTCTGCCTCCCGGGTTCAAGCAATTCTCCTGCCTCAGCTTCCTGAGTAGCTGGGACTACAGGTGTGTGCCAGCACACCCGGCTAATTTTTGTATTTTTTTGGTAAAGACAGGATTTCACTATGTTGGCCAGGCTGGTCTCAAACTCCTGAACTCGTGATCCGCCCGTCTCAGCCTCCCAAAGTGCTGGGATCACAGGTGTGAGCCACCACGCCCGGCCCATAGAATTCTCTTAAGTCTCTCATCTAAAAACCCAGAAGAGTCAGACCACTGGTTTTCCTGTAACATTCATTGCAAGAAATGCCAACTATGAGTTATGGAGCATGGAGAAGACTACAACAGAATATGGTAGTAATTAGGGTATGGAGCCAATGGCAGGCTACGATCAAGCAACTTTCTAAATGAGGCAACTATTATTAAGGCAATTAGTAAGTGATAACACAGAGATAAATCTTGGTTTATCTCTTTCACTTATAAATGGAAAAATAAAAAAGTATTTGCTAGCCAACAGCAGCACCATTAGCTCGGGCCAATCACCTAGCAAAAATATTCAGGCCACTATGACAGTTGTGTGGGTGTCTCAGAATTAATGTATTTGCTTTCAATGCTTCTCAGCTGTGCCGTCGTCTTTTTTTTTTTTTTTTTTTTTTGAGATGGGGTCTGGCTCTGTCGCCGAGGCTAGAGTGCAGTGGCACAATCTCGGCTCACTGCAACCTCTGCCTCCAGGGTTGAAACCATTCTCGTGCCTCACCTCCCAAGTAGCTGGGATTATAGGCATGTACCACCATGCCCTGCTAATTTTTGTATTTTTAGTAGAGACAAGGTTTTGCCATGTTGGCCAGGTTGGTCTCGAACTCCTGACCTCAAGTGATCCACCCACCTAGGCCTCCCAAAGTGCTGGGATTACAGGTGTAAGCCACTGTGCCCAGCCACAGTCATCATTTCTAAAACAGTGCCCAAGCAAGGGGAGGTGAAACCAAAAGGAAAGGCTCAAGGAACGTTTGTGGGCTTCAAAAGATAAGCCACTATGGCAGCAAACCTCACACAATGAAAATCATCAGTGCCTCTTATTCACTATTCATAATTTGTGCCTTGCTGCCTCTTTTTCCCATGAATCCCTTTTCCCTTTAACCAACTTTCTATGTTATGAATCAGGCCTGTCAATGATATCCAAGGGCACTGCTTAGCACTGCTAGCAGAACTTCACTTATTCAACTTAATAAATTCTAATTATATATTCAGCATTGGGCCAGGTGATGAGAATCTTAATGCTGAGGACGTTGCTGTCCACTGGTTCTGATAGACTGAGAACAATATTTACTTCTGAAGAAATGAAGTCCCAACCTGGCTGAGATTTTAAGGAAATGAACCTATTTAGACACATATTCAAGTGACTTAGGCAGATGCTCATTATTAAATCTGTTTTTCTCTCTCGCTTACAAAGGATCAAGATCTATGCCTAAGCGGAGTTACATACCATCCCATCCAAAAGCAAAAATAGCATAATGGCCTCTCATCTTCATTCTCACCTTAAACTTACCTTAGATGAACTGCCATAGAAAGCAGCTCAGTCAAAAACGCTCAAATGGTGCTCCAGGATTTACTTTTTTTTTTTTTTTTTTGAGACAGAGTCTCGCTCTGTCGCCCAGGCTGGAGTGCAGTGGCGTGAACTCAGAACTCGGCTCACTGCAAGCTCCCCCTCCCGGGTTCATGCCATTCTCCTGCCTCAGCCTCTCCGAGTAGCTGGGACTACAGGCGCCCACCACCACGCCCGGCTAATTTTTTTTGTATTTTTTAGTAGAGACGGGGTTTCACCATGTTAGCCAGGATGGTCCCGATCTCCTAACTCATGATCCGCCCGCCTAGGCCTCCCAAAGTGCTGGGATTACAGGTGTGAGCCACGGCGCCCGGCCAGGATTTACTTTCTTAAATGCACTCTTTTCATTCCCATTCAAAGGACTCCAGTATAAGTGCCACATAAACTCGTTTTCTAACTTTTAAAACTCTTCCTCTAAATGCAGCCCAACTCAGTAAAAACGTACCTAAGATCTCACACTCTGTTTCCAGCTTTTACTCCTACCCTTCCCTCTGCCTGGAATGTGTCTCCATTCCCTGCTGTGGACAAAATCCCTCAAGGTCTTTCATAATTTCCCCCAACCCCAAATCAACTTGGATTTTCTTGGAGTTCTCACAGCATTCAGTTTATGTCCTATGCTTACCTTGTGTTACTGATATTCACGAAATTGCTCAGTCCTTTCAAGAGATTGCTTAAGGACAAAGACGTCTTACTCAACTCTGTAATATTGGCTACACATAGCTGACTTAATAAATAGTCCCTTGATTGGTATACGCTGACGTTACAAAAATTGGTAATTCGGAAACCACTCATACTGGACTTATTAAATAATCCCTCAACTGGTACAGACTGACATTACAAAAACGGATTAATTCAGAGATCACTGAACACCCAAAACACTTAGATTCTTCTAACTATGATTCAGTAAATATGTGTGGAATGCCTATCTTACCAGGTGACTATGTTAGGCGCTGCATGAGATATAAGATGAAAACAAGGTTCCCACTTTCCAGGGAAGAATACTGGAGTGGAAAACGCAGAGGATACCACAACAGGAGAGCTACTTCCGATTAGTGGCCGCCACTGCTGAACTATGTGACCCTGAGCAAGTCACTTCTTAGGTCTCCGTTTCTCTGTCAAGCAGAGACAGAAAAATAACCTATTTCACAGGTTCAAACCTACCTCAAGAAAAAATAGTTGTGGGGAATGCGTCACGAGACCTAGAAAACGGTACAAAACCCTCGGAGGGCTGCTGTTTCTGACCTAGAGAGTGGCCCGACTCGGACAAAACGCCTCTTCCTCGAGGAGGCTGCGACGAGCCCAGCAACAGCTCGAGCACGGCCGGCCGGGCCGCGGAAGCCTGAGGACGCAGCGCGCGCAGCTGGGCGGGGACCCTTACCCGGCGAGGCTCCCGGGACCAAACTCCGCCCGACAGCCACGCAGAACAGACGTGACAGTGCGACGCCTCCCTCACTGGGGACACGAGACAGCGACAGCCACGCGGTGAGCCGGTGCAAGACCCTCTAGGCTTCGGCGGGTCTGGAGACTCGGTGGCATTAACCCTTCCCTACCGCCGGGGCTAGCGACAGTTTCTCTGGCGAGGAAGTAGGCCGGGCTCAGACGCCTTAGCGAGAGGGCGGGCCTGCGCGCGCCCTCGGAAAGCGTCACTTCCACTTCCGGCCGGCGCTCGGGCTCTGCACCTGGACAGGGCAGCGGTAGGGCAGCGGTGGGCCGGCGGTTGCGCTCCTCAGATTGGCTGCCTTCCGGGCGGCGGCTTGCGTTTGAGCTTCAGAAAGCGAGCAGCGGCCTCCAGGAAGCCAAGCTGGCCGAGGTAACCGAGAAACGGCTTCCCCTATAGCTTCGACCCTGGAGCCGATGGAGCGGCGGCGTCCGCAGGGAGGCAGCCATTTTCCGTAGGCGGCGGCCGCGGCGCTTCCGGGCCGCGCGGCTGGAGCCTGAGGCGGGGCCACCGTCGGGCTCGAGAAACCATTCTCTCCCCGCTTTTCGCAGCTATATCCTAGAGGCGCGGCTGAAGCTCGCTGGGACACTGCCTGCTTGCCTAGTGCCCACGGGCACGCCTGTCGCAGTCACAGCCTGTGGCAAATCCGAGTGCTGGCGGGCAGCAGTGCCTGCAGCTGCGCCCGCAGACCCTTTCCCGCCTCCGCCGGCATTTCCGTGTCCGGCCGATGTTATGCGGTTGGTTAAGCCTCAGGGCTAGTAGCTTCTAATGATGCAGAAACATGGGAAGTGTCTCTGCTTCTGGAACCGGGGTGGGCAGCAAGGAGCTGGCCACTTCTTTGAATACCGGTGGCATCCTGGGCAGAATTTCGGTGCCGCTTCGGCTGGCTCACTTCAGGAAAAGTGAGGCTCACGGCTCTCCTCAGCCCCCCTTAGAAGTCTAAATGACCGTTGGAGAAATACAAAGTCAGCAGAAGGTTTCACTTTCGTAGTCACCAACGCCTATTGGAGTTGATATTTCATAAAATCAGCGACAAAAAGAAAATACGACTTGATATTTTGTAAATAAAATATCTTTTTTTCAACTTGATATTTTGTAAACACGGATCAACTAATTTTCTCCAGCTCAAGTAAGCACACTTAAAAATTCGTATAGGCCGGGCGAGGTGGCTGACGCCTGTAATCCCAGCACTTTGGGAGGCCAAGATGGGTGGATCACGAGGTCAGGAGTTCGAGACCACCCTGGCCGAGATAGTGAATCCCTGTCTCTACTAAAAACACAAAAATTAGCCGGGCGTGGTGGCACGCTCCTGTAATCCCAGCTAGTCGGGAGGCTGAGGCAGGAGAATGACTTGAACCCGGGAGGTGGAAGTTGCAGTGAGCTGAGATCACGCCACTGAACTCCAGCCTGGGTGACAGGGCGAGACTCCGTCTCAAAAAAAAAAAAATTCGTGTAAATCATCTGCATGGCACCCTTTATGTGTCTTGCAAAGAAGAATGATGAGCATCTTGTTGCTTAGTTGGGAGACATTGTCTGAAAATAGGCTACTTTTTTACCTTCCTTCTGTAGTACCCCTTTCCCCCCACTTTATCTGGGTTTCACTTACCCGCTGTCAACTGCCGTCCAAAAAATATTAAATGGAAAACTTCAGAAATAAACAGTTGATAAGTTTTAAATAACTTTTTTTTTTTTTTGAGGTGGAATCTCGCTTTGCTGCCTTGGCTGGAGTGCCCTGGCACAGTCTCAGCTCACTGCAGCTTCCGCCTCCCAGGTTCAAACAATTCTCCTGCCTCAGCCTCCTGGGTAGCTGGGACTACAGGTGCGCACCACCACACTTCGCTAATTTTTGTATTTTCAGTAGAGAAGGTTTCACCATGTTGGCCAGGCTGGTCTTGAAGTCTTGATCTCAGGTGATCCACCCACGTCAGGCCTCCCAGAGTGCTAGGATTACAGGCGTGAGCCACGGTGCCCCGCCAGTTTTAAATAACTCTTATTACAGTGTTTTATTGTTAATCTCTTATTGTACCTAATTTATAAATTAAACTATCATATCTATGTATACATAGAGAAAATAGTATAATGCAGTTAGATGCTGTTGGGGGTTTTAGGTATTCGCAGAATGTACTGGAACTTACCCCCCTTGGAGAAGGGATACTACTGTATTTTGATCTCACCGTCTCAGCTCTTTTGCCAGTATTTCTATAATGGAAAATCTAAAATGTTGTTTTTTAAGGTGCCTTTATTTTTAGTTTTTAAATTAGAGAAAAAGTCTTGCTCTAACTACCAGGCTGGAGTGCAGTGATGAGGTCATGGCTCACTGCAACCTTGAATTCCTGGGCTCAAGCAACTCTCCCACCTCAGCCTCCTGAACTAGAGCTACTGGTGTGCTCTACCATCCTGGCTATTTTTTTTTTTTTTTTAATTTTGTGTTTTGTAGAGATGGGGTCTTGCTATGTTGCTCAGGCTGGTCTGAAACTCCTGGCTGAAGTGATCCTCCCACCTCGGTCTCCAGAAATGCTGGGAATACAGGCATGAGCCACTGCACCTGGCCTAAAATATTTTTAAAATGAAGGCTTCCATCTTCACAAGAGGATGAAGGGTCATAAAAGTTGTATTCCCCTTACTAGAGACAGACTGGGATGATCTGTTGAAATTTAAGAGAATCAGAATGTTTTCCTAATCTTATTTTCCCCTATTTTCTTATGGGGAAGATGGGATAGGAGGCACACCAGTTAAATCCTTGGAAAATCCCAAAATACCTTTCAGCCAGTGGGTGCCAATTTTCTTACCCACCAACCTTTCCTAAATTGTTTTCTTTTTTATAAAAAAGACAGTTGTCCACTGACATTTGTGTTTTTTGTGCTGTGCTTCAGCTGAATAATAGAACAGGAGAAAAACAAAGGGCCTGCTAGTTGATTTTGAAGGGAAGACAGGACACCTTTTCTGTTCTTTTTTCTCTCATAAGTCGCAAGTGATGAGGTTCATGTGAGTTTCTTATTGATACATACTTTTTTTTTCTTGTCCTCAGCGCTTTTAGGAAGAAGATCCTTTTATTGCTTTTGTACAAGACCAGACAGGATCTCATTTGTCAAACGTGGTACCAATTGGGTGTCTTAACACAGGAGCAGAACTTCCTAAAGCAGCATGATGATGGTAGATCTGAAAGTGGCTGCGTACTTGGACCCTCAGATCAAGGCTTTGTGGGAGACCAAGGAGCCTGCAAGAGAGAGCTCCGGTCAGAGTAAAAAATCTCCTCAAATGGACAGTATCGATCCTAAGAGCTCTTGCTGGCGCTTCCGCAACTTCACCTATGATGAAGCAGCTGGACCTCGTGAGGCTGTCAGCAAACTTCAAGAATTATGTCATATATGGCTGAGACCAGAGATCCACTCAAAAGAGCAGATACTGGAACTGCTGGTGCTGGAGCAGTTCCTGACTATTCTGCCCAGGGAGACACAGACCCAGATGCAGAAGCACCATCCACAGAGCATTGAGGAGGCTGTGGCTCTGGTAGAACACTTGCAGAGGGAATCTGGTCAAACATGGAATGGGGTGAGAAGAAAGATTCCTGGCATATACAGTGAAATAGGATGCAGGTGGATATAGTAGAGATGGTGGCAGTTAGTTGAGAAATTAGATGGATTAGGTCACTGTTTTTTTTTTTTTTTAGGACAGTTAAGGTGGGACATGAAACTACGGCCCACAGAGAAGTGCACAGCTTTCAGAGATTGTGGCAGATACTTCCCTGGCCTTAGAGAAGGAGAGTTGCTTTTGCCCTCTTTGGAGCCAGGGTGAATTGAGGGTGATGGGCCTAGTCTGGCTTGGCCAAGGAGACAGGACTTAAGTACTTAGAAACAGAATAAAAGGTAATAAAGAGTCAGGGAGGCTGGATGCAGTGGCTCACACCTGTAATCCCAGCACTTTGGGAGGCTGAGGCGGGTGGATCACCTGAGGTCAGGAGTTCAAGACCAACCTGGACAGCATGGTGGAACCCTCTCTCTACAAAAATGAACCAGCTGGGCATGATGACGAGTGCCTGTAATTCCAGCTATACTGGAGTCTGACGAGGGAGAATCATTTGAACGTGGGAGGTTGCAGTGAGCCGAGATCGTGCCGTTGCACTCCAGCCTGGGCAACACAGCAAGATTCCATCTCACAAAAAAAAAAAAAAAAAAAAAAAGGAGGGGCCGGGTGCGGTGGCTTACACCTGTAATCCCAGCACTTTGAGAGGCCAAGGCAGACTAATTCCGTGAGCTCAGCCTGGGCAACACGGTGAAACCCCGTCTCTACAAAAAACATGAAAATTAGCCAGGCATGGTGGCACACACCTGTGGTCCCAGGTACTTGGGAGGCTGAGTCAGGAGAATCACCTGAGCCCAGGAGGTGGAGGTTGCAGTGAGCTGAGATCGCACCATTGCACTCCCTTGGGTGACAGAGTGAGACCCTGTCTTAAAAAAAAAAAGGGCAGATCCACAAGGAGAACACAGGAAAACAAGGACATTTAAAGAAAAGGAGAAATTGGCCAGGTTTGGTGGCTCATGCCTATATTTTGAACACTTTAGGGGGTCGCGGTGGGAGGACTGTTTGAGACCAGACGGGGGAACATAGCGTGACGTTGTTGCTATGAAAAAAAAAAAAAGCCAGGCTGATGGTACATGCCTGTAGTCCCAGCTTCACAAGAGGCTGAGGTGAGAGGATTGCTTGACCCAGAAGTTTGAGGCTGCAGTGAGTTATTATTGCAGCATTGTATTCTGGCCTGGGCAACAGAGTGAGAACTTGTCTCTTTAAAGAAAAAAAGAGTTTTAGGCCGGGCGTGGTGGCTCACATCTGTAATCTCAGCACTTTGGGAGGCTGAGGCGGGGGGATCACAAGGTCAGGAGTTCGAAACCAGCCTGACCAACATGCTGAAACCCTGTCTGTATTAAAAATACATTAGCTGGGCGTGGTGGCGTGTGCTCGTAATCCCAGCTACTCAGAAGGCTGAGGCAGGAGAATGGCTTGAACTTGGGAGGCAGAGGTTGCAGTGAGCTGAGATTGCACCACTGCACTCCAGCCAGGGCAACTGAGCAATACTCCATGTCAAAAAAAAATGTTTTTAAAAATTAGGAAAAATCCAGCCTGGGCAACATGGTGAAGCTCCGTCTCTACAAAAAACACAAAAATTAGCTGGGCATGGTGGCGTGTGCCTGTAGTCCTAGCTACTCGGGAGGCTGAGGTGGGAGCATCACCTGAGCCTGGGGAGGATGAGACTGCAGTGAGCCATGATTGCACCACTGTACCCCAGCCTGGGTGAGAGAGTGAGACCCCTGTCTCAAAAAAAAAAAAAAAACAACTAGGGGAAGACTGCAAAAGAAAAGAAAACATAGAAAAAAGGGAAACAAAGATTTGGAAAAAAGAAAAATCCCAACAGAATAGCTAAGGAGAAGAAATGCACTGATGGGTAATGTCCTCCCTATAGTAGATGAAAGTCTCTACTGCCTTCCCTTAATGGTTGTTCCTTGGCTTTGCTGACAAGTTAGGAGCCAGGGTACGAACTTGGTGGGTGGCGACACATCTGCTGACCTCGGGTCTGCTGGGAAGAATACACGGCAGGACCTATGTTTGGTGTCAGAATCATGTGGAGGTAGGTTGGAGCCACTCCTTCCCCTTTTTTCTTCATTCTGTCCCCATTCTCTGAAAACCTTCGCTGGCTATAGGGATAATCAGGCTGACCGGAAAACTTTTAAATTCATTGAATTTATAGAAAACTAGAAGATAGAAAACCACAACTGTGGGATTGAAGTCAACAGAAAAGGCCTGACAAGACAGTATTAGAATGAGTGGCCTGCCCAGCTGGGCACAATGGCTCACACCTATAATCCCAGCACTTTGGGAGATTGAGGTGGGCAGATCACCTGAGGTTAGGAGTTCGAGACCAGCTTGACCAACATGGAGAAACCCTGTCTCTACTAAAAATGCAAAAATTAGCCGGGCGTGATGGTGCATTCCTGTAATCCCAGCTACTCGGAAGGCTGAGGCAGGAGAATCGCTTGAACCCAGGAGGCAGAGGTTGCAGTGAGCCGAGATTATGCCTTTGCACTCCAGCCTGGGCAACAAGAGCAAAACTCATCTCAAAAAAAAAAAAAACTGAGTGGCCTGCCCAACCCTGCCAGTGGCCTGACTTAGACCGTATACAGAGGAGTAGAAGCTGCTGTGTTGAAGGGCTGGCAGGCACCACAGTTTGTTTCTTTTTACCCTAGTTTTCTCATATTTGTGTATAGTCATTTGTGGAACATTGGTGGCCCAGTATCTCTTTAAGCCTTTTTTTGTCATTTTTTTTAGTGTCTTATACTACCCACAATGTGGGCTGTACACCTGTTGCTCTGCCTCCACCCCCACAAACCAAAAGTAAGTTCTGTGGTAACGAGGATGGGAATTATTTCTAGGTCCGTGAGCTGGGAAAGGAGGCAGTGCTCTTGGGAGAAACAGCAGAGGCCTCAAGTTTCAGGCTGAAGCCAACAGAGTCCCAACCAGTGGGCGTATCCCAAGATGAAGAATTTTGGAATACATACCAGGGTCTGCAAGAACAGCTCAGCAGGAATACTCATAAAGAGACTGAGCCTGTGTATGAGAGGGGTAAGGTGCTTCATGGTAATTTCCTTCTCCTGGGAGCTGTGATCATAGTTTATTCAGCCAAAATGTCATGGGCATTTTTTGAATACCCTGCTCTGTGGATTTGTAAAACCATCCTTGATAGCAACTATAATGTCCTTCCAGGCAGCAATAGAAATGCCAGCTGTGGATGAAAGTGGGAGTTGGCCTAGGGAACAGAAATATCTAAACCACAGAACTCTTGGTAATAATAGCGTGAACTCTGTTCCTTAGAAAAGTGGAGAGGAAGGAAAGAAATGGAGTGGGAAGGCTTGGAGCCACCTCATCCTCATAAAATCAGAAGGAATTGGGATCAGATGGGCTGTTAGTGCAGAATTGTGAAAGCAATTGTGTACCAGGAAAAACATAATAAAAGACAAAAAACTTCATCTACCATACAGTGGAGTCCCTGAGTACTTCATTTTAAGATACCTTTAATTTTTGCTTAACTCAGAAAAATATGAGAGGAAAAAGGGATTTCCCTTTTATTTCTCTGATGAAAACTGAGGAAACATTTAATTCGGGAACTAGTTCTAGGGGCTATTTATGAAGAGACTGCTTCAGGCATCACACACACCACACGTGTAAAGGTGTCCCACCTGTACTTAAAAAGTCAGGATCAGTATTTTAGAATGAGCTCAGGATGTTTATAGATAAAAGATTTCTTCTGACTCTTTTCCCCCCACAGCTGTGCCTACTCAACAGATTCTAGCCTTTCCTGAGCAAACAACCACCAAAGACTGGACAGTGACACCTGAGCACGTCTTGCCTGAGTCCCAGGTGAGCTGTGCTTTCCAGCTGTTTAGGGCTACCTTTCTCTGCTATGTATGATTCATACTGTCCAGGAGGGGTTCAGAGGTGTGTTAGTCCCGGGTGTTCTCTGGGCTACTGGGTACCTCCCAGGCTGTGGGCTGACGCCTTGGCTCCTTTTTTTCTGCCTTCTCACTTAAAAAAAAAAATCATGTTCTGTTAATTCCTTTATCGCCTGGTCAATTCATAGCCAGGTGGCTAGGCTGCTTCTGTACAGTGGCAGGTTCTGAGCTGAAGTCCATTCTCTTCTTTAGAGCTTGTTGACATTTGAAGAAGTGGCCATGTATTTTTCCCAGGAAGAATGGGAGTTATTGGATCCCACTCAGAAGGCCCTCTACAATGATGTAATGCAGGAAAACTATGAGACTGTCATCTCTCTAGGTAAAGATTTTCCCTTCCCTTTATGTAGTTGAGTACTCTATTCTTGGCTTACTGAGAAGGAACCCCATTGAGGGGTGTCTCACTGTTCCAGGAGCTGGTTGATTCTCAACTAGATGGTGTAGGGGAGGGTGTAGGTAGTGTATCCAGATCACCTGTGGAGCTTTTTCCAAACGTACATGCTGATTGCTTATCCTACATTGAGTTCTTAATCCTTTCCTTCTCTCTTCCACCAAACTTCCTCTTCCATGTCTTATGTCAGTAAGGGGCACAGTCATTATCCAGTGGCTCAAGGCATACAAAGTAACAGTCCTCCTTTATTCTGATCTTGTCATCATACCCCACTGTTAATTCATTAGCAAGTTTTCTTAGCTTTACTTTGACGCATCCTGACTGCAACCATGTCTCAGCTTCTTGCACTGTTAGCATTCTGGTGTAAGCCAGTGTCATCTTGAACCAGGCATACATGAGTAGCTTTTTAACAGGTGTCCCTGCATCTCCTTGTGCCCTTCCACAATCTGTTTTTTATACAGAAGCTAGATTGATCTTCTAAAAACCTAATCAGATCATGACATTTCCTTTCCTCAAAAGCATGTGGTCACTTACAGTCAGAAAAAAAAAGTCTGATATTACCAGGGCTCCAGGACACTCTACAGTCTGGTGTCTGCTCATCTGTCTGCCCTCATCTGCTACTCAAGCCCTTGCTCAGTCCTCACCAGCCACTTAGCTGGTCTCCTTGCTGTTAATTGAATTTGTCAAGTTCATTTTTACCCTCTTGTTTCATTTTATTTGGCACACTGGGCTCCCTGAGTACTTCATTTTCCAATTGAGTACATCTAAGTTTTGCTCAACTCAGAAAAATTTTTATCATGCGAGGGGAAAAAACCCTATATATATATCTTTTTATTAACTTTCCTTATGAAAACTGAGGATAATCATCTGGGAACTGGATCTAGGGGCTGGTAGACACTTGGTTCTAATTTACAAAGAACCAAGTGGTTACCATACACACTCTTAAAAAGGTGTCCTATCTTTCCAGAAAGAATCAGGATCTTGTGTATTTTAGAAATGAGCTAAGCATGTTCATAGAAACAAGACAAATGCCGTCTGGCTCTTTTCCACCCACAGCTGTGCCTGCTCAACAGATTTTAGTCTTTCCTGAGCAGACAAACACCAAAGACTGGACAGTGGCACCTGAGCTCCTCTTGCCTCAGTCCCAGGTGAGCTGTGCTTTCCAGCAGTGTAGGGCTATCTGAGCATGACCTTATCTGCCTTTCCCTGCTGCCCAAGACCCACACTGCCCAGCATGCCCTGAGGCATGTTAGCCCCAGAGGTTCTACCCTGGACAATTAGGCTTGGCCCAGAGGGAACTGGGTACCTCCTAGGCTGTTTGCTGACCCCTTGGCTCCTTTTTTCTGCCTTTGCCCCCCCACCCCCCGCCACCTTTTTTTTTCTTAAATCATATTCTGTTAATTTCTTTAGCACCTGGCCTACCATGCAGTTCATACCCAGTTAGGCTGCTTCTGCAGTGGCAAGTTTGGAGCTGAAGTCCATTCTCTTCTTCAGAGCTTGTTGACATTTGAAGAAGTGGCCATATATTTTTCTCAGGAAGAATGGGAGTTACTGGATTACACTCAGAAGGCCCTCTACAATGATGTAATGCAGGAAAACTGTAAGACTGTCATCTCTCTAAGTAAAGATTCTCCCTTCTTTTTGTGTAGAAGTTGAGTAATCTGTTCTCAGGTTACTGAGAATGAACCCCTGTGAGAGGGTCTCACTGTTCCAGGAGCTGGTTGATTCTCAACTAGATAGTGTAGGGGAGGGTGTAGGTAGTGTATCCAGATCACCTGGGAGCTTTTTCCAAATGTACATGCTCATTCCTTATCCTACATGGAGATCTTGATCCCTTCCCTTTCCCTTTCCCCAAACCTTCTCCATCATGTTTTTCCCATCTCAGTAAGGGGCATCAGCATTATCCAGTTGCTCAGGACAAACTAAGTACTGTTATGTTTTTTTTTTTTTTTTTTTTTTGAGATGGAGCCTTGCTCTGTCGCTCAGGCTGGAGTGCAGTGGTGCGATCTCAGCTCAGTGCAAACTCCGCCTCCCGGGTTCACGCCATTCTCCTGCTTCAGCCTCCCGAGTAGCTGGGACTACAGGTGCCCACCACCGTGCCCAGCTAATTTTTTTGTATTTTTTTAGTAGAGACAGGGTTTCATCATGTTAACCAGGATGGTCTCAATGTCCTGACCTTGTGATCCACCCACCTCGGCCTCCCAAAGTGCTGGGATTACAGGCGTGAGCCACCATGCCCAGCTAGTACTGTCATCTTTTACCCTGATCTTGCCATCGTACCCCACTGTTAATCATTAGCAAGTTTTCTTAGCTGCACTTTGACATATCCTGACTGCAACCATGTTTCAGCCCCTTGCACTGCCAGCATTGTGATCTAAGCCAGTGTCATCTTGAAGCAGGTCAATGTCAGTAGCTTTCTAACAGGTCCCCCTGCCTCTGCTCTTGTCCTCCCACAGTCTGTTTTCTACTCAGAACCCTGATTGATTTTTTGAAAACCTAATCAGATTGTTGCATTTTCTTGCTTCAGAAGCGTGTGGTTACTTCTTAACGATATTTGGAGAAAAATCTAAACTTCTTACCAAGGCCTCAGGACCCTCCATGGTCTGGCTCCTATGGACTTCTTTGCACATGTGTCCTGCTACTGGTGCGCTTGTGCACTCAGTCCTCTTTAGCCACACTGGTCATCTTTCTGTTACTTGAACTCGCCAGGCTCATTTCTACTTTTCCTTTGCCTTGCATACTTTTCTGCCATGTGGCAAAACTCACTTTTAGGTTTCTGCTCAAGTATTACTTTCTCAAAGAGGTGTCCCACAGGACCTTATCTAAAATAGCTTCACAGGAGCAGAATTTTAAATACTCTTTACCATGATTTAATTTTCTTTAAAACATTTATCACTCCTACATTATTTTGTTTATCGATTGATTGTGCCACCCCTCTACTATAATGTAAAGTCCATGAAATCAGGGATCTTCTTCACTACTATATCCCTAGCCCTCGAGCAGTGCCTAACACACCATAGCCACTCTATACATGTCTGTTGAATGAATGAGTGACAGAGTTTCATACCTTGCAATCTTTAATTAGAGAAACTTCACCAAGTGATTTTGGTCTATTTCTTCTACCTGCATATGAACCAGTAATCTATAGGAATGGCAGAAATCTATCCTAGTTGAGGGTCTGTCGCTAAAGACTAAAGGCTAAATAAAAAGTAACTGTAATTATAATATTAATCACTTCTGCTTATGATAAGTCAGCGTCATTCACATTGGCTCTGCCATACCTGGTCTGATCCGGGCTGAGTCCTTCTAAAGAGGTAATAAGACCAGCTTATATTCTCTGCAACTTCTGGAGCTTGGCTCCCCCTTGGTTGGATATAGGGTATTGATGGCAAAAGAGGGAGAACATATACTGGATTCCCATTCCCTATATCCTTTTCATTGATCCACCATAGGTTTATTTCTTAGTCTCTGCTTTGCATAGCTACCTAGAAGCATAGCATAGTATAAACATGATACTGAATCTTGGAGTCTATCCATTTAACCATTTGGAGTAACAAATTGTAAAATGTCTTTGGTCATCCTGAAACAGTCTGGGATTAGTGGACCAGTTCTCTGTTAAGTTACCAGTCCTTGACCTCATTTTGTCCATTTGACAGCATTGTTTGTGCTCCCCAAACCTAAAGTGATCTCCTGTCTAGAGCAAGGGGAAGAGCCATGGGTTCAAGTATCCCCGGAGTTTAAGGATAGTGCCGGAAAATCTCCTACAGGTAAATATACCATGGGAAGTGGAGAAATGTGCCTTGATATGAACTTTTGCAAGGGCTTAACATTTTAAGATTTTGTTCCTTTTTTTAAATCATTGAATTTTTCTTTTTATTCATGTGATTTTCTTGTTCTGGGATACAGATGGGTGATTATGTTTGTTCCAACAGGGTTAAAGCTCAAAAACGACACTGAAAAGCATCAACCTGTATCTCTTTCTGACTTAGAAATACAAGCATCAGCAGGCATCATATCAAAAAAGGCCAAAGTAAAAGTTCCCCAGAAAACAGCAGGCAAAGAAAATCATTTTGATATGCACAGAGTTGGAAAATGGCACCAAGATTTTCCAGTGAAGAAAAGAAAGAAACTTTCAACCTGGAAACAAGAGCTGCTCAAACTTATGGATCGTCACAAGAAAGATTGTGCAAGAGAGAAGCCTTTTAAATGTCAGGAATGTGGGAAAACCTTCAGAGTTAGCTCTGACCTTATTAAGCACCAAAGAATTCACACTGAGGAGAAACCCTATAAATGTCAGCAGTGTGATAAGAGGTTTAGATGGAGTTCAGATCTTAATAAGCACTTAACAACACACCAAGGAATAAAACCATATAAATGTTCATGGTGTGGGAAAAGCTTCAGTCAAAATACAAATCTACATACACACCAAAGAACTCATACAGGAGAAAAGCCCTTCACATGTCATGAATGTGGAAAAAAATTCAGTCAGAACTCCCACCTTATTAAACACCGCAGAACCCACACAGGTGAGCAGCCATATACTTGTAGCATATGCAGGAGAAACTTCAGCAGGCGGTCAAGCCTTCTTAGACACCAGAAACTCCACCTGTGAAGAGAAGCTTGTCCAGTGTCCTCATTCTGAAGACATTACCAAATGGAGCTTGACACTAAAATTTGTGTAAAACAAAATCACAAACCTTGAAAAATTTTACATCAGAAAATGGGGGGATAAACATAGGTTTCACAGAAAATAATCAAGACTTGCTCTGCAGCCACTCGGTAGTCTTCTGTGGTCACAGAAGTAAACATTGTTGGTTTTGTATTGATCTCTCCAGTCATTTTTGAACACATCCAGTAGAAACATTTGCAGCATGGTCTTCCAAAACAAAAAGCAGTAACATGCATGTTTAATTGCATACCATTCTTTTCACAGTAGCAGGTTTACCAATTTCAATAGTCTCATGAAGCAGAAATGAATTACAATGTAAAGTGTTCCAAGAACCAAATTGGATTTTCTTTCTTTTGTCATTGGACAAGGTTTGCAAAGTTGAACATCATTTGAGTTCCTTCTTGAACTTTTTGGCAACTTCTCTTGGATCCTGTTATCACAGTTTTTTACTGTGATGAAATCATGTTAACTTCAGCACTAGGGAATCTCCAGATGAACTATTAATGCACTATCTCATGCCTCTCGTCGGTGATGTTTGGAAAATAGAAAACATCGCTAATGGAATCATGGGGAAACGGGTTGGAATTTGTAGCCATGGAATATATATTAGATGTAAAGAATTTTCTGCAATAAAAGAAACTAGATTTGTTAATCCCTGCCTTGCAATGTCAGTAGGATAAAGCAGCTATAAAAATTAGTACTTGCCCAAGCCCTGAAAGAAAATTAGTGGGAATTACGATCAACTTCTCAGAGTTTTGTTTACTTTTTAATTGGCTTTTCTTTGTTATTAAGAATGAGAGATTTACATTTGTATGGGAGTTGGAGTGTGTGTGCTGCAGGCAGGATCCTGTGGCTCATTTGGCATGGAGACCTGGACATCTAGTCAGCAGGAGGCGGTTCCCTAGATAAAAGGTTTGGGCACTGGTGTTGACTGTTGGGTGAGGATGAGCAAATCCACATCCATGTTGTTTTGTCCTATATTGTAAGCTCTACCTGTCTTTGTTGTTTCCAGCACAGCATTTAACATCAGCCTCAGGTGATAAATTTGATGTATTGCCAAAAGTCTGTATAGCCTATGGATTTTCTTACAACTTGCTTGTTTAGCTACAGCAGTGACTCAGGTGCATTCCTTTTAGAGGTCTTAGGTATATCAGGAAAGGGGTTAAATGACCTCTTCCAAACCTCTTATTCTATTCATTTTTTTTTAGACAGAGTTTCGCTCTTGTCGCCCAGGCTGGAGTTCAATGGTGCGATCTCAGCTCATTGCATCGTCCGCCTCCCAGATTCAAGCGATTCTCCTGCCTCAGCCTCCAGAGTAGCTGGGATTACAGGCACCCACCACCACGCCTGGCTAATTTTTTGTATTTTTAGTAGAGACGGGGTTTCACCATATTGAGCAGGCTGGTCTTGAACTCCTGACCTCAGGTAATCCACCTGCCTCGGCCTCCCAAAGTGCTGGGATTACATGCATGAGCCACTGTGCCCAGCCTATACTAATTATTATTTCTTAAGTACAGCCAGCTCTGGAGCTCTGGTCTGCATAGCTTTTACCCAGCACCACCTTAACCTAAGACCTCCAGGATTCTGTTTCTTCTCCCAGATCATGTGTGGCTTTCTTTCTGGCCCTACATTCATTCATTCATTCTGTTCAATTTAATGAAGGCCTATGATGTGTCAGGCACTGTCCTGTACTCTGAGGACATAAGAGTGGCCAAGAGACAAAATTCCATCCCCTCATGGAACTTGTATTCTAGTGAACAGTAAAAAGAATGGTTTTGCTTTCCTGCTCCTTGCACTAAGACGGGGTTATGAGATAGTTTTGGTCAATGAGTTGTGAGCGGAAGAAGCCTCACTTTTGGCTGAAGCTTTTCTTTCTTTCTTTCTTTTTTTTTTTTTTTTTTTGCTGGTACAAGGCCAGTGCTCTCCTTTCCTGCCTTAATCATGGAACCACATACAGAGAGAGGAGCCATGAAATCAAAGCAGTCCAGAACACTGAGCCCCTGCATGGAGGGCGGCTATTCCTGAGAGTCTCCAGACCTATAATGGACTTTGTGAGAACAAGAAATAAACATTTGTTCTGTTAAACCACTGAGACATTGGTGCTGTGTGTTTCTGTAGCATAACCTGGCCTTTTTTTTTTTTTGAGACGGAGTCTCGCTGTGTTGCCCAGGCTGGAGTGCAATGGCACAATCTCGGCTCACTGCAAGCTCCGCCTCCCAGGTTCATGCCATTCTCCTGCCTCAGCCTCCTGAGTTGCTGGGACTACAGGTGCCCGCCACCACGCCTGGCTAATTTTTGTATTTTTAGTAAAGATGGGGTTTCACCTTGTTAGCCAGGATGGGCTTGGTCTCCTGACCTCGTGATCCACCCCCCTCAGCCTCCCAAAGTCGTGGGATTACAGGCATGAGCCACCGTGCCTGGCCAACCTGGCCTATCTTAATAGAGCTTGGAAAAGGGCAGTTGGGGGAGTGACTGTTGTGCTGGCGCTCTGTAACCTTTCCATTTTCATTCTACCTAGGCTTTGGCCCTCAAAAGAGATCTGGCTTCCCATGGATGCTAAACTGAGCTGGTGCAACACTAATGGGACCACTTAGGACCTCCCAAGACTGTAGATGATAGGGAAGAAAGACATTGCTGTCTGGGACAAATCTTACAGGAGGTCAGTTCAAGGGGACAAGGCAACCCTCCTTCCCTGTCTGGCCTTATTCCACTTCCCTTATTCTTTGTCTCCCTGTGCGTTGCTTCATGGACAAAACGGGCATTTCTATTGATGAATGGGCTATGGTGGGGGTTAGGGGTAGGGATTGCCTCCCTGATATGAGTAGAGGAGATTTCAAAGAATGGTTTGTTAACTACCTCTGTCGTATCTTCAGTGAGTTGTGCCTCAGAAAACAGATGAGATATAGGGCAAAAGCAAATTTGCCCAGATCAGTGTAGACAGTAAGGTGGCTGTCTTCCTGGACTAAGGGATGACAGACAACTGGGGAGAAATTTGGGCAGGGAGGCAGGATCAGGACAGTTCCACTTGTGGAGTGAGAATCCTCCAGGGGGAAAGTCGTAACTTAGCCAGTACCCAGCTGCTACGCATAACATGATGTCTCATACCAACCTTGGAATTTAGGGGGTGGGGAGTGGAAGAAGGGATTTCTGTAGCTTGAGATGAGATTGGATTACTAAAATGATATCAGATGATATGAGAGCAGATTACTTAAACCATGATATTAAAATCTATTGAGGCTTGCTTTAAAAATGAAGTATGAGAGACACATAATCCTAGGTTTAGCCTTAAACATTAGTACTAAATGCACTAATTAGTACTAAATTCACAAATATGTCCTCCATAAACCGGCAGATGATTTCTAGGAAACAAAAAGGATGCTTTATTTTAGCATGTTCAGATAGCAGCCTTACTGTGGCTTCAAGGAGCAGCCTTACTGTGGTTTCAAGGTTATTTCAGAGAACTGTATCATTGACCCTGTCTAGTCTCCTGACGTCTCCCCTGTGCTAGTCTAAGTTCAATGCTGGGACCATCCCAGACCTAGAGTTCTCCCTGCCATTAAGCAGACTGAAACTTGAGCTCACTTTGAGAACCTCAGATATATTTTATTTTTGAGACAAGGGTCTCACTCTGTTGCCCAGGCTGGGGCTCACCACAGCCTCCATCTCCCAGTCTCAAGCAATCCTCCCACCTCAGCCTCCTGAGTATCTGGGACTCCAGGCACGTGCCACCATGCCTGGGTTATTATTTTTTACTTTTAGTAGAGACGAGGTCTTGCTATGTTGCCCAGGCTGATCTTGAACTCCTAAGGTCAAGTGATCCTCCTGCCTTGGCCTCCCAAAGTACTGGGATTACAGGCATGATCCACCATGCCCAACCTCAGATATCTTTTAACTGGAGGGGAAGAACAGGAGGGCTTAGAATCAAACTAAATGTCAAAACTAAAACTCCTAGGGTTTCTGTTAACTTTTGGAACTACTGAGAACAGTGTTTAATTTCCCAGGTGAGTTTGAGGAAGAACGCCCAGCAGCCTCTTTTACCCAAATGGACAATTGGTAACAAAAGATGGGAGTTCATAAAGGATTTTCCAAATATTTGTTGAGTCATGCCACTGAAGCATTTACTCCAGCATTTCCTGGTCACTCCTCCCTGTCACGTGTGATGAAGGCTGCCCTGTTACTCCTCTCTTGGAGGTTTTCTAGTGCATAAATACTTGGCGAAGCTCTCCCCACATTCCTTATGTGGACTGAATTCTCTCCTGTGTAGCCTCTCTGAAGTCCCCTCAAGTGGGAAACGAAGTTTTGCCCATACTTTGCGTTTCTACTGTTCGTCCCAGTAGAAATCCACCCAAACAAAAAGCATACTTTTGTTTCTGAATCTTTTCTGCACTTGTCGCTTTTTCTTTCTTGTGTGGGTTCCCTGGGGACTAAGATGAGGGCACTGTTTGAAACATCAACCAAATTCGCTATATGGCTAGGATTCCTTCATGTATTAATCCTCCACTGGGCAATGGTAGATGGGCTGTACTGAAATGCCTTCTTCAGTTAAGCATCTGTAAGGCTTTGCTCCTGTACGATTCACCCAAATCTGATAATTCGTGTACTTTGCCTAAAGCAGTTCGCCTAGTCTGAATCTCTCCTGTGAAAGGAATTAAGCAAGCTACCTTTTGCATTGCATTTCAGTTTTAGGAAAACTATATGAATCACTTTTCATTTCTGCCACAGTTCAGATAATGAATCTTGAGTTGCACCAATCTTAGCGCTGACATTAAAAATCAAGCTTTACGGTGTTTGCATATGATGCACCTTTTAGGAGAAACTAAGAAAGCTTACTGTTGAAGTTTTTTTTTGACAAGTTAACATTTATTTTTGGGCCTTTCTTCCTATGTGTATTTCAAGTCTTTTTCAAAATAAGGACCCAGGAATCTCCAGATTCAATTATGTCCCTGGGCTTGGTCGACTGCTCCCGGAGTCTTAGGAAGCCTTGTACAAATGCTAGAGTTACTCATTTACCAACGTTAAACCCTAGGATAGAAGATGCAACAAAGCAGGACTCCTTCAGCTGACAAGGAGGTAGCCAATGTAGAAAATGCTGGAATTTTTCCTTGGAACTGGACTGTGATGAGAGGTACTTGCCATGAACATAAGCTACTGTCTTTTCTTTAACCCTTCCTTTCCAGTTTTTGAAGATAAAGCAGGAAATAGTCTGAAGATACTTGGTAAAAAAAAAAAAAAAACTCAAAAAAACAAAAACACATGCTTCCACTTCATTGATAAAAATTTACTGCAGTTTGGCACCTGGGTCTAGTTCAGCTGGCAGATTAGCTGATTGATGCATTCACCCCGATAGCCAGTTGTGCCCATCTCCTTGAGGAAGCCCACTGTATTTCTGGTAGCATGATGGGCCACTGAGAGGTGGAAAGGGTGCAAGAACCATGCGATCTCCTGGAAGTGCTTCCCTGGGAAGGCAATTTCATGAATGAGGTCTTCCAAGCAAATGACACCAAACTTCCCCAGGTGCTTCTCAATCACTGTGTTGTCTGTCAGAGGGGTGGTCTTCTTACTGACCTTGGCTTGTCCACGTTTCAGAATGAGTTCCCGGACAAACTTCAGATTTGGAAATCCCCAGATCACATAAGGTTCCACTATACGCAGCAGTTTTAGGTTCTGGGGGGTGACTTTTACAAAGACACCACTAAAAATTTTCTTTAGGAGAAGTCTTGCAATGGCTCTCTGCACCAGTAGACTTACGCCATCAATCCTTTTGATGCATACAACAAAGGCCAAGGAATGTTTATCTGGCAATTCCAAGGCACGAGGTTTAATTTCTAGTCATCTGAGACACACCTTGTCACGTTTCTGCCACCAGGAATCATGTAGGAATGATTCCAGTTGCTTAAACCTGAGCCCTTTTCTTTCCGCTGCTCCTTCTTTGCCAAAAGTGCCTGCTTTGCCTTAGTGGCTTTGAGGACTTGATAAGCCTCCCTCTATTTCAGGAGATTTTCTGGAACCAAAGGGATTTTTCTTTGCTCTTGCTGTGCCATCTTTCTAGTGTTGCAGCTGCTGATTCTTACTGTTGAATTTTTGAAACCAATAGATATACTTTCAACATAATTTTCACACTAAGCATTTGTCCATGATTTGTACAATCAACTGAATGATTTCAAAGCATTTGAAACAATCAAAAAGTAAAAGATCTTTACTGTTCACAAAGATAAAATTAAATATTTGTAGCATTAGAAAAATTCCTAAAATATTTAATAGCATAGGGAACAACAGCTTGTTACACAGAGGAGTTAGGAAAAAAATTTTTTTATTTTATTTTTTGGAGGCAGAGCCTCACTCTGTCCCCCAGGTTGGAGTGCAATTGCCTGGTCTCGGCTCACTGCAACCTCCACCTCCCCGGTTCAAGCAATTCTCGGGCCTCCTGCTTCCCAAGTAGCTGGGACCACAGGTGTGCACCACCACACCTGGCTAATTTTTTGTATTTTAATAGAGACAGGGTTTCACCATGTTGCCCAGGCTGGTCTCAAACTCCTGAGCTCAGGCAATTCACCTGCATAGCAGAGTTAATAGATTGGCAAAGGCCATTGAGTTGAGGAAAGCACATTATGATGAATCAGCCTCATGTTCTGGGACAAAATCAGAGTACTCACTCTACTGAATTGACCAAGCGACCATGACAAAAATATCTAACTAAACTGCTCAGTGTTGAAATGGATTTCTCTCTGCATATGTTTGTTTTATATATATTTTAGAGATGGGAGTCTTGTTATGTTGCCCAGGCTGGCCTCGAACTCCTGGACTCAAGTGATCCTCCTGCCTAAACCTCCCAAAATCTGGGACTACAGATGCATGCCATCACACCTAGCTCCTCCTCCTACACACACACACACACACACACACACACATAATGTATATATACCTACATATACATATATATGCTTTCCTCAAATATATTGCAGATTTGGTTGCAGGCCCATGCAATAACATGAATATCACAATGAAGTGAGTCACACAAATTTTTTGGTTTCCCAGTACATATAAAAAAGTTATATTTACACTGTACTGTAGTCTTTTTTATTTTTCAATTTTGTATTGTGTTTTATGTTTTGAGACAGAGCCTCCCTCTGTCACCAAGACTGGAGTGCAGTGGCATGATCTCAGTTCCCTGCAACCTCTGCCTCCCAGGTTCAAGTGATTCTTTTGCCTCAGCGTCTGAAGTAGCTGGGATTACAGGCACCTGCCACCACGCCCAGCTAATTTTTGTATTTTTAGTAGAGATGGGGTTTCACCATGTTGGCCAGGCTGGTCTTGAACTCCTGGCCTCAACCGATCAGCCACCCTCAGCCCCCCAAAGTGCTGGGATTACGGGCGTGAGCCACTGTGCCCAGCCTATTTACTTATTTTTTTAATAGAGATGGGGGTCTCACTATGTTGCCCAGGCTGGTCTCAAACTCCTGGGCTTAAGTGATCCTCCTGCCTTGGCTTCCCAAAATGCTGGGATTACAAGTGTGAGCCATCACACCTGGCCTGTAGTATAGTCTTTAAGGGTGTAATTGCATTATGTCTAAAAACGTCTATATCTATGTATCTATCTATCTATCTATCTATCTATCTATCTATCTATCTATCTATCTATCTATCTATACACCTTAATTTAAAAATATTGGCATGGAGATATGAAGTGAGCGTGTGCTGTTGGAAAAATGGCAGTGACAGATTTGCTCAACACAGGCTTGCCACAAACCTTCAATTCATAAAAAATACAATATCTGTGAAGTGCCATAAAGTAAGGCACAATAAATTAAGGTATGCCTGTATATTAATACATATGTGAATACACTCTATGGATACCTATATTTCATATAGGTAGATATCTTAAGTGTATATATTTTTAAATATTAAGATGTTTTTCACTATGTTTTTGCTTTGTTGGTGTAAAAGGGAAAAATGTAAAAATATAAAATATTTCTCAAATTGCCATGCTAAATGAGGCATGTAGGTACCTGATGTGAGTATTAGTGATGGAGATTATCTCCAAAGCATGGAGGTATTATACTGCAAGAGTACTCAAGTGCATTCTTTTTTTTCTTTTAGATGGAGTCTCACTCTGTTGCCCAGGCTGGAGTGCAGTGATGCAATCTCGGCTCACTGCAAGCTCTGCCTCCTGGGTTCAAGCGATTCTCCTGCCTCAGTCTCCTGAGTAGCTGGGATTACAGGTGCGCGCCACCAAGCCCGGCTAATTTTTTTATTTTTAGTAGAGACAGGGTTTCACCATGTTGGTCAGGCTGGTCTTAAACTCCAGACCTCGTGATCAGCCCGCCTCAGCCTCCCAAAGTGCTGGGATTACAGGCGTGAGCCACCGTGCCTGGCTCAAGTGCATTCTTATGATGACAGCCTGGGACGCCCGGAACAAACCCAGCACTCACCGTACACCAGGCAAAATGATGCCTTTCTTTCGGAAGTAAATGCACTCTCCAAAATGAAGCACATTACACTCTCAAAACCATTCCCATCCACACCAGACACTGCCTTAAGGAAATCTTCCACCTCTACAGACCATCCAGGTCCCTGATCTCTGACCACAGCTTCACACTTCTATTGCAGTTTTAGAAGATATGGTTCAGTGCCCTCTGTTCTATCCTACTAGAAGCTTTACACATGGGGAGTGTAGCAGACATTTGTTGACTGCCTCCTAACATCCATTTCACCCTTTTTCCTCTCTGTCAATCCTGATTCCATTTGGAGATCTGAGAGGTTCCTGATCCTGGTTTCCAGGAATGGAGAATGTGACCTAACCTCAGTAAGAGAAAGATTCTATCTCCTTGGTTAGACAATGGCTCAGGGTTAGGCATATGGCCTTAAGCTGGTGCTATTGGGACTTTTCTTGGAGGTGCTAGAACAAATCCAGCTCTTGCCGGATGACGCATGTAACCCAGCTCTTGCCGGATGACGCATGTATCTCTTGAAACTGGGAGATATATGAGCCTTAGGATGAAACCAGCATCATAGAAAGCAGAACAGAGTGATAGAAATTCAGTCCTTGGTAACATCATTGAGCTATAGGATCAAGCATCACCTCATACCTAGAACTGCCCAGTACTTTTCAGCTACGTGAATCTATACATTCCCTTTATTGTTTAAGCCAATGTGAATTGGGGTTTCTGTTAATTGTAACTGAAAGAATTCTAATAAATACATAGAGTAATAACTGACTTAATATATATAGGAAATGGACAATCCTTTTATATGTACCCACTTAGAGGTTTTTCTTATGGAAGTTATCAAACATATATATATAGTTATAAAGAGAATAGTATAATGAACCCCCTCCAGGCCTTAAAAATCACCAACATTTTGTCAATCTTGTTTCATTTATCCCCTCCAGTTTTTTTTATTTTTTGCATTTAGAGGGTTGTTGGTTTGCTCTGGAGTATTTTAAAGTAAATCTCAGACATGCTAACATTTCACCCTTAAATAGTTCAGTTTGTAAGAGATAATTCTTGACAATCTCTGCCCTAAACCATCTTTGAGGAACAGTTCCTACTCAGTGGAGGACCTCTGTCCCATAGGAGCAAAGCTCATTGAGAACACAGGAGCTGCCTTTCCCTTCCCCAGAGGGTGACCCAAACTTTACTGACTTCTCAAGATGGCTTTGTAAGAGGACCCTCTTGACCTCCTCCCTGGAGTATCCATTTATGAGAACAGTAGGCATCCCAGACGCCTTGTAATGAGAGTGGTCCGGAAGGGATACTAGATGCTTCTAATGATCCCTGGAGCAAGTTATTAATAACTTGAAACTAAGTAATCTACTCTTGAACTTTTAACAAGCCCCAGAGTGCTTCATTCATTAAGAGTTCAGTGGCATCAGTTAATTGTCAGTTTCCTAAAAGCCTACTGAACAAAAAACTAACAATAATTACACCGGGCATCTCCCCAGGAGTTCAAAGTGCCCTCAGAAGAGTTTCTCATTTACTCACTTGCGTTGGCTTTAATTTCTTTTTCTTGAAACAATGTGTAAGTAAATATTCAAAGCATTAAAATTTCATTATAGTTTACCTCCCTCTTAGTATACCTGCTTGATTTTATTTCATTTTAATTAGCATGTGACCATCCTATTTGGGTAACTTCTAAGAAGAAAAACGGACCTCAAAATTTAATGTCCCTATTCTACTTTCTTCCTCATTTGTTATCATGCTTCCTCGTAATGAGGAATTTTCTCTCCTTTCCCTTGGTTAGTGTTCCTTCCTTAACTTGATCCTCTGTCTGGAGTTTTTCTAAAATAGTTACTCTATACTTTAACACCCAGCGTCCTGATAGTCAAGAAGTGTGCTACAAACTGCTGTGAAAGATCCTTTATGGCCAGTTAATACTTGCTATAATTTATCATTGTGGTTTTATAATAACATACTTAACCAAACAAGAGTTCTTTGCAACCAGAATTCCTCGTGCCATTAGCTTCTGTTTATTACCTTCTGCAGTTCTCAAATCAACACTTAAATTAACCTGCTGACAAAAATTTATTCTGTTCTTATCTCTGCCTAAGGATTACTCCGCCTAAGTTTACTCCCTAAAATTTTTTGAAAGTTATGTACTCTGTGTGCTCATTCATTCATTCAACATTGGGAAGATATTTATTGGTCACTTTTTATCTATCAGCCTGTCAAAACTGTGAGGCAGGAAAAACAACCAAAAACCTAGCACCTGTCTCCTGGGAGGACAATGTAAGCTTGGGTAGGTAGCCAGACTAGGATGGAGAGCAGAAAACAACTGGTGTGGGAAATTGGCTCCCCTTTGGGGTTCTGTGCTCACCCGCCCTCTCCTTATCCCAACAACTCTCTTGAAAAGAACATACCCAAATCAGAAGCATAGCATGTTAACTGAAGGCAGGGTCCCTAGTGGAGCAATGACAAACAGGGTTGACAAATAGGAAGAGTTCAAGCCCAGAGAGTGTTGCCAGAAGTACTATGCTCTGAGGGTGTTGCCCCACTCCCTGTCTAAACTTGCCTGGTGGAGCACAGCCGGGGCCTGACCGTTGGTCTTTCCTTCACTCAGTTTATCACCAAGGTAGCTGATGTGCACAGGGAATAGTAAACACAACACATGAAATAAAGACACATGAAATAAAACAGTTGGGCTGACTGGGAAAATTAATTAATTAATTAATTAATTTGAGGCAGGGTCTCGCTTTGTCGCCCAGGCAGGAGTACAATGGCACAATCTTGGCTCAGTGACGGAGCCAAAGGATACAGTCAAATAAGGAATCGGTAAGCAGAAAGATCAGAAAGAGGAACACCTCTAGAAGGCATCAGGAAGGGATGGGAGAGAAGACACACACACACGCGCGCACACACACACACACACACACACACACAGCTTAGCTATGGAGTGGGAAGAAGAAATGGAAACATTCTCCTTGCATTTGTGTGAGAAGGAGTATCAGAAGGAGAGAAAAACAAACAATAATTAATATAGAAAATATCTGAAGAATGACCAAGAATGTCCCAGGATTAAAGACAAAAGAACACCACAAAAAGAGTATATAGGATAGATAAGAATAAAGGCCAAAAAGGGGGAAAAACATGCATACCTAGAAATATTACAGTAAATTATTATTATTATTATTTTGAGACGGAGTCTCACTCTGTCACCCAGGCTGGAGTGCAGTGGCGCGATCTCAGCTCACTGCAAGCTCCGCCTCCCAGGTTCACGCCATTCTCCTGCCTCAGCCTCCTGAGTAGCTGGGACTACAGGCGCCCGCCACCACACCCGGCTAATTGTATTTTTAGTAGAGATGGGGTTTCACTGTGTTAGCCAGGATGGTCTTGATCTCCTGACCTTGTGATCCGCCCGCCTTGGCCTCCCAAAGTACTGGGATTACAGGCTTGAGCCACGTGCCCGGCCCCAAAGGGAAGTTTTAAAACAACAATTTTAAGAACCCCTTCACAAAAGTCATCTCTGGAATGGTCCAGGAGGAAGCTGGGAAATTCTTAACATGAAACAAACAAACAAAAACCCTTTTGCAGGCACAACTCTGTTCTGGGAACAGAGTCCTCAAGCAGAAAAGGATCGTAAAAGACTTAGGGTATAGGCTGGGTGCAGTGGCTCACGCCTGTGAACCTAACACTTTGAAGGCTGAGGCGGGAGGATTGCTTCAGCCCAGGAGGTTGAGGCTGCACTGAGCTGTCATTGCACACTCCAGCCTGGGTGACACAGTGAGACCCTGACTCAAAAAAAAAAGAACTTAAGATATATTCACTCACGCCTGTAATCCCAGCACTTTGGGAGGCTGAGGCGGGTGGATCATGAGGTTAGGAGATCGAGACCATCCTGGCTAACACGGTGAAACCCCATCTCTACTAAAAATACAAAAAATTAGCCGGGCGTCGTGGCGGGAGCCTGTCGTCCCAGCTACTTGGGAGGCTGAGGCAGGAGAATGGCGTGAACCTGGGAGGCAGAGCTTGCAGTGAGCTGAGATCGCGCCACTGCACACCAGCCTGGGGGGCAGAGCGAGACTCCATCCCCCCGCAAAAAAAAGATATATTCAGGCCGGGCGCGGTGGCTCACGCTTGTAATCCCAGCACTTTGGGAGGCCGAGGCGGGCGGATCACGAGGTCAGGAGATCGAGACCACAGTGAAACCCCGTCTCTACTAAAAATACAAAAAATTAGCCGGGCGTGGTGGCGGGCGCCTGTAGTCCCAGCTACTCGGAGAGGCTGAGGCAGGAGAATGGCGTGAACCCGGGAGGCGGAGCTTGCAGTGAGCCGAGATTGCGCCACTGCACTCCAGCCTGGGTGACAGAGCAAGACTCTGTCTCAAAAAAAAAAAAAAAAAAAAAAAGATATATTCAGCGCCTTCAGGCAGGCAAATCTCTAAGCATACCTTATTTTTCTCTTGCCAAAGAATTTAATCAATATTTTATCACACCAACATCTCAAAATGCCCAATCGCAATTTCTCCTGCTCTGAATTTAAGACTTTTTTCTTTTTCTTTTTTTTTGAGAAAGAGTTTTGCTCTGTCGCCCAGGCCTGAGCGCAGTGGCACGATCTCGGCTTACCACGACCTCTGCCTCCCGGGTTCAAGCGATTCTCCTGCCTCAGCCTCCCTATTTTTTTTGCTTTCCATAGAGAAGGAGAGCACTTGCTTATGAAGCAAAAATTTTAAAAATCTCATAATAGTGAAGACATTAATTGGAAGAAAATTTGTTATGGAGAATGGTCTGAGAAAAAAATAATTGGAAGTAAAAAACCCACTTCTCCCTTTAACTATTTCCTCCTAAGCAAGTCTCCCGTCTTGGCCATACTTCATAAGACCTATGTCCTCCTTCTCCCTCTTCTTTAAAAATCTGTGTACTCCGTTATCCTTTTTAAAATGCTAGGCAAATCAGGTAAGACGCTGGGATAAGGAATTGCTAATGCGGTACACAGCAGAAAGCTTACTCCCCCGCCCTTACATGGAACCTCCTTTTGTTCATTTTTCTCTCTGGGACACCCATTGCAAGTTGCCTTCAGCTTGCAGAGAGGTGTAACCTTGATCTCCTTGTACTCCTGGGATATTTGTGCTTCTCTAGCCTTTTCCAGTCTAAATTTGTGCTGTTGAATTTTTGTATTTATTTGATGTACTGCCAAGCATTTAGTCTTTTTTTTTCCCCCTATTTTATAAGATCCTGGGCTTATTAGAACTGCCACCTTGACTCAGCCCATGGTCCATTCAGCCACAATTCTTTCTTTGACAGCAGAATTAGAAAATACATTTTAAAGGAGCTTGGTTGTTTTCCCTGATGCAAACATCAAAAGTTAAAGTCCCTTCCAAGTAGCCTAGATTTCCCTAATCATGCATGGTATCTGTGTTTGTTAAATTTAAATTTAAATTTTTTTTTTTTTTTGAGACAGAGTCTTGCTCTGTTGCCCAGGCTGGAGTGCAGTGGTGCAATCTTGGCTCACTGCAAGCTCCACCTCCCTGGTTCACGCCATTCTCCTGCCTCAGCCTCCCGAGTAGCTGGGACTACAGGCACCCGCCACCATGCCCGGCTAATTTTTGTATTTTTAGTAGAGACGGGGTTTCACCTTCTTAGCCAGGATGGTCTTGGTCTCCTGACCTTGTGATCCTCCTGCCTCGGCCTCCTAAAGTGCTGGGATTACAGGTGCAAGCCACCATGCCCGGCCAAATTTTAGTGTTTTTAAACTGTGATGTCTCTTAGGAGTAATAATTTCCATAAATTTACTATTAACTATGTATTTTTTTCTTGCATTCATCCTTAATTGACTTCTTTTAAGATTCAAACTCCCCCATTTCTAGTTCTTGAATTCTAGGATTTGGGGAGGGGGAAAATCCCTGTTCACTTTGTTTAATACCAGCCCCCCACAGACCAAATAACTTTGGAGGAAGATGAGCAGTGTCTTTCTGTTTCTTTCTTTCTTTTTTTTTTTCTGAGGTAGAGTTTCACTGTTGTTGCCCAGGCTGGAGTGCAATGGCATTATCTCAGCTCACTGCAAGCTCCACATTCTGGGTTCAAGTGATTCTCCTGCCTCAGCCTCCTGAGTAGCCGGGATTACAGACATGTACCACCACGCCCGGATAATTTTTGTTTTTTTTTTTTTTTTTTTGAGACGGAGTCTCGCTCTGTCGCCCAGGCTGGAGTGCAGTGGCGCAATCTCGGCTCACTGCAAGCTCCGCCTCCCGGGTTCACGCCATTCTCCTGCCTCAGCCTCTCCGAGTAGCTGGGACTACAGGCGCCCGCCACCACGCCCGGCTAATTTTTTGTATTTTTAGTAGAGACGGGGTTTCACCGTGGTCTCGATCTCCTGACCTCATGATCCACCCGCCTCGGCCTCCCAAAGTGCTGGGATTACAAGCGTGAGCCACCACGCCCGGCCTAATTTTTGTATTTTTAGTAGAGACGAGTTTCACTATGTTGGGTAGGCTGGTCTCGAACTCCCAACCTCAAGTGATCTGCCTGCCTTGGCCTCCCAAAGTGCTGGGATTACAGGCATCAGCCACTGCGCCCGGCCCTGTCTATTTCTTTTCCCTAAAGGGACACAAGGGAACAAGCACTTGTACTGGCAGGAGGTAGTAGGATGGGTTTCAGGAAGAACTTCTGAAAAGAAAGATGATCTAATTATCAGATTAGTAAATCAGTTCCTCAGCTCTCTTAAGTCCTAGATGAAAAGAACAAGTAGACCGGGCGCAATGGCTCATGCCTGTAATCCCAGCACTTTGGGAGGCTGAGGCGGGCGGATCACGAGGTCAAGAGATCTAAACTATCCTGGCCAACATGGTGAAACCCCGTCTCTACTAAAAATACAAAAATTAGCTGGGGGTGGTGGTGCACACCTGTAGTCCCAACTACTTGGGAGGCTGAGGCAGGACTGCCCAGCTGAGGCTGAGACTGCCCAGCTGCACTTCAGCCTGGGTGACAAGAGCAAGACTCCGTCTCCAAAAATAAAACAAAACAAAATAAAAAGGTCATTTGCCTTTTGATTCTAGGCAAAGAGGGTCCCTTGCTACTGTCTTATTGAAATCATCCCACCCGAAAGTCCTAGACATCAGATGTCCTACCAGCATTTGGGTATGCTAGTCTGGTCAGTGGATAATGGAATGTCCTAAGATTCTTTATGCAAATTTAAGACCCCAGGAAAGATCATCCATCCATAAAGTATGTTCTTTGCCTCAAGATCTAGTCTTGAAGCCCTGCAGTTCCTAACATTCAGCCATCAGTTCAGCACACAATAACTCATCTTTCAGGAACTCACATGTTGGGATCAGAATGCCAATTTGTGATTCTGCACATTCCTAGAATTGTCAAAGGGATCCCCACCTGATGCCACAGTTCATTTACTATTTTCCCAGACAGAGAAGCCAGATTAATATAAGAAAGTTGCATGACAACTACATTACCATAGAAAAGGGAATCAATAGGTTTTAGAACTAGTTCAAAAGGGCCTTTCTTTGGCTTTGTGTCCCTATAATTTTGAAACACATGCCTTATACATAGTAGATACTCAATAAATGTTTAGCAAATATAATTAATGAGCTTCATGAGTCCTCCTTTACCTTGCTAAGAACTATATTTGCCAAATGGACCGTTTTCATATTTGCCACTTTGGGGTCATCCCATCCCTTGGACAGCATTGAACAAACAATGATAAATGTTCCTTTTTCCACATTCCCATAATTCCTTCCAAAGACATCTAATCACACTGTCCTGTCGTGATTTTGTTTTTCCAATAGCAGATCAAATCCATTTTGCCAGTTCCTCATACAGCAATACTCAAATATGTCTCTAGAAGTAGACAACTGGTAACATTATCTTGGCGAATTTATTAAAGTACAGAGTCTTGCAGGCTCAACACTGGTTGTTTTTTGTTTTTGTTTTTGTTTTTGTTTTTGAGGCAGAGCCTTGCTCGGTTGCCCAGGCTGGAGTGCAGTGGCGATCTCAGCTCACTGTAACCTCTGTCTCCTGGGTTCAAGCAATTCTTGTGCCTCAGCCTCCTGAGTACCTGGGATTACAGGTGTATGCCACCATGCCAGGCCAATTTTTTTTTTTTTTTTTTTGGTGGAGACAGGGTTTCACCATGTTGGCTAGGCTGGTCTCAAACCCCTGGCCTCAAGCGATCCACCCTCCTCAGCCTCCCAAAATGCTGGGATTACAGGTGTGAGTCATCGCACATGGCCAGGCTCAACATTTTCATTGATTGGTACACTCAGATTAGGTCAAGTTCTCAAGAGGTAGGTTCACAATGACCAAGCTCCTAAAGCTGTTACGTAAACCAAAATGCCAGCTGATTAATTTATGAAACAGTACCAAGAGACTGAACAGTTGTATCCTCCAGTCAATTCATTTAAGTTGTGAAATAACTTGGGGGGAAATAGGAAGAAAATGGACAGGTATTCCTGAGACATATGAGTGCTGTAGAGCCTCCATATGGAAAAAATTGGACATTTTGTAACTAACACGGAGTTCTGGGTGTGGTAAGACACAGGGAATTAGAGGGAGAAGAACAATCTGTCTGGCTATGATGAGGAAATGAATACATCACAGGGGTTGCATATAACTTCGTCAACACACATATGCTTATGTTCCATTCTCAATGGTGTGCATGAAACAAGGCCAAAATTTGGGAGGAAAAGAAGCAAATATGAAGCAAGCTCCTTGTTATTGAGAGGTTGGAGTCCTATTTCTAGGTGTCCAGGAAAAAAAAAATATGTTTGGTGTCTTGTTCAGTTGGAAATTCAGGAAATGACAGACAAAACAGCCACCAAAGGCCGGGCACAATGGCTTACGCCTGTAATCCCAGCACTTTGGGAGAATGAGGTGGGCAGATCACTTGAGGTCAGGAGTTCAAGACCAGCCTGGCCAACATGAGACTCTGTCTAAAAAACAAACAAACAAACAAACAAACAACAACAACAAAACACTAAAACCACCAAGACCTATGAAAGATTCACCAACCTTAGTAAAATGGAAATGAAAAGCATTTGAATATGCTCATCTGCTCAGTGGATTTAAGTGTTTGAGAGCCCATTGCATAGAGCCCTTCTCAGAGTCTGTCTGGATCCCATACCTTTCCTTTAAGGTATCAAAGGCTTCCTGAATACCTCAAATGAGCAAATTCTGAAGCTGCCAATGAAGACAGTCAATCCTTTTCCATTCTCTCAGCCTTCAGGCTCAAGTCCAGGAAAGATTAGGAAAGATTAGAATCAGGGAACTGGGAAGAAATAGAAATTGAAAAGTGACTTTGGCTTGATGCATACACACTTTAGTATGTGAGCTCTGAATTAGAGACTATGGTAGGATGCAGTGGCTCACACAACTGTAATCCCAGCACTTTGGGAGCCCGAGGAGGGAGGATCACTTGAACCCAGGAGTTTAATACCAGCGTGGGCAACGTAGTGAGATCCCGTCTCTACTAAAAATTTAAAAATTAGCTGAGTGTAGTGGTGCTTGCCTATATCCCCAGCTACTCAGGATGGTGAGGTAGGAGGAACGTTTGAGCCCAGGAGTTCAAGACTACAGCAAGTTGTGATTGCATCACTGCACTTCAGCCTGGGTGACACAGTGAGATTCTGTCTCAAATAGATACAAAATTAAATAATAGACTAATTTGGAAGCTCTACTAATGACTTTGCAAAAAGGTCTAGTCTATTTGACCAACGGTGGCTAAGTGTACTGAGTACTCACCATGTGCTAGATGAGGATCTAAAATCTATACACTTCCACTCATTCAATCCTCACAGTCCATGAGCCACGTGCTATAATGCTTGTCCTCTTTTTTTTTTTTGAGACAGAGTCTCGCTCTGTCGCCCAGGCTGGAGTGCAGTGGCATGATCTCGGCTCACTGCATATGCTTGTCCTCATTTTAAGATGAGGACACTGCAGCACAAAAGGAAACTTGCCCAAGATCATGCTTTGGTAGGGCAGGGAATCAAAGCATAATCGTCTTGACTCTAAAGCTGTGCATACTCTTTTTTTGTAAAAACAATCGCAAACTTACAGAAAAGTTGGAAGCATGAAACAAAGACTTCCCCTGACCTCCAATCATTTGAGAGTAAGTTAGCAACCTGATACCCTGTCTTCCCCAAATATCTTGTGGTGTATTTTCAACGAACGAGGACGTTATCCTACAGAGCCACAATATAACCATCAAAATTAGAACAATGGGCCAGGTGCAGTGGTTCACACCTGTAACCCTAGCACTTTGGGAGGCCGAGGTGGGCAGATCACCTGAGGTCAGGGGTTCGAGACAAGCCTGGCCAACATAGTGAAGCCCCATCTCTACTAAAAATACAAAAAGTAGCTGGGCATGGTGGCACGCGCCTATAATCCCAGCTACCCAGGAGGCTGAGGCAAGAGAATCGCTTGAACCCGGGAGGTGGAGGCTGCGGTGAGCCAAGATCACGCCACTGCACTCCAGCCTGGGCAACAGAGCAAGACTCCATCTCAAAAAAAATTTTTTTTTAATGAACATTAATACATTTCATTATCTAATCTGCAGACCCCGTTCAATGTTTGCCAACTGTCCCAACGATGCCTTTCATAGCAAAAGAATTTTCTTCACAATCACACATTGCATTTAGTTGTCATGTCTCTAGTCTTTGTCAGTCTGAGATGGTTCTTCAGTTTTTTTCTTGACTTTCATGATTCCCACACTATAAAAGATTGTTAGCCAGTTATTTGGTAGACAATGTCTCCATTTGGGTTTGACATTTCTTCACACATAGACTCAGGTTAGCATCTTTGGCAGGAATATCACAGATACGAGATTGCATTCTTCTCATTGTGTCCTATCAGGGGGTGTATATTTCAGTTTTCATTTTTAATGGTGTTACTTGGATCACTAAATGAAGGTTGTGTTGACCAGCTTTCCCATTGTTTCCCTCTTTGTAATTAATAAGTGTCTTATGGGGAAGTACTTTGAAACTATGTAAATATCCTGGTACTAATTAAACTCAATTTATTCATTTATTTGGTTCTATCTTATGCAATTAAGGTTTTCTGTTTTATTTAATGGTTTATAACAAGGGTATCCAACCCCCAGGCCACAGAGAGAAAGAGAAATACATATGTGTGTATATATATATGTATATACATATATCTGACATGCAACGCAGTGCTCTGCCCTTGCTTTTTCCCACACTCGGGCTCTGCTTTCTCTTTCTCTCTCTCTTTGCTGTCCATTTAGTCATCTACTACCCTGCCCTCTGAATAGAAAGGCAGCAAGGTGCCTCAGAAAGTTCAACGCTCTGGGAGTCAAGAACTTCAGTATTTGGGTGCACTCTGCAAATAATTAGTTAGGGTAGTCAGTGGCTCTTTATAGCACTCTGTCTCATCATCTGTAAAATGACTATAATAGGTGGCAGGAACACTGTAGGAATCAAAATAGATAATCTATGTAAGAAATGCGTGTGTTTAAAAAACTCCTCCATGGTTATTCTTAATCAAAGATGGCATACTTTTCTTAGAAGTGTCATCAACCTATTTCATATCCCACTCCCTGTATTTATATCCCGATGAGGTACTACTCCTTTGTGCTACCAGGGCCTTCATAAATGATGGATGAATGAAGGGGGGCAAGACTGAAGGCAGAAAGACTACATAGAAGCCTTAGTATGATCCTCCACTCTTCTTTCTCTCACACTCCACATCTCAATCCAGTAGCTCCCTCTTCAAAATATACCCAGAATACCCAATCCAGAATCACACACACGTGAAAATTAGAAAAGTGTTTCTATGTCCACCAAAAGAGAAATGGTTGATTATATATATTGTGGTGGGGGGAGGTGGGGAGGAACATGGAAAAACATTTTAAAAAGAGTATGTATTGTGGTACATGCCTAAATGCAGCTTTAAAAAATTATATATATATGAACAAAAAGAAAAAAACAAAAAATTATATATATAAATGGAAAAAACCGTCAAGATGTAGTAAATGTAAAAAAATTATATATTAAGAACCAGAAAGATATACACACTAGTAATGTTACCAGTGGAGGGTGTCCAGGTTCTTGGCGTTTTGAACAAAGAATTGGACAAAACACACAAACAAGGCAAGGAAAAAAATGAAGCAACAAAAGCACAGATTTATTGAAAACAAAAGTACACTCCACAAGGTGGCAGCCCGCAGAGCACAGGGGCTCAACAAGCATGTGCCAGAATTTTTCTGGGGTTTAAACACCCTCTACAGGTTTCCTATTGGTCACTTGGTGTACACCCTATGTAAATGAAGTAGTGGCCCGTAATCCGCCCTAGGTTCCCTTAGGTTGCTTTGCGCAACCAGAGGCTGAAGTGAAGTTACAAAGGTTACACGCTATGCAAGCATCTGATACTTTCAAATTTTTGTCTGCCACGCAGAAAAGGTGATGGGGTTTGTAAAGGGAGTAGCCTGGCCGGGCGCGGTGGCTCACGCTTGTAATCCCAGCACTTTGGGAGGCCGAGGCGGGCGGATCACGAGGTCAGGAGATCGAGACAACGGTGAAACCCCGTCTCTACTAAAAATACAAAAAATTAGCCGGACGAGGTGGCGGGCGCCTGTAGTCCCAGCTACTCGGAGAGGCTGAGGCAGGAGAATGGCGTGAACCCGGGAGGCGGAGCTAGCAGTGAGCCGAGATCGCGCCACTGCACTCCAGCCTGGGGGACAGAGCGAGACTCCGTCTCAAAAAAAAAAAAAAAAAAAAAGGGAGTAGCCTCCAGTCCTTTCAGTGGGTCCTTGCCGTGGGTCCTTTCCTTACTTAGGTGGGGAAAGGGAAAGTTGGGGTTTTCCTTTTGATTTAGTTCTAGAAGTCAGCGTGAATCGGTTAGGTTTCCTGCCTCCAGACCCTATTCCTCTGCCTCAGTAACAGTTATTTTCTCTAGGGAGGGAGTGTAATTTCAGAGGCAAAGTATGAATATATTTTGTTAATTATTTGTATTTATCATTTATTTATTTTGAGACAATCTCGCTCTGCCGCCCAGGCTGGAGTGCAGTGGCAATTACGTCTCACTGCAGCATCGAACTCCTGGACTCAAGTGATCCTCCCGCCTCGGCCTCCCAAAGTGCAGGGATTACTGGCGTGGAGACTTCAGTTTTAAGTGAGAACGTTTTGCAGTACTTACTTAAGAAATAAAAACAACTTAGAGTGGGGGAAAAAAAAGCCACTGGATTAGATACGAGTTCTAGTCCTTAACGAAAGTCACTTAAACTCTGTTTTGGCTTCCTCGTCTGGAAGATGAAAATGGTAATATAACTGACTGAGTAGGGTTGCTGTAAGTATGAGTTAGTGTGTAAATGTTTACAATTACTCATGGCACACAGCAAGCGCCACGTTTTCTATCAGGGCTATTCTCACCTAACGCCTAAAACAGAATGGCATGCCCAGCTGGATCCAGGCCCTGGGTTCTCAGGCATTGTGATTGGTCTCAGCATATGACGCAAGCTGCTGTCAGTTAGCGAAGGGCGGAAACCAGGCGAAGAGGGCGGTCCTTTGGTACCATACTTGCGCGACTCGCTCCTCTTTTCAGGCTTAGTTACTGCGCATGCGTCTGGCCCTCTTGAGGTTCCGGCGTGCACCGCAACAGCTTCCGGCGTGCTCCGCAACAGCTTCAGGCGTGACGCAGTAGAAAAGGTGGCGTGGCTGGCGATTCGTGCCCGTGAGGGCCTTTTCTGGTGAAGCGGGGCTTAAGGGTTGCGGCTCCGGTCTCTGTCCTGAGGCTTTCAGATTGCACTCTGGGTTCCTGGACGCAAAAACTCGGAGTGGCTGCGTGATGCAGAGTGAACTGGGTCCTCTGGGGACGCGTGGGGAACGTGGCAGTCCGGAGTGCCGGCTTTGTTGCCCTTCGGAGCTCCAGTCCGTTCAGGTTCCCCAGTGAGGCCTCCTTTGAAGGGCTGGGTGCCTCTTGCTCTTCACGGTGAGAAAACACACACTCGTTTCCTAAAGCTCGATTGCGCCCTTGTGCTGAGCGGTGGGGACACGAAGACAGCACAGAAATGCTGTTTACCCTCAGCGAGCTTCCAAACTGTCGGAGTGGATAAACCCACCAGAAACAAATTACAGCGTTAGGCGGGTTAAGATGGAGCACCCTGAGAGATGTTACAGACAGAACCGGAGAGTTCACAGGATCAGGATGCTTCAAGAAGATGGGGATAGTGGCGTCATCAATCTTCATCCTGGAGTTTTTGTCTTTGATGTTGCACTCCTTGAGGACATGAAATTTTTCTTCGGCATTTCCAATACCTAGGCTCAGGTGCCCTTCCCTGGTTGGGAGGGATAGAGACCAGCTGTCTCTCGTGTTTATTATCTGTGGAAAGGATGAATTAGGTCTTGGGGACTTCAGGAGGGAAAATTTTGGTGAGCAAAGGCACTAATATGTCCCTAGACCAGGGATTCTCAACCAGCGCCCCCCTCCCAGAGCATAATTGACACTGTCTGGAGACAATTTTGTTGTCACTACTGAGGGGTGCTACTGACATCTAGTGGATGGAGGCCAGGGATGCAGCTAAACATTCTACAAGGTCCCCACCCCACTCCCTAACTCCAAGAACTCAAAAAGCGATCTGGCTCAAAATGTCAGTGTGCTGAGGTTCTGAAACCCTACCCTAGAATGACAGCGGAAATGGAGAGACAGCGGATGTTGGAGACATCTCAGCCGAAGACTAGTTTTGTCTCTTTCTTTTGAGACCATGTCCTCGCTCTGTCGCCCAGGCTGGAGTGCAGTGGCGCAATCTGGGCTCACTGCAAGCTCCGCCTCCCGGGTTCACGTTATTCTCCCGCCTCAGCCTCCGGAGTAGCTGGGACTACAGGCGCTCGCCACCATGGCCGGCTAATTTTTTGTTTTTGTATTTTTAGTAGAGACGGGGTTTCACCGTGTTAGCCAGGATGGTCTCGATCTCCTGACCTCGTGATTGGCCCGCCTCAGCCTCCCAAAGTGCTGAGATTATAGGCGTGGGCCACCTCGCCCGGCCTCATTTTGTGTTCTTTATAATGCGTAAGTATTTGATGCGCACTTGGTTAATCAGGTCTGATGAGCCCAGTCTTCCTATTATTTTTTCACCCATTCATTTGCCAGATAACTGTTTAGCACTAAACACTATTCAAGATGCTAGGATTCAGCTTTGACCTGAAAAACCTAACATTCTTGCGGGGGGTGACAGACATTAAACTTACATGTCAAGTAGTAATATATGCTATGAAGTTCCTGCAAGATGGAGTTTGTCTTACTACCACCACGTACCATTTATTTACTTCCGAGTGCCAAGCACTGAACTAGATACTTTACTAATATTTCTACTCTTTTCCTATATCCTGCAAGGTGGGTATTATTTATTTATTTATTTATTTTTTTTTTGAGAGGGAGTCTCGCTCTGTCCCCTAGGCTGAACTGCAGTGGTGCAATCTCGGCTCACTGCAACCTCGACTTCCTGGGTTTAAGCGATTCTCCTGCCTCATTCTCCCGAGTAGCTGTGATTACAGGCACCCGCCACCACGCCCTGCTAATCTTTTTTGTATTTTTAGCGAAGACAGGAGTTTCACCATGTTGGCCAGGCTGGTCTTGAACTCCTGACCTCAAGTGATCCACCCGCCTCGGCCTCCCAAAGTGTTGAGATTACAGGTGTGAGCCACCGCGCCCAGCCCTGCAAGGTGGCTGTTATTATCCTCAGATGATAAAAAGCGGATCACAGGAGTTGAATAGTTTGCCCCAAATCACTTAGTATGGATTTGAGCTTGGACTCAAACCAGATTCCCCTGAAGGATGAAGTCTGTATTATTTCCACTGGTTAACATTGTGTCCCATATACGCAGCTGGATTGCATAGCATGAGAAATCTATACCTTCTTTCCTAGGATTAAGAAAGTGAAGTAGAAACGAACCCACACTGACCTCTTTCTGTTTCCAGAGTAGAGTTTTTATCAGACCTAGCAGGAGGTGATTCTTAAGAGTTGCAGCAACTGAATTAGGAAAATAATTATAAGAGTGTGGTCATGGAAAGTGAGTAGTTCTTTTTTTTTTTTTTTTTTTTTTTTTGAGACAGAGTCTCGCTCTGTCGCCCAGGCTGGAGTGCAGTGGCACGATCTCGGCTCACTGCAAGCTCCGCCTCCCGGGTTCACGCCATTCTCCTGCCTCAGCCTCTCCGAGTAGCTGGGACTACAGGCGCCCGCCACCACGCCCGGCTAATTTTTTGCATTTTTAGTAGAGACGGGGTCTCACCACAGTCTCGATCTCCTGACCTCGTGATCCGCCCGCCTCGGCCTCCCAAAGTGCTGGGATTACAAGCGTGAGCCACCGCGCCCGGCCGAGTAGTTCTTCTATAATAGGGGATATAGCGTCTTGAAGGCCTAACTGAACTGGGTGAGCCATTAAGACATACAGGGTTTATCCTATATCTTAACTTTGACAAAGTTATGTAATGATTTTACTAATATCGAGAGTCATACAGGTTATGGGATTGGCTTGAAATCAGTTTCTGGAGGTTCAATTTCTTTTTCGTTTAGGTTTTCACGTAGATTGGCTCTTCGAATGTGTGGCAAGGTGGTGGACAGCTGTACAGTCACTCTTAATTAGTAGATGCTTGTTCAGTTGTTAGAACTTTCCGTTTTGAAGCAAAGGCTTCTCAGATTATGAAAATTATTAGTACGACTGCTGTTAATGAGATAAATGAGCCTACTGATGAGATAACATTTCATGTGGTGTATGCATCGGGTTAATCAGAGTAACATCGAGGCACACCGACAGGCCGAGGAAGTGCTATGGGGAAAAGGTTAAATTAACACCTATAAATATAATGATGAAGTGGATTTTAGCGTAGGTCTGATTAAGTATATAACCTGAAAATAGGGGGAATCAGTGGACAAAGCCTCCTATTATGGCAAATACCGCTCCTATTGATAGAACATAGTGGAAATGGGCTACACCATAATATATGTCTTGTAAAATAATGTCTAATGATGAATTAGCTAGTATAATGCTAGTTAAACCTCCTAGTGTTAATAGAAAAATGAATCCTAGGGGCTCAGAATATTGTGGGAGATCATTTGATACCACTGCTGTGCAGTGTAGCTAATCATCTAAAGACCTTGACTCCAGTAGGGATAGCAATAATTATAGTGGTGGAGGTGAAGTATTCTCGTGTGTCTACGTCCATTCCTACTGTAAATATATGGTGAGCCCATATGATAAATCCTAAGAAGCCAGTTGATATTATGGCTCGTACTATGCCCATATACTCAAATGGTTCCTTTTTTCCAGAGTAATAGGTTAAGATATGGGAGATTACCCCGAAGCCTGGTAGGATAAGGTTATAGACTTCAGGATGACCAAAAAATCAGAATAATTGTTGATACAAGATAGGGTTACCCCTGCCAGCAGGGTCAAAAAAAGTAGTATTGAGGTTATGGTCAGTTAATAGTATGACAATGCCAGCGGCTAGGACTGGGAGAGAAAGGAGGAGAAGGACTGCCATAATGAGGACTGATCAGATGAAAAGGAGTGTTTGATATTGGGATAAGGCTGGGGGTTTTATGTTAATAACTGTAATAAAGTTAATGGCCGCTAAAATAGAAGAAACAACTGCCAAGTGGAGTGAGAGGATGGTTAGATCCACAGAGGCTCCTGCTAGGTTTCTTGCTAAAGGGGGATAAACTGTCCAGCCGGTTCCAGCGCTGGCTTCTACTACTGAAGATGCAAATAGGAGTAGAAAAGATGGGGGGAGAAGTCAGTAGCTCATGTTATTTATCCGGGGGAATGCCATATCAGGGGCACCAATCATCAGAGGGACTAGCCAGTTGCCAACACCCCCAAATATGATTGGTATTACCATAAAGAAAATTATGACGAATGCATGGGCAGTAACAGTAACATCGTAAATCTGATCTTCTCCTAGCAGAGTTCCTGGTTGGCCTAATTCTGCTTGAATTAGAAGACTTAAGGCGGTGCCCACTATTCCCGCTCATGCGCCAAATACTAAATATAGTATTCTGGTGTCTTTGTGGTTAGTTGAAAACAATCAACAATTAATGAACATAAGCGGGAAAAGGGTAAAATGGCTGAGTAAGCATTAGACTGTAAGTCTTTTTTTGTTTATTTGAGACCGAGTCTTGCTCTGTCCTCAGGCTGGAGTGCAGTGGCTCCATTTCGGCTCACTGCAACCTCCGCCTCCTGGGTTCAAGCGATTCTCCTGCCTCAGCCTCCTGAGTAGCTGGGACTACAGGCACGCACCACCACGCCCAGCTAATTTTTTTATTTTTAGTAGAGACGGGGTTTCACCATGTTGGCCAGGATGGTCTCAATCTCTTGACCTTGTGATCCACACGCCTTGGCCTCCCAAAGTGCTGGGATTACAGGCGTGAGCCACTGCGCCTGGCTGGATTTATCTTTTTAATTAAGATTGGGATAAGAGCTAGTATGTTCATTTCTAGGCCTGTTCAGATGAGAAATCTATGTGAGCCTAGCATTGTGGTAAGAATTCCTGTGAAAATAGTAAGGGAAATTATAAGTTGAGCTAATGGGTTAATTAGTACAGTAAGGGTATAACTAACATTTTTGGGGTATGGGCCTGATAGCTTATTTAGCCAACCTTACTTTAGGACTTGGTGTAATGGGTAGCACAGAGAATTTTGGATTCTCAGGGGTAGAATTGGATTCTTATTTCTAGAACGAAATAAGAGGATTTAAACCTTTATTGTTGCCGGGCGCGGTGGCTCACGCTTGTAATCCCAGCACTTTGGGAGGCCGAGGCGGGCGGATCACGAGGTCAGGAGATCGAGACCACGGTGAAACCCCATCTCTACTAAAAATACAGAAAATTAGCCAGGAGTGGTGGCGGGCGCCTGTAGTCCCAGCTACTCGGAGAGGCTGAGGCAGGAGAATGGCATGAACCCGGGAGGCGGAGCTTGCAGTGAGCCGAGATTGCGCCACTGCACTCCAGCCTGGGCAACAGAGCGAGACTCCGTCTCAAAAAAAAAAATAAAAAAAAAAAAATAAACCTTTATTGTTTACTCTATCAAAGTAATTCTTTTGTCATACATATTTCCTATGTTTGGGGTGGGATGCTGGAAATTAGAATAGGCATTGAGATACATCATATGCAGAGTGCTAGTGTAAGCGGTAGGAAATCTTTTCATAGAAGATATATAAGTTGGTCATAGTGGAATCAGAGATATGCTGTTCGAATTCATAAAAACACGTTGGTTAAAGAAGGGTCTTGGTAATGAAATTTGTGGTATAGAGTTCTGGTGAATATATAGTGTGTAGTGCTCCTAGAAAAATGGTAATAGTTAAGTCATTTATTACGATAATATTCATATATTCTGCTATAAAGAAGAGGGCAAATGAACCTGCGGCATATTCGATGTTAAAGCCTGAGACTGACTCTGATTCTCCTGTGAGTTCAAAAGGGGCTCGGTTAGTTTCTGCTAGTGTGGAGATAAATCGTATTATGGCTAGGGGTTATGATGGTAGAAGCAGTCAGAGGAATTCTTACGTTGTGATAAATGCATGTCAGTTAAATGAGCCACTTATTAGTAGAACTGATAAAAGGATAATGGCTAGAGTGACTTCATATGAAATTGTCTGGGCTACAGCTTGTAATGTGCCGATTAGTGCGTAATTTGAATTAGATGCTCACCCTGATCATAGGATAGAGTAGATGGCTAGGCTTGATGTGGCTAGTATAAATAGGCCTGTATTAAAATTAATTAGAGCATCTGGTATGTGGAGGGGAGTTCACAAGAGGAGAGCGATCAAAACAGCTAGGGTTGGAGCAGTAGTATAAAGGGTAATAGACGCTGAGGGACGTAAGGGTTCTTTGACGAAAAGTTTTATTGCATCAGCGAATGGTTGAAGCAGTCCATAGGGACCTACAATGTTAGGTCCTTTGCGTAATTGTATGTAGCCTAAGAGTTTTCATTCAATGAGTGTAAGGAATACTATAGCGATTTTTTTTTTTTTTTTTTTTTTTTTTTTTGAGACGGAGTCTTGCTCTGTCTCCCAGGCGGGAGTGCAATGGCGCGATCTCGGCTCACTGCAAGCTCCGCCTCCCGGGTTCATGCCATTCTCCTGCCTCAGCCTCCCTAGTAGCTGGGACTACAGGCGCCCGCCAACACGTCCGGCTCATTTTTTGTATTTTTAGTAGAGATGGGGTTTCACCGTGTTAGCCAGGATGGTCTCGATCTCCTGACCTCGTGATCCGCCCGCCTCGGCCTCCCAAAGTACTGGGATTACAGGCTTGAGCCACCGCGCCCGGCCTACTATAGCGATTAAAGTGGTAATAATAAGTAGGAGAAGATTGATTATAGGCATATTGTTAAGAAGAGGAGTTGAACCTCTGATTTTAAAGTTTTAGGTTTTAGGTAATTGCCGGGCTCTGCCATCTTAAACACTGTTCTTGGGTAGGGTGTGTGATGATTTGTTAGATTGAGACAGCATCATTTATGGGGGCAAGGGTGCTTTGTGAAGTGGGCCCTGTTTCTCTTGTCCTTTTGTACTAGGAGAATTGTTAAGTAGTTAGAAACTGACCTGGATTACTCCGATCTGAACTGAGATCACGTGGGACTTTAATCGTTGAAAAAATGAACCCTTAATAGCGGCTACACCATTAGGATGTCCTGATCCAGCATTGAAGCTGTAACCCCTGTTGTTGATATGGACCCTAGAATAGGATTGTGCCGTTATCCCTAGGATAACTTATTCCGTTGATCAAATTATTGGGTCAGTGTGTGTTAACTAGCTTAGACTAGTGTGGTCTTAGTTTAGGTTGTTTGGAGGTTGAATTATGCTCTGAAATAAAAAAAAATTATTTTTTTATTTTTTATTTATTTAAAGACAGAGTCTGGCGCTGGTGCCAGGCTGGAGTGCAGTGGCACGATCTTGGCTCACTGCTATCTCCACCTCCCAGGTTAAAGCCATTCTCCTGCCTCAGCCTCCTGAGTAGCTGGGATTACAGGCGCGTACTACCACACCCAGCTAATTTTTGTATTTTCAGTAGAGACAGGATTTCACCATGTTGGCCAGGATGGTCTCGATCTCCTGACCTCGTGATCTGCCTGCCTCAGCCTCCCAAAGTGCTGGGATTACAGGCGTGAGCCACCACACTGGGCACCCCAACCAAAATTTTTAACGCAGAGATAGTAGGCTAGGGCCTGTAGGCTTTTTTTGAGTTTCTATTTGCATTAATGAATTGAAGCTCTATAAGGTCTTCTCCTCTTATTTGTTTATACTGCCTCTTCATGGATAGGTCAACTTCACTGATTGAAAGTAAGAGACAGCTGAACCCTTGTGTGGACATTCATACAAGTCCCTATTTAGGGAACAAGTGATTATGCTACCTTTACAATGTCAGGATACCGCAGCTGTTCAACATATGTCACTGGACAGGCGGTGCCTCTAATACTGGTAATGCCAGAGGTGATGTTTTTGGTAAACAGGTGGGGTAAGATTTCCCGAGTTCCTTATACTTTTTGTAATCTTTCCTTAGAGCATACCTGTGTTGGATTAATGGTATAAATAATAGGGTATTTATTCTTTATTAATATTAGGCTGTTAACTGTCTGGATTCTGGTTTGATGTCAGCTTATGCAATGGAGAATGTCTTCATGTTACTAATATTAACATTATTGCTTCTATTAAGTAATAGATTAATGTAATGTTAGGAGTTCAATAGAGTGATTAGGATTTAAAATAATTGGATGTTGGGCTTGAAAGCTTTCTTTTTTTCTTTTTTTTTTTTTTTGAGACGGAGTTTCGCTTTTGTTGTCCAGGCTGGAGTGCAGTGGCACAATCTTGGCTCACTGCAACCTCCGACTCCCGGGTTCAAGCGATTCTCCTGCCTCAGTCTCCCGAGTAGCTGGGATCACAGGCATGCACCACCATGCCTGGCTAATTTTGTATTTTTAGTAGAGATGGAGTTTCTCCATGTTGGTCAGGCTGGTTTCAATCTCCCGACCTCAGGTGATCTGCCCACCTCGGCCTCCCAAAGTGCTGGGATTACAGGCGTGAGCCACTGCACCTGGCCTTCAATGCTTTCTTAATTGGTGGCTGCTTTTGGGCCAACTATGGTGGTATTATTTTTTACTCTCTGGAGGAAGGTTATTTCTTAGGGTCTAAACAGCTGTCCCAAAGAGGGACAATATTAAGGATGGGAGATTTGTCTCCTGTAAAATGCATCCTTTCTCCTCTGCAGGTTATGTTCACCTGGTCCTACTCTGAATGAGAGTCTCCTGGTTCTTGAAAGGCCTGCTCTGTGATGGAGGGATTGCAATGCCCAGCAAGGTGTGGGCACTTTAGTTAAGTCCTCAGTGTCTGAATCACACCTCTCCCCCAAACAGATCAATACAGCTGGCTTTCTGCTCGAGAGACCGCCAGAGGCCAGGCGCGGTGGCTTACGCCTGTAATCCCAGCACTTTGGGAGGCCCAGGCAGGTGGATCATGAGATCAGGAGTTTGAGACCAGCCTGACCAACATGGTGAAACCCTGTCTCTACTGAAAATACAAAAATTAGCCTGCTGTGGGTGGCGCATGCCTGTAATCCCAGCTACTCAGGAGGCTGAAGCAGAAGAATCGCTTGAACCCGGGAGGCGGAGTTGCAGTGAGCCGACATCGCACCGCTATACTCCAGCCTGGGTGAGAGTGAGACTCCATCTCAAAAAAAAAAAAAAAAAGAGAGAGAGGGAGGGGGCCAAAGTGGGACCAGCTTGGGGCTGGGTACTATGCTGCACGGTGTGACAGAGCTGTGGATCTGGGGTGGGAGCAGCCACAGACCTTCCTGCACTGCCCTAAGCCAACAGGACCCTGATGTGCTCTGTGTCCCTGGCAGCTGTGGTGCTGAGACCTTGACTGCTCTTTTTTTTTTTTTTTTTTTTCCCTCTTTCCAGCTTTTATTTTAGGTTCGGGGGTAAATGTGCAGGTTTGTTACACGGGTAAATTCCATGTCGAGGGGGTTTGGTTTACAGATTATTTTGTCACCCAGGTAATGAGCATAGTACCCAATAGGTAGTTTTCCAGTCCTCACCCTCCTCCCACTCTCTCCCCTCTAGTAGGCCCCAGGGTCTGTTGTTCCCCTCTTTGTATCCGTGTGTGTTTGTAAGCTACCGGTTACAAGTGAGAACACGTGGTATTTGGGTTTCTCTTCCAGTGTTAATTTGCTTAAAATAATGGCCTCCAGCTCCATCCATGTTGGTGCAAAGGACATGATTTAATTCTTTTTTATGGCGGTGTAGTATCCCATGGTGTATATGTATGACATTTTCTTTATCTACTTCACCATTGATGGGCATCTAGATTGATTCCATGTCTTTGTTATTGTGTATAGCGCTGCATTGAACATATGTGTGCATGTATCTTTTTGGTAGAATGAGTATTCCTTTGGCTGTATGCCCAGTAATGGCATTGCTGGGTTGAATGGTAGCTCTAAGTTCTTTGAGAAATCTCCAAACTGATTTCCACAGTGGCTGAACTAATTTACATTCCCACCAGCAGTGTGTAAGCATTCCCTTTTCTCTGCATCCTCACCAGCATCTGTTATTTTTTGACATTTTAGTAATAGCCATTCTGACTGCTGTGAGATGGTATCTCATTGGGATTTTGATTTGCATTTCTCTTATGATTAGTGACGAGTATTTTTTCACGTGCTTCTTGGCCACATGAATGTCTGACTGCTCTTCTAATTCTGTTCTGCTCAGCTGCACCTGCCCCGTTCCACGTTCAAGTGTTTAGCTCTGGCTTTCAGGAATCTCTGTTACCATACCTCTGCTGTCGGAGCCCATGCAGGGATTTCTGAAGGGGTGAGGTAGGGTGTCAGTGATAGGGTTTTTCTTCTCTGGGATTATGGGGGGAGTTGCCAAGCCCCTATTAAGAGCCAATGAAGCCCCCTTCCTCAGGGACTTTCCCAAGAGAAGAGCCAGAGCTCATACTCAGGACCATTCAGACCATAAGGCCTTATAGAGGAACCCAGTGACTCCAAGAAATGGTGAGACACAAAAGAGTCTCAGGCTGGAAGGGGAAGAATCCAGGGATGAGAGCTCATCAGTGCCTGTGACATCATAGACATGACCATACAGTTCTGTCATGACCAGAATTGGGAGAAAGAAGCAGGTGAAATGGTGGTGCAGCTGCCAGACTGAGACATCTCATTTCCTTATCTAAGCTTTGTCATGTCCTCCAGTCCTCCCTTCAGAAAGGCCCATATTCCATGATAGCCCCTAGAAGGGTCATGTTTTGGTGTTTTGCACAGAACTCTTTGGGTTTCTCCATTAACTTAGCTACTGTGCCCAGCAGCCACCAGAGGCCCCCAAAGAAGAAACCAGCAGGGGATCTGGCTGCCTGGGTTCCTCGGGGGTGATCTCACCATCGGGGTGGGTGAGACCACCACAGCCACACTATGAAAGTTTCAGAGTTTTCACTACTTACAGATCCTCAAGGTAGGCAGGGTGACCAGAGAGAGGCAGTCCTCAGTTCCAGGTCTTATGTAGTAACAGCAGCTGCACACTTGTGGGAGAGGACTTCTGTTAAAGGCTTATTTGGGGGTAGGATGTCCTAATTTCATGGAATTACTTTCCACTGAGTCCTTCAACCACTTTTAGCAGCAAAGGTAGTTGAGCAGTTTGGCATGAAGCTGGAGTTAAAACAGGGCTCTGCAGAGGGACTTCTTGTCTATCTTGGTCAGCCCTTGCCCGGCAACAATCAACTGTGGTTTCTTCATTACTCCTCAGACACTTGGGACATCCATGGTGACCTATTGGCACCCAAGGAAGAGAACCTGATTTTAATTTGGACTGATAAGCAAGTTTTCTGAACAGGTTTATAGGGGTTAGTTTAGTCTGGACAGAGTGAGCCTGAATCAAAAGATACTGTTAATACCAGAGGACTAGAAGATCCCATGTGGATATGTCAGGTGGCTTAGCCATTGAGAAAGAATGACAGTAGAGCTGAAATGGTCCAGAGCCCAGGTATTCAACAAAGGCTAAGAGCCAAGGTGAGAGGGCAAAGGGAAGGTGTGGAGGAACGGGTGAAGCCCCACTGTGTGCTTGGCCAGCCCCACAGAGCTCTCTGCTGGTGCTTGGGGGTATGAATTCTACTTCTGACATGTCAATTTATGTCACCATCTCCGGTGCGTGGGTCTAAAGTCTTGACTTGTAAAAGAAAAAAAAACAAAAAACAACTGGGGATTCCAACAGACACTACCTTCATGGTAGGTAAGCAGGGCTGGGTAACAAGTGAGATCTCTCATTCCTTCCTTCCTTCCTTCTCTCTCCCCTTTTCTTTTTTCTTCCTTCCTTCCTTCCTTCCCTCCCTCTCTCTTTTCTTTCCTTCCTTCCTTCCCCTCCCTCCCTCCCTTGCCTCCTTCCTTCCTTCTTTCCTTCCTCTCCCTCTTTTCCTTCCTCCCTTCCTCCCTCCCTCCCTTCCTTCCTCCCTTCCTTTCCTTTCTTTCCTTTCTTTCTGACAGACTCTTACTCTGTCCCCAGGCTGGAGTGCAGTGGCGTGATAGCTCACCGCAACCTCCGCCTCCCAGATTCAAGTGATTCTCCTGCCTCAGCCTCCTGAGTAGCTGGAATTACAGGCGCACGCCAACAGGCCCAGCTAATTTTTGTATTTTTAGTAGAGATGGGGTTTCACCATGTTGATCAGGCTGGTCTCGAACTCCTGACCCCAGGTGATCTGCCTGCCTTGGCCTCCCAAAGTGGTGGGATTACAGGCTTGAGCCATCACGCCTAGCTCTTTCTTTCTTTTTAAATGGGTCTCTTTTTGCCTTTTCTACCTTTAGACTGTAAAAACTGAGTGAAAGTGAAATGGAAGTAATGACAGGTTTTGCAATTGATTTGACCTATGTTCAAAATCTAGCTCCTCTCCCTTGGAGCAGTGACCAGGTCTTCCATATCTCTCTTTGCTTGGCACATTATAAACATACCTGGGCAAAATAAATATCAGTTTTATCATACTGTATTTAATGAACAAATGAACTCACTGACCGACTGAAGAATATGGTGTTGGGAGAGTTGTAGATGTAGCCATCAGTAATGCCTGTTTGACGTTGTTTGGTGCTTGTTTATCCTGCCTAGTAAAACTCAAGACATATCCAGTAATAGCTGGCATATATAAAGCTTTTACAGTGTGATAGGTTACATGTAAATGGCTTCCACACATGAAAGCACTTAACCCGTTAAACCCCTCTGAGAGGTAGACATTGTCATCACTGACTGTAAGATGAAGAGGCTGGGCTCAGAAAGGTTAAGTACTTGTGTACTTACTTACATAAGTATCCAAGAACACACAGCAATAGGTTATAACAAAATTAGAAGTTAAACCTGGTTTGTGTCACTCCAAAGCCCTCACTACGGCACCATCCTAACACTTTTTCGTGGAATCTGCAGAGCTGGAGGTTCATTCGTTGTCTGATACTGACCTTAGGCCCCAGTGTCCTCTATCTCTAAGAAAGGGGTTCATGTCTCTCAAACAGGCATAAGCACACAGAAGCACTTGGAAAACTGCCCCAGACTGACAAATCAGAATCTCTGGTGGTGGCATCTAGGAATCCTCATTTAAAAAGAGAAATTACAGATGAGGGAAAAATGTCCAGCTCTTTCACTTAGTCACTGTGCAAGTTACCTAACCTCGGAGAGCAGGTATGAATTGGGGCTACCAGGAAACCAAGACTTTACTTACAAATCTCCATAAATCTTAAATCTATGAAAAACTCCAGACTTGCCCCTGGAACAGTCAACTGTAAGGGTAGTGGCTGAGCTGCTGCAGGAGCACAGCTTCCTCCAGATGCCGCACAGGTCAACACCAAGTTCACAGCTTTCAGGCTGACTACCATGGGGAATGGTGGGGCCACTTGCTAGAGTCCCATATTCTCTGTAAGTGAAGAACACTCAGTCCTTCTCTTGGTCTCTACCCAGAAACCAAGTTATGGTTGAGTCTATTTCTAGGACTGCGAGGAGCCAAGGATTCTGCCTGTGATGAAGTGAGCTATGAAACGGGTGCGTTTTTATGCCAGGATCCCAGAAGTTCTGGGCTGTTCCCAGACTGAACTCACAAGAGAAGCAGCAGAGAGGTAGCAAGAGGAAAGGAGAATGAGGCGACCAGCTCTTGTTTGGCTCTGACCGTCTAACAGCCACTGTCAGCTGAGGAGCCATGGTAGAACTGTGGACCAGTGATGGCCTGTAGGCTCTGCCCAACTTCTCTGGGTTGTAGCGAGACGATTGATCCAGTCTACAGGGACTGGTTAGGAATCTTTGGAAAAAAGGAATAGTGTCAATTGAAAAAAAATCATATCAACTAGTTAAAATGTTTCAGTGAGGGAAGGAGGTATGGAAACAGTGTAGAGCCCACTGTGTAACTTACCAGGGAATGACCTGGTTTTTTTAATGGGCCTCTGAAGGGCTGCACCAATCCTGGAGGGTAATATTAGACATAAGAGGAAATCTGTAGACTTGGGGTGTTGCCTTTTGTACAACCTAGCTGAAATACATTCTGAAGTTGTTAGTGTGGTATTGGGCTCGTTAAGCAATGGAAAGTCAAATGGTGAGGGCCTGTGGTCAATTGACTGAGAGAAACAGCCCTGAGCTGTCATTCTGAGCGTACCCTCCAGGTGGAAGGTATGCACTAGGGTGCTAAAGAAACAAAGACCTTCCTCACAATCCTTGATAAACAGCAGTTTAGTGAAAATACCTGATCTGTTACTGATAATGCAAGGTGCCCAAAACAATAGCTGTGCAGCCTGAGGAGCTGGGTTACTTGCACATCCAGAGCTGTGTCACAGCAAGTTGAAGTGTCTCTAGATGAACGTCACAAGGAGAGCAGCAGCCATGTGCCAAAGCCCTGTCCCCTCCATGAAGAAATGGACCAGAGGACACTGAGGAGCCAACATGGCTGGACTCCTAGCCCCCAAGACCCAGCCCAAAAGCTAAGTGGTAGTAAACATTCTCTCCTAGAAGAGTTACATAAAAGACTTGGTAAGAAGAGAGCCCTCTGCGCCCTGGGAAACCTGGATTATAATTCTGTCTTTACTGTGGATTGAGCCACAAGACTGTTGTGTGCCCATCCTTCCTCCCTCTAAAATGTATTTCCATTTCTAGAAGAGGGATGATAATCTACTCTCCCTCTCAAAGATACCACTGAGAGGGCCTGCTTTCCATCTGGGGTTGTATCTCTCCCTTCTTTCTGTGAATTACTTTTCCCTCTCTGACCTCCACTTATTTGAGTTTCACCCATTGACCCAGATAATGATAGGAAAGCCCTAGAATAGACATAGATGAGAACTCTCTCCTTCACCTCCATAACTAATCACCACTACCTTATGTTGAATATGCACCCAAAATGTACAAAACCCATCCACTTTTTTCTGTATCCACTGCCAGCACTAGACTAGACAACTCTAGACCTCAGAGCTAAGAAAGTCTTATCTGGTCTCTTTGCTAGTACTTTTTTTTTTTTGAGATGGAGTCTCACTCTGTTGCCCAGGCTGGAATATAGTGGCCCAATCTCGGCTCACCGCAAGCTCTGCCTCCCGGGTTCACGTCATTCTTCTGCCTCAGCCTCCCAAGTAGCTGGGACTACAGGCACCTGCCACCACACCCGGCCAATTTTTTGTATTTTTAGTAGAGACGGGTTTCACCATGTTAGCCAGGGTGGTCTCGATCTCCTGACCTCATGATCCGCCCGCCTCAGCCTCGCCAAGTGCTGGGATTACAGTCATGAGCCACCGCGCCTGGCCCGTTGCTAGCACTTTTAGCCCTTCTGACCTATTCTCCACACAGCAGCCAGAAGAAGAGAATTGTGTCATTCCCTGCCTAATTATTGTGGCTTCCCATTATACTTATCATAAAATCCAAACTCTTAGCATCACATGTGATAATAAACTCTAGTCAGGAAAACAGAAAGCATTCTTGATGTTTCAAAGAGGGGACTTAATGTAAAGAATTTGTAAAGTGGGTGTGGTAGAATTGAAAAAAAGTGTAAAGGGAAAACTACAGTGACAGAGACAGTAACGGTAGGAAACAGCTACCACACATGGGGTCTGGATAGAGAAAGGGATAGGTTTACCAGAACTTGGAAGCTTGGAAGAGAGGCCCCGCAGAGCTGGGACTTGGATTTGGCGAGGGTGCTGGGGGTTGGGAGCTGGGCAGTGTTGCCTGACTGGTGCTGATACCTCTGAAGAGTCTAATGAGGCTGCCTCTGGAAGAAGCTTTGTTCACTGCTTTTCTTTCCCCCCTTAACGTGGGGAATCTTGCACGCTGGAGTGCAATGGCGTGATCTTGGCTTACTGTAACTTATGCCTCCTGGGCTCAAGCCATCCCCCCACCTCAGCCTCTTGAATAGCTGCAAGCACGTACCACCACTTCAGGCTATTTTTTTATATCTTTTTGTAGAGATGGGGCTTTGCCATGTTGCCCAGGCTGGTCTCAAACTCCTGAGCTCAAGCAATCCACCTGCCTCAGCCTCCCAAAGTGCTGGGATGACAGGTGTGAGCCACCACCCCTGGCCCTGTTCACTGCTTTATATTTGGCTCCAGTACCTCATATAGGCAATCACATGTTTCCGGAATAAATGAATGGATTCTCCCAACCCTTACCTGTCTACTTCAGGTCATCTAGAGTGGCTGACAGGCATGGATTGGAAACTCTAAAGGTACTTGTTTTCATTTTTCTGCCCAGCCAACTAGAGGACAAAGCAGCCTGGAGGGCAGAGGCAACCTAAACATGCAAGGAGTTCAACAGTTGTACCCCCATTTACCTGGTCACGGTAGGCCCAGGAATGGGAGGAGCCTACTAGTGAGGCCACAAAAGTGTCTCAATTTCCTTATCTCTTCCTTTGACTTGCACTGGCTCTCATTTATCCAACCACCTTCTCTGAGCTGATAATCCAAAGCCCATCAGTAATTAGTCCACTCCTGTCTCCCCTTCTCCACCATGAATCACCAATGAAGTCATGGTGTCCCAAATAGGTTACATTCCAGCCCACCTCTTTGTTGAGGCCCTTTGAAGATGTTTTTTTCTGAGTTGAGCAGAGGCTGTGAAATATGTGACTTTCGGAGCTGTCCTGCAGAGCTTCTCCTTAGGGGCATGGTCAAGGACAGCGAATGCAGAGAGAAGCAGTGGCCCAGGCAGAGCTCAATAAAGAAACAAAAGTATATTCTCCTCTTCTGCCTTTGCTTCTCCTTCGTCCCCTTAAATTCTCATTTTCTTCTGGCTTTGAGGTAGAAAGCACATTCTCCTTTGCTCATATTTAACTTTTCTCACTTAGAAAAAAAGTGAAGCTTGCTGCCAGCACTCATTTAATTTCATATAAACATGCTCTCTGAGGGTGAAGCAAATGTGACTGATTTTCAGTGTGAAAATAAAATATAAAAACTGTTCTTGGAGTTATTTCTAAACAGAAATAACATTGGAATTGCCTGAATCATCAGAATTCTTTCAGAAAAATCAGATTCATCGAATAGATCTTTGGCCTACAACTGTTAGAGAATGATGTTAACATCATATGTAAGAATGCTATGTTTTCTAGGATTTGACATTTTCAGCGATCGAAAATTACTGTATTTCGTAAAAGGAAATACCACTACTAAATGCTGCAAATAGAATGATGTCTTTTGTTTCCAAAGTTGATATACTAGAGCAGTGCGAAAATAATAAAAGCGAGATGGCCAGGAGCAGTGTCTCACACCTGTAATCCCAACACTTTGGGAGGCTGAGGCAGGAGGATCACTTGAGGCCAGTTCAAGACCAGCCTGGTCAACATGATGAAACCCTGTTAGTCGGGCATGGTGTTGCAGGCCTGTAGTCACAGCTACTTGGGAGGCTGAGGCTCGAGAATTGCTTTAACCTGGAATGCAGAGGTTGCAGTGACCTGAGATCACACCACTGCACTCCAGTCTGGGTGACAGAGAGAGAACCTGTCTCAAAAAATAATAAAAGCAAGCTATTTTGTGGCAAAGTTATTTCAGGGTAAACACTGCAGCTCCAAGTGCTGCTGGCAAGTATTCTCGGGGCAAATGCTTAACTTTTCAAAAAGCTCAAGAGACCATGATGCTTGTTTTTCACCATACCTTAGAAAATGTCCTACTACCTTGTGTGCACCAGCCAACAACCATAGACAAATGTACCTATCTTCTACCACTTTTTATCCATGGCAATTTCATAAAAGTTTAACTATCTGTGACTCATCGTAGATGAATTTTAAGTTTGGTTCCTAGTGTTTCTCATATCCATCCTTCCTTTCACCTACCATTCTCATCTGCTAAAGTCTTCAGGAGTCAGAATCTCTTGGTGAACCTTGTTTTTCCCTTGTTTCTATGATCTTCCCTCTCATGATGGCACAAACCCTTCCCAACCCAATTCATTTCCTCTTCTCCATTTCCTACCCCTATTCCTTCTCTGCATGTCCTACTGCCCTGAAACAGACTCTACATTTATATACATCATTTTCAGGACCCTACAGGCTTCTGCATGAGTATAGTTTCTGATGGAGAAAATTACAACCAAAGGCCAAGGAAGTGGAGGGAGAAACAACTTTATTTTCATCAGAAATTAGTAATGTTTATAAATTTGTTTATAGTAGTTTGTAAATTATTATCAGAAATAGTAATGTCTATAAACCACTTACTTTAAGAGACAATCGGCAACTATGACGAGGGCAATAATAAAAGGAGAAATCTTTTAAAAAATTAACCTGGATGTTATGCTTGCTCTAAGGTTAAGTCACTTAGGGAAAAAGATTCAGTATTATCCAATGGCTTAACCCTCCTTCCTTCTTTCTGTTCGCTTTTTGGTGGTGGCTGGGTTAGAAAGAGTAGTGTCTTCTGCCCTGAAGGTAGCAGTATTATGGTGGGTGCCTAGAGGTCAATTATTGGTTTAGAAGAGATTCAGGCCCTTAATTTTTACATGTGCTTCCCAGGAAAAGAGACACTTTCTTTCTCAGCCCTGTGTGAGGACTATGTTAGCCCAGAAAGTGTTCTTGGACCACTGGGTGCCCATTCTCAGTGCTAGGAACAGGAAGACCCTGGTTTCCTGGTAGAATTTATGGATCCTACAGCTTTCTCTCCATCAAAACTTTAAGTCACAGGAAGATAGGACTCTGGAGTCACAGGCACAGCCAGGAGAGGTCAGCGTCCTTATGCTGACTCCTGGTCCTAGACATGGGTCTTAAGATCCAGTAGTCAGTAGGTCTGTTGCAAAGTCAGGGACTGGCGAAATCTCTCCACAGCAGAAGAAAGCTCATACATGCTGACCTGAGGAACTTAATCTGACAGTCTTCCTACACACTCATAACACATCTCTTCCTTCCTGTGATGACAGTACTGCTTTCATGTGTACCGTCTGATGATGGGTGAGGGCAGAGCTCTTAGTGAAGCCTCTCTCACAGTGAGAACACCTGTGAGGCTTTTCACCAGTGTGGGTTTTTCGGTGGGCAGTGAAGTGGGAGTTATTGTTGAAGCTTTTCCCACACTCTGCACACTTGTATGGGCTCTCCCCAGTGTGGATGCGCCGGTGAGCACTGAACTGGGAACTGTTGTTGAATCTCTTTCCGCAGACAATGCACTGGTAAGGCTTCTCCCCCGTATGGGTCCTCTGGTGGACAATGAGGCTGGAGCTCTGGTTGAAGCTTTTCCCACATTGCCCACACTGATAGGGCCTCTCCCCTGTGTGAGTTCGTAGGTGGGCAGTGAGGTTGGAGCGCTCACTAAAGCCTTTCCCGCACTCACTGCACTTGTGAGGCTTCTCGCCTGTGTGGATTCTCTGATGCCGAACAAGGTAAGAACTTCGGCTAAAGGTTTTCCCACATTCGGGACATCGAGATACTTTTTCCAGTTCAAGGGCTGGCTTGTGGGGAGAGTGCACACTCTGAAAGCAGTTTTTCCCACAGAGGATACGTGTACAGGCTTTGTCCCTGGCACAAAAACTCTGGTGACTCATCTTCTCCTGGGATGCAGTTTTCTCCTCACTCTCCCCTGGAGAATTTCTACATTGCCTTCTTGATGTTGGCTCACTCTCCAAGCCTTTTTGTAGCTCAGAGTGCCAATAAACTACTCTGGACTTTCTCTGTAAAGCCTTGTTTATTTCTACTTCCTCTGAATCATCCCATTTTAGATTTTCTTTTTTAATCTCATTCTTGATCTCAAAACCTGAAAAAAAAAAAACCCACAGAAATACAATGGACTATAGAGAAGGAAAACAATGGAATGCAAAGTTATAACTATACTACATAGAAGAAATATCTAATTGAAATTCTTCATGTGATTAAGTCTCCTGCTAATTAATAGCTTTTTATTTTCTAATTGTAATATTTTTGAGCTCCAAATTATTACAGGAAAATTATGCCCTAAACTCCCAACTTTTCTCCTATCTTTTTTCGGATGTTCTGACACAATGACAAACTGAGGCAAGACATTAAGCTCTATGTCATCTGCCAGTCTGTTTATAGGTGTACCCTCAATTCTTGAATGTTCTAACTTCTAGCAGCAGAATAACAAAAGGCAACCCTGGGCTTGGCCAGCTCAAACAGGAAGAAAGCAAGGTGCTAAGTACCCAGCTAGCATAGGCTCAGGCTGTGAAAGGCAAGGCCATGCTAGAGGAGGAGGGAGAAGATGGACCTGGTCTGGAGGCCTAACCAGCAGTCTGACAATGCATAGTGAAACTCCATGGGAAAAGATGACATGAACTTAGTTGAAAGAGGTTGGCAAATGCAAAATCAGGGCTGTGAAATGCAAGGAAAATAATCTTTTAACTCCATGAAAACCAAAACTTGGATAGGGTCACACATCAAGATGATGATGATGCCAGGATCAGTGACAGCTCCTACTCAACTGCTAGGCTAATGGCCTCTAAAGTGGACTTTGCCATCCTTTGACCATCAGCGCCAAGGGAGTCTTACCAAATCTGTTTGGGAACAGCACTGGCAGGTCAAGTTTCCTGACTTCCTGGCCAGGATTCCTGAAGTCCTTTTCATCCCTGTCTGCACCACCCACAGTGCCATCTTCTACCTCCGTGGGTTCCCCATTCTGGTGATTCAGCTCTCTAGCCTCAATATCACTTCCTTCTTGGCCAGGAACAGCATCGCTTGCCATAGGAGGTGCAGAGGCCCAGGAGCTCGAAAGAGCATCCATTTCCTCATAAAAGATACAAGGCTCGGGCACACGGCTTCCCCTCACTTTGCGGTAACTCAACGGTAGGCTTTTGAACTTGGTGCGACACTGTTCTGGGGTCTGCAGAAAACCCTGCTCCCAGAGTCCTTCCGCCATGGCCCTGTAGATCTGGCTATTCTGCTGACAGGTCTGGAGTTTTCCATAAAATTGAGAACTACTAAGAATAGCCAGGAGTGTCTTGGTCTTTTCATAGCCCCAGGGGACACCTGTTGCTGGGGGACAAAGAATAGGTCAATCAGATCTGTCAGTTAGATCATGGAGGACTGTACATACTGCAGTGCGCGGTTTTGGCAGCTTAAAAAGTTACATCCTAGGCTGGGCGCGGTGGCTCACACCTGTAATCCCAGCACTTTGGGAGGCCAAGGCGGGCAGATCACGAGGTCAAGAGATCGAGACCATCCTGGCCAACATGATGAAATCCCATCTCTACTAAAAATCCAAAAAAAAGTAGCTGGGTGTAGTGCCGTGCGCCTGTAGTCTCAGCTACTCGGGAGGCTGAGGAAGAAGAATCACTTGAACCCAGGAGGCAGAGGTTGTAGTGAGCTGAGATTGTGCCACTGCACTCCAGCCTGATGACAGAGAGAGAATTCCATGCTCATGGGTAGGAAGAATCAATATCATGAAAATGGCCATACTGCCCAAGGTAATTTATAGATTCAATGCTATCCCCATCAAGCTACCAATGACTTTCTTCACAGAATTGGAAAAAACTACTTTAAAGTTTATACGGAACCAAAAAAGAGCCCGCATTGCCAAGTCAATCCTAAGCCAAAAGAACAAAGCTGGAGGCATCACGCTACCTGACTTCAAACTATACGACAAGGCTACAGTAACCAAAACAGCATGGTACTGGTACAATAATAGAGATATAGACCAATGGAACAGAACAGAGCCCTCAGAAATAATGCTGCATATCTACAACCATCTGATCTTTGACAAACCTGACAAAACAAGAAATGGGAAAAGGATTCCCTATTTAATAAATGGTGCTGGGAAGACTGGCTAGCCATATGTAGAAAGCTGAAACTGGATCCCTTCCTTACACCTTACACAAAAATTAATTCAAGATGGATTAAAGACTTAAACGTTAGACCTAAAACCATAAAAACCGTAGAAGAAAACCTAGGGACTACCATTCAGGACATAGGCATGGGCAAGGACTTCATGTCTAAAACACCAAAAGCAATGGCAACAAAAGCCAAAATTGACAAATGGGATCTAATTAAACCAAGGAGCTTCTGCATGGCAAAAGAAACTACCATCAGAGTGAACAGGCAACCTACAGAATGGGAGAAAATTTTTGCAATCTACTCATCTGACAAAGGGCTAATATCCAGAATCTACAATGAACTCCAACAAATTTACAAGAAAAAAGCAACCCCATCAAAAAGTGGGCAAAGGATATGAACAGACACTTCTCAAAAGAAGACATTTATGCAGCCAAAAGACACATGAAAAAATGCTCATCATCACTGGGCATCAGAGAAATGCCAAATCAAAACCACAATGAGATACCATCTCACACCAGTTAGAATGGTGATCATTAAAAAGTCAGGAAACAACAGGTGCTGGAGAGGATGTGGAGAAACAGAACACTTTTACACTGTTGGTGGGACTGTAAACTAGTTCAACCATTGTGGAAGTCAGTGTGGCGATTCCTCAGGGATCTAGAACTAGAAATACCATTTAACCCAGCAGTCCCATTACTGGGTATATACCCAAAGGATTATAAATCATGCTGCTGTAAAGACACATGCATATGAATGTTTATTGCAGCACTATTCATTCACAACAGCAAAGACTTGGAACCAAGCCAAATGTCCAACAATGATAGACTGGATTAAGAAAATGTGGCACATATACACCATGGAATACTATGCAACCATAAAAACTGATGAGTTCATGTCCTTTGTAGGGACATGGATGAAGCTGGAAACCATCATTCTCAGCAAACTATCACAAGGACAAAAAACCAAACACCGCATGTTCTCACTCATAGGTGGGAATTGAACAGTGAGAACATATGGACACAGGATGGGGAACATCACACTCCGGGAACTGTTGTGGGGTGAGGAGAGTGGGGAGGGATAGCATTTGGAGATATACCTAATGTTAAATGACGAGTTACTGGGTGCAGCACACCAACATGGCACATGTATACATATGTAACTAACCTACATGTTGTGCACATGTACTCTAAAACTTAAAGTATATAAAAAAAAAAAGAAGTTACATCCTGGTTTCTCAAACTGTGCTACAACTGGCTATTGTTATTTCTAGGAAGAAACCTCACTGTGGCTTTTTGTCTAAAACATGAAAACTTTTAGTATAATACAAAAGACATTCCCTCCACTGAGAAGGACTTGTAGGGTTATTTACTAAAGCTGCCTTTTTAATTTATCTTTAATTATCCTCAATCCTACTCATTTCTCCTGGAGAGGTGGCTGGCAATAAGGGTAGTGGCTTGCCTGCCTTGACAGTTGTGGGACTTCCTGATGGCGGCCACATAAGAGGACACAGTGAAAGGTGATACTCAAGGAAAGCAAAGATTCAGGGGACAGAGGAGCTGGTTGTAAGGATATATCTGCCTGTTCCCTCCCTGATACAGGAATACCTCCTCATCCAGCCGATCTCTATCTGTTTATATGTCTTGTCATCCTTGTAGATACAGGAAACTAAATGACAGCAGTTAACACACCAAGGTAAGAATGAGTAGTAAACACCTGGGAAGAGCAGTTCAGGATGGCTGGCTACTAAAGAACCCTTACCACACACACCTGCTGCCCATCTGGGCCAGTTCATGAGGACCGATTTGACTAGAGCTGTCCCAGCAAGTGCATTCCAACATCTGGTCATGATGCTCTGAAGGGCACCAGCCTCTTCTTGTCACCCCCTCTACTCCACGCTGAACCACCATCACCTCATGCCTGGATCACTGCCATAGCCTATCTGGTCTTCTTGCTTCCACTCTGGACCTTCTACGGTCTACTTTCAACCCAACAGCCAGAGGGAGTCCCCTCCTTTGTTATTCAATGTAACTAACACTGAGTGCCTACAATGCCAGTTTCTGAGAAATATAAATATTACATGAACTCTGCCTTCAAGGAGGTCACAGTCCTATAGAAGTCTCTCTAGCAAAAAGAGACACAAATAAATGTTTACGTAGAGTTAAGTGCCAAATAAAGTGAAATACTCAAAGTGGTCCTTTTAAAACTTACTCCTCTGCCCAGAACTGCACAAGTCTCCCCCATTTCACTCAGAAGAAAAAAGTCCTTCATGTAGGGCCTCACGATCCTATATTAGTACTTCTCAAATTATCTATGAAGGACAGGAGTCTTGTGCTTATTTCTTTTGTAAAATACAATAAAAATGCAACCGAATAGTGCAGCAGTGTCAAATTGTTACAAAAGTTTCTAATTGCTCCCTCTCAGTATCAGCTGGCAGCACTCATTTGATCTGGCTTTCTGAGCTCGTTTTCTCATTACTCATGGGTGTACTCTGTGCCAGTGAACTGGCATGCCCACCTCGCTCCAGTCCAAGTCATTGCGTCTGTCTTACACTCTTCCTCCATGTAGGATATGGCTGCATGGCTCATCCCTCCTCCTTCGGCAAGTCTTTTCAAATGTCATTTTCTCAATGAGGGCGACCCTGAGGACCCAAACTGAAAACTGAAACCAACCTCTGCCCTGGCACTCCCATCACTCTGCTCTGGTGCTGCTTCTCTCCCATCGCGCTTATTGCCCTCTAGCATCTTCTGCCGCTTACTGATTATGCTATGGTCTGTCTCTTCCCACAGGGCAGGAATCTTTATCTGTTTGTTCACTGTTGTATCCCTAACGACCTAGAACTAGGTCTGAGATACTGTAGGCACTAAATTAATATTTGTGGAAAGAATGACTTATCCTCTCACATTCTGTCTCAACTCTTACCTCTAATTTTAAAGGATCCTGAATGGTTGACAAGAAACCAAAAGTGTGTGGGGACTACAAGCCCTCATTCAATAAGCCTAATGTTGTAGCAGTTAAAATTACAGGTACCATTACATGAAATATTCAGAATAGCTCAATCCATAGAGACAGAATGAAGACTGGCGTCTGCCAGGGGCTTGCAGGGGGAGGACGGGGAGAAACTGCTGGATGGTTGTGGGATCTTACTTTGGAGTGATGGACAGGTTCTGGAACTGGACGTGGTGGTAATTATACAACACTCTGAAAGTGCTAGATGCCAAAGAATTGTTCACTTTACAGTGGTTAATTTTATGTCATGTGAATGTCACCTAATAAGTTAAAAATCACAAGTACAAAAATATTTATATCTCACCTTATTGTATTATCCATATATACTTAGTAATACAAATCTCAATACAGAGTTCAAACAGACACTATACTCTCCTGCAACTGGACAAAGATAAGGTGCAGAAGCCTGAACAAGAAGTAAGAAATGGCACATGCTGAAGCCAGGAAACCTGGAGTTCCTGGCAAAGGAGGGGAGGGATCGCAGGGGCAGAGCAGGGAAAAACCACACACCACTGGGGAGGGCAACATTGTAGAGTGAGGCAGGGGCAGTGTCACAGGGCCTGTGTTCACAGCCTTGTGTAGTCCCTCCCACCCTGGGCTTAGCCAGGAGAACTCTGCATGTGAAGCAGCAGAGGAGACATCTAGGCCCAATGAGCTGCACAGTGTCTGTTTCTGAATCTGGATGGTCAGGGAGGCTGCTCTGAGGAGGAGGCATTTGGCCCAGATGGGACAGAACTGATTTCAGAAAGGCAAGAGAGCGGTCTGCTTGGCAGAACCTTCCCCAAGTGTCCTGAGACGCTGGGAAAGGGCCTGGTTCCTCCCGGAAGGCCTGGGCATAGTAGACTGTCCCGGTTGGGTGGTTTTATTTGTTAATCTCCTCTGCCACTGGAGAAACTCGGGAGCGACTACTGCTACCTGTGTGCATGAGCACATGTGTGCTCCTGGTGGCCACCTGTCTGGCTCCGGCTCTGGACTGCTTGTTCTGACTCTGTCTCGCTATCACATTTTGCTTCTCCACCCTGTCACCCTTCACCTCCCATGTTCTTGACTGCCGGTCACACATGCTGCCCCTTTCTTTTGATCTCTGCCTGTGTCTCTCTTGCCTGCTCTGGTTCCCCATTTACTTCCTCCTTTCCCTCCACCCAACAGTCTCCCCATTCCCTCTGTCTCCCTCCCTCTCAAGTCCTTTCAGCCTCTCTGAACAACTGAACACATCCACCTGGACCTGGAGGGAAGATGGATCCTTACCCAGAGAGACGTGTCTGTCCTTCCTCTGCGTGGCACCCCTGTAGAGGGCCCTTTGTGCAGGGCCTGGGCACATCCATTCTTGCTGCCAGAGGGATACAGCTCTGTTGTCACACGTGGCTGGTCCCTGTAACAACACTGGAGCTGCTGCTACCGATAAAATAGCACCACTCTAGCCTGGGGTGGGGGCAGAGACAGGATCACAGTTGTCAGATCGGGGGCAAGGCAAAGGCAGGGGAGGTCAGCTCCCAGTGGGACAGGTTCTGAGCCATGTAATGATGTCAGAATGGACAGAATCAAAATGACCCCAGAAGCCCCATGGACCACACACAATCTTTCTCATGTCTTTGGAAATGAAGAGGGTTTTGGGGTGAGAGTGGGTACTCAGGAGACAGAAGGCATCAACCACAGCTCACCTGGGACCCAGCTGTCCAGACCACAGCACCTGTCTCCTGGTCGTAGAGACCTGTGTTTTGAGGCAGGTTCCTGGGAGCTGAGGAGCAAGCCAGGGTGGGGGAAAAAACAGCCCCTATTAGAGGGCGGCTTCCACACAACAGCACAGAGCAGAAGCTCTCAAAGTGGGCTCCTGGGCCAGCCGCATCAGCAGCCCCTGGCAACCCATCAGAAACACAAATTCTGGGGCTCCACCTCAGATTTGAATCAGAAATTCTGGAGGTGGGGCCTAGGACTCTGTATTATCACTCTCCCACCTCCGAATGAGTCTGAGGCAAACTCAAGTTTGAGAACCACTGCCAGAGCTCATGGCCTCTGTGAGTTGAGAAGTTCCTTTCATGAGATTCCTCTTGGCATAAAAGCTTTTTCTTTTCTTTCATTTTAAAGAAAAATATACATGTCAGGGAAAAAAAGACAATCATAGTGGGAAAACAAAAATCTCTCCATAGCCCTGCCATCCAAAGATAACCACAGTACTCTAAAATACCACAGTAACAGAAACCTTTTATATTTTTCAGACCAAGATAATACATTTTTTCTCAAGTCTCCAACTTCAAGAATTGTACAAATATGACTGTGACATTGCTTAAAAATATAGGAAAATTTAAAAAAAATTGTACAAATAAAATGAATCATGTTTACGACTTACTAATGGAACTTCAGTGGCAACTCAGAGGTATGTGACCCTTGGGGAGGTGACAACACTCCAGATCTGTGAGTGGCCCATGGGCCTGGGAAGCAGAGGGAGCCTAGCCTGGAAGGCAGCAAGTCCTGCTTCTCTTTACTCACAGCCCCCTGCTGTCCCAAAGCCTTGGAAAACACACACAGAACACAGGTGTTCCCAAGGATTAAAAGGAAATAAATGCTAAGTGGCAAAGTTTATAAAGATGTTGACAAGAGTATTTACTTTGCTTAAAAAAAAACTAAAATTGGCTGGGTGCAGTGGCTCACACCTGTAATCCCAGCACTTTGGGAGGCTGAGGCGGGCAGATCACCTGAGGTCAGGAGTTCGAGACCAGCCTGCCGAACATGGCGAAACCCTGTCTCTACTAAAAATACAAAAAGTTAGCCAGGCGTGGTGGCAGGCACCTGTAATCCCAGCTACTCAGGAGGCTGAGGCAAGAGAATCACTTGAACCCAGGAGGCAGAGATTGCAGTGAGCCGAGATCATGCCACTACGCTCCAGCCTGGGCGACAAGAGTGAAACTCCATCTCAAAAAAAAAAAAAAAAAAAAAAAAAAAAAAAACAAAAAAAACACTAAAATCTCTTAGACAATTTTCCAGTTTATCAACACAGGTTTGCCAACTTAAACATCATCAAGACACAGTGTTTTTCAGGCTGGGTGTGGTGGCACATGCCTGTATTCCCAGCACTTTGGGAGGCTGAGGCAGGAGGACTGCTTGAACCCAGCAGTTTGAGGCAGCAGTGAACTATGATGGCACCACTGCACTCCAGCCTGGGAGACAGAGCAAGACCCTGTCTCTTAAAAAAACTTAACTAGCAACCTGTAATGGCAGCTTTCAATTAAACAGAAAAGGCAGCAAGTATCTAGCCAAATTACTTCATGGAAAAAGACTTATAAAAATATAGACCCTTGGAATATCCATGCAATGGAATATTATTCAGCCATCAAAAGGAACAAAGTACTGATACATGCTCAAAACACGAAAAGTGAAAGAAGGCAGACACAAAAGGTCACATAATACATGTGATTCAACTTACATGAAATGTCCAGAACAGGTAAATCCATGGAAACAGAATGGGGAGCAACTGTTTAATGGGTACAGGGTTTCCTTTTTGGGATGATAAAAATGTTTTGAAACTAGACAGAGGTGATGGCTGCATAACACTGTGAATGTACTAAGCATAACTGAATTGTTCACTTTGAAATGGTTAATTTTATGTTATGTGAAATTCACCTCAATTAAAAAAATTTTTTTTTTTTTTTTGGTAGAGACAGGATCTTGTTATGTTGCCCAGGTTGGTCTCGAACTCCTAGGCTCAAGCTGTCTTCCCGCTTCAGCCTCCGAAAGTGCTGAGGTTACAGGGATGAGCCATCGCACCCAGCCAAGATAATTTTTTTAGTTAAAAAAGTTTTCTAAGGCCGGGCATGGTGGCTCATGCCCGTAATCCCAGCACTTTGGGAGGCCGAGGCAGGCGGATCACGAGGTGAGGAGATCGAGACCATCCTGGCTAACATGGTGAAACCCCATCTCTACTAAAAATACAAAAAATTAGCTGGGCATGGTGGCGGGTGCTTTAGTCCCAGCTACTCAGGAGGCTGAGGCAGGAGAATGGCATGAACCTGGGAGACAGAGCTTGCAGTGAGCCAAGATCGCGCCACTGCACTCCAGCCTGGGTGACAGAGCAAGACTCCATCTCAGAAAACAAAGAAACAAAAAAAGTTTTCTAAAAAAATTAAGACGAGTAAAAACAAAAAATAGAGCTCTGGACGAAAGGCAAAAATAATAAAAATGTATTCTGGAAAAGATTAAGTTGGATGGGGAAGGGGATTTAATGTCTTCAAGTATATGAAAAACTGCTGTGCAGAAGGTGAAGGTAACCATGTTCACCTTTAATGACGCCTGATTCTTTAGTAACAGAATTGTAATAAAAAAGAATTATGCTAACACATAATCTCTGTTCCTACTTTAAGTGCTATTACCCTCAACTGAAATTTGTAATCTTGCTTTTGGATATGGAGATATATATAGATAGATAGATAGATAGATAGATAGATAGATAGATAGATAGATATATTTTTTTTTTTTTTTGAGACAGCCCAGAGAGGAATACAGTGGCACGATCTTGGCTCACTGCAACCTCCACCTCCTGGGTTCAAGCAATTCTCCTGCCTCAGCCTCCTGAGTAGCTGGGATTACCATGCCCAGCTAATTTTTTGTATTTTTAGTAAAAACAGGGTTTCATGATGTTAGCAAGGCTGGTCTCAAACTCCTGACCTCAGGTGATCCGCCTGTCTGGTCTTCCAAGGTACTGGGATTACAGGCGTGAGCCACCACGCCCTGCTGGTTTTTGGATATATTTCAAAGGCATTTAGTCTGGAACCCTTGGGTGGACCCAGTTCAGACCTTTGTTTCCAGCAAATGATTGTTTCTCACCTGCCTCAGGTGAGGACAGAGGCTTCTGCTTACCTTCTGACTGTTCCCCTGGTCTTTGGTGTGAGCTCTGTGATCCCCTAAAAGTCGGTTCCTCTGGCTGAACCTCCTGTTTCCATTGGGATCTCAGTGATTCTCTGGTTGCTCCCAAAGAGGTCATCTCCTCCATGAGTACTTTCAAGCCCTTCTCGGAATCTGGGACCTGAGAACAGACCCCATTATCCATCACTACAAATTCCTGCCTAAGCTGGACTTTACAACTCCTAAGAGTGGTGTTAAAAAATAATGTGTAACATAAGGAAGCAGAAGAGAAACATCTAGGAGCCACTGTATTGCTGCTGTAATAAAATAAAAATTAATAGAATTAGGTCTTTGAGGGTGCAGTAGCTTACGCCTGTAATCCCAGCACTTTGAGGGGCCGAGGCAGGCAGATCATGTGAGGTCAGGAGTTCAAGACCAGCCTGGCAACATGGTGAAACCTCGTCTCTACTAAAAATACAAACATTAGCTGGGCATAGTGGTGTGAATCTGTAACCCCAGCTACTTGGGAGGCTGAGGCAGGAGAATCACTTGAACCCAGGAGGCGGAGGTTGCAGTGATCCAAGATCACGCCCCTGCACTCCAGCGTGGACAACACAGCAAGACTCTGTATCAAAAACAAAAAAAACTCTCTGAAGTGGTTAAGATTATTTATATGACAGCACCTAGCATAGAGCCTGACACACCAGAACTGTTAAAAACTGACATATATTTGTTAGAAGAGAGAATGTCAGCTTTCACTTTAGCAAACCCCCATGACTTCAGCACTAGGCCATTTCCTCTGCCCCCCAAATCCAGTATCAGTTCTGTCTTCAAAAGAGACCTCGCATTGGTCCTCTCTCTTCACCTTATGGCTCCATCAGGGTCCAGGATACTATCTGCTGTCTGCATCCTCTCTACTGCTGGACCCTCCAATCCATTCTCTCTACATGGAATCCAGTGTGATCTTTTTAAAATCTAGAGTCCTGTCCCTCCGTAGTAACAACACTCTTCAGTGGCTTCCCACTGCACACAGAATAAAATCCAAACTCCTCTTCGCAGCCTAAAAGGCCCAGCATCATTCTGCCCTGCCTCCTCCCTTTCTCTCACAGTACTCTTCCCCAGTCTCTGAGCTCCAGCCACAAGCCCTCCCTTCTTCCTCTCAAACCTGCCCAGTCTTTTTCCACCTTAGGCTCTTTGTATGTGCTGTGCCCTCTGTCTGGAGTACTCTCCTCCCAGCTCTTGGGACAACTGATTCCTTCTTCTCCTTCAGTGTCACTCAGAGAGGCGCTGCCTCACAACCTATCTCCCAACACTCCAGTTATCACATCTCTCTGCTCATTTCCTTCCAAGCACTCATCTGAAATGATTTTTATGGTTTACTTTTGATTTATGATTGTCTGTTTCCCCCATGGACTGCGGGCTCCAGCACGCCAGGGGCCGTGCCTGTCCTGTTCACTGTAAAATCCCCAATATCACAGTCACTGAAAATCAACTTTTGTCTTTCAGAGCCATCTTCATTCTTTAAGTCCCATGCTTATAACAAACACTCTTAAAGGGAATGAAGAGAGGTACTGAGAGGCAAGTGGGGTCCTGAGAAATTATATCAACCTCCATTACTACTACCCACCTCCACTTCTTGCTCTCTCCTTCACTTTCATGATAGGTGATACGGTTTGGCTGTGTCCCCACCCAAATCTCATCTTCAATTGTAGTTCCCATAATCCCCACGTGTCATGGGAGGGACCTAGTGGGACGTAATTGAATCATGGGGGCAGTTTCCTCCATGCTGTTCTAGTGATAGTAAGTTCTCACGGCTTCCCCCTTCACTCAGTTCTCATTCTTCTCTTTCCTGCTGCCATGTGAAGAAGGACGTGTTTGCTTCCCCTTCTGCCATGACTGTAAGTTTCCTGAGGCCTCCCCAGCCATGCAGAACTGTGAGTCAATTAAACCTCTTCTCTTTATAAATTATCCAGTCTCGGGTATGTCCTTATAGCAGTGTAAGAACGTACTAATAAATTAGGTTTCAAATAGGTGTTTAACCTATACACTCCTGCACTGTTTTCTTTTATATTAAGAGTGTGGGCTGGGCACAATGGTTCACACCTGTATTCCCAACACTTTGGGAGGCTGAGGTGGGTGGACTGCCTGAGCTCAGAAGGTCAAGACCAGCCTGAGCAACATGGCAAAACCTCATCTGTAATAAAAAACAAAAATTAGTTGGGCATGGTGGCGTGCACCTGTAGTCCCAGCTACTTGGGGGGCTGAGGCAAGAGGATCACTTGAACCCAGGAGGTTGAGACTGCAGTGAGCCGCATTCATGCCACTGCACTCCAGCCTAAGTGACAGACAAAGACCGTGTCAAAAAATAAATAAATAAACCTAAGGGTGATTCCGACATGGTTAAGGATAAGAAGAGGAGAGACCATCAAACAGAGTGATGGAAGGGGAACTGGGCTAGGATGACTTTTGGTATACTGGGATTCCCACTCTATTTACAATAGTTCAGTTCTCCAAGCTCTACCTTCATACAAGTGCTACTGCACCTCTCCATTCAATCTTACTTAGGAATAAGAGTCCCAATCCCACAGATTTCAGACTAATTTCCTCAACTTCTTCCCTGATGCATCACCATCAAGCTCCTCTTCCCCTCTCTAAATTAAGTCAAAAGTACTAACTCTTCAATCCTACCAAATTTCATCTACATCCCCCTTCACCCGTTCCTCTTCCCACAGCCCGTGCACATCCCTACCTCTTCACTGGGAAACACAAGCATATCTGCTGCCTAGGTCCTTCCCATTCCAGCCGTGCAGACTCTGGCACCCAGCGAGCTGCTTCCTGCTCTGATCACAGACCCACTCAGGCTGACCAACGTTCCTCTGACCTGTGCCCTCCATTACTCTAGGCCTCTCCCAGACTTACTCAATTTCAGTTGCCTTCCTCCTACCAACTCTTCCACAACCGAAGCTGGCGTGTTACTTTTCCTCTTCCTGTGCCTTTCCCACCTCCCCGCTCCAAGAAGATATAAGCTGGTTACACTGATCAGATCTCAGGCCTAGTCCTGACCGTAAGAGGATATTTTATGAATCCATCAGTGTCCCAAACTGAACGCTTAATCCCGGCAGCAAGAACCAGGGCAAGGCCTGGCTCTAATATAATTTTGTTGAGTGTACAACACATGTCACTCTGCCCTCAAAGAAGCTCCTAGCATTAAACTAGATTTTCATTCACTAGCATCTCTAGTTTTCCTCCATCCCCTGAATGAAGGAGAGTTGTCCTTTCCCTGGCCTTGTTTTCGAGAATTTTTCTGAGTGTTTTTACCACTTTAATTAGGGACTTCAAACATTACTAAATATATGAATGTCTAGCAGCTGTATCCACAGATGAGAAATTCTTCCCGATTATAAGGGCATAGGACCAACCCAAGATAGCCAAGACCTGTGGGCAGCAGAGGGCTACTGTGTGTTTCTCAACCAAGCACCTCTCCAGAAACTGGATTCCCCAACAGCTTCATAACCAAAACCACAAAGTTCCGACTTCCTTTTCTCACCTGTTGTCCAGGAGCTCTCTGTACATCCTCAACCAGAGCCACAGCTTCCTCGCCGTTTTCTGGATGCTGCTCCCTCACCCAGGTCTGGATCTCCTCTGGCAAGATAGTCAGAAACTGCTCCAAAACCAGCAGCTCCAGGATTTCCTCTTTCGAGTGGGTCTTCGGCCTCAGCCACTGACAACAGAGTTCCCAGAGTTTGCTAAAAGCTTCATGGGGGCCAGTTACCTCCTGGTAGCAAAACTGCCTGAAGCGCTGACGGGAGGCCTCGGAGTCAGGGCTGTTACCCTGGAGGGCTGATTTCTGGCCCTGTGTGGGATCCTTGTTTGAGGATGGGTGTGCTTCGGTACTCTTCACTGCAGCCATTTGCTTCAACGAACTGGCTTACTCTGGTTGCCACTTCTACCCTGGAGATCAGAGTCCATCTTTCCCACATCACTGGGAAGCCATGTTCTCCTGCAAGGAATGTCTTTCTGTAATCCGTGGGACATGAGAGTGTCAGACATGTGCAGAGACTCACAGCTGAAAAAAAGGGCTCAACTTTCAAGGATGTCTGAAGACGATGGAAAAAGACAGTATAAACCTATCAGACATTCCTTCACTCTGGTTCTTGTGATTTACTTTCTATCCCTTTCCTTTACTCCCTCCACAAATCTACACCAAGGATCCAAAACACTAGAAATAGTGAAACTGCCTTTGAAAAAACCATTAACAGTGAGAAGATTATGACACTAAAAGAGACAGGATCTAACCAACTCCATCTTGCTTTTAACCTCCAAACTGCCCTTGGTCATTCCTGGGCGTGGGCCAAGCTAGCTTTGGGAGAAATTTAGTTTATAGTTTGAATGACAATAACCCTTCCCAAAACTAAACTGCCTTTGTAAAACTAACTAAAGACCACTAGGTTAGGAGGATGAGAGGGGCCTGAATTCTGCTAAGGTGTAGGCATAATGAAATGATTATCCAGAGTTCACAAGATTTGCAACTTCCCCAATAAAATAACATCACGATTGTAGAACCTAAGATTGGCCTTTTGAGATGTCTTTTCAGGCCTCTGCTTTCTGACGACCAGATGGCCCCACCCAGACCAGGGACTCCTCTGTGGCTCCCACCCAAAATCGCACTCAGCACACAAGAGTGGTGCACTCCAGACTGGGCAACAAGAGTGAGACTCTGTCTCCAAAAAAGAAAAAGTCCCTCTCATTGGTTCTGGTGGGGATATTAATTACAATACCCACTTCCCCAGAAGTGGGCATATGACACACAGCTAAGCCTATTAAAATTTTCGCAGATTTTACATGAGAGGTAGGGAAAGCTCTTAATTTTCTGGGAATTGCTAAATTGGGCAAATGTAAGACCAGAGTTGTCTGCAACTATGTCCCACTCTCTACTCCACTCTTCCATCACAGGAGTGAGCCTGTTTACAAGAGGACAATATACTCAAGTCTTGACAACATGTTTAGATCTCCAAGGCCAGTTTATGTAAGGCAATATTTTATTTTTTTAAGAGTTAATTTTAAAAATACTTTTATATAATTTAAAATTAAACAATAAATAACTTTTAAAAATAATTTTATTTCTTTATCTTTAGAGATGGAGTCTCACTCTGTTGCCAGGATGGTCTCAAACTCCTGAACTCAAGCAATCCTCCCACCTTAACCTCCCAAAGTGTTAGGATTACAAGTATAAGCCACCATGCCCGACCTTAAAAATAATTTTAAGTAGAGGCTAACTTTTGTATTTTTTGTAGAGGTGGGGTTTCACTATGTTGCCCAGGCTGGTCTCAAACTCCTGTGCTCAAGTGATCCTCCCACCTTGGCCTCCCAAAGTGCTGGGATTACAGGTGTGAGCCACTGCACTGGCGAAGGCAGTCTTTTTTTAATGAGTTTGTGTTGGTTTTTAACTACTTAAAACACAGATTAAAGCAGATCGTAATTTACATTTTCTACAGGGGCTGATACACCCTCACCATGTGGTATTAAAATGGATCCAGCATGCACAACAATATGAATATACTCAGGACTACTGAGCTGTACACTTAAAAATGGTTAAGATGGTAAATGTTTTTTAAAAATTAAAGAATTTTTTTTATATTTTAAAAATGGATTTGGGTTCCCGTTTCTGAAACAACTTGAACTGCCTTCACTTAAATTCTCTTTACATTTCAGTGCTTCTACAGATAGAGAAATCAAGGGCATTATTATTGTTAGCACTGCTTTTTAGCCAAAAAAACTGAGAGCGATGAAGTATCTTGTCTAAAGCATCACACAGCACAACTCCTAGGCAGCAAGGCCAGGACTAGAACCTGCACCCCTTGCCTTCATTATGTTCATCCTGTGCCTTACCTGGCTGAAGAATAATAAAAGCTCTTCTAACTTCATGCAGAAGGCGGAACCTGCACCCCTCTTGACCCCTTTTGACCCCTTACCTCCCACTCATCGTTAAATTTTAAAATGCTGTTCTCTGAAAATTTTACTTCACTCTAGCGATGGCCCAGACACTCGGAAAAAAATGCAGCATGAGGATGGGGAGCCAGGTTGATAGGTTTTTCACTTAGTAACTATTTATTGAGTACTCAGAACACACTCGGTGCCAGGGTCAGGCACTGTGGATGAGTAGGGAGTGGGCGAGACAGGGACGAGATGAACAGGGTCAAGGCCAGGGGGTCCCGGGGCGCCGGCGCTCAGGCTCGGGGTGATCCGCGCGGTGGGAGCGGGGCACGGCGACCGCGGCGCGTCTGGGGACGCCCGGCCTGAGGGAGGCTGCCTGTCCCACGGAGACGCCCATCGGGGCCGGACCCAAACGCCTCGGAGAAGACTCCCAGCGGGGAGGGGCTCCTCGGCCGTCGCAGGGCCCAGCCGCTAATCCCGCCAGCCGCAAGGATGCGGACAACTCACCGGATACCAGCACTCTCGACTCCACAAACTCCCTCAGCCTCCGGGCCGGAAGTCAGCGGCGCGATTCGCTCCGCCCACTACGCACGCCCCTGCGCAGGCCCGCAAGCCGAATTGCCGGACTGCAGCTCCCGGGATGCACTGCGACGGTATTGACAGACGCAGCAACCAATAGACGGTAGAGAGGCGGGCCCTCTCAGTAGTTGTCCTCAGCAGCCAGTGGGCGTCTCCGCGGTGTGTGGCATCAACCCCGCCCCCAGCCCGTGCTCGCCGGTGTCGGGTCCCAAGTCCCGCGGTCTTGGGTTCCCAGAGAGGTGAGTCGGCTGCAGGTGGGTGCGGGGCGCCGGGCTGCTCGGGGTACCGTTGTCGCAGTCGCCAGTCCGAGCTCGCACCGGGCGTGGAGTTCAGCTGGGCACCGGGTTGCGGCAGCTTCGCCAGGCCTGGGGCTGGCTGGGCCGCGGGGCCGCCCTGGAGGCCGGAGCCACTGGGCCTGCGGCGCCTCGGCAGCGAGCAGCCGCTTCGCTCGCGTGCAGGAGGCTGTTCGCTACCTCACACCCCCGACTGGCGCTGTGGCCTTGCTTAGCTCTACCGTTTAGCACCCGGCGACATGCACCCGGTCGGTTTCCACCAGGATGCGGGAGAGTTGGGGCAAGCTACCTGTGACAGCTTGAACTTTTCCTAGGGATTCAGCTCCACCCGCCGGTTAGAGTGTATTGCTCATTAAACCCGAGACCTGTGTGCTTGCTACTGAAATAAAAGAAGTATTTTTTCCCCAGAGTCCTTTTAGGACGTTATGACTTTTCTCCTTTGCAAGACTGCAAAAAACTGACAAGAAGACAAAACTCTTCCCACTCCCAGGGATCGCGTTGTCTTGAGTTTGGCTAGTAAAGGCTAGCAAGTGAGGCCTTGTCTCTGCATCCCGTTCCCCCTAACATCCTCAGAGAACCTTCGTTTCTAGAATCTTTCTAGTATTCAGAGACTTCTCCAGGGTCATGATCCCAAAGGCTTAACCCGTTTACAAGGAGAGAGTTGTCTCCTGACTCCCAAAATGGCAGCTAAAATGGAGATAACTTTAAGCTCCAACACTGAAGCTTCCTCCAAGCAAGAGAGACACATAATAGCCAAACTAGAAGAGAAACGGGGGCCTACTCTGCAAAAAAACTGCCCAGATCCTGAGCTCTGCCGCCAGAGCTTCAGACGCTTTTGTTATCAAGAGGTGTCTGGACCCCAAGAGGCGCTCTCCCAGCTCCGACAGCTCTGCCGTCAGTGGCTGCAACCCGAGCTGCACACCAAGGAGCAGATTTTGGAGCTTCTGGTGATGGAGCAGTTCCTGACTATCCTGCCCCCGGAGATCCAGGCTCGGGTCAGGCATCGATGTCCAATGAGCAGCAAGGAGATTGTGACCCTCGTGGAAGATTTTCACAGAACATCCAAGAAACCAAAGCAGTGGGTAAGGAGGGTCGTCTCCCATCATCCTGGGGATTTTTCTTTTTTTTTTTTTTTCTTTTTTTGAGACGGAGTCTCGCTCTTTCGCTGAGGCCCGAGTGCAGTTGCTCTATCTCGGCTCACTGCAAGCTCCGCCTCCCGGGTTCACGCCAGTCTCCTGCCTCAGCCTCCCGAGTAGCTGGGACTACAGGCGCCCGCCACCGCGCCCGGCTAATTTTTTGTATTTTTAGTAGAGACAGGGTTTCACCGTGTTAGCCAGGATGCTCTCGATCTCCTGGCCTCGTGATCCGCCTGCCTCGGCCTCCCAAAGTGCTGGGATTACAGGTGTGAGCCACCACGCCCAGCCGATTTCTTTTTCATCTAGGTAATGTTTGGTATCTGGATCTCTCCCTATTTAAGGACTGAGTCTCAGAAGTGGACTGGATGGCTTCAGAAGTTGCTTCCAGGCTCTATCTGGGAACCTATCCTGAGCTGTTAACAGGTTTTTAGAAAATCCAACTACTGATACCCAGTGAGGCAACAGAGGACCAAGGTTCTTACCATTCCTTTATGCACCTTGTGTCACCAGAAGTAATTGTAAGGTTCTTGAATCCCTTCTGTCAGCTCTTCCCCCACCCAACTTAGTTTTCCTACAAGCAGAATTCTTAGTAGGAAGGGTCACCCTGTTGGGTAGCAGTTGGACTTTGGGGAATTTCATTTCATTGGAAGTTCTGGCTTATTGTCTTTCCAGTGTTTAGCTTATTGTCTTTTTTTTTTTTTTTTTTTTTTTGAGATGGAGTCTTGCTGTGTTTCCCAGGCTGGAGTGCAGTGGTGCCATTTCAGCCCACTTTAACTTCTGCCCCCTGGGTTCAAGCGATTCTCAGTTCTCAGCCTCCTGAGTAGCTGGATTTACAGGTGCCTGCCACCACGCCCAGCTAATTTTTGTATTTTTTAGTAGAGAGGGGGTTTCACCATGTTGGCCAGGCTAGTCTCGAACTCCTGACCTCAAGTGATTCGCCCGCCTTGGCCTCTCAAAGTGCTGAGATTACAGGCGTGAGCCACCACGCCTGGCCTAGCTTTTTGTCTTTGATTTTTTTTTGAGACTGGGTCTCACTGTGTTGCTGAGGCTGGAGTGCAGTGGGACGATCTCAGCTTGCTGCAACCTCCATGTCCAGCTCAAGTGTTCCTCACACCTCAGCCTCTCAAGTAGTTGGGACTGCAGGTACATGCCACCATGAGTGGCTAATTTTTGTACTTTTGTAGAGACAGGGTTTCTCCACATTGCCCAGGCTGGTCTTGAACTCTTGGGCCCAGGCGATCCGCCCGTCTTGACCTCCCAAAGTGCTGGGATTACAGGAGTGAGCCACACAATGCCTGACTAGTTTATTGTCTTTGGACCAGTTACAGTTCAACTGGCCAGTGTTGCCATTGCTGGCCACTCCCCTCCCCGAAGTCAGACCCCAGTCAGGGCCGAGGCAAGAAGCAAACAGCAGGAACTTCGGAAAATAGAACTTGTTAGGGAATGAAGGTGGGGTAGTCATCTTAGACCCCTACTGCTACTGGGATCTTGTTACCAGGAAAGCCTTTGGCAGAACAATGTATTAGGTAAGAGGGGTTTTTAACAGCCCCTCACCATACCGCTTCCTGTTCCTACAGGGCCTATTTCCAGCAGAAGTAGGTGAGGGGTGGTGTGTAGAGTAGGCATCTGATGGCCCAGTGTCGTGACTGACCCTGATATTTGTGCCAGCAACTACCCTGATGACTTTGACTCTGGCCCTTGAGAAAGGCCCAAGCTTTAGGGGAAGCCACTCAGCTGACTTGTAGTATCCTCATTCCTGTCATTCTTCACGTCCTTCCCTTTACTTTCTTTGAGCATTTCAGTGGTTTCTATGAAAGTTGACCTCTAGATGGTTATCAGCAATTCCCAAGGTAAACAGGTCATTATACAACAGTGAGAGATCAAGCTTCCCACAGTCCTCATGGATGGAATTAATGGATGGGGCTTGTTCCTAGGTGGCCGTTTGTATGCAGGGGCAAAAGGTGCTCTTGGAGAAAACTGGATCTCAGCTTGGAGAACAGGAACTGCCAGACTTTCAACTGCAGACTCCTAGGAGAGATCTCAGGGAGAGCTCTCCAGCAGAGCCTTCCCAGGCGGGAGCTTATGACCGGCTGAGCCCCCATCATTGGGAGAAATCCCCACTCCTCCAAGAACCAACCCCCAAATTGGCTGGGACAGGTAAACACTCTGCCTTTTCTCTCGCTCTCATCAGCCCTTTATCTCCATCAATGTATCTCATGGTTCTGCAAAGGCATAGACCACATGTGTGTGTTTTTTTTAATGTTATATATAATAGTAGATGATTATTCACTAAACAAATTTCACTAATTAGAATGGTGGTGATACTGCAAATAAGTATGTTTTTATCATTTTCTGTTAATGAATATTTGAGAATCCAGTGCATGACAGGGTTGTACCTACTTTTCTGTCCGTTTCAGAACTTCTTATAGAAAAGACAGATCCAAAGCCGGGCGCGGTGGCTCAAGCCTGTAATCCCAGCACTTTGGGAGGCTGAGGCGGGCGGATCACGAGGTCAGGAGATCGAGACCATCCTGGCTAACACGGTGAAACCCCGTCTCTACTAAAAACACAAAAAATTAGCCGGGCGTGTTGGCGGGCGCCTGTAGTCCCAGCTACTCGGGAGGCTGAGGCAGGAGAATGGCGTGAACCCAGGAGGTGGAGGTTGCGGTGAGCCGAGATCGCGCCACTGCACTCCAGCCTGGGGGACAGAGAAAGACTCCGTCTCAAAAAAAAAGAAAAGACAGATCCAAATATGGCCACAGATGAACTTCCATGCAAGCTATGGCTGAGTTTCATTGCTTAAAATGCTTCTCTGTTTAGAGGGGCCTGGTAGAAAAAAAAAAACCCACCCTATATCGTATATCTTTGTCCTCCTCTGTGATGTTGCTTGTACTTTAGATCCTCAAATCTATTTCCCTTTCTCTGGTGTGATACTTGCGTAACTGCTGGCCTTGTTCTACACAGTCCTGTGATCTCTAAGCCTGAATGACAGTGACATTTTGGCCAAGCCTTGTGATGTGAATACACGATACAGTGAGCACGTTAGGGAGGAGGATTACAAGAAGACAAAAATCCTTATTTTCTTAATATGTGCTACATCCAGTGAGGTACTTGGTGTTTTAGTCTGTTCAGGCTGCTAATATAAAATGCCAGAGACTAGGTAGTTTATGAACAACAGGAGTTTATTTCTCACAGTTCTAGAGGCTAGGAAGTCTGAGTTCAAGGTGCCAGCATGGTTGGGTTCCAGTGAGGCCCCTCTTCCAGGTCACAGACTGCCTACTTCTCAGTCCTCATGTGGCAGAAGGGGAAGACAGGCTCCCGTGGGGCTCTTTCATGAAGGCACTAATCCCATTCCAGTGAGGGCAGCACCCTCATGACCTAATCACCTCCCAAAGGCCCCATGTCCTAACACTATTACCTTGGGAGTTAGAATTTCATCTGAATTTGGAGGAACATAAACATTTAGCCCCTGGCAACCACAGTCTACTTTTTGTCTCTAGATTTGCTTATTCTGAACATTTTATACAAATGCAATCACACAGGCCAGGCACAGTGGCTCACGCCTGTAATCCCAGCACTTTGGGAGGCCGAGGCAGGCGGATCACTTAGACTCAGGAGTTCAAGACCAGCCTGGGCAACGTGGCGAAATCCTGTCTCTACAAAAAATACAAAAATTAGCGGGGCATGGTGCTGCACACCTGTAATCCCAGCTGCTTGGGGGAGCTGAGGCAGGAGGATCACTTGAACCTGGAAGGTTGAGGCTGCAGTGAACTGAGATCGTGCCACTGCACTCCAGCCTATGTGACAAAGTAAGACCCTGTCTCAAAAATAAATAAATAAATAAATTGAATCACACAATATGTGGTCTTTTGTGTGTGGCTTCTTTCACTGAGCATGTTTTCAAGTTTTATCCATGCTGTAGCATGAATCAGTGCTTCATTCCTTTTCTGTGGCTGAATAATAGGTATTGTATGGATATATTACATGTTGGTTTTCTGTTCATATTGGTTCATCTGTTCATAGATTTTTGGGTTGCTTCCACTTTTTGGTTATTATGAAGAATGCTGCTATAAATGTGGTTTTTGTGTAGACATGTTTTCATTTCTCTTGAGTATATACCTAGGAGTGGAATTACCCTATGCTAGGTCATATGGTAATTCCATGTTTAACTTATGAGGAACTACCAGACTGTTTTCCAAAGCAGCTGCACATTTTACATCCCCACCAATACTGTGTGAGGATTCTGATTTCTCCACATTCTTGCTAGCACTTGTTATTGTCTTATACCCATCCTATTCGGTGAGAAATTTTGATTTGAGGTTTTGATTTACATTTCCCTAGTGACTAATGGTGTCGAACATCTTTTCATGTGCTTATTATCCAGTTACGTATCTTTTGTGGAAAAATGTCTGTTCAGATCCTTTGCTCATTTTTAAATTAGGTTGTCTTTATTTTTTGTAAGAGTCCTTTATGTATTCTAGATACTAGACCCTTATGTGTAATTTGCAAATCTTTTCTCTCGTTCTGTGGGTTGTCTCACTTTCTCGACAGTGTGTTTTGAAGCACACGTTTTTCATTTTGCTACAGTCTAATTTATCTATTTTTTTTTTCTTTATGCTTTGGTGTCATGTGTAAAATACCACTGCCTAATCCAAGGGCACAAATATGTACAGCTATGGTTTCTTCAAAGAGACATAGATTTAGCTCTTACTTTCAGCTATTTGGTCCATTTTAAGTTAATTTTTTCCCCATACGTAAAGAAACAAGTCAATTTTTATATAGGATTTGAGGTAGGGGTCTGTCAGTCTGATCAGGGGTCTGTCTTAATCTGATCAGGCTGTTACAACAAATTGCCTTAGACTAGGAAATTTATAAATAACAGAAATTTGTTGCTCATAGTTCCTGGATGCTGGGAAGTTCAAGATCAAGGTGCCAGCAGATTTGGTGTCTGGTGAAGGCCCATTCCTCATAAATGGTGCCTGCTATGAGTCCCCACATGGTAGTCTCTTGGGTTTCTTTTATAAGGACACTAATCCCATTTATGAGGACCCCATCCTCATAACCTAATCACCTTCCAGATGCCCCACCTCCCAAGACCACTTCACTGGGGACTGTCATTATATGTGGGTCAGGGGACAGGGGGGATAAACATTCAGACCATAGCAGGGTCCAACTTCATTCTCTTGTATGTAGAAATCCAGTAGTCCTAGAATCCTTTATGAAAAAGACTATTCTTTTCCCATTGAATTGTCTTGTCAAAAAGCAATTGACCCTGATTGTATAGGCTGATTATTTACATTTGAATTTAAATGAATTAAATAAAATTTAAAATTAAGTTCCTTAGTCACAGTAGTCACATTTGAAGTACCCAGTAGCTACATAGTCACATGTGGCTAGTGGCTGCCATATTGAACAACGTGCATGCGCCGGTGCATGCACGCACGCACACACACATTTTCCACATCACAAGGGATCCTTCTCCAGATCCTGTGATTTCCCACAGGCTGTTCCAGCTCATCTCCATCCAGACTGTCAATCCTTCTGTAATTAGGATACATGGCTAAGCCCATATTCCAGTTTCTGAACTCATATACTGTCAAATTTGTAATGAAAGAAAACATCACAGTCTCTGAACTTACCATCTTTTGAAGAGAAGGTGGTTGTCAATTAGTGTTTACTAAGTGAGGGGTATTTGTTGAAATAGCTCAGGCACTGGACTACAGCAGTAAAATTTACAGTGTTAAGATTTCACCTCTCTTCCTTCTTTCATTCATTAGATACCCAATTCTGATGGGTTTGCTTTTCCCTGTTCTTCATTTCCTAAACCTTTCCCTAAAGGCAGAAAGGAAGAAGGAGGATGGAGAACTTGGTTCCTAAATTTAGTATAAATCACAATCACCCCAGGAGCCTGCTAACTGTGCAGATTATCAGGCCCAACCCCCAGAGATTCTGACCCAGCAGCTTTGGGGGAAGGGTGAAGAGCCTGCTTGTTTAACAAGTGCCCCAGATAAGTCTAAGGCAAGTTGCCAATGGAGGGCCACCCTTTGAGAAACCTTTCAGAGTATTTCATAACTCTTGCTGAAGTTATTTCTTCCAAGTGCAGAAAATGAAGCATTTTCTTTCTAATTATAGAGGCCCCCAGAATGAGAAGTGACAACAAGGAAAATCCACAACAGGAAGGGGCTAAAGGAGCAAAGCCATGTGCAGTGTCAGCTGGCAGATCCAAAGGGAATGGTCTGCAGAATCCTGAACCGAGAGGGGCAAATATGAGTGAACCTCGGTTGTCACGGAGGCAGGTCAGCCCCCCAAATGCTCAAAAGCCATTTGCTCACTACCAGAGACATTGCAGGGTGGAATACATCAGCAGCCCCCTAAAAAGCCACCCACTGAGAGAGCTGAAGAAAAGCAAAGGAGGTAAACGGAGTCTGAGCAACCGTTTGCAACATCTTGGTCACCAGCCCACCCGCTCAGCAAAGAAACCCTACAAATGTGATGACTGTGGGAAAAGCTTCACGTGGAATTCAGAGCTGAAGAGACACAAGAGAGTCCACACAGGAGAGAGACCCTACACATGCGGAGAGTGTGGAAACTGCTTTGGGCGGCAGTCAACCCTGAAGCTGCACCAGAGGATCCACACTGGAGAGAAGCCATACCAGTGTGGCCAGTGTGGGAAAAGCTTTCGCCAGAGCTCAAACCTGCACCAGCATCACAGGCTTCACCATGGGGACTGAAAGGAGCACTCCATGCTTTAGATTCACAAGGAAGGTGTTTGTGTTTCTCCTCCCCCTTACTTGCATGTAAATCACAAAGACTGTGTGACTTACAAGGAAAGCAAGAGGCCCTTGAGGAATGATGATGCACATTCTGCTGTGAGGAGGCCCAGAAAAGGCCAACCAGGGCCCAACCGTGCATGATGACAGGGTGAAGAGGTGGCAGGTCTGGGCACTGGGGCAAAGAGAACTTAAGTCTCTGCAGAGAGCAAGGAGTAACTACTGAGAGAGAATCAGGACAATCCTGCAGGTGGCCTGCTTATTGTTAAATCGTCCCTCTGTTGCTTTATCCTCTAAAATATGTTAAGGGATAAATTCTATATATAGTTATGCATTTGCTGTCATACCAATTTTTTATCATGCACACACTTCTTTAATAAAGATGAGTGATCTACCAGAATTTCAAGGCAAAGTTCGTTGGAAAATAGATCCCTCATATTCTTTCTGTAATTACTAGCTGTTTATAGCAAAGGATGAATTAAATGAGAATATGCACGTTTGTGTGAGAAGAGTTTCCAAGTAGTTAGATGGTGCTTTTACAAAAAGAAAAGAAAATTACATTTGAGGGATCTTTTTTGTATGAAAGCACCTTTTTTTTTTCTTTTTATTTTTTGAGATAGGGTCTCACTATGTTGCCCAGGCTGGTCTCGAACTCCTGGGCTCAAGCAGTGTTCCTGCTTGGCGTCCCAAAGTGCTGGGATTACAAGTGTGAACCACCGCGCCTGTTCTCAAAGCACCTTTGATTGAGGAAAAAAAAAAAATCTATACAGTTGCTGCAACCCCAGCCTAACACATAAGGAAAAGCTACAGTGAGAAGCAAGAAGTGGACAAAGAGTACTAAGGAGATATAAAAGGGAATTCTTCCCACTCTCCTTTCTCACTTATCTCATTAGCTTTAAGAATAACAAAATGCAATGGGGATACAGTGGCTCACGCATGTAATCCTAGCACTTTGAGAGGCTGAGGCAGGATGATTGAGCCCAGGAGTTTGAGACCAGCCTGGGCAATGTAACTAAACCCTGTCTCTACAAAAAATACAAAAATTAGCCAGGCATGATGGTGCATGCCTATAATCCCAGCTACTCTGGAGGCTGAGGCAGAACTATTGTTTGAGCCCAGGAGTTAGAGGCTGCAGTGAGCTATGATTGCACCACTCCACTCTAGCCTGGATGACAGAGTGAGACTCTGTCTCATGAAAAAAAAAAATAGCAAAAGGATTGGGGTAATGAAAATATTCTGAGACTGGATTACGGTGATGGTTGCACAACTCAGTAAATTTACTAAAAATAATTGAAATGGGCTAATTTTATGATATGTAAATTGTACCTCAACAGCATATTTTTAAGTGACAAAATATATTTATATAAAATGAGTCCTGGAAATAAACCTGAGCAATCATCTAATGCCACCTCCTTGTTTTCTCAAAGCAGAAATTAAAATGCAAATCAGTATACAATTTCTAGCTCATTACTCAGTTTAGAGAAAACTTTTGGCAGATTAATGCATTCCTGATGCAGAAAATAGAAGCAGGTAGCATTTTTTTTTTTTTTTTGAGACAGGGTCTCACTCTGTTGCCCAGGCTAGAGTGCAGTGGCATGATCATGGCTCACTATAGCTTCAATCTTCTGGGCTCAAGCAATCCTTCCACCTCAGCCTCCCGAGCAGTTGGGACTACAGGAATGCACCACCATGCCTGGCTAATTTTTCTATTTTTTTGTAGAGACAGAGTCTCACTGTGTTGCCCAGTTTACCCTTGAACTCCGGGGCTCAAGCCATCCTCTCACCTTAGACTCCCAAAGTGCTGGGATTACAGGTGTACACTCAGCAAGGTAGCATTCTTCCCAAAACATCAGTATCATCAAGTAACGACCAGTCACCTCAGGGCTGTGGGCTGAGCTCTTCTGTACCCCCCAAGGAATCTCTTGTCCCTTCTAACTGCCGAGGGACATGTGCACACCTAAGAGTCCTCTTTGGGGCCTTTGCACACAATTGTTTCCTTTGCCTGTAGTTCCTGATGCTCCCCACTCCCTCCTGCCTCCTCCCTCTCACAAGAGTTTCCTTCTCTCAAACCCTTCCCTGAGGAGCCCTAGGCAGACTTCTGTTAAAATTGGGGTCCAGCCTCTCTGCTAGACCCCATACACCAGGGGTGCTCAAACTGGGAGCCCCCCAGGGGATGTCGGACAATGTCCAAAGACACTTTTGGTTGTTATGACTGGGGAGGGGAGGGTTGTTACTGGCCTCTAGTGGGTCCTACTGAACCTCCTGCAGTGCCGGGACAGCCAGCCCCCACGGCAATGACCTGGCTCAAAAAATCAGTATCGCCAAGGTTGGGAAACTACCATGCAGTATGACAGCTCTTTCAAAACAAGAACATTGTTTTTCCATAACTTTAGCTTCTGGACTTTGTCAATGCCCAGCCAAGAGAAACAGATGGTCAGCATGTGAACAGTTGAGAATCCCCACTGTACCCACAGGGCCCACGTCTGCCTGAGTTCAGAGATCCTCGTGACAATCTGTTGAATGCACAGGTGAGCTTCTGTCTTTTGGGCAGAGGCTTATTGAAGGCCCAGCGGCCTTCCTTACAGCTTTCGTGGTCCTTTAGGTACTTTAGGCCCTGATCCCATTCCCATCTGTTACGTTAGATCATGAAGAATTTAGGTTCTGTATCCGACCTGCCCCATACCTGGCTCCATCCTGATACCCTCTCCCTGGTCAAGGCCTCTTTCCTCCTCGTTGTGTTTCGTTTCCACTTCACCCTACTGAAACCAGGCTGATTTCACTGTTGTCCCTTAATAACCTCCAAGTCATAGTCACATCTGTATTAGGTACCTTTTGGTGTGGTAACAGATGACCCACAAGCTTAATGGTTTAAAACAACACAAACGGCGGCCGGGCATGGTGGCTCACACCTGTAATCCCAGCACTTTCGGAGGCCAAGTTTGTCAGAAGTTCACCTGAGGTCAGAAGTTCAAGATCAGCCTGGCCAATATGGTGAAACCCTGTCTCTACTAAAAATACAAAAATTAACCGGATGTGGTGGTGCACGCCTATAATCCCAGCTATTTGGGAGGCTGAGGCAGGAGAATCACTTGAACGTAGGAGGCAGAGGCTGTAGTGGGCCGAGATTCTGCCACTGCACTCCAGCCTGGGCAACAACAGTGAAACTTCGACTCAAAAGACAAAAACAAAAAACAAACCGCCGGGCACGGTGGCTCACGCCTGTAATCTCAGCACTTTGGGAGGCCAAGGCGGGTGGATCACGAGGTCAGGAGATCCAGACCATGCTGGCTAACCCTGTCTCTACTAAAAATACAAAAAAAATTAGCCGGGCATGGTGGCGGGCACCTATAGTCCCAGCTACTCGGGAGGCTGGGGCAGGAGAATGGCGTGAACCTGGGAGGCGAAGCTTGCAGTGAGCCGAGTTTGTGCCACTGCACTCCAGAGCCTGGGCGACAGAGTGAGACTCCGTCTCAAAACAAAAACAAAAACAAAAACAAAAAAAACCCCACAAACTTACCGTTCTAGAAGTCACAAATCCGAAATTGATTTCACTCAGCCAAAATCAAGCTGTGGCAAGGCTGGTTCCTCTGGAGGCTCTGAGGGGTGAATCTCTTGCCTTGACTTTTTCAGCTTCTAGCAGCCACCCACATCCTTTGGCCTCCACCTTCAAAGTGCATCACTCCAATCTCATTCCACCGCATTCTCCTCTGACTATGACCTTCCTGCTTGCCTTGGACCGTTATGATGTTGGGCCCACCGGGATAATCCAGAATAATCTCCCCATCTCAAGATCCTTAACTTAATAACATCTGCAAAGCCCCTTTTGCCATATAAGGTAAACTTCATGGGTTCCAAGTATTAGGATGTGGACACGTTTGGGGTGCCATGACTCAACCCACCACACATATCCATCTTGAATCAAGTTAGTCAAAGAGCATCTCTCCTAAAAGAGAAGGAACATAGATTTCTACTTAATTATAAGTGTTGGGGCCAGGCTCAGTGGCTCACACCGTAATCCCAGGACTTTGGGAGGCCGAGGCAGGCGGATCGTTTGAGGCCAGGAGTTCAAAACCAGCCTGGCCAACATGGTGAAATCCTGTCTCTACCAAAAAAAAAAAAAAAAAAAATTAGCCAGGTGTGGTGGTGCGCACCTGTAGTCCCAGCTACTCACGAGGCTGAGGCATGAGAATCTCTTGAACCCGGGAGGCGAGGTTGAAGAGAGGTAGAGGTTGCAGTGAGCTGAGATCGCACCATTGCACTTCAGCCTGGGCAACAGACCGTCCCCAAGCATAGCTTTCCTTTGGTATAAGGCTCAACTCCAGGCCGGGAGGACCAGGAAGGGTCCAATGACCAGAAGAACCCAAGGTCCTGTACTCAGATGTAAGTTTCCCCTCAGCCCCCGTACCCATGCATGGTCTGCCAGAGACCCTCAGCTGCTCCAGTAGATTGTGATTCTCTGTATCCACCAGTCTATCTCTACAAAGTTTGGGGTGGCTGTTTGCCCTGTGACCTCACTTCTCTTACGGAAGAATTGTTGGGTTTTTCGGGTTGTTCAGCTTTTTATTTGTCATTAGAATGGAGTGACAACTTTCAAGCTCCTTATATTTGCAACCAGAAACTGGAAGTCACAAAAGTAAAACACCGTCTCAAAAAAAAGAAAACAGCAGTGAGTCAGTGACTCCCTGACCTCACTGGCTAGATGAATTCCTCTTAAACCTTCTCAAAGCAAAACATGGCTCTACTTGGCTGCAGTTGTCCTCTCAATGCAGATCCCTGCCTTCCCGCCTCAACACTGCACCCAGGAGCCCTCTTCCAAGGGTCAGTGCCCGGTAGGTTTGAAGGCAAGCGCCGCCTCCTCCTCTGGGCCTGGGACGTGCTGGGAGGGAGGGAACAGGGTCCCCCGGGGACTCACATGCCCCCAACCCCCGGGTCACCCAGGGACAACGGGCAGGAATAGACAGGTAAGGACCCTGCTGTGGAGCGAGCCCTGGGGCGGGATGGTCCAGGTAGGCTTTTCCGGAAATCGCCACCGGAGGATAGAACAGTCCTAGGGTGAGGGGCGGGGCCTCGACAGGAAGTACCTGAAAGATTCCCCTCTGAGTGGGCTGCTTGGCGCCCAGCCGGAGGACTCCTCACCATCCATTGCCTGGCACAGCTGTCAGGGTGAAGAGGAGGCCGGGCAGCCACGGAGCCCTCTGGAAATTGTGGTTTTCGTGGGCTCCGTGTGCTGCTGCGCTCGGGAGACAACGCACTGTTGCTTGCCTGAGACTGTTGAACCTCAAAGGGTGTCCTGGGATTCATGCATTAAGCTCGTTCACGCATATGACAAATATTTATTGACTGTCCACGACACGCCAGGCACCAATAGGGACTGGAGGCAATATGGTGAACCCAGACGATGCTCATGGTCCCTTAGAAAGCCCAGTCTCCAGGCCGGGCGCAGTGGTTCACGCCTGTAATCCCAGTACTTTGGGAGGCCAAGGTGGGCGGATCACCTGAGGTCAAGAGTTCGAGACCAGCCTGACCTACATGGTGAAACCTCGTCTCTAACAAAAATACAAAAAAAGAAAAATTAGCTGGGCGTGGTGGCGTGCGCCTATAGTCCCAGCTACTCAGGGAGGCTGAGGCAGGAGAATTGCTTGAACCCAGGAGGCGGAAGTTGCAGTAAGCCAAGATCACACCACGGCACTGCAGCCTGGGTGACAGAGGGAGACTCTATCTCAGGGAGAAAAAAAAAATGAAAAAAGAAAAAAGCCCAGGCTCCAGCAAGGAACACACTTGAATCAAATAATTACACAAAAGCAAAACTGCAAACACACAGCTCGTAAAAGAAATGTTAAAACAGAAGTGGCAAAATAACAAGTGACTGAGGAAGGATCTAATTTATAAAGATAGGAAGATTTTTGTTTTGTTTTGTTATGTTTTTTGTTTTGTTTTTGAGATGGAGTTTCGTTATTGTTGCCCAGGCTGGAGCGCAATGGCGTGATCTCAGCTCACCGCAACTGTTGCCTCCTGGGTTCAAGCAATTCTCCTGCCTCAGCCTCCCGAGTAGCTGGGATTACACACGCCCGGCCAATTTTGTATTTTTAGTAGAGACAGGGTTTCTCCATGTTGGTTAGGCTGGTCTCAAACTCCCAACCTCAGGTGATCCGCCCGCCTTGGCCTCCCAAAGTGCTAGGATTACAGGCGTGAGCCACCACGCCCAGCCAAAGATAGGAAGGTCTTTATACCACTCCCAAACATTCTCTTGCCAGGGCGATCACTTGATGACGACAGCGATTCCTCACAGAGATACACCTGACAGCATCTGCTTTGACTAGCATATTTGAGATAGACTCTATGATTATCTTCTTGGCATTTGAGGAGACTGAGATTCAGTAATGTTTCTGGAGTTTGTACAGCTCATAGGAAGTTGAGAGATGTAACAACACACCTCCAGTGCACCTTCCATCCTGTCTCCTACTGCCTGCCCGACATACCCTACAACCTGGTCCTATTTTCTGATGTGTGAAATGTGATGATAATGGTGAAATAATCCAGGAAAAGTGCTTAGCATAGGAGGGCTGGCATAGGACCCGCACTTGAATGGTGTTAGCCACTTTTATAACTATTCTAATTACCTCTCTGATTCTCTACTCTGATTTAACTATTATTTTTAACCCAAGCACTCATCCTCTCTTCTTCTCCTTCTGCTTCTTCTCTTTTTTGAGGTAGGGTCTCACTCTGTTGCCCAGGCTGGAGTACAGTGGTACAATCATGGTTCACTGTAGCCCTGAACTCCTGGACTCAAGTAATCCTTCCTTCACACTTAATCCCTGTGATTTTGGTAGAACTGATCCCAACTCCAGGACAGCACATGAGAATCCAACCTGAACAGTCTACTCCATCTTCCTGGCCACAGCGTATACAACACTTGAGGTGTACAACATGATATTCTGATATACATATACATAGTGAAATGATTAATAGAGTCAAGCAAATTAACATATCCATCTCCTCACACAGGTACCTTAAATTTTTTTCCTGTAGTAAGAATACCTGAAATCTACTCTTATCAAATTTCCAGTACTATATCGTTAAGTATAATCATCATATTGTACATCAGCTTTCTAGACTTAGTCATCCTATATAACTGCAACTTTATACCCTCTCACGTACATTTCCCCATTTCCTCCCCCGCACCCGTCCCCACCACCATTCTACTCTGTTTTTTGTTGTTTTTTTTGGCGGGGATGGAGTCTTGCTCTGTTGCCCAGGCTGGAGTGCAGTGGTGTGATCTCAGTTCATTGCAACCTCCACCTCCCAGGTTCAAGCAAATCTCCTGCCTCAGCCTCCCAAGTAGCTGGGACTACAGGCATGCACCACCATGCCTGGCTAATTTTTGTATTTTTAGTAGAGATGGGGTTTCACCATGTTGCCCAGGCTGGTCTTGAACTCCTGACCTCAGGTGATCTGCCTGCCTCGACCTCCTAAAGTGCTGTGGTTAGAGGCATGAGCCACCGCACCCACCCTACTCTGCTTTTATGTATTTGACTCTTTTAGATTTTGTATATAGGTGGGATCACGTAGTATTTTTTCTGTCTAGCTTACTTGACTTGGCAAAATGTCCAACAGGTTCATTCATGTTGTTGAAAATGGTAGAATCTTTTTTTTTTTTTTTTGAGACAGAGTCTTGCTCTGTCACCCAGGCTGGAGTGTAGTGACGCAATCATACCTCACTGCAGTCACTTGACCTCCCGGAATCAAGTCGTCCTCCTGCCTCAGCCTTCCAAGTAGCTAGGACTACAGGCGTGTGCCATCACACGTGGCTTATTTTGTAAAACATTTTTTTTTGTAGACACGGGGTCTCACTGTGTTACCCAGGCTGGTCTCAAACTCCTGGGCTCAAGCAATCCACCCACCTTGTCCTCCCAAAGTGCTGGGATTACAGGAGTAAGCCACTGCACCCGGCACATAGATCTCCTTTTTAAGGCTGAATAATGTTCCGCTCTGTGTCTGTGTGTGTGTGTGTGTGTGTGTGTGTGTGTGTGTGTGTGTATCCATTTATCCACCAGTGGACACTTAGGTTGTTTTCAAGTCTTGGCTACTGTGAATAATGTACCTTAGTTATATACAGTATCCTCACAGATATGCAGTTTTGATTCCAGACCCCTACAATAAAGTGAATGTCCCAATAAAATGAGCCACACAAATGTTTTGATTTCCCGGTGAATATAAAACCTATGTTTACACTACACTGTAGTCTATTAAGTGTGGAAAAGCATTACATCAGATAAACATAATGCTGATAAGGGTGGTGGCTGCAGAGGGTTGGGGTGGCAGTGACGATTTCTTAAAATAAGATAACAATGAAGTTTGTCAAATCAGTTGACTCTTCCTTTCACAAAAGATTTCTCCATAGCATGTGATACAGGCTGATAGCATTTTGTCCACAGTAGAACTTTCAAAATCTCCTCAAATCCTGCTGATGCTTCATTAACTAAGTTTATGTAGTATTCTAAATCCTACTGTCATTTCAACAACATTCACAGCATCTTTACCAAGAGTAGATTCCACCTCAAAAAAACACTTTTGGGCTGCGCAAGTGGCTCATGTCTGTAATCCCAGCAATTTGGGAGACCAAGGTGGGAGGACTGCTCTCTGAGCCCAGGAGTTAACACAGGGAAGACCCCATCTCTAAAAAAAAAAATTAAAAAATTAGCTGGGCATGGTGGTGCACGCCTGTAGTCCCAGCTACTTGGGAGCCTGAGGTGGGAGGATCACTTGAGCCTAGGAGGTTGAGGCTGCAGTGAGTCGTACAAATACCCAAGCCATTTGTTACTTCAGCCAGAGTGACAGAGCAAGACCCTGTCTCAAAAAACAAAATGATTGGGTGCCATGGCTCATACCTGTAATCCCAGCAATTTGGGAGGCTGAGGCACCCAGATCACTTGAGGTCAGGAGTTCCAGACAAGCCTGGCCAACATGGCAAAACCCATCTCCACAAAAATAGAAAAATTAGCTGGGTGTGGTGGCGTGCTCCTGTACTCCCAGCTACTCAGGAGGCTGAGGCAGGAGAATCACTTGAATCCAGGAGTTGGAGGTTGCAGTGAGCTGAGATCACGCCACTGCACTCCAGCCTGGGCAACACAGTGAGACTCTGTCTCAAAAAAAACAAAAACAAAGCAAAAACAAAACAAAACAAAACACTTATGGCTGGGAGCAGTGTCTCTTGCCTATAATCCCAGCACTTTGGGAGGCTGAGGTGGGGGGATCACTTGAGCCCAGGAGTTCAAGACCAGCCTGGGCAACATATCAAGACCCCATCGCTACAGAAAAAAAAACATTTTTTTTGAGACAGAGTCTTGCGGTGTCACCAGGCTGGAGTTCAGTGGCGCAATCTTGGCTCACAGCAACCTCCGCCTCCTGGGCTCAAGCAATTCTCCTGCCTCAGCCTCCTGAGTAGCTGGGACTACAGGCACATGCCACCACGCCCGGCTAATTTTTTGTATTTTTAGTAAAGACGGGGTTTCACCGTGTTAGCCAGGATGGTCTTGATCTCCTGACCTTGTGATCTGCCTGCCTTGGCCTCCCAAAGTGCTGGTATTACAGGTGTGAGCCACTGCACCCAGCTTACAGAAAAATTTAAAAAACTGGACAGGTGTGGTGACACATGCTGTAGTCTCAGCTGCTTGGGAGGCCAAGGCAGGAGGATCACTTGAGCCCAGGAGCTAGGCTGCAATGAATTATGATTGTACCACTGCAGTCTAGTCTGGGGGAGTGAGAGCCCATCTCAAAAAAAAATAAAGAGAAAGATGAAATTACTCTTGGATCCATGGGCTGCAGAATAAATGTTGTGTTAGCAGGCATGAAAACATTAACTTCCTTGTATATCTCCATCAGAGCTCTTGGTGGTCCAGGTGCATTGTAATAAACTGTGATATTTGGAAAGGAATCTTTTTTCTTTCTGAGCAGTAGGTCTCAACAATGGGCTTAAAATATTCAGCAAACCATGCTGTAAACACATAGGTTGTCATCCAGTCTTTGCTGTTCAATTGATAGAGCACAGGCAGAATAAACATTATTCTTAAGGGCTTCAGGATTTTCAGAATGGTAAATGAGAACTGGCTTCACCAACTGCATTCATCCCTAACAAGAGAGTCAGCCTGCCCTTTAAAGCTTTGAAGCCAGGCATTGACTTCTCTCTAGCTATGAAAGTCTTAGATGGCATCTTTCCCAATAGCAGGCTGTTTTGTCTACATTGAAAATCTGTTCTTGGCCGGGCGCGGTGGCTCACGCCTGTAGTCCCAGCACTTTGGGAGGCCGAGACGGGCGGATCACGAGGTCAGGAGATCGAGACCATCCTGGCTAACAAGGTGAAACCCCGTCTCTACTAAAAATACAAAAAATTAGCCGAGCGTGGTGGCGGGCGCCTGTGGTCCCAGCTACTGGGGAGGCTGAGGCAGGAGAATGGCGTGAACCCAGGAGGCGGAGCTTGCAGTGAGCCGAGATCGTGCCACTGCACTCCAGCCTGGGTGAAAGAGCGAGACTCCATCTCAAAAAAAAAAAGAAAAAAAAGAAAATCTGTTCTTATTGTAGCCACTTTCATCAATGATCTGAGCTAGATCTTGTGGATAACATGCTGCAGTTTCTCCATCAGCACTTGAAGCTTCACCTCGCACTTTTATGTTATGGAGATGGCTTTTCTCCTTAAACCTCATTAACCAACCTTGGTTACTTTCCAACATTTCTTCTGCACCTTCTTCACCTCTCTCAGCCTTCACAGAACTGAAGAGAGTTTGGGCCTTGCTCTGGATTACGCTGTAGTTTAAGGGAATGTTGTGGCTGGTTTGATCTTCTATCCACACCACTCAAACTTTCCCCATATCACCAAAAAGACTGTTTCACTTTTTTATCATCCATGTGTTCACTGGAGTAGCCCTTTAGATTTCCTTCAAGAACTTTTCCTTTGAATTCACAATTTGGTTAAACATTTGGCACAAGAAACCTAGCTTTTGGCCTGTCTCAGGTTTTGACATGCCTTTCTGACGAAGCTTAATCATTTCTACCTTTTGATTTAAAGTGAGAGATGGGCCAAGTGGTGGCTCATGCCTGTAATCTCAGCACTTTGGGAGGCTGGGGTGGGCGGATCACAAGGTCAAGAGTTGGAGACCAACCTGGCCAACATGGTGAAACCCCATCTCTACTAATAATACAAAAATTAGCGAGGATTGGTGGTGCACACCTGTAGTCCTAGCTACTCAGGAGGCTGAGGTAGGAGAATCGCTTGAACCTGGGAGGCAGAGGATGCAGTGAGCCAAGATCATGCCACTGCACTCCAGCCTGGGCAACAGAGCGAGACTCTGTCTCCAAAAATAAATAAATAAAGTGAGAGATGTGTGACTCTTCCTTTCACTTGAACACTTAGAGGTCATCATAGAGTTATCAAGTGGCCTAATGTCAATATTTTTGTGTCTCAGGGAAAAGGGAGGCCCAAGGAGAAGAAGAGAGATGGGAGTATGGCTGGTCAGTGGAACAGTATTGAAAGTTCCATGCAGGCTGGGTGTGGTGGCTCACGCCTGTAATCCCAGCACTCTGGGAGGCCGAGGTGGGCAGATCATGAGGTCAGGAGTTTGAGACCAGCCTGGACAATATGACAAAACCCCGTCTCTACTAAAAATACAAAAATTAGCTGGGCATGGTGGCATGCACCTGTAGTCCCAGCTACTCGGGAGGCTGAGGCAGGAGAATCGCTTGAACCAGGGAGGCAGAGGTTGCAGTGAACTGAACCCTTTTCTCTGAACTGAAATCCTACCACTGCACTGCAGTAGGGGTGACAGAGTGAGACTCCATCAAGAAAAAAAAGAAAAAAAGAAAAGAAAGAAAGAAGAAAGAAAGAAAGAAAGAAAGAAAGAAAGAAAGAAAGAAAGAAAGAAAGAAAAAGAAAGAAAGAAAGAAAGAAAAAGAAAAAAAAGAAAGTTCCGTGCAGTATTTTCTGTTCCTGCCAGTATTTTCTGGCCTCCAACTCCATCGATATTCCCGCAAAAGACATGATCTCATTCTTTTTTATGGCTGCACAGTATTTCATGGTGTATATGTACGTTTTCTTTATCCAGTCTGTCACTGATGGGCCTTTGATTCCATGTCTTTGTTATTGTGAATGGTGCTGCTGTGAACATTCATGTGCATGTGTCTTTACAAGAGAATGATTTATATTTCTTTGGGTACATACCCAGTAATGGGATTGTGGGGTCAAACTGTAGTTCTATTTTTAGCTCTTTGAGGAATCGCCATACTGCTCTCCACAATGGTTGGGCTAAATTTATACTCCCACTAACAGTGTATAAGTGTTCCCTTTTCTCTGCAATCTTGCCAGCATATTTTTTGACTTTTTAATAACAGCCATTATCACTGGTGTGAGATGATATCTCATTATGGTTTTGATTTGCATTTCTTTAATGATTAGTGATATTGGGCTTTTTTTCTTACGATTGTTGGTTGCATGTATGTCTTCTTTTGAAAATTGTCTGTTCATGTCCTTTGCCTACTTTTTAATGGGGTTGTTTTTCTCTTGCAAATTTGTTTACATTCCTTATAGATGCTGGATATTAGACCTTTGTCAGATGCATATTTGTAAATATTTTCTTCCATTCTGGAGGTTATCTGTTTACTCTGTTGAGTTTCTTTTGCTGTGCAGAGGAAGCTCTTTAGTTCAATTAGGTCCCATGCCTCAATTTTTGCTTTTGTTGCAATTGCTTTTGGAGTCTTTGTCATGAAATATTTTCTGATCCTATGTCCAAGACGGTATTGCCTAGGTTGTCTTCTAGGGTTTTTATAGCTTTGGATTTTACATTTAAGTCTTTAATCCATCTTGAGCTGATTTTTGTATATGGTGTAAGGAAGGGGTCCAGTTTCAATCTTCTGCATATGGCTAGCCAATTATCCCAGCACCATTTATTGAATAGGGATTCCCCCCCCTACCCACACACCATTGCTTGTTTTTGTCAGCTTTGTTGAAGATCAGATGATCTTAGGAGTGTGGCCTTATTTCTGGGCTCTCTATTCTGTTCCATTGGCCTATGTGCCTGTTTTTGTACCAGTACCATGCTGTTTTGGTTACTGTAGCCCTGTAGTACAGTTTGAAGTCAGATAATGTGATGCCTCCAACTTTGTTCTTTTTGCTTAGGATTGCCTTGTCTATTCAGGCTCTTTTTGGTTCCATATGAATTTTTTTTTTTTTTTTTTGAGACAGAGTCTTGCTCTGTTGCCCAGGCTGGAGTGCAGTGGCGCAATCTCGGCTCACTGCAAGCTCCGCCTCCCGGGTTCATGCCATTCTTCTGCCTCAGCCTCCTGAGTAGCTGGGACTACAGGCACCTGCCACCACGCCCGGCTAATTTTTTTTTTTTATATTTTTAGTAGAGATGGGGGTTTTACCATGTTAGCCAGGATGGTCTCAATCTCCTGATCTCTTAATCTGCCCATCTCGGCCTCCCAAAGTGCTGGGATTACAGGCGTAAGTCACCGCAGCCAGCTGGTTGCATGTGAATTTTAAAATAGTTTTTTATAATTCTATGAAGAATGTCATTGGTAGTTTGATAGGAATAGCATTGAATCTACAAATTGCTTTGGGCAATATGTCCATTTTAATGCTATTTATTCTTCCAATCCATGAGCATGGGATGTTTTTCCATTTGTGTCATCTCTGATTTATTTCAGCTGTGTGTTGTAATTCTCATTGTAGGGATCTCTCACCTCCCTAGTTAGCTGTATTCCTAGGTATTTTTTTCTTTTCTTTTTTTTTTTTTTTTTTTGAGATGGAATCTTGCTGGGATTACAGGTGTGAGCCTCCATGCCCTGCTTGGTATTTTATTCTTTTTGTGGCCATTGTGAATGGGATTGCCTTCCTGATTTGACTCTCGGCTTGGCTGTTCTATGTACATAGGAATGCCGGTAATTTTTGTACACTGACTTTGTATCCTGAAACTTTGCTGAAGTTGTTTATCAGCTGAAGGAAATTTTGGGCTGAGACAATGGGGTTTTCTAGATAGAAACATGTCATCTGCAAACAGGGATAGTCTGACTTCTTTTCTTCCTATTTGGTTGCCTTTTCTTTCTTTCTCTTTATTATTCTTTTTCTCATTATTCTGGCCAGGACTTCCAATACTATGTTGAATAAAAGTGGTGAGAGAGGGCATTATTGACTTGTGCCAGTTTTCAAAGGGAATCCATCCTGCTTTTCCTCATTCAATATGTTGGTTATGTTTTCTTTAGAAAAATGTCCATTCAAATTCATTGCCCATTTTTGAATTGGGTTATTTGGCTAATTTGTTTTTGGGTTGTGTGAGTTCCTCATATATTTGATAACTTTATCAGATATATTATTTGCAGGTATTTTCTTTTAATCCATAGTTTACCTTTTCATTTTGTTGACTGCCTCCTTTGCTTTGCAGCAGTTTTATAGCTTGATGTAATCCTACTTGTTTCTTGTGTCTTGCTTTGTTTTTTTTTTTTTTTTTTTTTTTTGCCTGAGCTTTTGGTGTGATATTCAAAAAAATCATTGCTGGCTGAGTGCAGTGGCTTACATTTGCAATCCCAGCATTTTGGGAGGCTGAGGTGGGCGGATCACCTGAGGTCAGGGGTTCGAGACCAGCCTGGCCAACATGGCAAAACCCTGTCTCTACTAAAAGTACAAAAGTTAGCTGGGTATGGTGGCACACACTGTAATCCCAGCTACTTGGGAGGCTGAGGCAGGAGAATTGCTTGAGCCTGAGAGGTGGAGGTTGCAGTGAGTCGAGATAGCACCACTGCACTCCAGCTAGGTGAGACAGAGCAAGACTCTGTCTCAAAAACAAAAAACAAAAACAAACAAACAAACAAAACATAAAAAATGAGGAAAGATTTACTATTGACATTTTGTTAATTATTTTCTGTTAGTGTTATAGTCCTTCTGTCCCTTTCTCTTGCTGTCTTCTTTTGTATTTCACTGTTTTTTTTGTTGTTGTTTTTTTTTGAGATGGAGTCTCGCTCTGTCACCCAGGCTGGAGAGCAATGGCACAATCTTGGCTCACTGCAACCTGCGCCTCCTGGTTCAAGCAATTCTCTTGCCTCAGCCCGCCAAGTAGCTGGGATCACAAGTGTGCACCACCACACCTGGCTAATTTTTGTATTTTTAGTAGAGATGGGGTTTTGCCATGTTGGACAGGCTGGTCTCGAACTCCTGGCCTATGTTTTCATTATTTTCTCTTTTTCTTTAATTCTATAGGCATTTTCTTTGTAGTTACCAAGCGTTTACATAAAATCTCTTACAATAATAGTGTACTTTAAGCTGATAACAACTTAACTTCCCTTGCATGTCAGAACTTTGCTTTTATCTCTCTTCCCCTGGCTTATATGCTATTGACATCACCGTTAACACCTATTTATATTGTACCAATTAACATAATATAGTTGTTTTACTACTTTTGTCTTTTAACTTTTATAACTAAAATTGATTTACCCGCTACTGTTACAGTAATACAATATTGGTTTTGATTATATATTTACCTTTGCCAATGAGTTTCATACTTTGTTTGCTCATGTTACTGTTTTCCATACTTTTGTTTTAACCTTAAGAACTCTCTTTAGCATTTCTTGTAAGGCAGGTCTAGTGGTGATAATCTCCCTCAGGTTTTGTTTGAGAAAGTCTTTATTTCCCTCTCATTTTTGAAGGATGGGTTTGTTGGATATAGCATTCTTGACTGGAAGTTTTTTTCTTTCAGCACTTTGTATCTATCGTCCCACTCCTTTCTGGCCCACAAGGTTTATGCTGGAAACTCTGTTAATAGTTTTATTAGGGGTCCCTTGTACACAGAAGTTGCGTTTCCCTTGGCTGCTTTCAAAATTCTGTCTCTAACTTTTGACAATTTGATTGTAATGTATGTCAGTGTGGATCTCTTTGGAGTCATCTTATTTATTTATTTATTTATTTATTTTTGAGACAGAGTCTCATTCTTTCGCCTAGGCTGGAGTGCTGTGGCACGATCTAGGCTCACTGCAACCTCCGCCTCCCAGGTTCAAGCCATTCTCCTGCCTCAGCCTCCTGAGTAGCTGGGATTACAGGTACATGCCACCACGCCCGGCTAATTTTTATATTTTTAGTAGAGATGGGGTTTCACCATGTTGGCCAGGCTGGTCTTGAACTCCTAACCTCAAGTGATCCACCCGCCTCGGCCTCCCAAAGTGCTGGGATTACAGGCATGAGCCACCGCACCTGGCTGGATTCATCTTATTTCATGTCCCTTGTACTTCTTGGGTCTTGATTTCTATTTCATTCCCCAGTTTTGGAAGGGCTTCAGCCACTGTTTGTTTGAATATGCTTTCTGTCCGTTTTGCTCTCTCTGCCTTCTGAAAATCCAATAATGCATACATTAGTCTACTCAATGGTGTCCCTTAAGTCCCTTAATCTATCCTCTTTTTCTTTTTTTCTCATTTTTGCCCCTCTTATTGGATGATTTCCAATGGCTGGTCTTCAAATTCACTGACCCTTTTTTCTGCTTGACCTAGTCTGTGGGTGAAACCCTCTAGAGAATTTTTCAGATGAGTTATTATGTACTTCAGATCTATAACTTCTGTTTGGTATGTTTTAAAATTTTCTCCTTTTTCTGAGACAGGGTCTCACTCGGTCACCCAGGCTGGAGTGCAGTGGTGTGATAACAGCTCACTGCAGCCTTGGCATCCCAGGCTCATGTGATCCTCCCACCTCAGCCCCTAGAGGAGCTGAGACCACAGGCATATGCCACCATGCCTGGCTAATTTTTAATTTTTTGTAGAGATGGGGTCTTACTATGTAACCCAGGCTGGTTTTGAACTCCTAACCTCAAGCAATCCTCCCACCTTGGCCTCCCAAAGTGCTGGGATGACAGTGTGAGCCACCATGCCAACCCTGTTTTTGTATTTTTCTCTTTGTTGAAAGTCTTGGTTTGTTCATACATTACACTCCTGACATCAGTGAGCATATTTATGATTATTTTTAATTCTTTTTTTGTTTTTTTTCTTTTTTGAAAGGACGTTTTGCTCTGTTGCCCAGGCTGAAGTGCAATGACACGATCTTGGTTCACTGCAACCTCCACCTCCCAGGTTCAAGCGATTCTCCTGTCTCAGCCTTCCGAGTAGCTGGGATTACAGGTGACCGCCACCACGCCTGGCTGATTTTTGTATTTGTAGTAGAGATGAGGTTTCACCATGTTGGCCAAGCTAGTCTCGAACATCTGACCTCAGGTGATCCACCCTCCTCGGTCTCCCAAAGTGCTAGGATTGCAGGCATAAGCCACTGCACCCAGCCTATTTTTAATTCTCTAATAGGTAAAATCACTAATCTGCATTTCATTGGAATTGGTTTCTGGAGATTTCTTCATCTTTTGTTTGGAACATATTTTCTATTTCTTGATTTTTTTGTTGACTGTGTTGATTTTCATGCATTAGATAAGACAACTCTCTTTCCAAGTCTTAATATCTGATTTTTCTTAGGAGATGAACCTCACCAATCAACCCAACCAGATTCTAAGTGCCTCTCAAACTTTTGTGCTTGTACAAACTGCTGTCTTTGTTCTTAGTAGCCCCAAGAGATTGGGGTGCACCAAATGCCATCAGTGCCCCAAGACTGGTGATATTGAAGCCAGTTCCTGAAATTTAGCTAGAAAAGTTGGGGTGTTATATGTGTTCCAGTTCCTTCTATCCTCAAGGAGAAGCTGGGAACTGGTGTTGATCTCCCACTTGCCCTGTACTAAGCTGGGGAGATAATCCCAAGCAAATGCCTGCATTCTCATTCAGGCCACATACTCTTTCAACCCATTGCCTAATGTGTTGTTACCCCCAGGGGCCTAGTCAATTGCAGCTCCCATCTGCTGTCCAGGACAGATGGATTGTTCAGAGGCTTGGCTCCATCTCTAGAGTGAGCCTGCAAAAGGAATTGCGGGAAGCGACTGCATGCCCATTCAGGCTCCCAGAGGACTACTTATTGCCTGCCCTGTCAGTGCCCAGATATAGGCTAGAGGCCTGACTCATGGACAGCGGCTGGGAAAGTTGGGACATTAGGTGTGCAGTCAAACCCCTTCCTGGGGGTAAACTGGGAACTGGGTGTTTTTGTCTGCTCACTTTGTACTGAGTTAGGGGAAACGGATGCTAGAACTGCTCAAACACTCTTTTAAAATCACTTTTCTTCTCTGTAGTCTAGGGGGACTTCTGAATGCAGTCTCATTAATTCCCAGAGAGAGATGATTTAGGAGCTTAGAAGCTGGTCCCTTGGGTGGAAGCTGTAAAAGTTGGGGTACCCCATCCAGGAAGAAGCTAGAAGCCTAGTTTTTTTTGTTTTGTTGTTTTATTTTTGAGACAGAGTCTCACTCTGTCACCCAGGCAGGAGTACAGTGGTGCAATCTCAGCTTACTGCCACCTCTGCCTCCTGAGTTCAAGCGATTCTCCTGCCTCAGCCTCCGGCGTAGCTGGGATTACAGGTGCACCTCCCCAACACCCCACAACCATGCCCAGGTAATTTTTTGTATTTTTTAACAGAGAGAGTGTTTCACCATGTTGACCAGGCTGGTCTTGAACTCCTGACCTCAAGTGATCCATGTGCCTCGGCCACCCAAAGTGCTAGGATTACAGGGGTGAGCCACCATGCCTGGCCCCTAGTTTTATCTCTGAATGGAGTAGTGGCAGAGGGGAGAACGACAGTGAAGTTCCCACATGCCTGTTCATGCTCCTGGAGGTCTATTGTTTACCAGCCCTATCAGCTACTAGATGTAGGCTACTTAGAAGCCCAACGTTCAGGCAGCAGTTGGGAAAAATGTGTAGATAAATCCCTTTTAGGGAGACTGTGGAACTGCTTTTTAAAATTCTTTTCTTTTTTTTTTTTTTTTTAAGAGACAGGTCTCACTCTGCCACCTAGGCTGTAATGCAGTGGCTCCATCATAGCTCACTGCAACCCTGAATCTTGGGCTCAAGCGATCATCCTGCCTCAGCATCCTGAGTAGCTAGGATTATAGGCATATGTCCCTACACCTGGCTAATTTAAATTTTTTTTTTTGTTTGTAGAGGCAGGGTGTTTGTATGTTCCCCAGGCTATTTGCAAACTCCTGGCCTCCAGTGATCCTCCCGCCTCAGCATCTCAAAGCACTGGGATTATAGGCATGAGCCATGGTGCCCAGCCAGATGGTGCATTTCTGCCTGCTTGCTCTGCATTGACCCTGGGGGACAGCTGCTGAAAGTGCTCACATACCTGTTTATAATGTCCTCTTATGGCCGGGCATGGTGGCTCACACCTGTAATCCCAGCACTTTGAGAGGCTGAGGCAGGTGTATCACAAGATCAGGAGATCGAGACCATCCTAACACTGTGAAACCCCATCTCTACTAAACATACAAAAAATTAGCCAGGCATGGTGGCACGTGCCTGTAGTCCCAGCTACTCGGGAAGCTGAGGCAGGAGAATCGCCTGAGCCCAGGAGGCGGAAGTTGCAGTAAGCCAAGATTGTGCCATTGCACTACAACCTGGGTGAAAAGAGCAAAACTCTGTCTCTAAATAAATAAAATGTCCTCTTTTCTCTCAGGGGACTCACAAATACTAAACCCTGGCCATTCCCAGAATAAGATGATTTAGGAGCCAAACTCTCACGTGAAAACTGTTTAAGTTTGGGAGCGATATGTCTGGCCTAAACCCTTCATTTTTCAAAAATCTGGGATTTGGGGATTCCTTCCCAATTGTAAGATACTGTGCCCAGGTTTTTGGTTTACATTGTGTCTCAACTTGTTGGTATCCATTTTGATGTGGATATATTCTCAGTTGCCCAGCATGTAGGAGTCTCAACTAGTTTCTATATTTCTCTCAGAGAGAACTGATCCATGTGTAGTACTTATTCAGTGCATCCATCAAGGAAGGAAAGTCAGGAGTCTCCCATTCTGTATCTTGTTGATGCCCAATCAGTGAAATGAAACTTTTTTTGGGCAGGGAGGGAGTTCTCATTCTGTCAGCCAGGGTGAGTATAGTGGAACAATCACAGCTCACTATACCCTCCACCCAGGCTCAAGTGATCCTCTCACCTTAGCCTCCTGAGTAGCTGGGACTACAGGCATGTGCCACTACACCCAGCTTTTTTTTTTGAGACAGAGTCTCCCTCTATCCCCCAGGCTGGAGTGCAGTGGCGTGATCTTAGCTCACTGCAACCTCCACCTCCTGGGTTCAAGCAATTCTCCTGTGTCAGCCTCCCAAGTAGCTGGGACTACAGGTGCGTGCCACCATGCCCAGCTATTTTTTTTTGTATTTTTAGTACAGATGGGGTTTCACCATGTTGGCCAGAATGGTCTCAATCTCTTGACCCCGTGATCTGCCCGCCTCGGTCTCCCAAAGTGCTAGGATTACAGGCGTGAGCCACTGTACCCGGCCTAATTTTTAAATTTTTGGCAGAGATGGGTCTTATTATGTTGCCCAGGTTGGTCTGGAACTTCTGGCCTCAAGCAATCCTCCTGCGTTGACCTCCCAAAGTGCTGGGATTACAGGTGTGAGGCACTGCACCAGCCATCTTTGATAAATTATTCCCTTCAAGCCTATGAGGTATCATTATATATTTATCCTGGAAGCTTTCTTAGTTTTTTTCTAAACTCCTTACAGCTTCTTTGGGTACACTGTTACACCTCTTGCCTACTAGTGACAGCACCAGTATCTATTCTCCTTCTTTTTTTTTTTTTTTTTTTTGACGAAGTCTCACTCTGTTGCCCAGGCTGGAGTGCAGTGGCACAATCTCTGCTCACTGCAATCTCTGCCTCCTGGGTTCAAGCGATTCTCCTGCCTCATCCTCCCAAGTAGCTGGGACTACAGATGCGCACCACCATGCCCAGCTAATTTTTGTATTTTTTTAGTAGAGATGGGGTTTCACCATATTGGCCAGGCTGGTCTCGAACTCCTGACCTCGTGATCCGCCCGCCTCGGCCTCCCAAAGCGCTGGGATTACAGGCATGAGCCACTGCACCTGGCCCTCTGTTAGTCTTTAAGCTAAAACCAACAGTATAAAAGTGACAGAGCCGTAGTAGTTTCAAACAGTGCATAATTTTAAGCATCTACCATGTTCCTGGTCTCTGCTCCCATGGAGACAATGAAATTTTATTAGTTACATAATTAATATTCAATTACAAGCATATTGCTATAAGGAGGGTAAAACAAAGAATGTAGGAATTGAGAGGGATGTTCCAAGTAAAAGGAAAAGTATGTGCACAGTTCTCAAAGTAAAGAGCTTGGTATGTTTGATGAATTGAGAGAAAGTGTAGCTGGAGAGGGGTAAGAGAAAAAGAACAGCTGGAGTTGACACTGGCAGGGAAGTAATGACTAGGAAGGTCATGTTGAAAATTTAAATGTCCCTAAGGACAATGGGAAGCCAATGGAAGATGTCGAATTGGATGATGAGATAATCATAATCATCTGGTACCTGGCCCTCTAGTTCTGTGCAGCAAAGACTGGAAAGATGAACATCCAGTGTTGTCTTCCAGCAATAATGCTGGAACTTTCTGCTGAGTTTCAGGGAGCAAACAATTTTTTAATACTTCTTTTATTAAATGGCAGTGTGTTAGCTGTGTTGACAGAGAACAAGTGTGATAAGAAAGTCATCAGCAGGCTCTTTCAGGTAACCCAGATGAGTACTCTTGGATAGGATGGGGACAGGGGAGACAGAAACATTCAGGTTTTGGTGATACTTTTGAGGTAGAATCCATGAGACTTGATGATTGAGTGGATGTGATGTCTTAGTCTGTTCTGGCTGCTATAAGAAGTTACCATAAACCGGGTAGTTTATAAACAACAGAAATTTTTTTCTCATAGTTCTAGAGGCTAGGAAACCCAGATCAAGGTGCTGGCAGATTCATCGTCTGGTGAGGGCCATTTCCACAATGGCACCTTCTTCCTGGGTCCTCACAGGCTCAAGTACAGTGGGCCAATCATAGTTCACTGTAACCTCGACTTCCTGGGCTCAAGCAATCCTCCTGCCTTAGCCTCCCAAGTAGCTAGGACTACAAGCACCAGCCACCACACCGAGCTAAATAAATTTTTTGTAAAGATGGGGTGTCGCTGTTTCCCAGGCTGGTCTTGAACTCCTGGCTTTAAGCAATCCTCACACCTTGGCCTCCCAAAGCACTGGGATTACAGACGTAAGCCACCACACCCAGCCTGCAGTCTCTTTTATAAGGACACTAATCCCAATCATGAGGGGTCTGCCAAAGTCCCCACCTCCTAATAACATCAATTTAAGTGTTAGAATTCCAACACATGAGTTTTTAGGGTACACAAATATTCAAGCCATACCAAGAGGAAAGAGGGAATGTTTGTTGATAGCATGAGCAATTGTATGGATGTGGCCCCACATACTAGAGGCAAACAGATCAGGGGCTAAAAGCATGAGTTAAGAGCATGTGTTTTGATGCCTGAGAGACATCTAAAGGATGATCTCCTGTAGGCACCTGAATGTAGGAATCTGGAGTACATCGAAGAGAAACTGGAGCTAGACCTAAAGTGAGGTCTTTGTAGCCATGGAAGTGGCTAAGCTCACCTGGGGAGATACCATTTACCAAAGGTAAGCCGAGGGTACATTCCAGCTAACTAGAAGCATATTAGAATTTGGCTGCAGAGAATGCCAAAAGCCTAATAGATTGGTACTGGTTCTAAAGAAAAGATACTCTACCCAGCCCAAGTGAGATGTACAAAGTACCCATTTCAACAAGCCAGAGACACACATGGTAGTCAGGCCCACAGCTCTGCATTGCCTAAGTGAGATTAGAGCTGGGACGGTGGCCCAGAGCTTCTTCTGCAGTCCTAACGCCTAGAATCATGGGATGGAGATTCGTGTTAGTGCCCGACACTCACACCCATGATACCCTCCTGCTGATGCGGAGGAAGAGAGCTGAGGAGTTCCTCCGCAAACGCTCTTACCCGTACTGCTAGATTTACACAGAGATCACCTAGCGATATACAGTGGATATGGCCAGGCACATGGTCACACCCCACCACTGGATCTCCACGGTTCACCACAGCCCACTTGCCCCAGGAATGCGCAGGCGCTGCCGGAAGCGGGCACCGGAAGCGGCTCGGCTCGTGGCTTCCGGTTCCTTACCAGTGTGCCGCTGTAGCGCAAGTCATCTCGTTGGCACTTCCGCTGACCCGTGCAGTTGGTGGCCAAGCTGGAGACCCAGGATCTCCCTGAGGCCGCGCGAGGTCTTCTGGGAGTCCTACTCACCACATCCGCTACTCGGACTCCAAGCTTTAAGTGGCAACCCGCGCCAGGCAGTAGCTGCTCCGTGAAGACAGAGGTTCTTGCCCCTGTACTTCTGTGTACAGCAAAGACGAAAGGAAATTGAGGTCTAGCGCTAGCTTCCCAGAATGATACCAGAATTTTCTGCTGAGTTCCAGGGAGCAAGCGATTTTACTTCCCTTATTAAGTAGCACGAAGTCATTCACTCACTGTCTCTAAACCACAATCGTAACAGTCTTCAAAATTAACCTGATTGCCACCTAAAACCACTGAAGTATTTTTTTTTAAAAAGTTCACTTCATTGCCATCATCATAAAATAGCATTTATTAGAAGCCAAATTGCACATTAGACGTAATCAATAACTTCAGAGCTTGCAAACTAGAGCGAAGACTGATGAGAATACGTCAAAAAGAGTAAGACCCAAAATATTAAACAGTGTAAGTGTATACAATAAATACAATTCTGAGGTATCCAAAGGAACTGGAGATTACAGCACATTCTTACGTTTACATAGAAGAATATTTATATTGTATTCCCCCCTACAGACTTAATGCAAAGAGGAAGGTCAATTTTAAAAGACAAAACACCTGTACTACTTAGATGGGCCTTGGAAAGATGGGTAATGGTCATCTTTGAATCAGATCAATAGCTCTCCTAAATTACAAAACTAAACTAGATGAATACATACACTTCTAATGTAATGAACATCATTTTGTTAAACAGATGGTCAAAGCAAAAACATTTTCCTACTAAAATCCCACAGGGATAACAAGTTTAATGAACATTCAAAATAGACTATTCATATAAACTATAACCTGCTATGTCTCCCTTTGTACACATAGGCAGTAAATTGCAGATTACTTTGATCAAACTCTGCAGTTTCAGATTGTATGACATCTTATGCTGCAGTCACTAGAACATTGCCACTTCATTATATGGAAACTCAGGAGGCAAAGACTCAAAATGGCATTTACTGTGAAATGTCATTTGAGTTTTAACTCCCTGAATTATTGGGTTAGTCATTTTCTATGTTAAATGAGGAGGTGTCAATAGACTACCACCTGTAGCAACAAAGCTCTAAATAAAACTATTTTGAGTCGACCTCATTCAAAACAACTACATTCCACAATTTCTTAAATTACAAAATGTAAACTGCTGACATCTGAATTCCATTGGAAAAATGCTGTTTTCATCAATGATGACTGTTTAAAAGACTGTTTAACTATTCCAGCAATCATGTTAAGGAACTGTTGGATACACATTTTCATCACTGCATCAACAACAAAAACAGAGAAATTTGTCTGAGTCAATTTATTCAACACAAAGTTTTCACTCTCATAGTGTGTTGACTTCCATGCTGTAAAATGCAGTTAACCCATCATTCATAGCAATAAACTCTTGCATTTAGTTTTTCATTCCCATATTAACTTTTATCCAGTATTTGTGAATAGCACCTAACATGGTAGGCTAGTATCTGAGTTAATGACAATTTCATGGAATTTATCTCCATCAGTTGACACTGCAAACAGAAGGGTGAAATGCCATCATCATAAAAAGCCTGAAGCTCAACAGCACATACATCTTTTCCTTCAATTCCCTGGGGGTAAAGCAGCTTGAATTACATCTAGCAAATGTATTTAAGTACAAGTGCACAATAAGCACAACTGAAAATATGCCTATTTCACAGTAACTGACACTTCCGGGATTTTCATTTTTTTCTGCATACCAATCATTAATAGTATTATACCAAAAAGCCATTATAGTTCTACCCACATGTATGTTAATGTTTCTGAAAAGGGCTATTTTTTCTAATCTTTTAGGAAGTTTGTCGTAATCTTGCAAAATCTGGAGAAAACTGCAAAAAAAATTAAGAGGTTAATTGTGAAGGAAGACTCGTGTGGAAAGGCAAACTTCCATATTAAGGTGCAGAACAGGATGTATGGCACAAATTCTCACTTTCTGTTATATATTCTAGGAGCCAAAACAAAAATGACAGCATCCATCTTTTGTATCACCCCCATTCTGTCCAAGTGTCTAAGATATTCCCCTCTACTTTCTGCAGCAACTCTGCTAATCCAGACCTTTCCCAATTTCATCCCCCATCCTGTGACTCATTAGATCTTTGACTGAAATATTAGGGCCCCTGATATGTGCTGATGAGGCGCCTGCCAGTTTCTCCCACTGAGGGCAGAAGCAGGAGAGCAAGGAGGTGGCGTTCTTGTTATTTAACAAAGATCATGGTATCTCAGAGTTGCCTAATAAGTAATCTAACTGGAGACTATCTTTCTACACATTTCAAAGCACCTCAGAGAAACCTGGAAGCTGGTGTCCTGTCTCCTAAGAGTGGAGACATCAGAAACAAACAGCCAAGTCTGACCTTGACATACAGAGCAGCACATAGTCTCAACCGTGGATCTGCAAACAAGAAACAAGACAAGAATGACAAAGAGAGAGAAACTCTCTCTGGGTTAGGGATGTTTTTGTTAGTTTCAGTTTTCCTCTCACCTGAACAGTATCTTCCTGCCTCTACTCAGTAATAAGCGCTTAGCTGAGTAGCCAGCATCTTTTTGTATATTTAGTCCTCAATCTGCTGTTCTGTAGGACCACCTTCTGCTACCTTCCATACAATTAGTCCTCAAGAGTCCTTTATCTTTTCTCCCAGCAAAAATTCCCAGCAACAATTCAATTTTAGCAAATATTGTACTTTTATACTGTCTATTTAAATAGAATGAGAGCATTCTTCCATCCTAATCAAAACCCATGTAAATACTGTTTTGCTGATAGGCATACAATCAACTTTAATGAGAAATTGTATATGAATCTATATTTACAACATTCTGGGTTCTTTAACATTAATAACCATACTATTTAATAATATTTTGCTCCAATATTTATCTATAATAGCAGTATGTAAAGATCTATATATTATCAAGTATTTTGGTTAAAATCTAACAATTTTCTATAGGCATTTTCTTTGGAGATGGAGAGGAAATGTTATGGGTGTTTTTTAAAAAACCAAAACCCAATTAAGACCTTCAGTACTGTACTCTGCCAAGTGTGAAATCTCTCATCTGATTAGAGGGAAAAGAATTCAAACCTGAAGTCCTGGAGAGTCTTCTGCTGCTTTGTAACTGTGTATGTTAGTCAGGCTTTGGGTACAGCACAAAGGGAATGAAGTGGTTCCAGGATGCAAGCACACAGTATCGCCTCCATGAGGACCACCCTTGCCTATCTCAGCTCCCCTTTCCCTGGCTGCCTGCAGTGCTACTACGTGGTGCAAATGCCAACAAATGCTGCAGTCTTGCAGACTGCACGGCCTTTGGCGTCAGAGAGACCTAAGCTTAATGTCAGTTTCACCACAGTGTGATTTGTGTGCTGGGCAAAGAACTGACTTTACCCTCTGAGGACTTCAGTTTCCTCGTTTATGAAACAAAGATTTTTTTTTCTCTGTCACAGATTCTGAAGATTAAATTACATAATATATCCAAAGTAGCTAGCATGCTCACTGAGAAACAATTACAATTATTCAGAGGAAGACAGGTAATGTGCTTCAGTAGCGATTTGAAGGCAAATCTTAGAAAAGAGCAAGTACTTCTCCCCCTCCCCAAGTCCAGCGTCCAGAAAAGGGCTGTGGTTAGACTTCCAAAACTCCTTGCAAACAACTGGGTCCTAAATGCCAATACGTGCCCCTGGCATCAGAACCATGACAGAGAACTCTGGATACTAAAGGCCATCAAAATATAAACTAGTCCACCCATTTGGGAACTTTTACAGGGCAGAAAAAAACTTCTAAACGCCTATGGGAATTCACATGTAAAACAGCAATCTTATACAAGTATTACATTCAAATAGTTATAGCAAAAAAATATATAAAACATATAAAAGCATTTACTTTCCTAGATATGTCTGCAGAACTGGCAAAATATAAATAAATTCTCCTCCTTCTAAAAGTTAGAAACTACGTAAAGAAAATTAAAATAACTCTAGCAAGAGCCTTCATTTTAACGAAAATTGAATTTAAATAAAAGTTGTGTATCTTTTTCTGGCTCACAGTTGAACAGTAACTGAGTTCAAATCCTGGGTTCATTCACTAGCTTTGTGACACGGATTTTGCGTCCCTAGTTATAAAATGGAAATGATACTGCCTAAATCAAGGTTGTGGTGAGAATTAAGTATTACATGGGAATGTGTGTAAAGTGCTTAGCACATTGCCTGGGACATATACAGTAACTGCTTCCCACCATACAGATACTGAAAAGCCCAGTCACTAATAACAAGTTGTTATATTTACGTGGTGTTTTTTATGTGAGTTCGCTTATGAGTAATGAGATGCAAATTCGACTTGAAACTTTTCCCACACACGGTACATTTAAAAGGTTCCTTTACCATGTGGCTCTTCTGGTGGCATGCAAGTTCTGAGTCCAAAGCAAAACTTTCCTCGCATGTTTTGCACTTATGGGGCCTTTCCTCTGTATGAATGTTCTGATGGGAAATAAGCTCAGAGAAACAAGGAAAGGTCATGTCACAGTCAGGACATTGTAAGGGCTTGAATTTTGAGAATGAGAAGAAATTGTCCCCATCATCGCTGCAGCGTTCAGAGTCCTCGTCATGGCTCTTCTCGGAAAGGGCAGGATATAAGGACTGCCTGAACCTCTTCATGCACTTAGTGTGCTGGTACTGGGGGCCTGATATGAATGTTTCCTCAGGCAAAACAAGATTTGGTTTCTCATTAAAATGTTTATCACAGTTAGTAGATTCGTAGGCTTTTTCGGCAGTGTGGCTTTTCTGATGCTGTGCCAATCCCGGGAGCCACATAAAACCTCTACCACATATGCTACATGTATAGGGCTTCTCCTTTACGTGGCTATTCATGTGTCGGGACAGATGCGAGTGCTGGCGAAAGCTGGCACTGCACTTGGCACACTTATAAGGTTTCTCACCAGTATGGATTCTCCTGTGTGTCCTCAGGTTGGCTCTATGATTGAAGATCTTCCCACAGTCACCACATCTATGTTTTTTCTCTCCCGAATGAATTTTCTGATGCAAAACCAGGTATGAATGATCGCTGAAGTTTTGGTCACACTCAGGACATTTGTACACATTTTTGGCTCCTTCCCAGGGAGAATCAAGAATTTCAGAAAGTGTGTTGGTTCCTAAATATTCAGAGAGTTCTACTAATGGGGTGTGGTTTTCAATGGTAACTAAAAGGCTGATGACCCTTCTCTTGTAAGTGGGAGTTCCGCTTAATACTTTCGCTTCAGGGTTTCCAACTCCATCCTCAGAGGATTTTTCTGGGTAAGGGACAAGGGGTGCAGCAATGGGGTACTCTTCTAAGGCAAGCTCATCAAGTTCCATAGACTCTAGGCTTAACTGCTGATTAATCTCAGGCTTGCCTTCCTCTCCTGTTGATAAAAACAAAAGAAAGCAAAACATAGACAATATCTTCAAGGGATACTGGGGAAAAAGTAAGCTAAGGTAGTTACAAAGAGGACCAGGAAACTTTAGAAGGGTTATCCTATAACCCAGACACTAAACACACAAAATCAGGACCAAGCAGACTCTCCTGGCCTCCCAGATGATCCAGTTTTGGGTGAATATCCAAAGGTAAGGAGGAGAGAATAGCTATAACTAAGTCAGAGTCCAGTGGGATAGGTACTAAGGACAATCTCGGTAGTGGCTGTCTAGAAGTGAACTTTTCCAGCTAGTCTATTTAGGCCTCAAGAGCCTTTCATTTTTGAAGCTGTCTCAAGTGACAGAAGAACAATTAACAACTGGAAAAAAGATTAGGATTCATATTTATCAGGAAAGAGAGGGGTTGGGCAGAATGTCTCATGCCTGTAATCTCAGCACTTTGGGAAGCTGAGGTGGGAGCATCACTTGAGGCTAGGAGTTTGAGACCAGTCTGGGCAACATAGTGAGACCCCATCTGTACAAAAAATAATTTTTAAAAATTAGCCAGGCATGGTGGCACATGCCTGTAGTCCTAGATACTCAGGAGGCTGAGACAGGAGGATCACTCGAGCTCAGGAGTTTGAGTTGTGCCACTGCACTCCAGCCTAGGTGACAGAGCCAGAACTCGTTTCTTAAGAAAAAAAAAGGATGACAGCAAGAATGAGGGGGAAAGAAAATAATTTTTAAAAAGAGCCTGGGCGCGGTGGCTCACGCCTGTAATCCCAGCACTTTGGGAGGTCGAGGCGGGTGGATCACGAGATCAGGAGATCAAGACCATCCTGGCTAACACAGTGAAACCCCATCTCTACTAAAAAAAAATACAGAAAATTAGCTGGGCATGGTGGCAGGCGCCTGTAGTCCCAGGTACGCAGGAGGCTGAGGCAGGAGAACGGCATGAACCCAGGAGGTGGAACTTGCAGTGAGCCAAGATCACGCCACTGCACTCCAGCCTGGGCGACAGAGCAAGACTCTGTCTCAAAAAAACCAATAATAATAAAAAAATAAAAAAGAAAAAGAAAAAAAAAGCAATCAAGTGAGCATTTTTCTCCCATAACAGAGAAACACACGGGTTATCAGAAATAGTTTTATTATCACAACGAGAACTCTCCAAAATCTCTTTACCCCTCACTGAGGAAAGATCGAGGTAGAAGGCTGTGTGTACTGCATGAAAATAACAGCCAATCTACTTACAAGGATGGCTGACAAAACTAACATTCCTTTGTAATATTTTCCAACTATTCTTCAGTTATAAAGCAAATATATCAATACAAAAGGAACTTTTCTTTCCAGAGAAACAAAGTTCTAGAATTTTCCCAACTCACTGACTAGAAAGGGCTGCAGTATAGTGCATGGGAATCCAGACAGTACCAAGTGGTTTTGCTGATTTGAGGGGACTAAGTTCAGAGATCAGGGATGCCAAGGCAGCTAGAATTTGAAAGCAAAACAGCAAAGAGGCAGCTGCTTAGAAAGAGAGCTCAGCTCATCTACATGGGGTCCCCTTAAGACTTTCCTGAGGCTAGGTACAGTGGCTCAAACCTGTAATCCCAGCACATTGGGAGGCTGAGGTGGGAGGATCGCTTGAGCCATGGAGTTCGAGACCAGCCTGGGCAATATGGCAAAGCCCCGTCCCTGCAAAAAAACAACAAAAAAAGCCAGGCATGGTAGTGCATGCCTGTAGTGCCAGCTACTTGGGAGGCTGAGATGGGAGGACTGCTTGAGCCTGGGAGGTCAGGGCTGCAGTGAGCCGTGATTGTGCCACTGCACTCCAGCCTGGGTGACAGATCAAGATACTATATCAAAAAAAATAAATAACCCCACAACTTTGGCTGAGTAGTAATTTACAAGTGCATGAAGCAACTACCCAATGCCGTGGAAAGAACCGCCTAAAAGGAATAACGGAGCAATAACCAGTCCATGTTGCCTCCAGCCAAAGTGGAAAGACTTAAGACATTGAGCAGCAATGTCCACGGAAAAATACTGCCTTAGCAGTAACTCAAATCAGCCCTAGCAGAAAGGTTGATCTGAACCTATCCTAACAAAGCAAAAAAAAAAAGCACACCTTGAAACAATCAAACTGACTCCAACTAACTTCACTGCCTCCCACAACAAAGCCCAAAATATTTTTAAAAATACAACGAAATCCCAGGTCCAACAACATAAAATTCTTAAGCTAACATCCGACCAAAATTTACCCAGCAAGTAAAGAAAATATAGAAAATATAACCCATAACTAGAAGACAAATCAATCAATAGAAACAGACCCAGAAATGACATCGATGTTAAAACTAGCAGGAAAAAAAAAGTTTAAATAACCATTATAAATATACTCCATACGTTTAAGCAGACAGATGAAAACATGAACATGATGAAGAGAGAAGTGGAAGAAAGAAAATATGAGTTATTTAGAATAACTAGTTATTCTAGTTATTCTTTTCTGACTAGGACTGAGTATCTAAACTATTCCAAACTATTTAGAATAACTACTTAGAATAAATAGTTTAGATACTCAATCCTAGTCAGAAATAAAATCTACTCAGGCACAAGAGTCCATCTGTGTATGGTTCCCCTTAGGTGAGTAAGGCATAGCACCCCTTAAGAGTAAATCAATCTCCAGTCTTTAGCAAATGATAGTGATCGATACTAATGGGATTTCCCAAGTACAATTGTAAACTGCAACAAATGTTTGTGAAAGATTACCAAATACTGCCATCTCTTGGACTAAACCACAGGCACTGTACTAGACTGAACTTTTGTCTTTAAGAAATCATCTCGGCCAGGCACAGTGGCTCATGCCTGTAATCCCAGCACTTTGGGAGGCTGAGGCAGGCGGATCACGAGGTCAGGAGATTGAGACCATCCTGGCCAACATGGTGAAACCCTGTCTCTACTAAAAATACAAAAAATTAGCTGGGCACGGTGGTGGGCGGCTGTAGTCCCAGCTACTCGGGAGGCTGAGGCAGGAGAATGGGGTGAACCCAGGAGGCACAGTTTGCAGTCAGCAGAGATTGTGCCACTGCACTCCAGCCTGGGCAACAGAGCGAGACTGTCTCAAAAAAAAAAAAAAATCTCATATTTTAAAACTTTTTCTCTCATACAATTATCACCTCCACATAAATGACTCAGGGACAGGTCCCACTCCACCACACCAACATGTGGATAAAGCATGAAGTTCTCATCCTAGAATTGGCAAAAGTTCCAGATGCAGGAAAAACAACTGCCTTACCCATCAAAGCCGCATCCTCCAAACACTCTTTTGTAGCATCTTTGCTGAGGGACCTCTGGGCAGGGTGCAGAGTCACACACTCCTCTTGAGAAAAATACACAGCCAGATCCTCAAAGAGTATTGGTCCCTGAAACATAAGAGCCTGTGTCAGCACAAGAGGTTAGAGGGTCAGTCCCTCACTTAACCTAGGAATGATGAAAAGAGCTAGAAACATCAGATGCATGGGATAAAAGGGCTTGGTGTAAAAGGTTCTTGAGTGCAGGAGTAGGGTAAATGGGTTCTAAGGGGTGGGGTGAGGGTTGGGAAGAAGAGAGTAAACATGGACGTACATTTTTAGGCAGTGGTACAAGGACAGTGGACTGTGAGAATTATTGTCTATCTTGAAAGAGAAAAGATGAGGGAACAGCTCTTAGGGAGGGAACCACTAAGTAAGGATGCTCTAAGAAAAGGAGAGGGTTGGGGCTGGGTGCGGTGGCTCATGCCTGTAATCCCAACACTTCGGGAGTCTGAGTGGGGCGGATGACTTGAGGTCAGGTGTTTGAGACCAGCCTGGCCAATATGGTGAAACCATGTCTCTACTAAAATTACAAAAATTAAGGCCGGGCACAGTGGCTCACGCCTGTAATCCCAGCACTTTGGGAGGTGGAAGCGAGTGGATCACCTGAGGTCAGGAGTTGAAGACCAGCCTGACCAACATGGTGAAACTCTGTCTGTACTAAATACAAAAAATTAGCCAGGTATGGTGGCGCATGCCTATAATCCCAGCTACTTGGGAGGCTGAGGCAGCAGAATCGTTTGAACACAGGAGGAAGAGATTGCAGTAAGCCAAGACTGCGCCACTGCACTCCAGCCTGGACAAGAGCAAAACTCCACCTCAAGCGGAGCTTGCAATGAGCCGAGATCACGCCACTGCACTCCAGCCTGGGCGACACAGCGAGACTCCGTCTCAAAAACAACAACAACAACAACAACAATAAAAACTCCGTCTCAAAAAATAAATAAATTAAAATAAAATGTAATTAGCCGGACGTGGTGGCATGCACCTATAGTCCCAGCTACTTGGGAGGCTGGGCCAGGAGAATTGCTTGAATCCGGGAGACAGAGATTGCAGTGAGCTGAGATCGTGCCATTGCACTCCAGCCTAGGCGTCGCAGTGAGACTCCGTCTCAAAAAAGAAAAAAAGAAAAGAAAAGGAGAAGGTTGGGCAGCCCAGGAAGAATCATAAAGAGATAAAGGTTACAGGATTCTCCCAACATCCTTCCCTTTGCTATTTCCTCTCTTTCGTCCCCATGACACTCATTGCTAAGCTCACTCCAGCACTTCATCCAGGCCTCCCCCACCTTCTCTAATGGTGCGATAATGAATCACCTGGGATTTATTATTACTCAACAAGTGTGGAGTCTCGAAATGTGCTTAATTTAAAAATTCATTCAAATTGGAGAAGTACCAAATCTGTAATTTTGGGAACCATTCCAGAAAGTCACTTTTAATCGTAGCACTTTGGGAGGCCAAGGTGGGAGGATAGCTGGAGGCCAGGAGTTCCTGGGCAAAGCAGCAAGACTCCATCTCCATAAAGAAGTTTTAGGCCGGGTGCGGTGGCTCACGCCTGTAATCCCAGCACTTTGGGAGGCCGAGGTGGGCGGATCAAAAGGTCAGGAGATCGAGACCATCCTGGCTAACACGATGAAACCCCGTCTCTATTAAAA
>NW_026652298.1:38647979-38756072 GCF_009828535.3 Hylobates moloch | reverse complement strand
AAAAGAATTTTTAAAAGTAGCCAGACACTGTGGTATGCGCGCCTCTCAGATACTCGAGAGGCTGAGGCGCGAGGATTCCCTGAGTTCCAGACGGAGCTATGATATCAGCACTGCATTCCAGCCAGACAAGCAACACTCCAGCGACAAGGCCAGACCTTATCTCCAAACAAAACAAAACAGATAAGACACTGAGAAACCCTCTCAGAGATTCCTCCACAGGGCCCTGCTCCCAGTTGGTAGTTCTGAAAGAAGGAAGTTGGTAAACCACTTCTATATGTCTGGTCTTGGAAAGAAGAACGCTTGATCAAAGGGCTATTTGGGGCTCAGGCGCACTCCTACCACAACAGGCATGCCCAACTCTCCTCCAAAGGAGGGGGTCAGGCAGAGACCGAAAGCAGCAATAAACTTGGACGAAAAAGGTACCTCGACTCACCTGGGCCTCGGGCGTCGGGGGCATGGACGCCATTTGGCAGGTGGAGAATGCCTTCTTCAAGACGCCACAGAGACTTCGAGACAAAGCTGCGGAGGGAGAGAACAGTTCTTAAACGGATCAATTCTGCTGCCAAGTTCTTCCAATACCCCTAACCTCCCTCGATTCCCCCCGAACCCCCCTTAAAAACCTACGCCGACTGCTCCTCCTCCTGGCCCGGCCTCGAAAGGGGCCCACTTACCGCTCCGCAGTTAATGACAGGCCTCGCGCTCCCGGACAGGAGCTGCAGAAAGCGACGCCTGACCGAGACGCTACGAAGAACGGCACGGCCACTGCAAAACTCCCACGCTCTCATGCTCCTTTACGCAGGAGCTGCGAGAAAAGCCGCCGGAAGCGACCCGCCCCCAGCCCTATCCGCCACCCTTCCCTTTGATTGGTCGGAGTTCTCCCGAAGGGGAAGTCCTTCTTTTGTGTTGACCAATTGAACACCTTATCTGAGGACCTGTAGCCACTGGGCAGCTGCGAGAGGTAGTTTTCCTCCTTTTCTCTAAGCAAGCATTTCCGCTTCCGCTGGCGGGGTCTCCCCCGTGAGCTCCGGGCCTGTTTACCCGCTGAAGTAGGGTCTTAGGGTGACCCCAGAGGGACGTAATGTTTCCGAGAAGAAGGACAGAAAGAAGACTGGGAGACACTGGAACTCGAAAGAAAATCGGTAACAAAATGTGGGTTCGGCCAACGGTGCCCTGTAGGCCTGAAATTTCGGTCTGGCCAGAACGAGGTGATTGAGAAGCCGGGGATTCGGGCCTAGCCTGGGCTTGAGCTGTCCTTTGTGTCTTGAGCTGATGGGGGGGCCGTGGAACATGAAGGAGTATCTTTTTGTACGTTCACAACGTTCACATCGGTGTAGGCCAGGTTGCTAGGCTCTGACTCAATGTTCTAGAGGCATTACGTATTGTACCCGCAGCTGCAGCCTAACCGAGCCGCGTCAGCTTCCTAGTCACAGAGAATCCCACGCGGGAATAGAGCCGCAGATTTGCGTCGCGGGACGTTGTTCGCCCCCAGATACCTCACATTCAGCCTACCCTAGAGCCAGTCATTTCCTATTGTGTGCAGGGGGAGGAGGGAGTGCCCTGGTGTAGAGATTTGGAATTGGAAAATTGAGCTCCGTCCCAAGCTCTGCCACCGATTGGTTGGTAATCTTGGCCAGTTTACAACTTTGCTTTCCTCGGCTGAAAACAGCTCAGAATGCCTCTCTGGGCTAACTCAGAGGGTAATTTCAAAGATTATAAGATAATGTAAGTGAAAGAAATTGCCAGTTTACAAAGGTGTTTGGGGAATAAAAAAGACGAAAATGATAGGTACCTTGATAGAAAAGCCTGAAAAGTCTCAACATATTTCCTTATTCCAGTGCCAGGCACATTCCTGTATCTAAAAGCTTAATGAATGGCTGCATGGTTATTAAAACAATATTAGGAGATTTGACAACTTAGGTAATGTGATTTTGTGGAATATCTGATAGGATAGTTTCAGCTACAAGTAACAGAAAACCCACCGAAAGGATGTTCAAAGGAGTTAGTTAATTCGGTGGCCCAGTGACAACATCAAGGTCCCAGTGCTTCTCTGTCACCCTTAGCGTGTTGGTAAAGTTGACAATAGAATCCAGGTAAAATATACAGACATATATTGTGTCATGTACCCATCCTAAACTAGTTATTACCAAGAATAAATATCATCATTGTTTGGGGCCCATCATGCTTCAGCCCCTGTCACTAGGGGAAGGACCCAGCCTCCCATGATAATCTACCTGGACAAAATCAAGGCTTTGTTATAAATGAAAAAAAGAGATGTGGAAAGTAAGTTAGATAAGAAACTAGCAGTATCTGCCACAAATGATATCTCTTGACAGCTAACTAAGAGCTAGACCTTGTGGGGATGGATCACAAAAGAGGTAGCTGGGAAGTCCCAGTAAAGGTGCTTCCAGGACAGGTGGAAGAATGGTAAGAACAAACTTGCCTTACAGGCTAGACCAGTCCAAAGCATATATGTTGAAGAAGAGCTAATAGCCTATATATGGAGGTGTAAGCCAAGGAAATGTTCATTATTGAGTCACTGTGTTGTTGACGTAGTCATCTTTCCCTTCTTGGTTTGTGCTTATCTTTTTTTTTTTTTTTTTTTTTTTTTGAGACAGAGTCTCACTCTGTATCCAGGCTGGAGTGCAGTGGCACAATCTTGACTCACTGCAACCTCTGCCTCCCAGGTTCAAGTGATTCTCCTGCCTAAGCCTCCCGAGTAGCTGGGACTACAGGTGCCCGCCACCATGCCCGGCTAACTTTTTTTTGTGTGTGTGTATTTTTAGTAGAGATGGGGTTTCATCATGGTGGCCAGGATGGTCTCAATCTCATGACCTCATGATCCACCCACCTCCGCCTCCCAAAGTGCTGGGATTACAAGCGTGAGCCACCGCGCCTGGCCTATTTAATGCTCTTCTTCCATCAGCAGTGTCTCATTGTAGTCTGAGATTCTCCTTATCTGGATTCCTGGCTCTTTCACCAAGAACAAGAGTCTCCCATGGCTCTCTTCTTTAAATCCTGTTGCCATAATTACAAAGAAATAAACACAGTTTCCGATGCTTTTAAATGAAGCATGTGGTATTAACTCAGTGGATTACCAGAGAGAGGGATATACCTGAAATGGGAGAGGAAAAAATCTTCTCTAGACTGTCTTTCCTAAGAGCTATCAAAACTATAAACAAGTAGAAAAGAAGGAGGAAGCTTGAAAGCTTTCCCTTCCTGAAAATAAAGAGATGACATACAAAGTCCAAGATAGACCAAGATTGAAAAATTAGATTGCATTATATCCCTAACTCAATTTTGTAAAAAATCACAAATGCTTGACTATATACCCACTATATGTTCAAGTAACATATTTTAGTCATCAAAATTTAAAAATCCTTCCACGACAATCTTTTGCAAGTTTTTCCATTTCTGTCTTTAACATGGTACTAGTAATAACAACTACAACCTGTTTTTGTATTGAAATTATTTCTATAGCCCAGCATCTGCTTTCTCTGAAAATTATCTTTTTAAAAATATTAAAAATAGCATCATTACAAAAGCAGTATATGTGCATTTTAGAAAGTTAGAAAAGGCTGGGCGCAGTGGCTCACGCCTATAATCCGAGCACTTTGGGAGGCCGAGGTGGGCAAATCACAAGGTCAGGAGATCGAGACCATCCTGGCTAACATGATGAAACCCCGTCTCTACTAAAAATACAAAAAATTAGCCCGGCGTGGTGGCGGGCGCCTGTAGTCCCAGCTACTGGAGAGGCTGAGGCAGGAGAATGGCGTGAACCCTGGAGGCGGAGCTTGCAGTGAGCTCCACTGCACTCCAGCCTGGGTGACAGACAGAGCGAGACTCCATCTCAAAAAAAAAAAAAAAAAGAAAAGAAAAGAAAGTTAGAAAGTACAGGGGAAAAAATAGCACCACATTCCTGTCACCCAGAGATCACCACTATTTACTCTTTATTATTTTTTATTTTTTTTGAGACAGTCTCACTGTTGCCCAGGCTGGAGTGCAGTGGTGCAATGTCTGCTCATTGCAACTTCCGCCTCCTGGGTTCAAGTGATTCTTGTGCCTCAGCCACCAGAGTAGATGGGATGACGGGCGCATGCCACCACACCCGTTTAATTTTTGTATTTTTAGTAGAGATGCAGTTTTGCCACGTTAACCAGGAGTCTCAAACTCCTGGCCTTAAGTGATCCGCCCACGTCAGCCTCCCAAAGTGCTGGGATTACAAGCATGAGCCACCGCACCTGGCCTACTCACTGCAACCTCCATCTCCCGGGTTCAAGCAATTCTTCTGGCTCAGCCTCCTGAGTAGCTGGGACTACAGGTGCGCACCACCATGCCTGGTGAATTTTTGTATTTTTAGTAGAGGACCGGATTTCCCCATACTGGCCAAGCTGATCTCGAACTCCTGACCTCGTGATCTGCCCGCCTTGGCCTCCTAAAGTGCTGGGATTATAGGTGTGAGCCCCTGCCCCCGGCCCCTACTCTTAAGTGTATATTTTTTCCCTAGTGATTTTTTTATGATGATGCAGCTGTATATTGAAATGGAAAGATACTCGTTTTTGGGAGTAAAATTGGTTATGAAACAAAAATAATAACAAAGTTGCTTTTGAAGACTATACGTTAAAATGTTAGTGGTAGTTATATTTTTAATTTTTATTGGTACATAGTAGGTGTATATATTTATGTGGTACATGAAATGTTTTGATGCAGGCATGCAATGTGTAATCACTTCAGGGTAAATGGGGTATCTTCCCTGGCAATGTTTAACATGATTTCCAGAATGAATTGCTCACTACGTTTGGTGTGTTTTCCATTCCCAGATGGTACTGCCTTTTAAGGTCTATTACTTAAACATAAGTATGGCTCTGGTTCTTATGGCCTTTACTGTATCCTTCATGAGAAGTTGATACTGATCGGAAATTGACACGGAGCCTTCTCACCTACACCAAGGGAGTCTAGGTAAGCAAGATTATCTTTCTCCCAGCTTCTGCAAGAGGCTTTCTTACTGGTGTTCAGAATGCTTGACTGAGCAGTTAGAAAACTGTTGCTACGTAGTCTCCAGTCTTATAAGGGAACAATGGCTGCAACTCATGCCTGCAAGAACAAGAGGTTCACACAGTTTTCAAATTAGCACAACTTCTAGCTGGATAGGAGTCTTTTTAGTTTCATTTAGCCTTGACTTGAAACTAATAGGAGTCTTTTAATCAGAAAAAAACTCAGAGCTCTAAACGTACCTTCAACATGTTAATTCTGTTACCAAAAACTGGCTTTGCTGTGTATTAACTCCAACAGAATTCTTTTTCAGTCACTGAGGCAGAGGTGCTTCCAGAGAAAGATTCTTGACCTACTCATACTAAATAATTATTGTTACTAGACGCTGCAACCAAAGACTCCTGGAGGGTAGTAAGAGGTACAAAGAATGCAGGTTAGATACAGTGAGGACGGAGAAGAAATAATGGGTTGGAGGCTGGGCATGGTCACTCACACCTATCATTCCAGCTACTTTAGAGGCTGAAGCAAGAGAATCACTTGAGTCTAGGAGTTCGAGGCTGCAGTGAGCTAGCATTGTGCCACTGCACTCCAGCTTGGATGACAGAGCAAGACCTTGTCTCAAAAAAAAAAAAAAAAAAAAAAAAAACAAGATGGGTTGCTTTGTAGTTTAGCGAACTACATGTTTAGATAGTTAATTTTTCCCCAAAAGGGCCCATCAGATTGAGATTCTGAGATCCAGGGTTTGTCTGACACTCACTAGCCTATGAGTTGTAGAGATGGGATGGCGAGGAGTGAAGTGATGGCCTTGTGTCTTTCTCCCCTGCAGCATACGGAAAGGCTGTACCTGGAGGAAGGAAGTGCGGAGCCAGCATGAGTTGGGAGAAGAGCTCCAGAGAGTGAGTCAAAGCCCTCTGTGTACTGCTATGAATGATGCCCTCATAGTCAGAGGAAGCCTACTTAAGTGAAATCCATTTGGACCTGTAAAGTATTAAATATTTTCTTAATTTTTAGTACTGAATGATAGAAGGCGTCTAGTGAAACAAATGCTTTCACTTTTTTGCTAGGAGGGTAAATGAGTATATTCTTACGTTAGGTACACAGGGATACAGTACAAGTATGCCAGCCTCTCTAAACTATAAACAAGTAAACAAGATTTGTGAATCTGATTGGTAAGCCCGGTCTCAGGGCACACTGACAATGTTAGTGGAGAACGAGACTCTCCCAGTGTGCTGCCCTGACCCTCTGAGATTGGTCTATGTTGCCACGTGGTGGTCATCCTATGCCACCTCTGGTTTGGTTCTAATCAAAGGAAGCAGTATCATCTTTGGTGATCTGTCTTACACACTTGCATCATTTTATACCAAAGGAGAATTTCTTTTGTTAAAAATTTATATTTCATTATCTACTCATAAAGAAGGAACCAAAAGGCTGGGCACAGTGGCTCACGCCTGTAATCCCAGCACTTTAGGAGGTGAGGTGGGCAGATCTCTTGAGGTCAAGAGTTCGAGACCAGCCTGCCCAACGTGTTGAAACCCCATCTCTACTAAAAACTACAAAAACTTAGCTGGGCATGCCGGGCGAGGTGGCTCACGCCTGTAATCCCAACACTTTGGGAGACCGAGGCGGGCGGATCATGAGGTCAGGAGATCGAGACCATCCTGGCTAACACGGTGAAACCCCGTCTCTACTAAAAATACAAAAAATTAGCCGGGCACGGTGGTGGGCACCTGTAGTCCCAGGTACTTGGGAGGCTGAGGCAGGAGAATGGCATGAACCTGGGAGGCGACGGTTGCAGTGAGCCGAGATCGCACCACTGTACTCCAGAGTAGGCGACAGAGCGAGACTCCATCTGAGAAAAAAAAAAAAAAATTTAGCCAGGCGTGGTGGCGCCCAACTGTAGTCCCAGCTACTCGGGAGGCTAAGGCAGAAGAATTGCTTGAACTCAGGAGATGGAGGTTGCAGTGAGCTGAGATCGCGCCACTGCACTCCAGCCTGGGCGACAGAGTGAGACTCCATCTGATATGGTTTGGCTGTGTCCCCACCCAAATCTCATCTTGAATTCCCATATGTTATGGGAGGGACCCGGTGGGAGGTAATCGAATCATGGGGCAGGTCTTTCCCATGCTGTTCTCGTGATAGTGAATAAGTCTCATGAGATCCAATGGTTTTTAAAAAGGGGAGTTTCCCTGCAGAAGCTCTCTTTAGTCTGCCACTATGTGAGGCATGCCTTTTACCTTCCACCATAATTGTGAGGCCTCCCCAGCCACGTGGAACTGTGAGTCTATTAAACCTCTTTTTTGTAAATTGCCCAGTCTCCAGTATGTCTTTATCAGCAGTGTGAAAACAGACTAATACATCGTCTCAAAAAAAAAAAAAAAAAAAAAAAGAAGGAACCAAAGAACTTCTTTGGAAGCAAAATATTTGGCTCCTGACTGAAAGGGTTTTGATCTATGCATACATTAATAAACCCTTCAGAACCATTAGTTTGGATAATTCACTGTCCCTCGTGCCAGTCTCATGGAGCTTTTCTGCCCTTCTGGGAGTGCTCCTGGGGTGGTCTGGAGGCCTCCCAGGCAGAGCAGAGGCTGGTCAGCAAGCGACAGGGCTTGCCATGAAGTGGTTTGTTCATGATTTGTTTCTGGGACCCTGGGAAAAATGTTTTCAGGGTCTGCCTAGAAAGGCTGCTCTTGGAAGCTCGTGGATTTCTTCCTGGGTGAGTCAGAAAAGTTGTGATCCTGCTGGGCGCGGTGGCTCACGCCTGTAATCCCAGCACTTTGGGAGGCCAAGGTGGGTGGATCATGAGGTCAGGAGATCGAGACCATCCTGGCTAACATGGTGAAACGCCATCTGTACTAAAAATACAAAAAATTAGCCCAGCGTGGTGGCGGGCACCTGTGGTCCCAGCTACTCGGGAGGCTGAGGCAGGAGAATGGTGTGAACCCGGGAGATGGAGTTTACAGTGAGCTGAGATTGCGCCACTGCACTCCAGCCTGGGCGACAGAGTGAGACTTTGTCTCAAAAAAAAAAAAAAAAAAGAAAGTTGTGATCCAAGGGAAAGCATATGGGTTTTAATGATGAACCAGTTTGTTCCTTTGTCTCCTGGCTTTCATTCTTCATGGCATGTGCTCAGGGCAGCCACTGGAGAGAGGCATCATTCTGCATGGTATAGAGGCCTTGGGTGGGTGTTTCATCATCTGTAAAATGAGGACAACAATACTGAACTTTCAAGGCCATTGTAAATTAGAATACACAGTACAAGCATTGTAAGTTAGAAGTAAGTTAGAACATACAGGAGGAATTATAACTCAGTGTTTAGCATATAGCAGACACTTAGTAAATAATGCATTCACTCTGTTCCATTCTAGAAGCTCCATTGTTGTTTGTACAGGAAACACCTCTGTTGCAGTGCTTATCAGATCGTCTTGTCATCACGTAACTCCTCAAAGGCAGGATGTGTGTAATCACACATTTCCTTGGTCACCATTTATACCTGGAATGGGGAAGGAAGAAATGAAAAGAATCCAGTATCTAAGCTCAGCCTCCATTTCACTTGCACGCCTTCTATTTATGAAAATATAGTACTTGTCCATGTAAATAATATCTCTGAATGGATACCAGGAAAATGGTAAGATGAGTTAGCTGGAGAACTTGGGTACTGAGTTGGAGGGAGGGTAACTTATTTTTCACCAATGTATCCTTTTGTTTTGCTTTAAAATAATTTACCACAGGAATGCATTACTTCTAAAAATAAAAATGTTTACTGTCAGAAAACCCCCGAAGTTAAACCAAAATATGTTAGATACATCTGTAACACTCATTATAAAAGATGACATATAAATGACTCAAAAATAGAAAAGATGATCAAACTTAACTGAGAAATGTGGATTAAAACAATGAGACCTTTTTCACTTAGATTGCAGAAAGGTAAACAATAATACCTGGCCAGGTGTGGTGGCTCGCGCCTGTAATCCTAGCACTTTGGGAGGCCGAGGTGGGTGGATCACCTGAGCTCAGGAGTTGGAGACCAGCCTGGGCAACATGGCAAAACCTCGTCTCTACAAAAAATGCAAAAACTAGTGAGGCTTGGTAGGAGGCACCTGTAGTCCCAGCTACTCGGGAGGCTAAGGCAGCAGAATCACTTGAGCCCAGGAGGCAGAAATTGCAGTGAGCTGAAACCACACCACTGCACCCCAGCCTGGGGGACAGAGCAAGACCCTGTCTCAAAAAAAAAAAAAAGAATACTTGGCTGAGCGTGGTGGCTCACACCAGTAATCCCAGAATCCCAGCACTTTAGGAGGTAAGGTGGTCAGATCACTTGCACCAGGAGTTCGAGACCAGCCTGGGCAACATAGTGAGACTCTGTCTCTACAAAAAATAAAAAATTAGCCAGGTGTGGTGGCGCATGCGTGTACTCCCAGCTAGTGGGGAGGCTGAGGTGGGAGGATCACTTGAGAGCAGGAGGTTGACGCTGCGGTAAGCTGTGACCACGCCACTTTACTCCAACTTGGATGATAGAGTGAGACTTTGTCTCAAAAAAATTAAAAAAGACTAATCCCCTATGTTGGTGAGGCTGTGGGCCTTTTGCCCTGCTGTAGTGGGTGTAGAGTCTTCACACTCTTGGTATGAGAATAAATTGGTAAAACTTTCTGGCAGTCAATGTAGGGTTTGTTTCCAAAGTTAAATGTGGTTAATTAAAACTAATTTTACTTATGCCTGTAATCCTAGCACTTTGGGAGGCTGAGGTGGGCAGATTGCCTGAGCTCAGGCATCTGAGACCAGCCTGGGCAACATGGTGAAACCCTGTCTCTACTAAAAATACAAAAAATTAACCGGGCATGGTGGCAGATGCCTGTAGTCCCAGCTACTCGGGAGGCTGAGGCACGAGAATCACTTGAGCCCAGGAGGCAGAAGTTGCAGTGAGCCGAGATCGTGTCACTGCACTCCAGCTGGGTGGCAGAGCAAGACCCTGTCTCAGGAAAAAAAAAAAAAAAAAAAAAAGAATGCTTGGTTGAGCATGGTGGCTCACACCAGTAATCCCAGCACTTTGGGAGGTAAGGTGGTCAGATCACTTGCACCAGGAGTTCGAGACCAGCCTGGGCAACATAGTGAGACTCAGTCTCTACAAAAAAATGAAAAATTAGCCGGGTGTGGTGGTGCGTGCCTGTACTCCCAGCTACTGGGGAGGCTGAGGTGGGAGGATCACTTGAGACCAGGAGGTCGACGCTGCAGTAAGCCATGATCATGCCACTGCACTCCAACTTGGGTGATAGAGTGAGACCTTGTCTCAAAAAAATTAAAAAAGACTAATCCCCTATGTTGGTGAGGCTGTGGGCCGTTTGCCCTGCTGTAGTGGGTGCAGAGTCTTCACACTCTTGGTATGAGAATAAATTGGTAAAACTTTCTGGCAGGCAATCTAGGGTTTGTTTCCAAAGTTAAATATGGTTAATTAAAAATAATTTTACTCACGGCTGTAATCCTAGCACTTTGGGAGGCTGAGCCAGGCAAATTGCCTGAGCTCAGGAGTTCAGGACCAGCCTGTGCAACATGGTGAAACCCTGTCTCTACTAAAAATACAAAAAATTAGCTGGGCATGGTGGCATGCACCTGTAGTCCCATCTCCTCAGGAGGCTGGGGCAAGAGAATCGGTTGAACCTGGGAGGCATAGGCTACGTTGAGCCAAGATCCACTGCACTCCAGCCTGGGCAACAGAGCGAGACTCTGTCTCCAATAATGAAATAATGATTTTTTTTTTTTTTTTTGAGACAAAGTTTCGCTCTTGTCCAGGCTGGAGTGCAGTGGCATGATCTCAGCTCACTGCAACCTCCGCCTTCCAGGTTGAAGCGATTCTTGTGCCTCAGCCTCTCAAGTAGCTGGGATTACAGGCACGCACCACCACGCCTGGCTAATTTTGTATTTTTAGTAGAGACGGGGTTTCTCCATCTTGGTCAGGCTGGTCTCGAACTCCCAACCTCAGGTGATCTGCCCGCCTCAGCCTCCTAAAGTGTTGGAATTACAGGTGTGAGCCACTGCACCCAGACAATAATAATAATTTGAACCAACATTCTAGGAATTTTCTCTACGGAAATAATCAGAACGTATGCAGATTTGTATACAAGATTGTAAGTTGCAGTATTGTTTTTGACCTGAATGTGTAGGTTTCAGTGGGGAAACCTGATCCCCAGTCCCTCCTCTCCTCCCACCCCAACCCTGTCCATCTACTACCTTTCCTAAATAGAGCTTGAGTAGGGCCATTGGTGGCCAGGATCCAGAGCAGGGCATGGGTTTGTGGGAGGTGGTGGTTGGAATCACCTGGGGTTGGATACTGGACTTAGTTCCTCTGTGGGTAAATGAGAGCTTGGGGATTGTCGGGAAGAGGCGTAGGATGAAAATTAAAATGCTTTAATTTCAGGAGCAGTCTTGGCCGTGGAGATTCATGGGACTTCAGAGAGGAAGGGCAGAGGCTGACCATGTAGATGGTAGCTTGTTGCTCTCCCTCGGTCAGAGAAGCCTGCTTGCCTTCCTATCTCCAAGGCTGAAAGGGGGTTGTGCAGCTGAAGATACAGGAATGAGGATACAGGCAAGTGCCACGGCCTGGCAGCTTGGTATGTCGCTACACTACAGGAGCCTGCTGGCTTCCCACCACCGGGAGTGCCTTTAGGTGTCTCTGTGCTAGACCCATGGCCAGAGGGTGAAAGGAGGCATGAGTAAATAGGCAGGAGAAAAGCGATAATACGCTGGAAGAGGCCTTAGAGCCAGAGGGAGAAGGAGCAGACAGACTCTCATAAATAAGGGGCTCTGGTGAAACAGAACTTCTGTGAGAGATTCAATTATAGCAAAACTTTCTGGAACCAAAAAGCTTAAAAAAAAAGAAACTCAGAAGTTTAATAGATAAACTCAAGGAGAGAATGGTCAGCACAAACTGAGTAGCCTGTTAGATCAAGTGGAAGAAACACTCAAACATAGCAAAAAAAGAGAGAGAGAGACGAACCACGAAAGCAAAGAGGTGGAGAACCAATCAGCCCTGACGTCGATGGCGATCAACCCATTCCTGAACCATCCCTGTGACCGCACATGTCCCTCTGCTTGACTTGCTTAGGCAGGGGTCCTCTGAACTCATCACGGAGCCAAGGGAGAATGGGATGACCTTAATGGGTTAGACCAGTTAGGGAACACACTGCAACAAGGGGTAGAGTCTGTGCCACAAACACAAAGAGAAAGGGTGGAATTTTTTTAGGGTACAAATAACCTTGAATATCTCCTGTAGTAACACATGGTGCCTAACCGAATGAACTGTTGTGAAGATAAATGAGATCTTGCATAACATGTTTAACACAATGCCTCACACATAAGCCGTGGAGAAATAGTTATTTTCTCATTTGTGTTTTAAAAGAGTATTTTTTTCTTTTTTGAGACTGTCGCTCTGTCGCCCAGGCTGGAGTGCGATGGTGCGATCTCAGCTCACTGCAACCTCGGCCTCCCGGGTTCAAGCCATTCTCATGTCTCAGACTCCCGAATAGCTGGGATTACAGGCATGTACCACCATGCTGAGCAAATTTTTTTTTTTTTTTTGTATTTTTAGTAGAGATGGGGTTTCACCACGTTAGCCAGGCTGGTCTGCTGGTCTCGAACTCTTCACCTCAAGTGATCCACCCATGTCAGCCTCCCAAAGTGCTGGGATTACAGGCATGAGCCACCGGGCATGGCCAAAAAAAGTTTTTGTTTTTTTTTGTTTTTGAGACAGAGTCTCACTCTGTCACCCAGGCTGGAGTGCAGTGGCGTGATCTCGGCTCACCGCAAGCTCCACCTTCTGGGTTCATGCCATTCTCCTGCCTCAGCCTCCCAAGTAGCTGGGACTACAGGCACCCGCCCCCACGCCCGGCTAATTTTTTTGTATTTTTAGTAGAGACGGGGTTTCACTGCATTAGCCAGGATGGTCTTGATCTCCTGACCTCGTGATCCGCCTGCCTTGGCCTCCCAAAGTGCTGGGATTACAGGCGTGAGCCACTCCACGCGGCCCAAGTTTTTGGGTTTTTTTTGTTTTGTTTTGAGATGGAGTCTTGCTCTGTCCCATGCTGGAGTGCAGTGGCGCGATCTCAGCTCACTGCAACCTCCACCTCCTGAGTTCAAGCGATTCTCCCCCCTCAGCCTTTCAGTAACTGGGATTACAGGCACGCACCACCACGCCCAGCTAATTTTTGTATTTTTAGTAGTGACGGGGTTTCACCATGTTGGCCAGGATGGTCTCGATATCTTGACCTCATGATCCACCCACCTTGGCCTCCCAAAGTGCTGGGATTACAGGCATGAGCCACCGCGCCCAGCCCAAAAAAAGAGTAAAGTTTGAAGGGATATACATGCCGTTCTGTTTGCCAGTTCATCTTAACGGTGCTGTATATATAGAACCCTGGAAACAGCCGGGCACGGTCTCAAAACAAACACACACACACCCCGTGGAAACAATAGAATGTTGTTACTCTGTTGTTACTTAGGGAGTGTTTTTTCAAACTCTACTGTGCTGCTCACATGGGGGTCTTGTTGAATGCAGATTCTGAATTAAGTGCCCATTCTGACTCAGTCCAGCTGAGTCCTGAGGTTCTGCATTTTTAGCAAGCTCCCAGGTGATGCCGCTGCTCCTGGACGGCAGACTGCACTGAGTAGCAGGCACCTAAGTTTTGCCTGTTTTTATGATTGATGGAGCTCCCCACGGCATCCACTGTCTAGCCAGTGGGAAAGGGGAGAGGAAGTACAGAGCAAGCAATTTCCATTTTTTTTTAACCGCATCTTTTATTTTGAAAATTTCAAACCTCCTGAATATTTGAAAGAATAATGCGCTTCACCAGTTGTTAACAATTTAGCAATTTTCTTTTAAGCACATGACACAGAAGTTGCCAACATCGTGCTCACTCTTGTTCATTGGTGAAACCTTTGGCACATAGCCTGATCCTGCTGCAGGAGAGGCTGAGAAATAAAAGCCTAGCTTGACAGTGATCTGCCTGCTGAAGGGGGTGGGATTCTGTTACTACTAGAAGATATGATAAAGCAGTTATTTTTTAAAAGGAGAAGATGGCAGAGTAGGACAATGGATACTAGGGGACAATTACTCTATGACACGCAGACTCAAATTTTTTTTATTTTTTTTTAGATAGAGTTTCACACGCCGGGCGCGGTGGCTCACGCTTGTAATCCCAGCACTTTGGGAGGCCGAGGCGGGCGAATCACGAGGTCAGGAGATCGAGACCACGGTGAAACCCCGTCTCTACTAAAAATACAAAAAATTAGCCGGGCGTGGTGGCGGGCGCCTATAGTCCCAGCTACTTGGAAAGGCTGAGGCAGGAGAATGCCGTGAACCCGGGAGGCGGAGCTTGCAGTGAGCCGAGATTGCGCCACTGCACTCCAGCCTGGGCGACAGAGCGAGACTCCGTCTCAACAGCCTCCTCGGTAGCTGGGATTATGGGCACATGCCACCACGCCTGGCTAATTTTTTTGTATTTTTAGTAGAGACAGGGTTTCATCATATTGGCCAGGCTGGCTTGGAACTCCTGACCTCAGGTGATCCACCCGCCTCGGCCTCCTGAAGTGCTGGAATTACAGGCGTGAGCCACCACGCCCAGCCAAGACTTGAATCTTATCACCAGTTCTCTTCAAATTGGATTCTGGAAAGCTCGGAGTTGAAATATACAGCCCAGGTTGGTCGTGGTGGCTCACGTCAGTAATCCCAGTATCTTAGGAGGCCCAGGCGGGCAGATCACTTGAGGCCAGGGGTTCAAGACCAGCCTGGGCAACATAATGACATTACCATGCCTACAAAACAAAACAAAACAAAAAACCTGTTTTTTAATTAGCCAGGCATGGTGGTTCACACCTGTGGTCTCAGCTACTTGGGAGCCTGAGGCCGAGGCCAGGAGTTCGAGGCTGCAGTGAGCCGAGACTGCACCCCAGCCTGGGAGACAGAGACCCTGTCTCAACAACAAAAACTGTGCGTTACATCTTGCATTATAGAACCCCTGCAACCGGAGGGCAGCTGAAGTTGCCTGTTTTACTCAGGGACAGCCCTAAACTGCTTTTCGTCAGAATCGGACGGCTGAGAATCCAGTGTCGTCGCGGGGTAGTGCTGCCAGCTGGCTTGGGGTGGTCGGCCAGGAGCCAGCCTCGTGCACCTGCTTTCAGTTGTTTGCCAGGCCCGGCGCTGCAGGCCCTCGCGAGCTTAGGATGCGCCTGCCAGGGCCTGTGCGGGGGGCCACTCGGTAGAGCCGCGGGACCTCGGCCCGGAAACCGCGCCACCGGCGTCCGCACACGCTAGGCCGGGGAGCCCAGAGGTCTGGCCGGTCATGTCTCGGCGACCTCCTGGAGCGCGGGACAGGGAAGGAGCCGGCCCTCACCAATGCCCCGCAGACGGGATCCTGGGCCTGGCTTCGCACGGAGCCTGCCCGCTCCCAAGATGGCGGCGGCGGCGGCGGCCTCAGTGGGCGGGGCCACGTGGGGGCGGTGGCCAATGGGTTTCCGGGCTGCGCTGCGGGCCGGGAGCGGGAGGCGGAAGTGCCGCGAGATGCCGCCTCCGTCCCGGTTGCGGCCCCTGCCGGTTACATAACTCCTTGCGGGCTCCGCGCGGCCCCACTTCCCGGCTCCCTGCGCCTCCAGGATGCGCTGAGCCCTACAATACCCTCAGCGGCCGTCGGCTCCCCCACGAGGTGAGGGGGCGGCCGCTGGGGCTCGGACCTGTGGCGGGGCGCCGAGGGGGCGGGGTAGGCAGGGAGGCCGCGCCGGGGTCAGAGGGGCCAGCGCCCACCGGGTAAGAGCGCGCTGGTGAGGCAGGCCCGGCCGCGCCCGCGCCCCCGGCGCACGGTCCTCCCGGGAGCCGGTTTCGGGGACGGCGGCGGGGCGTGGGCGCTGGCCAGGCACGAGGGTTGAGGAGGTCGCGGCTCTCAATGCTGGGTGGGAGTCGGGCCTTCTGCCTTGGGGTTCCGTCAGTGTCCGACCCCGAGACAGGTGGTCGGGACAATTTGCAACTAGAGGGTGGTCCTCATGGGTACCTTGTGGGGTGTCGCGCGAGGTGAAGGGCCAGGCCATTTCAGTCGGGTCAGCGATTTGCGCCTTCGCCCCGCTCCCGCCTGGCCTGGTCCGGGCCTGTTTTGGTACTTGTTGCGCCGATTGGAGTTACCTGCGACTTGTTTGGCCTCCTCTGAACTCCTGAAAGCCAGGGGCTCCGTCTAGGTCTCCTCCTAGTCTTATTCTCCCAGCTTTGGTTGTTAAGACAAATTCCTTACGTTCCTGGCCCGTTACAGACCGGCCCTACAGAACCCATACGCCCAGCTCCGACTTTCTTCTCCGGATTGGGTACTTCCCAGGGAGTAGAGGGAATCTGTAGTTTTTGTGGTTTGTCCTGCTGGGAAAATTTGGGGGGAAGTGGTGGGCCTTTTCTGGACGACCACCCACAAATCTGTGTGCCCAAGCGGAGACAGGACCCAGGGTCTGGACAGCAGGCAACGGGTACTCTGCAGTAAACGTGGACATTGGCCGTTTCGTGGGTTTGTCTTCACTCTGCCAAGTCCTTGAGGCGTACACTTTTGTGTCACTCATTTATCTTGAAAGAAAAGGTTAACAGCCCAACAGAGTAGTTCGCTTTGGTATCTGGAGTGGTAATCGGAGTGCCAGAACTGGATTGCCGTTTGCAGATGTTTGTCTTTTACCAGGGCATTGAAGGCATAAAACTCTTAGTTAATGCTTAACTGAGTGAACCATGAAAGTCATGTGACTCCAAAGGTCGGCTCTAGAAAAGCGGCAGGCCATGTAGCACTGTGATGTACAAATTCTGTGATATATGGGTCAGTGTTCAGAGGCAGAGAGAGGGGGAGTCTCAACATCATTGAATTAAAAAGGATCTGGAGCAAAAACAAATAAATACACACATATCAGTGAACTGCTTTAAGTTCAGTTAGAGAAGATGAGATTAAAGACCAGAAGAAATTCGAGGGAGACTGCAGTATATGTCCCAGTTATCTTTCTGGTCTTAATGTCCCTTCTTGTAGGATTTTCTACATTAATATGCAGATCTGCCCTTGGAGAATGGGGCGTGCATGATTGGGCTGTGGTTTGCTGGAGTTTCATCTCACTGAGCTTGCAGACACACTGGGTTTCTGTGACAATGGTTTAAACTGAAAGTAGCAAAGTCAAGGCATGGTCTGGTGTCAGCATGCCAGAATAAAACACACAGACAACTTTTTAAAAGGTCTGTGTACGTCCTATCTTTAGCCTCTCCCGGTTGTAACTTGAAGTGACTTTGTCGCTGTGTTTGTTTTGACGAGGCCCACTCTGGGACAGTATGGAGAGTATCTTTAGATGGGACTTGTCTGGGTTGCTTAGCAACAGCATGCTTCAGATTAGAATGGAAGAAAGTTCCTGGATGTGACGAGATTTGAGTGATGAAAGATACTTACACCTAAAAGGAGACCAGGAGGGATTGTTCCCTGTCATTGCTAACTGGGTGCTCGTAACTGGAGACTGGGTGTACCTGTTAGCAGCGGTGGTTAGACCAGGTGGATACAGAATCCAGAATGGTCACATTGCAGCGACAGGGAACAGATAGATGCAGAGAAGAGTCTTCAGCCCTCTGAGTTAGGGCAGTGCATGGCCTTGCTCTGCTGAAATAGCCCAGAGGTCCCATTCGCTTGGTGACAGCTCTCACCTGAATAGAAAGCTGGCTGTTTATCAGACACTGTTTTCTTAAATGGCAGCTCCTCCACATCTCTTTCTGGAAGGAATCCTTGAAGCCCTCATGACTTTTTGCGTGTTTGTTTTTGTTTTTGTTGTTGTTGTTGTTTGGAGGTAGGTTCTTACTCTGTCACCCAGGCTAGAATGCAGTGGTGTAATCTCAGCTCACCGCAACCGCCACCTCCCGAGTCAAGCTATTCTCCTGCTTCAGCCTCCTGAGTAGCTGGGATTACGGTCATGTGCCACTATGCCTAGCTAATTTTTTTGTATTTTTGGTGGAGACGGGGTTTTGCCATGTTGGCCAGGCTGGTCTTGAACTCCTGACCTCAAGTGATCCGCCGCCTCAGCGTCCCAAAGTTCTGGGATTACAGGCTTGAGCCACTGCATCCAGCCCGCCCTCATGGCTTTTACACCTCTTTTCCTGGTTTGCAGAAAGCAAGGCTGGGGTGTGGACCCTGCATCGAAGCTGGTTCTGCTTATGTCCATGTGAAGTGCTTTCAAGTAAAATGCTGATCTGCAAAAAGATGCTGAAAGTCCTGGGTCTCTTTCTGGCTAAGTTCAAATGCCGAATTTGGTTCAGCAAATAGTTGTGAGTGCCTTGAAGTGCAAAGAATGATCCAGGGTCAGGACTCCTTCCCTACATATCATTATTTTGATATGTATATATGTATGTATATATGTTTAGAGACGGAGTCTTGCTGTATCACCCGGGCTGGTCTCAAATTCCTGGCCTCAAGCCATCCTCCAACCTTAGCCTCCTCAGTCGTTGGGGTTACAGGAGTGAGACAGTTTGCCAGGCTCTGTATCATTCTTTTTAGCATGACCTCTGATAGGAGGCTGGCAGGACAGACAGGTCAGGGCTTATCTGAAGCCCAAATATCTTACACTGCTGATTAAAGAGAGACCTGTGTTTGAAAACCAAACGGGCATATAATAGGATTAACATTCTGCCTGTGAACACTAAGGCATTTGCGTAGTGCTTGTGGGAGTGATAGGAAGGGGGTCTGAACCAGGGGAGCCAGGGCTTTCTGCAGGAAGTGGTTTGGGGTCCTTGTCAACAGTGAGTGCTGCTTAATGGATCCAGAGTGCCCCACTGTGGAGGTGGGCAGGGAGGTGCCAGTCACCCCAAGGTGGCCACAGCTCTAAGCTGAGACGGTCAGATAGAGGGAAGCAAACAAGGGCCACTCCCTAGTCCCACCTTGTCAGCAACTCAGACGGGATTCCGCATCTCTGTCTCAGCCAGGGAGAAGCCATCGTGAGAAATGGCTATGAGTGTGACAGCTTAGAGATGTTCCAATGTGTTTTCAAGTTATTATGAGTGAAATTATTATCCATTTTGCCCTAAAATGGACTCTTAAACCCCCATACACTTGGAATAGCATGTATTTTGTGCTTTGAAGCCAGAAATAAACATTCTAAACAGAAATTTAAAGTTGCAATGAAGAGGAGGTGGTTGTGGACAGACATGCAGAACAAATGTTTGAGAAATGTTCCCTTTGCTTCCACAGAAAGACAAAAGAAAGGTATTTTCTCATGTTTGACAAACCATGTTAAAAAAATATTCTTGGCCAGGCACAGGGGCCCAGCACTTTGGGAGGCCAAGTGGGCAGATCGCCTGAGCTCACAAGTTCGAGAGCAGCCTGGGCAACATAGCACAACTCCATCTCTAAAAAAATACAGAAATTAGCCAGGCATGGTGGTGTGCACCTGCCATCCCAGCTACTTGGGAAACTGAGGTGGGAGGATAGCTTGAGCCCAGGAGGTGGAGGTTGCAGTGAGTTGAGATGGCGCCACTGCACTCCAGCCGGAGTGATAGAGCCAGACCTTATATCAAAAAAAAAAAAAAAAAAAATCTTTCAGTGCTCTTTTTTGTGGTATAGTTATTGTTACTAAAAAGCAAATGGTGTTTCTCCTTTTTTGTTTACTGTATTCCTGAAATAGGGTCGATTTGGCCAGCAAAGTATTGACATTGGGGCCCATCTTGAAAACAACTATTGAAGAAAGCAATTTCATTTTATAAAATAGTAGGTAGGTAATTCTCCCTTAGGTACCAAAAAGGGTTCTTTTCTGGAAAATGTTAATGCAACAATATTTCCCTATTCCCTTGGTGTTCATGGGTGTTCTATTGAATGCTGTTCGAAACTTATTTCTTTCTAGAAGATAGCTTATTCTGACTCCTGTTGTAAACTGTTCAGAGATTATTCTTTCCAGAGTCTGTTACATTCAGAATGTCTTGCTAGTCTGTCACTTGCTGCCCTTGTCTTTCTACTTAGTTTCAGATTACTTTGCATCTCCTCTGGCCTCCCGTTTTTAATCTTTTCATTGATGTATACACACTGAAAAGTGCACTACTTGACGAGTTGACATGGCATGAACGTAACCTGTACACCCCCAATGCCAGAAGACCCATGGGCCCCTTACCAGGCAAGCCCTCTCCTATTAAGAAAAGCATTTTTCTTGTTGTAAGCACAATAAACCACTAATAGTAATTATACTAGGGATGGGGTACGTACAGGATTCTGAATTTTTGCTTTGTGTTGCACGTGAATTCTTACTTTACTATGAACATGGGTTACTTTGACAAATTTAAAACAAAGCCTTGAAAGGACTCCCCTTTCTCAAGAAAAGGAAAATGCATTTTTTAGATTTTTTTGAAATGGTTGTCTTAAAATTTCTAAATATTTTTTAAAATTAGATTTTATATAGCCACGCAAATTGTTTTTTAATGGTTATGTAGGAATACAGGCTGCTTGGCCTCCCTTGTCCACAGCCTCCTCTTTGTTTCTTTGCGACTTTGACTCTGTGTTTAGAACATTTATTTCCGGGATGAGTGCACAAAACACCATGCTACTCCAAGGCACAGTTTCAGAGTCAGCGCTGAGTCTATTTTAGGGCAAAATGGGTAATACTACTCATAATTTGAAAACACACTATTAAATACCCAAGTCGTTGCTAACTACAAACAGCCTGTGAGGTTATTTTAATATAAAAATGCAAGCTGAGGCCGGGCGCGGTGGCTCACGCCTATAATCCTAGCACTCTGGGAGGCCGAGGTGGATGGATCACTTGAGCTCTGGAGTTGGAGACCAGCTGGCCACCATGGTGAAACCCTGCCTCTACAAAAAATACAAAAATTACCTGGGTGTAGTAACTCAATGTCTGTACTGTCAGCTACTGGGGGTGCTGAGGCAGGAGGATTACTTGAGTCCAGGAGGTGGAGGTTGCAGTGAGCCAAGATCGTGCCGCTGCATTCCAGCCTGAGTGACAGAGTGAGACCCTGTTTAAAAAAAAAAAAAAAAAAAGAAATGCAAGCTGGCCCGGATGCAGTGGCTGAGACCTGTAATCCCAGCTACTTGGGAGGCTGAGGTGCGAGGATCCTTTGAGTCCGGGAGTTGGAGACCAGCCTGGACAACATAGGGAGACCCAGTCTCTACTTAAAAAAAAAAAAAAAAAAAAAATTCAACCTAGACTTGGTGGCATGTGCCTGTAAATCCTAGCTATTTGAGAGTCTGAGGTTGAAGGATCCCTTGAACCCTAAAGTTTGCGACCAGCTTGGGCAACATAGTGAGATCCTGTCTCTTAGAAAAAGAAGTCTGTGTGTGTGTTCATAATTTTCACATACAACGTCTTCACTATTTTCTGATAATAAAAACAACCCAAGGTTATTGCAAAAAAAAAAGATCCAGTAATACAGAAACAAGTGATACAGAATGGAACCGTCTGCCGCAATTGCTGGGGCAGATTCAGGCAGAAATTTGGATTACTTTTATTTTATTTTTATTTTTTTTGAGACAGAGTCTCACTCTGTTGCCCAGGCTGGAGTGCAGTGGTGAAGTCTCGGCTCACTGCACCCTCCGCCTCCTGGGTTCAAACGATTCTCCTGCCTCAGCCTCCCAAGTAGCTGGGATTACAGCCACCATGCCCGGCTAATTTTTGCATTTTTAGTAGAGATGGGGTTTCACCATGTTGGCCAGGCTAGTCTCGAACTCCTGACCTCAAGTGATCTGCCTGCCTTGACCTCCCAAAGTGCTAGGATTACAGGCGTGAGCCACCACGCCTGGCTAGATTTATATTTGATAGTTATTTGATTCCAGAGGATCTTAAGTGCAAACCCAGAGAAGCAGAGAGTAAAAAGCAAAAAGGCAACAAAACCCAGCAGATGGTGATGGAAAGTGAAGAAGCCACGGAGGGGCCAGCAGGGAGAGGAAGTGCCCTGAAACTCGACTCTCTCTTGCTGGGCTTTCTCCTTTTAAACTGAGGAGCTGCCATGTCCATCTCACCTGCTGCTTCCTAGGCAGTACAGAGGGTTTCCTGTAGCCTTAAGCTCTCTGTCCAAGAACAGACAGGTTCTTGGTTGAGCCTTAAACAGGGTCTAGTCTTGGGCGTTAGTCAAGAATGCTGTTCGAGTAAATACGTTTTACTATCATTTGATTCCCATCTGCCCCCAAACCTGGTATTATTTCAGGTAGTTTTGTGGTTGTTCTGTTTTTAAACCAAACAGGTTGACCCACTCACTCAATCTGATTTAGGAAATATATTCCAGGCACAACCTATCAGGCAGTTGCCTGCAAGATCCCAGCTGAAAGCATCACAGGGACAAAGGTGCTGCTCTGGCAGCCACCCTGTTGGCTCCATCCAGCCCACACCTCAGTTGTCTCGAGCTGCTCTTTCAGTGGGAATATGAGATCTGGGAGCAGAGGCTCATCTGCACCCCAATTTTCTATTTCAGAAAAAGGGGCCGGGCGCGGTGGCTCAAGCCTGTAATCCCAGTACTTTGGGAGGCCGAGGCGGGTGGATCACGAGGTCAGGAGATTGAGACCATCCTGGCTAACATGGTGAAACCCCGTCTCTACTAAAAATACAAAAAATTAGCCGGGCGTGGTGGCGGGCGCCTGTAGTCCCAGCTACTCAGGAGACTGAGACAGGAGAATGGCGTGAACCCAGGAGGCGGAGCTTGCAGTGAGCCGAGATCTTGCCACTGCACTCCAGCCTGGGCGACAGAGCGAGACTCTGTCTCAGAAAAAGGAAACTCGTCCGAAGCAAGAGAGGCAGCCACGGCGTCCCGTCTTGGCGGCACATCTTCTGGTCCCCTGTTTAGCATTCTGTCTTTCTCTTGGGTCATGTTCTTGTCTCTGTCCTTCCTCATCCCCTCTTCGTCTTTGTCATCTCCACTTCTGACACTGACTGAGTGGGGCCACGAAAGGTGAGCCGTCCTTCCTGCTGCCCCCCCGCCCCCAATCCAGCCCTGGCTCAAGAGCAGGGAAGGTGCTGTCCCCCAGGCTGCAGACGGGGGTTAGTACAACAGCCTCAGATGGCTTCCTCTCTGGGGGGACCCTGTGTGTCTTGGGTGCAGTTTCGAGGAGGTTGCAGAGGGATGGATCCCTTCCTTCTTCCATGTGACCCCTGTGGTGGGGGAGCATCCCTGCTCAGCCCAGGGGATGGCGCTTTTCGTGTTTGCCATGAGATTCCTCTAGCCAATGCAGTGGGGTTTGCGAGTATTTAGGTAATGGTGCCAGAAAGCACCACGACACCCTGGTATGTCCCCCCCATATAATCAGAGAGTCTGACTCTGCTCACTGCTGAGACCCCGATGCCCAGGGTAGGGCCTGAATTTTCAGTGCAGTTTCGATAGATTAACGACTAAATGGATTCTCAGTTTGAAATGTAAGGCGTGACAGAATGTTCAACCCAGGGAAGATTGAGTCAGGACCTGGGACCTTGCCAGAACACCTGTGGCTGTTGCTGTTGTTAACCGAGGTGTAATTAACATGCGGCCAAATACATAGCTTTATCCAGCAGATCCATACATTTTGACAACTGTGAAACGAGACGTAGCACATCGCCATCGCGCTTCTCAGCTCCCCCTTCAGCACTCTGGGTGCCAGTACCAGCAATTTGTTTGGCCAGTTCCAGAGTGTTGTAAAAACAGAATCCTCCAGTGTCACTCATCTGTCCTTGAAGAGATGTGCATCGAGTTGTATGCGGCCACTCTGCAGGCTCCCCTCAGCACGTGATGGTCTTCAGAGAGAGGCTGTTTGGAAATAGAGTGGTGGGTGTTTACGTCTTGTCACCTGGTAAATGATTCATTTTCCTGCTGCTCTGATGCTTTGGAAGAAGCCAGGGCTGCTGAGGAGATGCCTTGCTCTCACGTAGGCAGCTGCTCGTTTGAGAAACAAGCCATGCACAGTGTTAGCTGCCGACATCCTCCACTTTTAGCCCTTGAGCCCATTTCACTGATGTGCAAGACAGTGGCCTGTGTCTGTCACTAGTGTGTTTCTCCTTTTCTCCCCTGTTCCACCCCAAAGACAGGAGTGTGGAGTTCATGAGTGTTGGATTTTTCAAGCTAGTAAACGTTGCAGCTGCAAGTGGTGTTTAATTCTTGTGGTATGGATGAGCACATGCTAATCTCCCTTGAGCTTCTCTTGAGCGGAAGCCTGGTGTGCTAACGGGCAGGACTGGGGTGGTACTTTGAGAGGAAGAGGGGGAACGTGGCCCAAAAGGGAGATCTACTGAGATGCGAGCTGCTTGGAGTTTGGGGTGGGGATTCCTGGAGGGGCTCTGGATTTTGCAGAGGGACAGCTGTTGGTGCACCTTCACCAGTGTGCTGGGGCAGAAAGTGGGGTGAGTGGGTGAGTGAGGAATAAGTGTTTGAAGGGCAGGAGTAAAGCAGAAAGGTGGCAGCAGGTGTTGAGCTACAAGTGGTTCCATTGCCTGGAAAGGAGGTGGCGGGGAGGCCTGCCCAAGATGGGTGCCTGCAGGGTGCGGACAACCTGTCAGAGGGGAGTTTGTGCAAAAGAGGAGATTGAAAATGTCAGACAGTGGGTGCTTGGGCCAGAGAGGAAGGGCCCGAGGAGCTGGACCAGGGGTTGGGGGGCGGCCTTTAGAAGCAGCGTCTCATGCAGCCTTCCCAGAGATCCTGAGGGAGGTGGGAGAATCTTCAGGCTGCAGCTGAGAAGCTGAAGTATGCGGCGGGAGAGCCGTCTCAGAACACCTGAGATCCCTGCAGGGTCTGGGAGCATGTTAGGAGCTCAGAGTGCAGGTAGGGACTGGCAGGGAGGAGCTGTGGGTGGGAAGGAAGAGAAGGGAGGGCAGGGCAGTGTGGCCATGGCCAGCTGAACACTGGGAGTCTGCTCCTGAGGTCATGGGCGGAGGCCAGGGCACCTCTCAAGCCATTAAGCGGGTGGCCTTTCCAAGTGCAGCATGACTCGTTGGTCTTGAAGCAGTGCCTTTGAAGGAGGAGGAGGCCCCCGTGGACTTGGGGCATTAGAACAGGGACTGCCAAGGAGAGAGGGCACTACGAAACAGGGTTGTTTTTGGCTTTCTTACGTGGGGTGCAAGTGGAGCACCCTGTGGGCATCATGAGGGTGTCAGGAAACCCTTCTGGTAACTGAAACGCAGTCCATTCTGTGTCCCCCAGATTCTGAATTTTCAGCACCCGACAGTGGTGGGGGATGGCAGACACACCTGTGGGTGCTGGAGACATCTTGGCAGCCCTTCCTCCAGTTTCGCACCATAGCCTCCTGTGGGCTGAGCACATGGGGCTCCTGGGCACTTGTTACTGATGGAGGATATCCAGGTTCTTGGCATCTTGAACAAAGATTGGACAAAACGGCACAAACAAAGCAAGAAAAGGATGAAGCAACAAAAGCAGAGATTTATTGAAAACGAAAGTGCACTCCATAGGGTGGGAGCAGGCCCTGGTTACAGAATTTTCTGGGGTTTAAATACCCTCTAGAGGTTTCCCATTGGTTATTTGGTGCATGCCGTATGTAAATGAAAATGACCTGTGATCAGTCTGATTGGTTGAGGAAAGCAGCCAACCAGAGGCTGAAGTGAAGTTACAAAGTTACATCCTATGCAAATAGCTGATTGGTTGTGGAAAGCAACCAATCAGAGGCTGAAGTGAAATTACAAAGTTACACTCCTATGTAAATGAAGACTTGGCCTTAGAACAGCTTGATTGGTTGCAGGAGGGGACCAATCAGAGGTACTTTCAGTTCTTGATCTGCCTAGTGGAAAGGCAGGGCGGTGTGAAGGGAGTAGCCTCTGGTTCTTTTGTTACTTGGGGATGGAAAGTTGGGGTTTTCTTTTGGATTTAGTTCTAAGAAGTCAGCATGAATTGGCCTTAGGTTCCCTGCCTCCAGACCCTATTCTCCTGCCTCACAGTGATGTTGATCAGGGGCTCAGCTTGGCTCTGCCAGTCCAGACACCAGCCCCTTCCAGCTACTGCCAGTCCTCACAGGAAAGCAGTCTTGGTACCGCGTCCAGAGAGGTCATTTCCATGTAAAAGAAATATGAGGTCTGCAGGCAGCTCAGGAGCATGGAGTTGGGGAAGGCAGAGAAGGCGTGAGTGCTGAGGCGCAAGCATGGCTTTTGTTTGGGTGGAGCAGGATCAGTGCCTCCCTCCTTGCATAGCTCCACCTCCTGAAGGCGGAGAACTGCGATGCAGACCCAGGAGGCCAGCCAGGGGAGATTTCTCACTGCAGGCATGAGCCTTTGAAGCTCCAGGTTCTAACTTAAAAATTCAAGGGAGTGGTCGGGCTTGGTGGCTTACGCCTGTAATCCCAGCACTTTGGGAGGCCAAGGCAGGTGGATCACAAGGTTAGGAGATCGAGACCATCCTGGCCAACACTGGCCTGACAAGGCCAACAACCTTGTCTCCGCTAAAAATACAAAAAATTACCTGGGTGTGGTGGCACGTGCCTGTAATCTCAGCTACTTAGGAGGTTGAGGCATGAGAATCGCTTGAACCTGGGAGGCAGAAGTTGCAGTGAGCCAAGATCTCGCCACTGTACTCCAGCCTGTCTGGCAACAGAGCCAGACAGCGTCTCAAAAAAAAAAAAAAAAAAAAAAAAAATTCAGGAGAGTTTCGCATTCTCCCATGCAATACTTCCCTGCTTGTTGTAGTAGAGATGCGTCCTGTGCCTTTTTAGGAACATGTTCTGAAAGATGGCTTGGGCAACTGCGACTTTAGTCCTCCTATCCCCCCAGCACTGCCTGGGGACCCATCGTGTTTGGAGGGCTCAGAGCAGAGAGCACCTGCCTGGCGGGGCCTCTCTCTGACTTTGCCTTGCTGCTCCCTGTTATCAGCACTCTTGTCCCTGTGTCCTCCGGGTGGCCTGCAGGGCAATGGAAGATGAGTACTTAGTAGAAGGTTCTAGGTCGGCACATGAGGGTTCCCTGCCAGCACCAGGGCTTTTTCACACAGGTGATGCATGAAGCCGTCCAGCCAAGAGCCAGGGCTCCGTGGCTCTGAGCCCTCAGGCACTGCATCATCCTGGGCCTCAGCTCCATACCTGCCACGTGTTTGTCTCAGCATCACTGTGCTCAAAGAAGGTTGCCACCAGATGCTCCTCTGTGCGCCAGGCCTGCTGGGGCTGCCCTGGGGCCTGGAAAGTGCTTTAACCTGGTCCTTTGTCCCGTGTCAGGGGATGGGCTCCAAGGTGGGTGTCGTTGGAACTAACTTTGCCATCTGCTGGAGGGCTTTGGCCCTGCCATTCCTTGAGCCCACACATACTCCTGGGGTGACTGACACAGTTGGTTTTGCATCAGAATTGGCCATTGCCACCTTTGAGGGGCTGGGAAATGGGTGACCCTGCCCCGCAGTGCCTGCACTGCCCCCAGCAGACAATGTTGGGGGAGCAGCTTCCTGCCAGGCCTGGTTCAGGGCTTCTCCAGGGAAGCCCAGGTGCACCTCCCAGCCTGCAGGTGAAGGTGCCTGGAATGGAACTCCCTGTTCCCAGGGACACAGAGCTCCTGTCACAGCGGCTGCGTGACAGCAGCAATTCTTGCGGATGTTCAGGCCCTGGGACCCCAGAAATGAAATGACCCAGGGCGTCAGCAGGAAAGGAGGCCCCACTTTTTCAGGAGCTCTCCCTCCAACCAGCTCCATGTCCTTCCCATAGCTGGGCCCAGCGTGGCCCTCATAGCCAGCCCCGTCTCTCTCCCCTTGAGCCTGCTGTGACTGCAGGCACGGATATACTGGGGAGACGGGATGTAGAAAGCTGTGGGAAGAGGGAGCAATGGCAGGACAGGGGCCAGTGGGGCTGGGGGGGGGCCGCTGGCCCTGCCTTTGGATGATCTCCAACTTGATCAGCACGAACTCCTGACTCTAGAGGGAGGCTGATGGGCCAGCGCACATGTGGGTCCCCCTCGCTGCCTCCGCAGCAGTGGACCTACAGCTGCCCTCTTTGACCCCATCTCTTCCTTTCATGGGCACACAGGCAACCCGAGTCTCTGTTTCATGCACCTTCCTGCCTCTTCTCCTCTGCCCATCAGTTGGGCCAAGACACATGAGGTGCTGTGATGCGTGCTGCATTTGGCCCTGACTTAGGTGTGATGCGTTTCCATTTTTAAGTCAAGGAGTCTAAAGAACTGGCCTCCAGAAACACGGAAGCACTTTTAGTAGGGATTTGCAAATCCGTAGATCGTTGTATATCTCGGAGCCCAGTATTTTTCTTGAAAGTCAAACTGGAAACAAATGAGGATACTGGGGGAAATGTGCAGTCCCAGGATGTGAGAGATGCGAGCTCATTACAAATCTGTCTTTGGTACCAAGCCACAATTTAGAGATTTGTGAAAATCTTTACAAATCAACTTGACTGGGCCGGGCGCGGTGGCTCACGCCTGTAATCCCAGCACTCTGGGAGGCCGAGGCGGGCTGATTACGAGGTCAGGATATGGAGACCATCCTGCCTAACATGGTGAAACCCCGTCTCTACTAAAAATACCAAAAAAATTAGCCGGGCGTGATGGCAGGCGCCGCAGTCCCAGCTACTCAGGAGGCTGAAGCAGGAGAATGGCGTGAACCCGGGAGGCAAAGCTTGCAGTGAGCCAAGATCGCGCCACTGCACTCCAGCACGGGTGACAGAGCGAGACTCTGTCTCAAAAAATAATCATAAAAAAAAAAGATCTGGAACGTTTTTGTCCCTTCAGGAAGTCATCCCTGCGCCAGGCATCCACGGAGGTCAAGGCCTTGCCAACCCCACTTCCTGGGCCCAGCTCTCAGGCGGGTCTCGCTGTGGCCTCCAGACCCGGGCTGCACCGGCTGGTTTCACAGGTTGCCTGCGCTCATCCTGCCCTCTCCAGTGAGAGCAGAGCCGGTGGTGGTGTTTTCAGAGCCATTTGGCCCTGTGGGAGCTCAGAAACCTGGGCGGCTGGGCCTGTGGGCTCTGGAGTTCTGCCCAGGGTGGCCAGGTGGGCAGCCGTTCCCCTGTGCTGGTTCCTGTAGCAAGGAGGAGGCCGTGTGCTGTGGCCCTTGTGTGGAACTTTCCAGAGCCGTCTCTGGAAAGGCTGAATCGAGGAACCGGTCTCTGCCTCAGCCGTTGATGTGGGGTTAGTGGCTTTGTCCCAGAGGTTCAAAGTGTGGGTAAGTGGTTTCTGGGTTTGCCAGTTTTCTTAACCCTTAGGGGAAAGGGGGTGGGAGCCTGCCCTCGGCTGGCTTCGTAAAAACACAGTATCTGTGCTTGAGTTACGTGCCCAGCGTCCTTTTGCGTTTTGAGACCTCAGTGGAGTGTGCGGGCCCTGAGTAGTACCCACCCACTGACAGTGAACCAGATGCTGCCCCCCCTGCGGTTCCAGTGCATGCCCAGTGCCAGCCACGTGCCCAGGACCCACCGTTCCCAGGGATACAAGGTCCCGCGGCCCATGGTGGCAGCTGCGGCACACAGTGCTGCTTTCCAGAGCTCTCAGTGCAGACAACAGAGGCCTTTCATTCAGTCACCTGGAAAACCCACCATCTACATTGGAAACCCAGTCTCTCTGGAATGAGAAATTTGATTGGTTTTCTTTAGCTTTATGTTTTTTTGTTTGTTTGTTTGGTTTGTTTTTTGAGACAGAATCTCACTCTATCACCCAGGCTGGAGTGCAGAGGCACAATCTTGGCTCACTGCAATGTCTGCCGCCCAAGTTCAAGCAATTCTCCTGTCTCAGCCTCCTAAGTAACTGGGATTACAGGTGCCTGCCACTGCGCCCAGCTAATTTTTTTGTATTTTTAGTAGAGACAAGGGTTTCACCATCTTGGCCAGGCTGGTCTTGAACTCCTGACCTCATGATCGGCCTGCCTCGGCCTCCCAAAGTGCTGGGATTACAGGCGTGAGCCACCGCTCCTGGCCCTGATTGGTTTTAATTAAGCACATTTTCAAACATCACGTGGCATACCCGTCATCCAGATCTAACGCTCATTAACATTTTGCCACTTTTTTGCTCCAACTAAATTAAACTAAATTCTGGAACATTCTGTCATTTTGCCCCTGCATTTTCCACTGTGCATCTGTTAATATAAAATATGGGCTTTTTGTACATAACCACAAGGCTGTTCTCACACCTGACAAGATTAACACCTTCATCTGTTCTTTTAGAGGTTTTGTTTCTTTGTGTGTTTTTTGTCATCTGTTTTGTTTCGTTTCGTTTTGTTTTTGAGTCATAGTCTCACTCCGTCACCCAGGCTGGAATACAATGACGCCATCTCAGCTCACTGCAACTTCCACCTCCCGGGTTCAAGCGATTCTTGGACCTTAGCCTCCTGAGTGGCTGGGATGACAGGCGTACCACCACGCCCGGCTAATGTTTGTATTTTTAGTAGAGATGGGGTGTGTTAGTCCATCTTCATGCTGCTGATAAAGACATACCGGAGACTGGGTAATTTATAAAGGAACCAGGTTTAATGGACTCACAGTTGTACGTGGCTGGGGAGGCCTCACAATCATGGCAGAAGGCAAAAGGCGCGTCTTACATGGTGGCAGGCAAGAGAGAATGAAAGCCAAGCAAAAAGGGAAATCTTTATAAAACCATCAGATCTCGTGGGACTTATTCACTACCACAAGAACAGTATGGGTGAAACTGCTCCCATGATTCAGTTATCTCCCACCAGGTCCGTCCCAGAACACGTGGGAATTTTGGGAGCTACAATTCAAGATGAGATTTGGGGAGGGACACAGCCAAACCATATCATAGTGTTTCACTGTGTTGGCCAGACTGGTCTCAAACTCCTGACCTCAAGCAATCCACCTGCCTGGACCTCCCAAAGTGCTAGGATTACGGGTGTGAGCCACCATGCCTGGTCCCACCTTTTTTTTTTTTTTTTTGAGATGGAGTCTTGCACTGTCGCCCAGGCTGGAGTGCAGTGGCGCGATCTTGGCTCACTGCAACCTCTGCCTCTTGGGTTCAAGTGATTCTTCCGCCTCAGCCTCTGGAGTAACCGGGATTATAGGCACCTGCCATCACGCCTGGCTAATTTTTATATTTTTGTAGAGACAGGGTTTTATCATGTTGGCCAGGCTGGTCTTGAACTACTGACCTCAGGTGATCACCAGCCTTGGCCTTCTAAAGCGCTGGGATTGCAGGCATGAGTCACTGCGCCTGGCCTGTTTTTAAAGGGTCTAGAGTCAACAGTGTATGGATCCAGAACCGTGGGAACAAAGGGGTGGGCACAAGGGCGGGGTGGGGGTGTGAGTTTAGAGAGGCTTCTCCCCATAAAGCTGACCATGAACTACTTGGCACGCCTTGACGTTGAACTAGGAGCTGAGAACCACACAAGTTAGGAGTCAGAGCAGAGCTGCTCGGGACGTCAGTGTTGGCCCTGTCCCAGGTCAAGGGGATACCCCTGGAAGTGGCTGGACTGAGCCAAGTATCAGCTAGTAGTGGGCGCTCAAGGCTGGTGTAGAGGGGCACCGCCCCCCTGCCAGCACTGTCCTGACACCTGGACCCCATCAGCTCGTTCCAGCAGAGAACCACCCTGAGGAGGGGCCTGGCCATCTCCACTCCACAGAGGAGGCCCCAGGAATCTGATCAGCTAAGGCTGAGCCAGCAGAGAGACCAGATTCAGCATCTAAATTCTTCCCCTTGTCAGGAAAGGGAAGGTTGTGCAGAAGCCTGGACAGTGGATGGCCACGGGCACTTCCCACCCATGGCAGCAGGAGGGTGGGAGCTCAGAGAGGCTGGGCTCCTCCCGCCAGTGGAGTGGGGACTGCCAGATAAAGACGAGGCCTTTCCTGGGCAGTGAGTGAGTCCTGGGAGCCCAGGGGCTCTGCGTCCACACTTTGCACCTGCCCCCCGCCGCTTTCACTGAGGATTTCACAGCCTTTCCTGATTCTTGTTTGACTCGGTCATTTCTGTTGATGATTCCAAAATGGTGACTTTCTAATTCCGTCATTATTTCTACTTTTATTAGCCGGCATTCTTCTGTAAAAAAGAAATTTTCCTCAACCCTGAGATGAACTACGCAATTCCTCCTAAAAAGGGAGGATAAATGCAGCATCTTTTCCCATTTATTGATGGGTTTATTTATTTACTTTTAGAGACAGGGTCTTGCTATGTTGCCCAGGCTGGTCTCAAACTCCTGGGCTCAGGCGATCCTCCCACCTCAGCCTTCCAAAGTGCTGGGATTACAGGCATGAGCCACCACACGCAGCCTTCCATCCTTTCCTTTTTTTTTTTTTTTTTTTGAGACGGAGTCTCACTCTGTTGCCCAGGCTGGAGTGCAGTGGCCCAGTCTTGACTCACTGCAGCCTCTACCTCCCGGGTTCAAGCGATTCTCCTGCCTCAGCCTCCACAGTAACTGGGATTACAGGTGCCCGCCACCAAGCCTGGTTAATTTTTGTATTTTTAGTAGAGACAGGGTTTTGCCATGTTGGCCAGGCTTGTCCTGAACTCCTGACCTCAGGCAATCCACCCACCTTGACCTCCCAAAGTGCTGGGATTACAGGTGTGAGCCACCACACCAGGCCCCATCTTTTCCTTTTAACGACCAGTTTCCAACTTAAAGAACAAAGGCTTCTGTTTTCCCCTTCTCGGTGCCCAGCACTTGGCCAGCCAGCCTTCCTCCCTCCATTCCTCTCCTCTTTTCTATAAAAACTTCCTTGTTAAATAAAACAAGCGGGGCTGCTCCCCCAGCCCCTGGATTGGATGCACTTTCCTGATTTAAAGAAGTCCTTGGCCACTCGTAACCCCGACTTGAACTGTGGTGTCCCCCAAAGTCTCTTTCTTTCTGCCCATGAGTGTTCACTTGCTGGGCGGGGAGGAGAAATTGGGATGTGACCCACTCAGCACAGACCCACGCCCTGGTCATAATGCCGCGCCACTTCCCCTGCAAATCCAGCCGTTCACTGCCCCGGCCGCCAGGCTGCTCTGAAGGGGGATGAGGCATGGGGGCTGCTGAACCCACAACTGTCAGTGGCAGCCACTGGCTGGGTTTGAGAGAAGTCAGGCTGGCTAGGGCCGTTGACCCTCGGAAGGACCACTGTCCTAAGATGTGAGACCAGCCAGGGGCAGCTCAGATGGGGAGGGAGGAGAGAGGCTGGCCAGGGCTTCCCTTAGCTGGGGCTGAGCAGTGAAGGGCCTGGTTCCCCATCCTGCCTGCCCTCCTGGGCCTGGGTCTTCTCAGCAGATGGGGGCGATTGCAACGCCTCTTGCGAGGGTGATCGTGAGGGGCAGAGGCCTCTGAGTGCTAGCTGAGGGGCGTCCACCCGTGGGACATGCTCCATGCTCTTCTGTCTTGCCTGCCTCACAAGCTGAGCATGAGGAAGACCAGGCTGTGAAGTGACGCATCCCCCCCCACCCTTCCCCACAGGTGTGAATGACAGAGGTGGTGCCATCCAGCGCGCTCAGCGAGGTCAGCCTGCGCCTCCTCTGCCACGATGACATAGACACTGTGAAGCACCTGTGTGGCGACTGGTTCCCCATCGAGTAAGTGGAGCGGATTGCAGGGTTGGGGAGAGCCCATGAGCCTCAGGTGCAGAAGCTGGGCGGCGGGGATGGGGGCCTCTTGGGCCCTTAGGACCATGCTGCAAAGGTGGGAATGGCCTGGAGGGGCCACAGGGGTCCCAGGTTACCCAGCTCATCTAGGGACCCCTGCTCCTGGGCTCTTTCCACTTCTCCGGGTGTGCAGAGTTCCCCAGAAGGGCTCTGTGAGAAATTTCAGTTACAGAGCTATCGGGTGTGGTGCTATTTATAATTCAGAAAATTTAGAAGCCACTCAAGTATCTTAACAGCAAGGAGTTGGTTACATGCATTAGAGTAATTATAGTATGTGCATATAAAAGTGCAATATTATTCAGCCAGGAAAAAAAAACCTGTCAAAGAGTTATATTTTTTGATAGAGAAATCTTTTTTACAAGATATTAAAGGAGCCTGTAATCCCAGCACTTTGGGAGGCCAAGGTGGGCAGATCACCTGAAGTTGGGAGTTCAAGACCAGCCTGAACAACATGGAGAAACCCTGTCTCTACTAAAAATACAAAATTAGCCGGGTGTGGTGGTGCGTGCATGTAATCCCAGCTACTTGGGAGACTGAGGCAGGAGAATCGCTTGAACCCAGGAGGCGGAGGTTGCGGTGAGCCGAGATTGCACCATTGCACTCCAGCCTGGGCAACAAGAGCGATACTCTGTTTCAAAAAAAAAAAAAGATATTAAAGGAAAAAAGGCAGACTAAAAAACAATATGTACCATGATCCTATTTTTATTTGAAAAGATGTACAAGATAAAATTTTATAATGATAGGTATGAACTGAGAGGGGGTAAAAAATTTACAAGGGGGTATGTACCATTTAACATTGTTTCAGTATTTGAGGTAGGTAGATTAATATTAGGCCCTATGATTGTTTCTTCTGGTCTGTCTTGCCTACAATATATGCACATACAGCTTTTTTGATGAAAAAAGTTGACACAAACTTTGAAAATGGAAAATGGAAAGTAAGATCTTGCCAGCCACCAGCATTTCCTTGAGTGTTCGCCTCAGACTGACTGAACCTTGTGCTCTTGGCAGGGCGGTGGCAGGGACCCCTGTGCATCTCTGTGGAAGTGGGAACTGTCACAGTCCAGGTGATGCGGGCTGGCGGTGGCAACATGAGTTAAAAAATTGTTCTTGGCCGGATTACGCTTGTAATCCCAGCACTTTGGGAGGCCGAGGCGGGCGGATCACGAGGTCAGGAGATCGAGACCATGGTGAAACCCCGTCTCTACTAAAAATACAAAAAATTAGCCGGGCAAGGTGGCGGGTGCCTGTAGTCCCAGCTACTTGGAGAGGCTGAGGCAGGAGAATGGCGTGAACCCGGGAGGCGGAGCTTGCAGTGAGCCGAGATCGCGCCACTGCACTCCAGCCTGGGTGACAGAGCGAGACTCCGTCTCAAAAAAAAAAAAAAAAAAAATAGTTCTTGGCTGGGTGCAGTGGCTCATGCCTATAATCCCAGCAGTTTGGGAGGCCGAGGCAGGCCTGAGGTCAGGAGTTCGAGACCAGCCTGGCCAACATGGTGAAACCTCATCTCTATTAAAAATACAAAAATTGGTCCGGGCGCAGTGGCTCACACCTGTAATCCCAGCTACTCGGGAGGCTGAGGCAGGAGAATCACTTGAACCCATGAGGCAGAGGTTGCAGTGAGCCGAGATCACAACACTGAACTCCAGCCTGGGTGACAGAGTGAGACTCCATCTCAAAATAAAAATAAAAACATGTTCTTCAGCCCAGCAGTTTCACTGCTGGAAACCAATCTAGGGAAATAAAAGCTGCAGTGAGTGCGTAGATCAGACTCTGCCCGGGGCTGCCTGAGAGCCAGTGGAGCTGCGCTGGACCGTGGGCCTCGGCCACATGAGCCACCCAGCCTGCCTGTCTCTCCTGCAGTCCTCATGGGCCTAAGGCCTCAGGTTCCCAAGACTGTGACATGAACCGGGCTGTGAGGTGGCAAAACTAAACCTACACACCCATGAAACTCCACGTGCCTCTGCCCTCCTGACCTTGTCTCTCTGGGGCTGGGTTTGCCTGTTAATGCCCGTGTCCTGGGCCTTTATGCCCACTGTTCTTTTCCCTGCTCCTCTCGGAGGGGTCTTGGCCTCATTCTTGGTGAGCAGCCGTTAGCAGCCTCAGCCTCACATTCCCCTTAAGGGCGAGTTCCTCCCTGTCCGAGGAGGCATTGTAAACTCAAACGCCTGCCACCTGTGAACCCGGCTCTTCCTCGAATCACTCACTCCCCTAGTCTTCAGTGTCCAGAAGTCTCACAGATTCTCATAGGCACTCATCCAGTGTCCAAGGGTGACAAGGGCCCTAAAATCTTCACTCACCTGGTGGAGGAACAGGGCCCTGCTGGTGACTCTCCATGAGTTGCTTCCATGGAGACAATTTCATATCAGATAAAATTATTTTTCCCAGGCCAGGCGCGGTGGCTCACACCTGTAATCCCAGTACTTTGGGAGGCCAAAATGGGCGGATCACATGAGGTCGGGAGTTTGAGACCAGCCTGACCAACATGGAGAAACCCCATCTCTACTAAAAAAAAAAAAAAAAAATACAAAATTAGCCTGGCGTGGTGGCACATGCCTGTAATCCCAGCTACTCGGGAGACTGAAGCAGGAGAATCGCTTGAACCCAGGAGGCAGCGGTTGCAGTAAGCCGAGATCACGCCATTGTACTCCAGCCTGGGCAACAACAGCAAAACTCTGTCTCAAAAAAAAAAAAAAAAAAAAAAATTCCCATCAGAGATCCTCAGTCCTGTCCAGACAGATCACTGCTTTAAGAAGGTAGCTGTGACAGTTAGGTAGAGACTAAGTGGTGGGCAAACTCCTCGTCAGCCTTAGAGCAGCAGGCAGAAGTGGCCCAGAGCTGGTGGTTCTGATGTCTAGAGCACGACCATAGTTGGACTGAAGCTGTGGCAGGTTCACCTGAGTATGTTCTGTTTCTCAGGTACCCAGACTCATGGTATCGTGATATCACATCCAACAAGAAGTTCTTTTCCCTTGCTGCAACCTACAGAGGTGCCATTGTGGGAATGATAGTAGCTGAAATTAAGAACAGGACCAAAATACATAAAGAGGTATGTACGTGTGTGTGGTGATGACTTGGCAGTCACTGTCAGTGGATGGGTCATGGGGGCTTGCGATGGAATCATGCTGCCTGCTCCATAGCCGTCGTCCAAGGAGCCTGTGACCCGAGGAATCCAAGTGGCCAACGACACTCATCCCCGGCTGGTGCTTTTGTGTGTGTGTGTGTGTGTGTGATTTCGTGGCGCGTGGGCCTCCAGTTGTGCCCAGCAGCAGGCTTCATAACCACTGTCGTCCTGAAGCAGGAATGAGCACAGATGATGCATTGAGAATCTGCAGTTATAACGTGCTATGAAAATATCCCTGATTGTGTTGGCGGCAGTGTCATAGAAACCGCTAAGATTGCTTCAGCTTGTTGAAGGAAATGCTAGTTACAGTTAGAGGTCAGGGAAAGTACAGAGATAATTTTTTTTCCTCTAACTTCACAGAGCCCTTTAAGATCTAAGAACCCTTTGGGCGTCTGTGGACCCACCTCAGTCCCACTTCAGGCTAGCAAACCCCACTCTGAATGTAAACAGTAAGGCCATGGCCACATTGTTCTGAATGGTTGACTTTGGTCAAGATTCTGCGTGATAATGTTGGTCCTCCCAGCATCTAAGGTAATGTTTACCGCCCGAGGAGTTAGCCAAGGAGGGAAAAACCCACCAACAACTGGCAGATGGTTCAATTTGTTTGTCTTGAGGTTATTTCTTTAAAAGTTAGAGAAGGGGCCGGGTGCAGTGGCTCATGCCTATAATCCCAGCACTTTGGGAGGCCGAGGCAGGCGGATCACCTGAGGTCAGGAGTTTGAGACCAGCCTGGCCAACATGATAAACCCCATCTCTACTAAAAATACAAAAATTAGCCGGGCATGGTGGCAGACGCCTGTAATCTCAGCTACTTGGGAGGCTAAGGCAGGAGAATCACTTGAACCCAGGAGGCAGAGGTTGCAGTGAGCCGAGATCATGCCATTGCACTCCAGCCTGAGGGACAAAAGCAAGACTTCGTCTAAAAAAAAAAAAAAAAGAAGAAGAAAAGTTAGAGAAGGGCTGAGTGCGGTGGCTCAGACCTATAACCCCAGCATTTTGGGAGTCCCAGGTGGTCAGATCACGAGGTCAGGAGTTCGAGACCAGCCTGGCCAACATAGTGAAACCTTGTCTCTACTAAAAGTAAAAATAAAAACAAATTAGCCAGGCATGATGGTGCACGCCTTTAATCCCAGCTACTCAGGAGACTGAGGCACAAGAATCACTTGAACCCAGGAGGCAGTGGGGGTTGCAGTGAGCCGAGATTGCACTGTTGCACTCCAGCCTGGGTGACAGAGTGAGACTGTCTCTAAATAAGTAAATAAAAGTGCAAGAAGGCATGTCTCTCCCTTTAAGGACCCAAATCCACTGGCATCTACCCTGTTTTGCCTGTGGTCACGCTCTGTCTGGCACCGCTTTTTTCTCCTGAGTCACTTTTTCTGTCCTAGCTTCCTCCTGAGCTTTTTTCTGTGATTTTTAAGAGCTAAGATGTAGCAGAAAGCAAGCGTCAACATTCTTTTCTCTCCTCTTTTTTTTTTTTTGTTGAACAGAGTCTCACTGTCACCCAGGGTGGAGTGCAGTGGTGCGATCCTGATCCCGGCTCACTGCAACCTCCGCCTCTCGAGTAGCTAGGATTTTAGACGTGCGCCACCACACCCAGCTAATTTTTGTGTTTTTAGTGGAGATGGGGTTTCACCATGTTGGCCATGCTGATCTGGAACCCCTGGCCTCGAGTGATCCTCCTGCCTCGACGGAGTGCTAGGATTACAGGTGTGAGCCACCGTGCCCAGTCTGATCTCTCTTCTTGATGGGACACATGGTCCCCACCTTCCCCCCATGACTCATTCCCTGGAACCCCCTCCTCCGGGTGGCTTTCCTGAGTGCCCCCGGTGACTGTGCACCTGCCCCCAGGTGGCAGCTGGGTCTCTTCCTCCTCTTGAACGTATTTGTGTTCCCTCAAGGCCAACATGGGGACCCTTTGGCTCATGTTCCCGGCTCTCAGTAGAGGGCCCTCTGGCCTGCACGCTGGCACTCATTCGGCTCGCCCCTTCCTCTCAGGCATAGTGAGTTCAAGGTCAGGGCAAAGTGGACCCTGTTAAGAGATGTCAGCTGGGGAACAGACACCCTTTCTGCAGGCCTGGAGTAACAAGAGTGATAAGGACGCCTTTCTCCCTGGACTGACATGTCCAGGTGAACTGTGGCGTGAAGAGGGCTGGGAGATCAGGGAACCTGGACAGGCTGACCCCAGCCAAGCATGTGGGAGCAGAAAGGCCTTCTTGTTTTTTTACAAGTTGGAAGATAAGAGCCTCATGCTGATCGGATTCATGACTCCCACCCTGAATTCCATCTCTAGAACCAAGAGATGGTGGGTGGCTTGACGCAGGTGTGGCGGCTTCCTCTGCCTGTGGGGGCAGCAGAAGGGGTTGGACGGCCTCCCAAGTCTCCCTCCTCCAAGACCACCTGGGGCAGCATGCGATTCTTTAACTGAACCTCTAAAACTTTGCATTTGTCCACTGTCCTGCATCCAGGCGTACCAAGTGACACGCGTGCATTCCCATGAGGCCCACGCGGTGCTGTGTAATTAGTTGCTCCCTTCATGCCATAACTTTACCTTGTGCTGGCATCAGAGCCTCATTCTCGTCCTTGGCTACGCCTCCCACACACCCCCAAGAGAAGCTCCTTTTGTGCGTATGCTTCTTTCAGCTGTTTTTCACCAGAAGGGCGTAAACGCTCTCATTTCCTTGGGGAGTGGGGGCCCCTCTCCAGTACCTCTTGATTCTGCCCCTCCCAGTCGGTGTCCCTCTGGCTGTCGTGGTGGGGAATCGGTGCAGAGCCCGCCTGGGCCGGGCTGTGCAGTGAGCCGTGCACCAGGAGTGTGAGCCTGATTTTCTCTCTGACTCTTCCTCTAGGATGGAGATATTCTAGCGTCCAACTTCTCTGTTGACACACAAGTCGCGTACATCCTGAGTCTGGGCGTCGTGAAAGAGTTCAGGAAGCACGGCATAGGTAAGGGCAGCCGGGCCCGCGGCTTGGCGCGCACCCCACCCCACCCCCATCCCACCTGCACCCAGTCTCTTCCCTGGCCCCAACAACTCGGGCTCGTGAACATCCCTCAATCTCATCTTCCATCCTCATCCCCATCTTGGGCCAGACCTTCATCATCCCTCCCCTGCCAGCACACCCACCACCTTCTGCCATCCTCTTTCCACATGCCCCCAGGCCTTTCTGCCGCAGCCTCACTCAGCCCCCAGGATGGAGCGGAGGAAAGCGGCACCTCTCACTCCCACTGCCGCCACACGCACAACCCATGTGTATTCACTGCTCACGATTCAGAGTAGAAAGCGTGGATACGCATGAGGAAGCAGCACTCACCGTTTCTCCGATGTCCCATCCCGCTCGGCCACACGGCCAGTGAGCGGCAGAGTCTTAATTAATTTTAAACCCAGGCCCATCTAGTCCATGTTTTCCTGGGCTCACATTTACCCCGTTTGTTGTCTGAAAGGGAGTCTCCATGCGGGCCCAGCCCATGGGAGGGCGCTACCAGGTCACCTCTGCAGTCCCTCCCAGCGGTCTGTAGCTACCAGGCTCCACCTGGCCGTGATATTTTAGGGACTTTGACAGTGGTGGTGAAGGAAGGCTGGTCTCTGATACGGTGGGCCGAGACATCTCTGAGAGACTCGTGCAAAGCCCCCGTCCTAGCCCAGTCATCCTTCCTTCCTAACTGCTCTGCCTGCATTACCTTTACCTCTTCTCCCCAAGGTTCCCTCTTACTTGAAAGCTTAAAGGATCACATATCAACCACCGCCCAGGACCACTGCAAAGCCATTTACCTGCATGTCCTCACCACCAACAACACAGCAATAAACTTCTACGAAAACAGAGACTTCAAGCAGCACCACTATCTCCCCTATTACTACTCCATCCGAGGGGTCCTCAAAGATGGCTTCACCTATGTCCTCTACATCAACGGCGGCCACCCTCCCTGGACGATTTTATATCCTTAACTTCTGGGGGAGAGGGACTGTGGCTTCCCGTCCATAAGGTGGCAGAGCCAGTGAGCAAGTTGGAGCTGTGGTCCCCCTCAGATGATGTTCAGGTGGCCAGGCTTATGGACGCTTCTTTCCCTCACCTGATCGTGTTGTGGGTAAATCTGACGCACGTTTGGGTAAATCGAGTTGCACATATTACCATGTTGCCCAGGCTGGTCTCGAACTCCTGAGCTCAAATGATCCGCCTGCCTCAGCCTCTCAAATTGCTGGGATTATAGGCATGAGCCCCCCGCACCCAGCTGGAGAGCCTCCTGCTGCATTTGCACTGGGGATCAGCAGTGCACAAAACAGGATTCCCTGTCCTCCCAGAACCTGTGCTAGCAGAGGGGAAACAAGTGCGGTGAGGAGAGATTTTTACTTTTTTTGAATACTTGGGTTCAAACCTTCCTTATGGGATGCATGACCCAAAGGTGTGCCCTTCCCTGCTTCCTCCTCCTTAACTCTCACTGGCCCCTGACAGGTCAGAGGGAAGCCAGGAACCTTTATAATAGTCAGAGAATGTGGCCCCAAAAGTGCTGTGCATGTGTGTGTATGTTTTCAGATTCATGAGTCTAGGATTTATTCATTACATAGAATAATAAGCAGGAAAGAGAGGGGTGACCCCACACTCCACAGGCCTTCTAGCTTATGTGAAGACGGGCCCCTGCAGACATCCAGGGTGTCAGCACTGTTGACCCACTCCTTGTCGTAAGAACCAGGGCTCTGTCCCTCTTGCTGCCCCAAGGGTTAAGAATCTAGGGAGAACCAGAAGCACCTGCTCTTCTGCCAGGCCCCTTCCCCACACCCTGTACATCCCGGGGTGTGGTGTCCACATGCCTGCGGCCTCACTCAGAAGGCCCTTCTGTCCCCAGACCCCACCCTCTGTTATTTTGCACAGCAGAGGCCACTTCATCTCATGAGCCTTTCCAGCTCTGCAGAGGCTTAGCGGACTCTCAGCCTCCCGAGCCTGGCTTGCCATCTGCACACAGTCCCACAGGCCACTGCGTGGGCCTCTGATGACTGTGCCCTGGTGAGCGTGGGCAGGGCAAGTCGGAATCTTCCTTAACAGAGCCCCACGGACTACATCCAGCACCTGGGCTCTGCACTAGCCAGCCTGAGCCCCTGCTCCATTCCACACAGAGTCTACCGCCAGGCCCACAGCCTGCTCTGCAGCTTCCTGCCATGGTCGGGCATCTCTTCCAAGAGTGGCATCGAGTACAGCCGGACCATGTGATGTCGGCTGGGCAGCCGCCACCACGCCCTACCCTTCGGCCCCCCACAGAGCCCGCCTTCCTGTCCATCTGACCCCGGCTATCTTCTGCAAGGAGCTGCCAGCCATCTACCAGGCTCGTCGGCCTGCCCCAGCTGCAGGCCCGGTGCTACACGGGCTCAGGAACAGAACATCGTGGGCACGCGCAGAGCGTGCCCATCCGTGGCAGGTATGCCACAGCAGAGAGGAGGGTATGGGAGCTTGGTGCCTCCAGCCACAAAAGCAGAAGGCCCTGGATGGGCACAGAGAACGGCAGAGCTGGAAGGGGCCGTGGGGACTGCAGAGTCCACCACCTTGTGCACCAGCACAGCCCAGAGGTTTGGTGACTTGTGCCAAGCTCACAGAGCAGGCTCCACGGCCACTGGGCTGTGCACCCGACTTTGGATCCATCAGTGCCTTTATTTGTGTGGGGACCGAGAGGCGCCTAGTGGCTGCAGGCAGACACCATGGCCTGGAGAAGGGCTCATGCTCCTGGAGCACCCAGGCCCAGCTGTGTGGCCCATAGGCGGGCTGTGGGATGGGCAGAGCGTCTCCGCCCGGCCTTTACCCTGCCCTGCTCTTCTCTTCCCCACAGGCTCTTCAGCTCCCCTTCCTGCTTCTGGAAACCTCTGCCTCTGCCTGCTGCCCTGGCCCTGCCTGCCTGTGCATGCACCGTCCCCAGGGCTGACCCAGTGTGGCTGCATTCACTGGGAAGGGGCTGCCCTCACTGGGCCTCTCCCACTCCGCTGCCTGTTCCTGCAGCTTTTTCCTGGAAAGCTGGAGGGGACTTTCTCCTGCAAGTGAGGAATGCAAGTATTATGGACACACTTGACCGTAAAGGCACAGGAGCCTCGGAACAAGGGGGCGCAATAAAGGGAATGGCCCATCCCCCTCCAGAACCAGCCCAAAGAAGCCTGGGGAGTGAGGAGTGGCCCCCACTCCTCCATGAGGGGCTGACGAGGGGTGGGCAGCCTGGGGGAGGCTTTCCTCGCAAGCACAGAGCCCTGAGGCTCAGCCCCCCGGCACAGGCGGTCACATGTCGGGACGGTTCCTACTCCTCAGCACCTTCTGTGCAGTTACCAGGGCCCTGGGAGGTCACACTGCCCATCGGACCACGGCATGCTCCATTCAGCTGACCTGCTGAGGACAGGCATCGCCGAGACTCCTTGGGTCCTCCCCGCCCTCCCTCATGCTGCCACAAGCTGCTGCTCCGAGGCCTGGCCACATGCAGACAGGAGGAAGCTGAGCTTGACATTAGGCCTCAAGGCTGCCATGTGTCTCGTAGGGCCTGGCCTTGTGGGCAGGGGGCAGTCCTGTGCCTTGTGGGCCCTCAACCTCTGAGGGCAGAGAGGCTGTCAGTGCTGCGGGTGCATCACACACTTCTAGCATCCTGTCCACCCGGCATTCCAAATGCTGCTTGCTGCCTGCCCTGCCCTCCGATGCAGGGGTGGGGTGGGGGGCAGAGTCCCGCCCAGCATAGCTGCAGTGTCTCAAAGCCATGGCAGAGGGTCCTAGCGGTGCCACCCTGTCCCAGCCTGAGGAGGAGGGAGAGGGAAGAACAGCCCTGGGCAGACAGGGCCTCAGGGACCTGTGTCCTTCCTCCAGAGCTGCCCAGCCACGGGCTCTCGGGGTGCTGGGGCAGCCCCAGGTCCCCTCTTGATCGCAGCTGGGGCCAGGGGCCCTCAGAATGAAGGCAGGCCCCAGGCAGGAGCAGCATCCCCCTCCTTGATGGTGCTGGCAGGAGGGCTGCGCCATGCAGACTGCCTGAACCTCTGCTGACCTGACGGTGCTGGCGGGAGGGCCGCGCCATGCTGACTGCCTGAGTCTCTGCTGAGGCTGCCTGCCTGCCGGGCCCAGCTCAGCGCCCTCTCCACTGCGAATCAGCGGCGACCATGTGATTTCTATTTCTGCCCCACAGGGTAAGGGATGAGTCTTCTGGAAGGCTCTGCCATGGACATTTGTCCTTGGGCTCAGAGGCCCCACTCTGCCCCACGCCTGCCCCTAATCACTGCAATGTCCAGCCCAGTGTTGAACAGATTGTAGCATTTTGTCTCATTATGAGCAAATAGACTTTCATTGGAGTTCGTCACATCCTGTTTCCCGCACCTGCCTGGCCGCACCTCAGGCCTCACCCTGTAGCAGAAGTTGGCCTGGAGCTGCTTGTCACTGGCAAGGCCCCAGGATGGCTTCCAGATAAAGGGGCCGGTGGTTTTGTGCGATTAACCCTGCCAAAGAATGAGAAACTTTGGCCAGTCACGGTGGCTCACGCCTGTAATTCCAGCACTTTGGGAGGCCGAAGTGGGCGGATCACGAGGTCAGGAGATCGAGACCAGCCTGGCCAACATGGCGAAACCTTGTCTCTACTAAAATACAAAAATTAACCGGGCATGGTGGTGTGCACCTGTAGCCCCAGCTACTCGGGAGCCTAAGGCAGGAGAATCGCTTGAACCCAGGAGGCGGAGGTTGCAGTGAGCCGAGATGGCACCATTGCACTCCAGCCTGGGTGACCGGGCGAGACTCCAGGAAAAGAAAGAATGCGAACCTGGGGAAGAGGTTCTAAAGAGTTGAGAAGCACATTGGGTCCTTTTTTCACTGGAAGGTCCCCAGCAGCTGCCCTGTCTGGGCATCTCCCTGGCTGTAGGCCTTAAGCTGGGGCCCAGTCCAGGCAAGCGGCTCCAAGGGTGATTTGGTGCACCCCGCTGTGGAGCCTGAGGTGCGTGCCCGCCCAGCGCAGGCCTGGTGCTTCCGTCAGCCTCTCATGGAAACTTCTGGCCACCCTCAAGGGATGTTGTTCCTGTTAGAGATGAGGAGAACTGGCTCGGGAGCTGGGAGCTACCAAGGAGCCACACAGTTTGTGAGTGTTGGGCCCAGGCCTGGGCCACTCTGAAGCCTGCATGGCTGCTCTGTTAAACCATTCCTGTGCCTTTGACCTCAGCCAGTGGCCGGGAGACATGCAACTTGCCGAGTGTCCTCCCTGGAGAGGGTCTGAAGCATCTGCAAGATGGAGTAGGGATGGACGCTGGTACCCTGGGAGGCCAGGCAGCTGAGCACGGTGGACACATGTCCAAAGCCATGGGGTGAATGAAACCAGATTAACCCGCCGAGCTTGCCCACGGGAGCATCTGCTGGGGAGGCACAGTCTCGGTTACTCCAGCAAGGACAGTTTCACCTTTGCTGATGAGTCAACTTGCGGTTAAGAGGGTAACTCTTGGGGGCCCTTGGTCAATCATGTGACCAATTAGTAACTTGCCCAGGTGGGGCTGCGGCTCCTCAGGCCCTGCTTCAGTGAGGCCAGGCAGGACTGCTGCTGCTCCAGGCCTCTCACCATAGCCCCACCAGACCGCAGAGCTGGGACACAAATGCCCCGCTCCACTGGGGGGCAGAAAGGGACTGTGGGACCCGGGGAGAGGTAGAACACACACAGGATGCACCCAGACATAGCACGGAGGCCAGCCCTGAACGGAGCTGGCTCTGCCCCAGGCCTGCTCAGGGGTGGAGCCCGAGGCAGCCTTGGGTCTCCCCGCACCCTGCACACACCACCCAAGGATCTCATGTAGGGTAGGGGTCCTTCATACTTTCAGGACGGAGACAGACTCCTGGTCCTCCATTCCCAGCCTACCAGCGTTCGAGGACTCACGGGGTAAGAGGCGTGCCCAGGGATGGTCAGTGTGTATTTTCTTTTTTTATTATTTTATTTTATTTATTTTTTTTGAGACAGAGTCTCACTCTGTCGCCCAGGCTGGAGTGCAGTGGTGTGATCTCGGCTCACTGCCAGCTCCACCTCCCGGGTTCACGCCATTCTCCTGTCTCAGCCTCCCGAGTAGCTGGGACTACAGGTGCCTGCCACCATGCCCAGCTATTTTTTTGTTTTTAGTAGAGACGGGGTTTCACCGTGTTAGCCAGGATGGTCTCGATCTCCTGACCTCGTGATCCGCCCGCCTCGGCCTCCCAAAGTGCTGGGATTACAGGCGTGAGCCACCGCGCCCGGCCAAGGTCAGTGTATTTTCACGAGCATCCGCTTGCTCAGGCCAAGTGCTGCTTTCTCCACATCAGCTCCCACCCCAGCACCCAGCACGCCACGACTGTGGCTTTTTTGCCTCTCAGTCTGTTGGAGTGCTTCTCAAAAAGCTTTGGGAGGTTTTGCGGGAGGAAGTGTCTAGAGGCCAATTTAGAGCCAGTTTTCTTTGGGGCCAGCATGTGGCTGCAGCAGATGTCCTTCTCAGGGGTAAGATCCTGGCTACGGCTGTCTGTGGCTGAGTTACATACTGTCTTTTTTTTTTTTTTTTTGAGACGGAATCTTGCTCTGTCACCCAGGCTGGAGTGCAGTGGCGTGATCTCGGCTCACTGCAAGCTCCGCCTCCAGAGTAGCTGGGACTACAGGCGCCCGCCACCATGCCTGGCTAATTTTTTTTGTATTTTTAGTAGAGATGGGGTTTCACCGTGTTAGCCAGGATGGTCTCGATCTCCTGACCTTGTAATCCGCCCACCTCGGCCTCCCAAAGTGCTGAGATTACAGGCATGAGCCACCTTGCCTGCCTGAGTAACAGACTATCTTAAAGCTTCACAGCCTAAGCAGGGGCCATTCTGTTTGCTTCCAATTCCAGATGGGACAGGAGTCAGCAGGGACTCCATGTGGCATTAGCTAGGCAGGCTGGTGGGGCTGGAGGACCTGCATGAAAGATGGCCCTACCCACAGGGCTGCCCATAGTGAGCTCAGCAGTGGCCATGGGCTTGGCTCCTTCCTTCCATGGCTTCCTCAGGCTAGGCTGGTTTTGTACCATACCACAGTCCCAGGGTAGACTCCTTACGGGGCCACTGACCTGGGAAGCTGTCAGGCTTCCTTACTGCCCAGAAGTGACACCCTGCCACTTCTGCCACATTCTACTGGTAAAGCAGGATCTGGAGCCTGTCCCAGTTCAAGGGGAGGGGGCTACACAGGGGCCAGAACACCAAGACACGTGGCTTATCCAGGGTAGCAGAAGGGCCACTGACCACAGCCTGGGACCCCCCCCTTGCCAAATCTGGGGCTTGGGGCAACCTGTGCTCCTCTCTGAGCCTCCACTCTTTGTTCAGAAGTGAGTGGAGTCCAGGTGCAGTGGCTGACGCCTGTAATCCCAGTACTTTAGGAGGCCAAGGCGGGAGGATCTCAAGCTCAGGAGTTCAAGACCAGCCTGGGCAACGTAGTGAGACCCTCATCTCTTAAAAAAATAGAAAATCGGCCGGGCGCGGTGGCTCACGCTGGTAATCCCAGCACTTTGGGAGGCCGAGGAGGGTGGATCACGAGGTCAGGAGATTGAGACCATTCTGGCTAACATGGTGAAACCCCATCTCTATTAAAAATACAAAAAAATTAGCCAGGCGTGGTGGCGGGCGCCTGTAGTCCCAGCTACTTGGGAGGCTGAGGCGGGAGAATGGTGTGAACCCAGGAGGCGGAGGTTGCAGTGAGCCGAGATCACACCACTGCACTCCAGCCTGGGTGACAGAGCAAGACTCCGTCTCAAAAGAAAAAAAAATTAGCTGGGCATGGTGGCCCACGCCTGTAGTCCCAGCTACTCAGGAGGCTGAGATGGGAGGGTCACTTGGCTCAGGAGCTTAAGGCTGCAGTGAGCTATGATTGTTAAAAATAGGGCCCAGCGTGGAGCCTCACCTATAATCCCAGCACTTCAGGAGGTGGAGGCGGGAGCATTGCTTGAGGCTGGGAGTTGGAGACCAGGGGCAACATAGCAAGACCCTTTCTTTACCAAAAAGTTTTTAATTGGCTGGTCATGGTGGCAAGTGCTTTTGGTTCCAGCTACTCAGGAGGCTGAGGCAGGAAGATCACTTGAGCCAGGAGTTCAAGGCTGCAGTGAGCTAAGATCATGCTACTGCCCTCCAGCCTGGGAGACAGTGAGACTGTGTCTCAAAAAAAAAAAAAAAAGAAAAGAAAAAGAGGAAAAAAAGAGTGGATTAGGCCCCTAACAATCTCCAAGCTCCAAGGACTTTGTATTGCTGGCCTCTGGGCAGCCTCAGTTATGCCCAGCGTCCGCAGCTGGTGGCTGGTGCAGGTGTCCCTCTGTGTTCCCTCAGCAGCCTCCCTAATGTCAGTCTTTAAGTGGTCTCTTGGATCCACCTGGCCTCTGCGTCTCTGGGGAGTGAGTGTTGTGGGAGAGAGAGAAGGCAGCTGTCCCACCACCACCCCATGTGACTCATCAGTGGACCTCAGGCCAGCTGCATCCCACCCACACCTGCCCCATCACAGCTGCTCTTGGGTGCAGCATCTAAACACCTGCTCTCTCAGAGCTCCCCCTCCTGGGGACCGCTACAGACTTGGGTGTCCACCATCCCGGGCCATGCCTGCATACTTAGAACAACCGAAAAACCACCCAAGGACTGAAGACTCCAGGATCTGCTGTCCCAGGAACACAAGAACTGTCCAGGGTGGGCCCAGGGTACATGGGAAGGGAAGGAGCCTGGCTGTCCTGGGCATGTCACATGCGACCTGGCAGGAGCCCAAAGCAGGGGTGGCGCTGAGCCCTAGCCTGACCCGGGCTGCACAGGCTGGAGTCACCAGACGGGAAGGTCACTGAGGCAAACCCAGGTGCTCCCGTCTTCTCCCCATAGGATGGAGACCTGGTGGAATAGAGCAAGTGTATTAGTCCGTTTTGACACTGCTTCCTGAGACTGGGTTATTTATAAACAAAAGAGGTTTAATTGACTCAGCGTTCCAGGTGGATGGGAGGCCTCAGGAAACTTACAAGCACGGTGGAAGGCAAAGGGGAAGCAGGCACCTTCTTGACAAGGCTGCAGGACAGAGAGAGAGGCGGTGGTGGGGAGGAAGGGTGGAACTGCCAAACACGTTTTATTATTTTTTTCTTTTTTTTGAGACAAGTGTCTCACTCTGTCACCCAGGCTGGAGTGCAGTGGCACGATCTCGGCTCACTGCAAGCTCCGCCTCCCCGGTTCATGCCATTCTCCTGCCTCAGCCTCCTGAGTAGCTGGGACTACAAGCGCTTACCACCATGCCCAGCTAATTTTTTTGTATTTTTAGTACAGACAGTGTTTCACCGTGTTAGCCAGGATGGTCTTGATCTGACCTTGTGATCCTCCCGCCTTAGCCTCCCAAAGTGCTGGCATTACAGGCGTGAGCCACCACGCCTGGCCCACCGCCAAACACTTAAACCATCAGATCTTGTGATAACTCGCTATCATGAGAGCAGCATGGTGGAACCCTCCCCAACACCCCATGATCCAATCACCTCCCATGACATCCCTCCCTCAACACGTGGGGATTACAACTGGAGATGAAATTTGGGTGGGGACACAGCCTAACTGTATCAACAGGCTTCTCTTCCACAGTAACAGTGCTCCCCAGGGACGCCGGGCAATGTCTGGAGACACTTGCTGTCACAGCTTAGAGGAGGGTGCTACAGGTACCAAGTGGGTGGTGGCCAGAGATGCTACTTAACGTCCTACATGCACAGGACAGCCTCCATCCCAAAGAAAGATCTAATCCCAAACATCAACAGAGTCGAGTGGAGACACCTCGGCACAGAGGAAGCCCACACCTGGATGCCCAGAGTCTGGTCCAGCTGGGAGGAGAAGGGCTGTGCTCATCCTGCCCAGAGGGACCGGGGAGCTGGGGTCCCGCGGAGCAGTGACCTCACCTGGTAGGGGGCAGGTGGGGCCCAGGTCCACATCCCTGCCTTGGCTGCTCTCCTCCCTGGTGCCCTCCCTGACCCCGCCCTGCCTTCCTTCATCCACTGTGCCCTCCATCCACAATGCCATGGCCTGCATTTAGGATCCTGCCGAGGCAGGAGGATCACTTGAGCTCAAGAGATTTGAGACCAGCCTGGGCAACATAGCAAGACCCCACCTCCAACTCTTAAAACAATAGAAAATTAGGTGGGGCGAGGTGGCTCACGCCTGTAATCCCAGCACTTTGGGAGGCTGAGGTCAGGAGATGGAGACCATCCTGGCTAACACGGTTAAACCCCGTCTCTACTAAAAAAATACAAAAAAATTAACCGGGCGTGGTGGCGGGCGCCTATAGTCCCAGCTACTCGGGAGGCTGAGGCAGGAGAATGGTGTGAACCTGGGAGGCGGAGCTTGCAGTGAGCCGAGATCACGCCACTGCACTCCAGCCTGGGCAACAGAGCAAGACTCCGTCTCAAAAAAAAAAAAAAAAAGTATGTAACTCAGCCACAGACAGCTGTAGCCAGGATCTTACCCCTGAGAAGGACATCTGCTGCAGCCACATGCTGGCCCCAAAGAAAACTGGCTCTAAATTGGCCTCTAGACAGTTTTAGACTCCGTCTCAAAAAAAAAAAAAAAAATTAGCTGGGCGTGGTGGCTCAAAAGGTGGGCTGTTGAGCCCCTACCCACCCTGTGGAGCCAAGCTCAGCAGTGTCTCATCCAGGGAGCCCTCACAGACTGCTTCCTTGGTGTTAGCACAGGCCCTTGCCCTAGCTCACGCCTCTCATGCCCTGGTAACTAAGGGTGGGGGTGCGGCAGACCCATCCCTGGAGAGACACAGGACTATTTTTCTCACCAAACTGGCCTGATGAGAGACAGGCAGATGGACAAGAACGTGCAGGCCTTGGCTTTTATTAGATCAGACCTGTTGGCTCCCTGGCCTCTCGGGGAGGTGGTGGCCGGGGGGCGCGGAGCCTGATTCTCCACTCAGCCCGGCCTCCTAGGTACAAGTGACTGACTGGAGTCTGAGCGGGCTGCAAGGGCATGGCCATGCTTCTATTGCTTCTGCCCCTCCCTCGGGACCTCCTCCTCCTCCGTCTCCCCATCACATTCTCCCGAGGCCCAGGCCTGGGCGCTGGGCCGCCCCATGTGGCAGGGCCACTGCTGGGGGCTGAGCCCCTCCTGCTCAGGCTGCCTCCTCGGCCATCCTTCCCCTCCTGTCCCCAGTCCTGGCACTTGAGATCCCTATGGCCTCTCCAGGGTCCCAGAGCGGGTTCTCTTGCACAAGGGACACATGGCCTCTTCCCAGGCCCCCCAGGACCTTTTGGGCCTGAGCCCCAAGCCCTCAGAAGGACCAGGCTGGGGGAGGGCACCCTTGTCTGGGTCCATGCTGGAACTGGAAGCTGAGGAAAGAGGAGAGAAAGGAGTCACTCGAGGGACCCAAGGGGAGGCTGGCGGGGAGGCTGGCAGCCCACCCTGGGGTTCCCAGAATCCAATATTCTTGAAAACAGATGGGAAAGGGGCAATGCTTCCTCCTTAACAGAATCCCCAGGGGAGGGAGGAGGTCGAGGGAAGAAAATGGTTCAAGCTGGAAGGACCCTCAGCTAACCTGAACCCTCATTTTACAAGTGAGAAAACTGAGGCCCAGCAAGGGACAGAGCTTCCAAGGCCCCTCACTGAGTGTGGAGCTGGGGCAGTCACCCAGCCCTCCCTCCCTCCCAGATCCTCCCTTTTTCTCGCACCGCTTTGTCCAGACCCCACTCAGCTGTGCGTGATGCAGGGATGGGGACAGATTAATCAAAATCTTGGCCTTCTGGGGCATGGTGCCACTGTGGAGGCTTGGGAGTGGAGAAGGGCCCACCTGAGGCCCCAGCCCAACCATCCCCTAGGGTCTTCCCCCCGTGCCCAGTCCTGCCTTGACAGAGCTCACCACTGCTTCCCAGGCTGTCCCTGGGCAATTGGGCTTCCAGAAGAGCTGAGCAGAGGCTGTTACCTGGGCCCAGAGTCCCCTCTGGCAAGTCCAGGGCCCAGGCTGTGCCCTCAGGCTGTGTCAGGCAGCCCCTAGCCATAAGCCAGCCCAGCCAGTGGCTCTCACACTGGCCAGCGGGCGGCGGGTGGCTCTCCAGGTAGAGGCCCAGGCCCCGGAGGTGGCGCAGCCGGAAGTTCTTGGGCTTGCTTCCCTGGGCACTGGGGCACTGCAGCTGTGGGGACCCCAGGCCCCCCTCGTAGATGTTGGGGGTTACGTCGGGGTGGCCAGGGCGTCCTTGGGCCTGGCTCACTGCATCTGCAGAGGAGACAGTGGGAGGGTGGTGGCCAGCTCCCCACAGCAGCCATGAGGGGAGGGTGCGGTCACATGCCTCTGAGACCAGCTCACATGATGGGCTACACCCCCAGCCAGCCTGGCCTCAGTTTACCTCTGTGTCAGGCTCAGTCCACTGCCTCCCCTGCCCATGCCCAAGACAAGACTCCTCTTCCCACTCCCAACCAACAAGGAAGCCTGGGGCCTTGGTACTGAGAGTGCTTTCAGGACCTCAAGTCCTTTCTGCTACCCTGTTCTGCCCGCCACCCTAGGAAGAGTATTCTGGTCCCCACAAAGAAACTGCACAGTGGGTTTGAGAGAAAGTGACCAGCCCAGGGACTCATGGCCTGGCCCAGTGGCCATTCCCTTCTCCCAAGCATACATGTCCCTGAGGCCACCCCTCGGCTTTAGGCCCAGTTGGGGACAGGAGACTATCTCTCTTCCTGCCACTCCTCCCCACAGCCCGGCACCTTCTCTTATGCGCAGCTCAGAAAATGCACAGACCAAGGCTTCCATGGAGGGCCAGTGTGGTGGGGGGGAGCGACCAGGACTTGGGTGCAGCAGGGTCCTGCTCTCCCCTGCCTAGGGGGTACATTGGCAGGTCTCCCCTGGCAACTGGTTCTTATGACATCACAGGGAAGACTCCCAGCCTTCCCGGACCCCTAGTTTAGGAGAGGACAGTGCCCAAGGCAAGGGCAGGGTGAAAGAAAGGCATGGGAAGGAGCCAGAACCCCGGGGGAAGTCCCTGGTCCCTCTGGCTGGGGTCAGGCCACATAAAACAGACTCAGCTCTGGCAAACTGGAGAGTCCCCCCTCTCAGGTGATCTCTTGGGGCCAGCTTCCTCATCTGGGGTGGGAAATGAGGGTTCAGGAGTACAGACCTAGGAAGACCTAGGTCGGTGCTTTGAAAATGCTGAAAAGGGGATGGGCGCGGTGGCTCATGGCTGTAATCCCAGCACTGAGGAAGCTGAGGCGGGTGGATCAGCTGAGGTCTGTGGGAGGCCGGGGTGGGCGGATCATGAGGTCAGGAGATCGAGACCATCCTGGCTAACACGGTGAAATCCGTCTCTACTAAAAATACAAAAAATTAGCTGGGCGCGGTGGCGGGCGCCTGTAATCCCAGTTACTGAGGAGGCTGAGGCAGGAGAATGGCGTGAACCCGGGAGGCGGAGCTTGCAGTGAGCCCAGATCATGCCACTGCACTCCACCCTGGGCGGCAGAGCGAGACTCCATCTCAAAAAAAAAAAAAAAGTTAAACATTTATCTTTCCGGACCTGGCCGAGCAGGAGGCGCCATCATGGGAGTTGACGTCCGCCGCAACAAGGACCTAAAGGTTCGGCGCAAGGAGCCCAAGAGCCAGGATATCTACCTGAGGCTGTTTGTTGGTCAAGCTGTGCAGGTTACCGGCCAGACGAACTAACTCCACATTCAACCAGGTTGTGCTGAAGAGGTTGTTTATGCGTCGCACCAACCGGCCACCTCTGTCCCTTTCCCGGATGATCCGGAAGATTAAGCTTCCTGGCTGGGAAAACAAAACGGCCGTGGTTATGGGGACGCTTTAAGGATGACGCGCGGGTTCAGGAGGTGCCCAGACTTAAGGTTTGTGCGCTGCCCGCGACCAGCCGGCCCGCAGCGGCATCCTCAGGGTGGGGGGCAAGATCCTGACTTTCGATCAGCTGGCCCGGGACTCCCCCGAGGGCGGCGGCCCCGTCCTGCTCTCTGGTCTTCGCAAGGGCCGACAGGTGTACCGGCATTTCGGCAAGGCCCTGGGAACCCCACACAGCCACACCAAACCCTATTTCCGCTCCAGGGACCAGAAGTTCGAGCGCTCCAGAGGCCGACGGGCCAGCCGAGGCTACAAAAACGAACCCTCTTATTAAAAAGATTTTGGATGCTGACAGGAAACCGAAAAGTTAAAACATAAAATTTTCTTTAGTCACAGACGACTTGATTTTTTTTTTTTTTTTTTTAAGATGGAGTCTCGCTTTGGCGCCCAGGTTGGAGTGCAGTGGCGCGATCTCGGTTCACTGCAACCTCCGCCTCCCGAGTTCAAGAGCTTCTCCTGCCTCGACCTCACCAGTAGGTGGGATTACAGGCACCCACCACCACGCCCAACTAATCTCTGTATTTTTAGTAGAGACGGGCTTTCCGCCATGTTGGCCAGGCTGGTCTCAAACTCCTGACCTCAGGTGATCCGCCCACCTCGGCCTCCCAAAGTGCTGGGATTACAGGCATGACCCGCCGCGCCCAGCAACCTGATCTTGTATATAGGAAATATTAAATAATTCACACTTGGAAAAAAAAAATCCTAAACCTAGTAGAGCTTTTTCAGAGCTAATGAAGTTCAGAAAAATCTCGTCATAAAATCACCACACAAAAATTAATTGTATTTCTAGATACTAGCAAAGAATAAAAATAATAAAATAGGAATACATTTAACCAAGGAGGTATAAGACAACTCTGAATACTATAAAACATTGCTGAGAGAATCTAAAGACAAATAAATTGGAAAACATCCCATGTGCATGGACTGAAGACTTAAGATAGCAATACTCCCCAAAGTGCTCAGTACAATTGTTATCAAAATCAAAATGGTCTTCATGTAGTGTATTAGGTTTCTCCAGAGAAATATAATCAGCAGAATGTATATAGATATTTACAGAGAAAATATTTATTAGAGGATAAATCTCTTTATATAATTTTTTTTGAGACAGGGCCTTGCTCCATTGCCCAGGCTGAAGTACAGTGATATAATCACGGCTCACTGCAGCCTCAACTTACCAGGCTCAGGCAATCCACCCACCTTAGCCTCCCAAATAGCTGGGACTACAGGTGTGCGCCACCAGGCCTGGCTATTTTTAAAATTTATTTCTATTTTTTAATTTTTAATTTTTTATTTTTGGTGATGGAGATCTCACCATGTTGCCCAGAGCTGGTTTTGTACTCCTGGGCTCAAGTGATCCTCCTGCCTCCACCTCTCAAAGTGCTGGGGTGATAAGTGTGAGCCGCCATGCCCAGCCAAGAGAAGATTTATTAGGGATATTGGCTTATGTGACCATCGGAGCTGAGAAGTCCCACAATATGCTGCCTGCAAGCTGGAGAACCAGGAAAATCGGTGCTGTAATTAAGTCTGAGTTCAAAAGCATGACAATCTGGGTAGGGGTGGGGGTGAGGGCTGTAAGTCCTGGTGTCCAAAAGTCCAAGAACCAGGCGCTCCAATGTCCAAGGGCACGAGAAGAAGGATGTCCCAGCCCATGAAGAGAGCGTGAATTCACCCCTCCTCTGCATTTTTGTCATAATTGGGCGCCCAGCGATTGGATGATGCCCACCACATTGGTGAGGGCAACCTTCTTTACTCAGTCTGCCAATTCAAATGCTAATCTCTTCTGGAAACGCTTACACAGGCACACTCAAAAATAATGTTTTACCAGCCATCAGGCATCCCAGTCAAGTTGACACACAAAATTAATCATCATAAGCAGAAATGGAAAAGCTAATCCTAAAATTCATGTGAAATTACAAGGGAACCCAAATAACCACAACAATCTTGAAAAAGCAATCCTCAGAAATCAGAAATATGGCTGGGCATGGTGGCTCACGCCTGTAATCCCAGCACTTTGGGACGCTCAGGCGGTCAGATCACCTGAGGTCAAGCGTTTGTGAGCAGCCTGGCCAACATAGGTGGGCGGATCATGAGGTCAGGAGGTCGAGACCATCCTGGCTAACACGGTGAAAGCCTGCCTCTACTAAAAATACAAAAAAATTAGCCGGGCGTGGTGGTGGGCGCCTGTAGTCCCAGCTACTCGGGAGGCCGAGGCAGGAGAATGGCGTGAACCCGGGAGGCGGAGCTTGCAATGAGCGGAGATCGTGCCACTGCATTTCAGCCTGGGAGACAGAGCGAAGACTCCATCTCAAAAAAAAAAAAAAAAAAAAAAGTGAAAAGACAACCTATGAAATGAAATGGAAGAAAATATTGGCAAATCATATATCTGATAAGGGTCTCATATGCAGAATATATAAAGAAATTTTACAATTCAAAAACAAAAGGATGTTCAGCCCAGTTTTGAAATGGGCAAAGAAAATGAATAGACATTTTTCCAAAGGAAATATACAAATGGTCACCAAACATGTAAAAAGATGTTCAACATCTTTAATCATCAGGGAAATGCAGGCTGCGTGCGGTAACTCACGCCAACATGGCGAAACTCCGTCTCTACTAAAAATACAAAAATTAGCTGGGCGTGGTGGGGTGCGTCTGTAATCCCAGCTACTCAAGAGGCTGAGGCAGGAAAAATTGCTTGAACCCTGGAGGCGGAGCTTTCAGTGAGCTGAGATTGTGCCACTGCACTCCAGCCTGGGCAACAAGAGCAAGAGTCCATCTCAAAAAAAGAAAAAAAAAAGTTCAAGTTGATCAATATCCTTTCAAGCCTTGGCATTGTCAAGAGTTTTTTGTTGTTTTAGCCATTTTATCTAGATTTAATTTTTAGGTTTTTAACGTGTTACCTGATATGGCATATTTTAGCCAATTTAATAACTTCATAGTGATATCTCATTGTGGTTTAATATGCACTTCTCTAATAATAGCCTTGATCATCTCTTCATTTGCATATTAGCCGTCCATATATCTTCTTTTGTGAAGTATTTCTTAAAATGTTTTCTCCATTCTCTAATTAGACTGTTTCTCATTATTGAGTGTTGAGAGTTCTTTATACATTCTGGATACACGTCTTTTTATCCGATACGTGTTTTGTGCATATTTTCTTCTAGACTGTGGCTTACCTTTTGTTTTTCTTAATAACACGTGAAGCAACATTTATGGGAGTCCATTGTTTTGGAGCGAGCTCTTGCACAAGGTACCAACGGACCAGACCAAACCAGAATGGAATCGCTAGTGCAAGGTGCCACGTAATCAATGCGAAGTTAGAGACAGGCCAGTCTGCCAAAACACAGAAGATTCACTGCAACCAACAAAAGGGGCCCTGTCCACCTAGGCTGGCATAAGGAAGCCCCCTCTGCTTTAACCCAAAGAAATGCATCTGAAATAACTTGATGCCAACTAATCGCTTTGTGCACTACGCTGTTTCCTTGTTCCTGCTCAAGCTACCTTACAAAACCCGGCGGCTGTGCCACGCCTGGCGAGGCATCTCCCCAGTTCACACGTGGAGGCCGCGCCTTCCTGCCGTCTCCTCGCGCCCCCATGCAGAGGCTAGGGCTGCCTGGACCCCGCGTAGCGCGCGCGGGTGGGGGCCGCTTTCCGATCTGTTGCGCAGCCCGAGCCGTCTGCGCGTGCGCGAGACCCAGGCCTGGCGTGCCTCTGGGCGCCCACAGTGATCCCGTTCTCCGCTCGGCAACCGGATTCCGACGGGGAACGCGCTGTGCCTCGGACCGGGGAAGGCCGGCTTCCTGAGTATAGTGCTTTTTTTTTTTTTTTTGAGACAGAGTCTCGCTCTGTCGCCAGGCCGGAGGGCAGTGGCGCGATCTCGGCTCACTGCAACCTCCGCCTCCCGGGTTCAAGTAATTATTCTGCCTCAGTCTCCCGAGTAGCTGGGATTACAGGCGTGCGCCACCACGCTTGGCTAATTTTTGTGTTTTTTGGTAGAGACAGGGTTTCGCCATGTTGGCCAGACTGGTCTCAAACTCCTGACCTCAAGTGATCCGCCGGCCTCGGCATCCCAAAGTGCTGGGATTATAGGCGTGAGCCACCGCGCCCAGCCAAGTATCGTGCATTCTTTATAGAAATGAGGGGGGAATATGCAATATGGAAAGCGCCTAGCGCAATATCAAGCACGTAGTAGGCACTCAGAGCCTGTCACCCAGCGCGAAACGTCCGCAAAGCGTGTAAACAGAGGCCCAGAAGCCGGGGAGCTTGAAGACCTCATAGACGCCGGGATCGCCACGCCCTCTGCCCTTGGCGTCTCAGGAGCGCTCTCTGCCGGCTCGCTCTCCCTGTGCGTAGGCACGAACCGCGGCACCTTCGCTTTCATTTGTTTGTCCCTGACCGTGCGCCGTCCAAGGGTCCATTGGTTGCCATAGAGACGGGCGAGCGCGGGGCCTGTGATCGCTGAGCGGCGAGCAGCTGCGACCCTGGGCTCCTGGGGACCTGAGCGTCATGTCTTTCCGCGACCTCCGCAGTAAGGCAGCCCCGCGCCCCTGTGACCTGCGGGTCTTCCAGAGATTCAGGGCTCCCGCCCGCCGGGTCCCATGTGTAGGCGACCCCTGAAGTTTGCGCTGCCGGAGGCTCCTTTCGGGCCTCTTCTCCTCAGGGACCGCCCCTGACTCCTGGCTGCAACCCAGCCGAGCGCCCCAGGCCCTTCTTAGGCCATTCCTAGCGAGGATGGAAAGTTCTCTATCTGCCACTGGCCGGGTGTGGCTTAGAACGCATGAAATGTGGCTAGTGCAGATGAATAACTGAATTTTTAAGTGTAATTCATTTTTATTTGTGTAGCTGCAAGCCGCTGTTCGCTACCGTATTGGAAAATGCATGGAGAGTTTAGAGACTATTTTTTGAGTTGGGTTAGCTTAGCGCTTAGAAAACCGAACAGCAGGCCGGGCGTGGTGGCTCACGCCTGTAATCCCAGCACTTTGGGAGGCCGAGGCGGGCGAATCACCTGAGGTCGGGAGTTCGAGACCAGCCTGACCAACATGGAGAAACCCCGTCTCTACTAAAATTACAAAATTAGCCGGGAGTGGTGGCGGGCGCCTGTAATCCCAGCTACTCGGGAGTCTGAAGCAGGAGAATCGCTTGACCCCGGGAGGCGGAGGTTGCGGTGAGCCGAGATCACACCATTGCACTCCAGCCAGGGCAACAAGAGCGAAACAACATCTCAAAAAACAAAAACAAACAAAAAAAAACAACCAGTAACGAAACCGAGGAGGGGGGGCTGGGTGATGATCATTGCGGCTAACATTTTTTGAGTTTTAACGCTCTGCCAGGGCCCGCTCTTTGTTATGTGCATCATTTCATTTTAATCATCTGAACAACTCTGTGCCGCCTGTATTTGGTAGTGAGGAAACGGGCACAGAGAGGTCAGGTAACTTGGGCAGGTGACACAGGCGGTAGGAGGTGGCACTGGGGCTTGAATTCAAGTTGCCTGAACTTCATCTGCATCCTTTCTGCAGGGCTGGTAAAGAGAAGGGAGCTCGAATTCCTTTGCTAAGTGGATTGGGGAAGCCAAAGAATAAGGCTAAGAATGTTGGTTACGGCTGGGCGCAGTGGCTCACGCCTGTAATCTCAGCACTTTGGAAGACCGAGCCAGGCGGATCACTTAAGTTCAGGAGTTCCTGACTAACCTAGCCAACATGGCAAAACCCTGCCTCTGCTAAAAATTCAAAAAATTAGCCGGGCATGGTGGCGCGGCCTGGAGTCCCAGCTACTGGGGAAGCTGAGGCAGGAGAATTGCTTGATTCCGGGAGGCAGAGGTTGCAGTGCGCCAAGATCGCACTGCTGCACTCCATCCTGGGCGACAGAGTGAGATTGTCTTTAAAAAAAAAAAAGAAAAAAAAAGGAATGGTAGATGATTGCCAATTTGGTGTGATCCGAGGGGTCTCTTAAAGAGCCAATTTTCTCGTCAAATTGCTGGTGCCTGAAATTTTAGCATTAGAGATTACTCCTTTTGGTCATGAATTGCTCTTTTCTACAATGTAAAAATGTTTAGGAAGATGCATTACTTTTTATCCATGCAGCCACTGAGCACCGGAGTGTGAATCCTGTCCTTTGGGGTTTGAAGGTTTTTGGTGGCCACACATTGTGCAGGATGAGTGTCTCCTCCCACATAGTTTTTAGAGAGGCCAGCACTCTGCCGGGGGACGCAGAATGGGGTTTTGTTGGGAAGCGCATACACGGAGATTTCGGAATATTTTGACCTTAAATTAATGCTCTGCAGTTGTGCAATGTATGGTAAGGATCTTTCTCAAATTAATCTCTATTTTGACAATACCACCGCAGCATTAACATAACTTGACTAGTACCTAGTGGTCAGAAGTATTTAGGCAGTGCCTTACTGTGTGAAGGAAAGGCTGCTGCGTTTTCTTTTCTTTTCTTTTCTTTTCTTTTTTTGAGACAGTCTCGCTCTGTTGCCCAGGCTGGAGTGCAGTGGTGTGATCTTGGCTCACTGCAACCTCTGCCTCCTAGATTCAAGCAATTATCCTGTGACTGGAATTATAGGCGCCCGCCACCACGCTCACCTAACTTTTGTATTTTTATTTTTATTTTATTTTTTTCTTTTTTTGAGATAGAGTCTCTCTCTGTCACCCAGGCTGGAGTGCAGTGACGCGACCTTGGCTCACTGCAAGCTCCACCTCCCGGGTTCACGCCATTCTCCTGCCTCAGCCTCTCTAGTAGCTGGGACTACAGGTGCCCGCCCCCATGCCTGGCTAATTTTTTTGTATTTTTAGTAGAGACGGGGTTTCACCGTGTTAGCCAGGATGGTCTCGATCTCCTGACCTCGTGATCCACCCGCCTCGGCCTCCCAAAGTGCTGGGATTACAGGCATAAGCCACCGTGCTCAGCAACTTTTGTGTTTTTAGTAGAGGTGGGGTTTCACCATTTTGGCCAGGCTGGTCTTGAACTCCTGACCTCAGGTGATCTACCCTTCTCTGCTCCCAAAGTGCTGAGATTAGAGGCGTGAACCACCCGCACCTGGCCTTTTTTGTTTTTGTTTTTGAGAAAGGGTCTCACTCTGTCACCCAGGCTGGAGTGCAGTCACATGATCTGAGCTTACTACAACCTCCTGGGCTCAGGTGATCCTCCCACCTCAGCCTGCTGAATAGCTGGGACCACGGGCATGCACCACCACACCCAGCTAATTTTTCTTAAATCTCCGTATTCACATTTCCCAGAAAACAGTTACAGAGTCCCTTTGTGACTTTGCTGTTTCCTCTGCTCACATTTTCTCTTTCATTGTCTTGCGAAGTCTGACCTGACTTCCAGTACCCAGGTAGGTTATTTGTGAACATTGATGGACCAGTATGTACATGGATCTTCAAGAAGAGTGCAGACAGACCTTAAATAACCAGGAAGCACACTGAATGTAGAACTTGGTACATATGGGAACTCAACAAATATTTGTGGTATTCATTTCCAAGTCCTGCTCTCTTGAAAGCACTAAGGCTTTTCCTGAGGTGACCCCAACCTATGGATCAACAAGTATTAGTATTACTGTTTCTTAATCTGTTTTATAGTAAATCTAAGTATGGTCGTATAGTTCAAGCAATCTATTTAAGATTTCTCTAAATCCAAGGCGACTGATATTTTCGTCCTATATACTCACTAAAATTTTTTAAAAAAGACAACTCGGAAACATGAATGTCATCCTACCGATTCCTCTCAGAAATAACCACTGTTAACATTTTAAAATAATTTTTAATCGGCTGAATTTGAGTCAAACCACTGTTGACATTAAAAATACTTTTTCTTCATGACATTTTATAAGGACGGGTGTTTCTTACTTTTAGCAGTAAAAAGAAATGAGATATTAAAGAGAGAAATGAAATTCACAGCTAATCCCTCAATTCCATTTTCATGTCTAGCCATCTACTTCTCCCATTGAACTTAAATATATGCTTTTTAGGTAGCATTTTTGGTGTTTTAAATTTTATCTCCTTTTTGCTTTCCCTTGTAGAAAGTTGACAAATAGTCCCTAAAGCTGTCCATAGGTTGGAAATAAGAAAGAAAAGTAAAGACAATATCTAAGTTAATAAGTAGTTGCTGTGTGATGGAAAACTGAATGAATTGTATTTTTCCTTGGACAGATTTCACAGAGATGATGAGAGCCCTGGGATACCCTCGACATATTTCTATGGAGAATTTCCGAACACCCAATTTTGGACTTGTATCTGAAGTGCTTCTCTGGCTTGTGAAAAGGTTAGAACTGCACTTTATTGACATCTAAGAATGAATACTGGATTTTATTTATTAGTCATCTAGAAAACAGGACACCGTTCTGATGCTGCAAAAGGAAGAGTTGTTTGAGTTTGACAGACCCAGTTGTATTCTGTTAAAAAGTAGTTGTGGCTGGGCACAGTGGCTCATTCCTATAATCCCAGCACTTCATAATCTCAGTAATTCGAGACCAGCCTCGTCAACATAGCAAGACCCTGTCTCCATACACAAAAGAACAACTAGCTGAGCATGGGTGGTACACACTCATAGTTCCAGCTACTCAGGAGGCTGAGGCGGGAGGATCACTTGATCCCAGGATTTTGAGGCTGCAGTGCCACTGATCATGCTACTTGCACACCAGCCCGGACAGATTGAAACTGTCTCAAAAAAAAAAAATCAGTGGAGTTTAAAGAATGCTGTGGGAGAGGGAAATATACCAGGAAGTGGTGAAAGGAGACAACTATTCCTCAGTAGGGTGCTGGGCCAGGCTGCTCTTCAGCCCCTTATGGCAGAGTGATAGGGGCCTTTTTGCACATTCTAATCAGTATATTGGATTAGAAATAATGGAGATTTCTTTTTCTGTGAAAAAATTGAATATGATATATGATTTGGGGTTGGCAGCTTTTTCTTTTAAGGGCTAGATAATATTTTACCTTTTGCTAAACATAAAATTCAGAGACTGCATAAGATCTCTATTGCATCTCTTCTTTTTCTTAAAATGTAAAAACAGTTCTTAGCTTGCAGGCTGTACAGGTCAGAGGCTGCAGTCTGCTGACCCCTGGTATCAATACCTTGAAGAAAATAACTTCACCAACTCTGCTGCTGCTTAGAGCTGACTAATCGGCCCTAGCACTGATCTCTGAGTCAAGGGCTGTCAGCCAGGGTAGCAGTTCTGATTAGTTTCATGACATGTTGAGGTCTGAGAGAGATTTAATTTTGTAAGCTGACACCCACATTTAGTTTTTGAAATCTGTTGTTCTTAGGTGGGGATTTGCTCCCTTGGTATTTGGTTTTGCTTCTGAAGTTTGCCTTGATCTTACTCTCACACTTGGGGACTTGGAGAGCTTTGTGTTCCAGACCCGCTGTCCTCTCAGTTGCCCACATTCTCTTTAGTGGACTTTCTCCTTGGTTAACCTGTGCTCTCTCCTCTTACTTCTCTGATAGATACGAGCCCCAGACTGACATCCCGCCTGACGTGGACACTGAACAGGACCGAGTTTTCTTCATTAAGGCAATTGCCCAGTTCATGGTTAGTGGACACTTATTTTGTGGAGTTGTAAAATTAAGTAAACTAGAAAGGATGACTCCTTGTTAGGGCTGCTTTCAAACTGAGTAATTGAGTTTTTCTTTCTTTTCTTTTCTTTTCCTTCCTTTCTTTCTTTCTTTCTTTCTTTCTTTCTTTCTTTCTTTCTTTCTTTCTTTCTTTCTTTCTTTCTTTCTTTCTCTCTTTCTTTCTTTCTCTCTTTCTTTCTTTTTTTGAGATGGAGTCTCATTCTCTCGCCCAGGCAGGAGTGCAGTGGTGCAATCTTGGCTCACTGCAACCTCCGCCTCCTCGGGGGTTCTCCTGTCTTAGCCTCCCGAGTAGCTGGGATTACAGGCACATGCCACCACAGCTGGCTAATTTTTGTATTTTTAGTAGAGACTGGGTTTCACTATGTTGGCCAGGCTGGTCTGAAACTCCCGACTTCAAGTAATCCACCCTCCTCGGCCTCCCCAGTGCTGGAATTACAGATGTGAGCCGTCATACGCCTGGCCTGAGTTTGCTTTCTAAAACCATTCCATTGCTGGGTTTCTGTGGCACCATTTCACCAGTGAAGTTCCTTTTGTTTGTCTTTTAATTCATTATTTGTTAAGAATTTTGTTTATGCCAGGCATGGTGGCTCATGCCTGTAATCTCAGCAGTTTGGAAGGCCGAGGCGGGCGGATCACGAGGTCAGGAGATTGAGACCATCCTGGCTAGCAGGGTGAAACCCCGTCTCCACTAAAAATACAAAAAATTAGTTGGGTGTGGTGGCGGGCACCTGTAGTCTCAGCCACTCGGGAGGCTGAGGCAAGAGAATGGTGTGAACCCAGGAGGCGGAGCTTGCAGCAAGCCAAGATTGCACCACTGCACTCCAGCCTGGGCAACAGAGCAAGACTCTGTCTAAAAAAAAAAAGAATTTTATTTATTTTTGAATAGGTAACATATTTCATGGCTCACAAATTGAAAGTAGGCCAGGCGTGGTTGTTCATGCCTGTAATCCTAGCACTTTGGCAGGCCAAGGTGGGAGGATAGCTTGAGTCCAGGAGTTTGAGAACAGCCTGGGTGATGCAGTGAGATCTTGTCTCTACAAAACATAAATTAAAAAAAATTAGATGGGCCTGGTGACATGTGCCTGTAGTCTCAGTTGCTTGGGAGGCTGAAGTGGGAGGATTGCTTGAGCCTGGGAGGTTGAGGCTGCAGTGAGCCGTGATCATGTCATTGCACTCCAGCCCAGGTGACAGAGTGAGACTCTATCTCAAAAAAAAAAAAAAAAAAATTAAAAACATTATGAAACAAAATGGAGTAAAATGACTTTTTACCCTGTCTGCCCTGGGCCAAGTTCCACTCCAAATAACCACTATTTTAAATCTCTTCCAGAGTGTGTGTGTTTATGCAAATAAAAATATATTTTTTCCTTTGTTTTACACAAATGGTACTGTATACTACTTGATGTACTTACTGTACGCTACAAGATGTTCAGCATCTTGCTTTACTTAATGATATATTTTAGAGAACTTTCCAAATACATACAGAATTTCCTCCTTCTGTTTACACCTGAGTGGTATTGCTTGCATGGATATGCCATAATTTATGTCATTTATATAGGTAGGCTTTCAGGTTGTCTCAAGCTTTGCTCTTTTAAACAATGCTGTAACAAATAACCTGTACATCTCATTTTGTTTGTGTTTGAGTGTGTCCCTAGAATAAGTTCTTAGATTTGGGATTGGTGGGTCAAAAGATATGTGCATTTGTAATTTTGATGTGTTTTACCAAATTGCTCTCCATCAAGATTGTCCCAGTTTATACAGCCACTCACAATGTTTGAGTCACTTGAATGCTTTACTCTTATTAGGTTATATCCCAGTTGTCAGCAGAGGCATTTTCAACTTACCTACATGGGATTTGGTTTAGACATTACATGGAAAGGGCCTTCAACTTTTTTTTTTTTTTTTTGGTCTAAAAATAGGCCACCAAGGCACATATAAAACTCAACACTAAGAAGCTTTATCAAGCAGATGGGTATGCGGTAAAAGAGCTGCTGAAGATCACATCTGTCCTTTATAATGCTATGAAGACCAAGGGGATGGAGGGCTCTGAAATAGTAGAGGAAGATGTCAGCAAATTCAAGTTTGATCTTGGCTCAAAGGTAAGGACAACAAAAGCCTTGTAGTGAGCGATGGAGCGCTGATTTCTTGAGCTCTGAAATGGAAGGAGTCTGCTACAGCTCCACTGCTTTTCTTCCTCCTCGGCTGAGGGCAGTTTGTCAGTTTTGTGCTCATCAGCGTTTGGATAAAGGCAAAGTCACAATCCAGTAATTCAACTATTTATTAAAAGGTTAGTATTTGTCAGGTAGCATTCAAGCGCTGAGGATACAGTTGTGAACAAAAAGGACAAAAATCATGTGTTTATTCTCTTTAGTTGGGGGAGTCAGACTGAACAATCACGTAAGAGGTGTGGAAGGTCAGATGCAGTGCAGGCTGTGGAGAATAATAAAGCTGGGATGGGGATGGACGCTGCCCGGGGTGATCTTAAATAGGGTGAACAGGAAGGCCTCATGGATTGGATGGTGTTTCCCGCGGAGATCTGAGGTAGGGAAAGAGTGAGTTGTGCAGGTGGCGGGTGGCGGCAGGGTGTCTCAGCATGATAATTTGTTTTGGGTTGGATGCAGTGACTCACTCCTGTAAGCCAAACACTGGGAGGCTGAGGTGGGAGGATCCTTTGATGCCAAGAGTTCGAGACCAACCTGGGCAACATAGTGAGACGCCATTTTTACCAAAAAAAGAAAAAATTAGCAAGGCATGGTGGTGCATACCTGTAGTCCCAGCTGCTCAGGAGGCTGAGGTGGGAGGATCTCTTGAGCCCAGGCAGTCGAGCCATGTTCATGCCACTGCACTCCCGCCTAGGCAACAGAACGAGACCTTGTCTGGGGAAAAAAAAAAATAGAATGTGTTTTGTGTGTTTGAGGAAAAGCAAGGAGGCCATGTGATGAAGGTTGGGAGTGACAGACCCTCTGGCGCCTGCGAAGCCCCTGGAAAGCCTTTGTCTTTGCCTCTGAGGTGGGAATTGTTGGGATCTGAGCAGAGCCTTCTATGCTTATTTCCCGTCCAAAGGGTTGCTCTGGCTGCTGAGCCACCATCAGACTGAAGCAGGAGGCAGGGCTGGAAGCAGCCAGCCTGTTTGGAGAGTGAGGGGTGACCGGGGCTTTGAGTAGAGTGCTGGTGGGAGAGGCGCTGTCAGGTGTCGGGGAGCGACCACAGCAGCAAGCCAGAAATAAAGGTTAAGCCATTACTCTGAGGCCCAAGGCCTTATAGCAGGAGACCTAGGAATGAAGGCCCTGGGGCTGGGAATGCACCGAAGAGTGTGGCCACGCAGGTACCTGAAACCACAGTGTACTGGCTGAGCTCCAAGTCTGGTGCAGGGAAGAAAGCTTCCCCTGTGAGGCCTGCTAGGTGAGGCCTTGTCGTGGTCTATAGTCGGGCTTGAAAAGCCAAACACAGGTTTTTTGTTTTGTTTTGTTTTGTTTTGAGATGGAGTTTCAGTCTGTGGCCCAGGCTGGAGTGCAATGGCACAATCTTGGCTCACTGCGCCTCCACATCCCAGGTTCAAGAGATTCTTCTGCCTCAGCCTCCTAAGTAGCTAGGATTACAGGCATGCACCACCATGCCCAGCTAATTTTTTTTTTTGAGATGGAGTTTCACTCTTGTTGCCCAGGCTGGAGTGCAATGGCACGATCTCAGCTCACTGCAACCTCTGCCTCCCAGGTTCAAGTGATTCTTCTGCCTCAGCCTCCTGAGTAGCTGGGATTACAGGCATGCGCCACCACGCCTAGCTAATTTTGTACTTGTAGTAGAGTCGGGTTTTCTCCATGTTGGTCAGACTGGTCTTGAACTCCCAACCTCAGGTGATCCGCCCACCTCGGCCTCCCAAAGTGCTAGGATTACAGGTGTGAGCCACCGCTCCCGGCCTTGTATTTTTTTTTTTTTAGCAGAGATAGGGTTTCACCATGTTGGCCAGCTAGTCTCAAACTCCTGACCTCAGGTGATCTGCCTGCCTTGGCCTCTCGTAGTGCTGGGCTTATAGGCGTGAGCCACCGCGCCTGGCCTCACACATGGGTTTTTAACCAGGAGCGACACTCATCAGCAAGAGAAGTGTCTAGAGATTGGGGCATATTTTGATGGTAGATCTCACGGGATGAGGCATGGGTTGAGAGTAAGTCAAGTGCTACAGGCCAGGTCTTGGGGCAGCCGTGCGGCAGAGCTTGCAGAGCTCGTGGGTGTGTTCCGCCTCTGTGCTGTACTCTACGGGAATCACTGGCCACATGTGGCGAGCACAACTGAGGAACTGAGTTGAGTTCTGCGTTTTCTTTAATTTTTAAGTAATTTAAGTGAAAATGGCCACATGTGACTAGTGGTTACTATATTAGACATCACTGCTCTGAAGTTTTTTGTGTGAGCCCCTGGAAGGATGAAGTTGTGATGTACTGAAGCAGAGAAGGTTCTGGACATGCTCCATTTGCCACGCCCATTGGCTGTCCAGGTGGAAATGGTGCACAGGTAGCTGGTATGTGAGACTAGAGCCCAGGGAGAGCCCAGGCTGGAGCTGGGAGCTGGGGAGGAAGCAGCACACAGATGGTATTAAAGCCGTGAGCATAGGAGCAGAGCCAGCAGACAAGACGGGGGTCCAGGAACGAAACTCTGACTCACTCCACTTTTGAGAAGCAGAGAAGGTGACAGACTCCTGCAAAGAAGTTTGGGGATATGCTGCTCAGAAGGGAAGAAAGGCAGCTAGAACCAGAGCAGGCTGGATCCTGGAGGGCTAAGGAAGAGGGATGCAAGCTATCAAAGCCATCAGCTGCAAATGAAGAGGGAGAGTTGTTGCTAGTGGGTTGAAAATGAGAGCCAGAAGGTGAGGATTTGTTGTCCAGGAGAGAGGGAGAGTGAGCAGGGCAGGGAGATGTTTATGTTTGGGCTCCGTAGAAGAGTTAGCATATTCTAGGAAGAGGGGGTGACACACACATTCTAAGAAAGAAGCCTGTGCAAAGGGCTCGGTGCTAAATCCTCATTATGGTTGTCATCACCTTCCTGGCAACAGCTGCCCGTCTGTGGAGCCCAGAACCATTGTAAGTCCTTAGTGGGTGCCACCCCTTTTGAGCCTCTCCAATCCTGTGGAGGAAAGTCTGAGGCAGAGAAGGAGGGCAGGGGAGGACGAAACACAGGCCGTCAGGCTGCTGCGAGAGGATGTGTGTCCCTCAGGCTGTCCCTTCGTGTGGTCACTCTGCTGCCATCGGGCACCCTGCTGTAACAAAGTCCAAGTAGGAAGCACATCAGCTTTCTCCCAGCTATGCCCTTCTGGTTGTGGCTTCAGTTTGACGTGACATTAGGTTTTTTGGAGAGACCGAGGTGTCCTGGAATTGGTCTCTTTAGTACTTAGATGATCATTTCCTGAGCCTGTGTCCTGCAGCCTGTGAGCATGTGACTGGGGAAGCACATGTTTGTGGTCACGTGTCACAACCAAAGGTAGGAGCTGACATGAACAGGCTGGTGGTTGAATGTATGTTAAAAATCTGTGGCTGGCTGGGCACGGTGGCTCACGCCTGTGATCCCAGCACTTTGGGGGGCCAAGGTGGGTGGATCGCCTGAGGTCAGGAGTTCAAGACCAGTCTGACCAACATGGAGAAATCCTGTCTCTACTAAAAATACAAAATTAGCCGGGCGTGGTGGCACATGCCTGTAATCCCAGCTACCTGGGAGGCTGAGGCAGGAAAATTACTTGAACCCGGGAGGTAGAGATTGCGGTGAGCCGAGATCGCGCCACTGCACTCCAGCCTGGGCAACAAGAACGAAACTCCGTCTGAAAAAAAAAAAAAAAAAATCTAAGGCTGGCTGAACATGGTGGTTCTGCCTACAATCCCAACACTCTGGGAGGCTGAGGTAGGAGGGTCACTTGAGGCCAGGAGTTAGAGCAGCCTGGGTAACATAGCCAAGACCCTGTCTCTATTAAAAAAAATCTGTTGCTGAGGTTTCTGTTTTTGTTATTTTCCTTCCAGTTTGCAGATTTGAAGGCAGCCAGGCAGCTTGCGTCTGAAATCACCTCCAAAGGAGCATCACTGTATGACTTGCTCAGCATGGAAGTAGAGTTGAGGGTAAGCATTCCAGTACCTCCTTAACCATGCAGATTTTCTCTTTAAGGTTTTCTTTTTCAATTCTGTTTCTCCCTTTTCGGTTCTGATTTAATGAAATACACCTGGTTGAATGAGCAAATGCATGGAAAAGTGATACAGGATGTTAGCTGCCCTTCCAGCTTCTGGTGGGCACTGGTCTACCTTTATTTATTTGTTTTTATTTATTTATTTATTTTTGCGATGGAGTCTCGCTCTGTTGCCCAGGCTGGAGTGCAGTGGTGCAATCTCGGCTCACTGCAAGCTCCGCCTCCCGGGTTCACGCCATTCTCCTGCCTCAGCCTCCCAAGTAGCTGGGACTACAGGTGCCCGCCACCACACCCGGCTAATTTTTTGTATTTTTCGTAGAGACAGGGTTTCACCGTGTTAGCCAGGATGGTCTCAATCTCCTGACCTTGTGATCTGCCTGCCTCGGCCTCCCAAAGTGCTGGGATTACAGGTGTGAGCCACCGCGCCCAGCAGTGGTCTACCTTTAACTTCTTGTTTAGGAGTGGCAGCTCCATGGCATGTGACTGAGCTTTCCTTGTTGTGCCCACTGGCAGAATTTATTGATCATGTTTTTTTCTGGTGTACTCTGCTTCAGCATTCTTCTCAAAAATGATCTTCTGAGTTTGTAGCTCCCAGACCTTGCTGTCCAGTGCAAATACCTAGGGACCTCTAAAGACTTCTGAAGCCTGGCTTTCACTCTGGAGTCCTTGTTATGGAATGTGACCTGGGCACTGGGAGTTTTCAGATTCTCCCGGGTGATTCTAACAGCAGAGTTTGGGACTAGCAATCTTGGCATCACTTCCAGTCAGCTGAAGTCAATGTTGCAGTGGAGACTGATTTGATTTGCCTCCTTATTCCAGCCAATGCCAGCCAAGAAGTACGTGCCATCACCTACGTTTAAGCAGCTGTTAAAGAGTGGAGTGGTGTTTATTTTTTATTTTTTTGGAGACAGTCTCACTCTGTTGCCCAGGCTGGAGTGCAGTAGCTCAATCTCGGCTCACTAAAACCTCCGCCTCCCAGGTTCAGGTGATTCTCCTTCCTCAGCCTCCTGAGTAGCTGGGATTACAGATGTGTGTCACCACACCCGGCTAATTTTTGTATTTTAGTAGAGATGGGGTTTCAACATGTTGGCCAGGTTGGTCTCAAACTCTTGATCTCAAGTGATTCGCCTTCCTCGGCCTCCCAAAGTGCTGGAATTACAGGCATGAGCCACTGTGTCTGGCCTAGAGTGGAGTAGTGTTTAATCCTTACCTGTAAAGATTTAGGCATTTGAAGCATATGTGCTCAATCTAATGCTTTAAAATTAAATGAATTTCTTTCATTCACTTCCTAGCAGGAGTGCCAGCCATGGATTCTCTTTCTCACTGCCTTGCCTGTGTTCTGGCATACCCTGGGAGCAAACTGGAAGTGGAAGTCTGGGGAAGAGGGACTTAGGTGCCAGGTTGCTATGCCTGCTCATCATATATTGACCTGGCAGTTGCCACCCGATGAAGCGTGGTTGGCAGAATGAAACTGCCACTGACATCTGCTATCTAATTCAGATGATGAGTAAGGTACCTCCAGGCTTTCCCCTGTTCTGTTTGTAGTGCAGTGGTGTACATACGTCTGTACGTGTCCCTAAGAGACCCAGAGACAGAAGCTGGCCACTTGCTGATTGCCACTAGAACTGTGGCATCATTGTGAGACTTCATTTCCATCCCACGGGGACTCTTGCAACACCATCCTGTAAAGAATGATGAAGTAACCAGTGGCTGAACTGTTCCCAAGGAAATCGTGAGACCCTGAATGTAGTACTTTTCAAATTCTGTGTGTAGTCATGATCCGAGGAAGAGCCCCTATCCAATGTTTGTTTTTCTTTCATTCAGTAAACATTTACTGAGGTGCAGCCCCAGCCACAGGCAAGGCACTGAGCTCTGCCTCCTTGACTAAGTCCTCACCCTGCCCTCAGCCGTTCCCACCAGCGTGCACAGGTGCACCGTGGATGAAAGGAAGCACAAGATAAGTTTTGACACAGTGCTTCAGGAACCTTGTCTTACTCTGTTCAGGCTGCCGTACCAAAACACAGTAAGCTTGAGTGACTTGTAAATAACAGATTTGTTTCTCACAGTTCTGGAGATTGGGAAGTTCTAGACGAAAGCACTAGCAGCTTCAGTGTCTGGCGAGGGCTTATTCCCCACAGATGGTGCCTTGTTGCTGAGTCCTCACATGGCAGCAGGGGTGAGGGACCTCCCCAGGGTTTCTCTTATGAGCTTATCACCTTCTAAAGGCCTTACTTCCTGATATCATCACATTGTGGGTTAGAGTTTCAACATATGAATTTTGGGGTCACACAGACATTGTCTATAGCAAACCTCATAACTACATCCACATTAAAACCCCATGTCTCAGAAGTTTTCAGCACTGATATGATAGTTACAGATGTCTCCCTTGATAGGTTAATGGTTCATGCTAGGGGCAGGGCCATGGTAACTGTTCTTATCGGTTGTGTTTGTTAATGATAGGCAACTGAGAGGGACTTCATGCTAAGAAAGATGCTTAGTTTGGGGGTCACCTGGACAGAATGCAGGTAAAGAAGCAAATTGGGGCTGGGCACAGTGACTCATGCCTGTGATCGTAGCACTTTGGGAGGCCAAGGAACGTGGATCACTTGAGCCTAGGAGTTTGAGCAACGTATCTCTATTTAAAAAAAAAAAAAAAAAGCAAATTTGGGAGAAAAGATAATGGATGCTAAGTTCAGTTTTGCTCATAGAGTTGGAGTCACATGGGCCTCTGGCTGAAAGGGAGGACCTTGAGCTCTGGAGAGAGGCTGGGTAGGCACTCAGATAATGGAAGACATTATAGGAGGTGATGGTGGAAGTGTTTTTGCATGAGAGATCCACATTGTAATGAAACTTTGGAGAATCAGTCCATAAGGCACATCTAGATCCAGGAGTACTGGTTTTGAGAACTCCTTTTCTGAAAATATATGTAAATGATTTTACTCTTTCCTAGGAAATGAGAACAGAAGCCATTGCCAGACCTCTGGAAATAAATGAGACTGAAAAAGTGATGAGAATTGCAATAAAAGAGATTTTGGTAAGATGACTTTGCTTTTATATAATGTTTTTTATGCCTGGGATTCAAAAGTACTGATTTCTTGCCCATACAGGACAGAACAAGCTAGCTTAGTAACAACGGATGTGTTAGTGGGGAACTGAAAAACTCAGAGGACATTCGAGCGTACCTAGGTCACTTACTATCATTTTTTTCCCCTCGTTATAAATAAAAACAGCTTCTCATGTTATTAAAAATTGATCAGTTTCAGTAATTTGATACTTTTCAGTTATTCAATAATTTTAATAAATAATGCTGTATTTTATTTTGTTTAATCAGTTCCTCACTGCTTAGTATTTAAGTGATTTCAGGGTTTTCTAAATTCCAGACAGCACTGTAATAAGTAGAAGGATCACCACTGTTTACTGCTCACTCACATCACTTATCCTCTCATCTAAAGCAGTCAGTTGGAAGGCAGATCATGAGGGTGACTCTAGACTCAGATTGCTTGGGTTTGAATTCCACTGTGTGATATTAGGCAAGTTACTTAACCTCTCTGTGCCTCATTTTCCTCATCTGTAAAATGGCAAGAACTGCATTCCCAACTGTGTGGGGTCCTTATAAACATTAATCACGACAGGGTATATCAAGCCTTGTCTCTGATGCACAATAGATATTCAGTCATCATTGGTGGTTTATTTTATTCAGTAGACACAGATGGGGGCCCCTGTGTACATTTAGAGTAGGCATAAAACAAGAATTTGCTATGAGTTGTACAAAATTCTAAAAATCATAGGTTTTTAAAAATACACAATTCTTTTGTCATTAAACAGTACTACCCCCTGGGCAGCTCAGCCTAGGGAGTCAGAGCCTCACAGGGGGAGAAGGGCACCACAGCCCTGGTGGGAGATTGGTGACAGATAGGCAGATGAGTCAGATAAGTAAAAATATGGTAAGGATAATGGAGCCACGTTCCTCACTGTTGGAGAAGAAAGTCACAAAAATGTCACAAAAATGGAAAGAGAGAAAATTAGAGTGAACTTGAAATTGGAGGTGTTGGTTAAACGCATAGTTTTCAATATATAGATAGATATAGGAATAAATTTTGGTATACATGTATGCACATTTAAGGAATTACGTATATATGTATATAAATATGTTTTATTTGTATACATACACATAGGCACACCCACACCCATACATTTCTTAGCTCTGAGCACACCTAGCCCTGGCTTAATGCCATTCTCCACTAAAAGGAACCGGGACTCTTAGGGTAAAATGGCTAATTCCAGAGTTGGGCAGGAGAAGTATGAGAAAGTAAGGAAGAGCTCAAAGGAGGAAAGGGAGCTATTGGCAGCATGCAGAAGCCAACTTGAGTGGGCTTCTCCTGGCCAAAGTAAGGACAACTTAAGCATCAAAATAAATAAGTTAGAATAATTAATTTTATGGTATAATAGAATGAAATAGGAAACCATGAGTTTTCACTGGCATAAAAAAATAAATGAATATTGGAGGCTGAGGAGGAGCAGGTCATTCACACAGATTCAAAGTAGCTTTCCACAAAGTACTTTTTTTTCTTTTTTTTTTTTGAGACGGAGTCTTGCTCTGTTGCCCAGGCTGGAGTACAGTGGCACAACCTCGGCTCACTGCAACCTCTGCCTCCCAGGTTCAAGTGATTCTCATGCCTTAGCCTCCTGAGTAGCTGGGATTACTGGCGCACACCACTACACCCAGCTAATTATTGTATTTTTGTTTTATTTTATTTATTTATTTGTTTATTTTTGAGACGAAGTCTTGCTCTGTCACCCAGGCTGGAGTGCAGTAGCGCCATCTCGGCTCACTGCAATCTCTGCCTCCGGGGTTCGAGCAATTCTCGTGCCTCAACCTCCCAAATAGCTGGAATTACAGGCATGCATCACTGCACCCAGCTAATTTTTGTTTTTGTTTTTGTTTTTAGTAGAGATGGGGTTTTGCCATGTTTGGCCAGACTTGTCTCAAACTCCTGACTTCAGGTGATCTGCCCGCCTTGACCTCTCAAAGTGCTGGAATTACAGGCATGAGCCACCGTGCCTGGCTCACAGAGTACTTATTAATTACAGAGGGGAAAAGAGTCGCTTCTCAGGGAGAAGCCTGCCAGTCACCCCCTTAATCAAGTGAGCAAAGTGAACATCATCGTTACAGAACAAATCAAAATCATGCACGCCTGGTAGGATGCAGTCACTTCTGAGTATTCCTGCCAATGATGCATATCTGACTCTAATGAGACAAAGCCGGACTGAGGGGCATTCTACAGATTCACCAGCCTGTACGCTCCCAAAGTGAAAAGGTTCTGAAAGTCAGGGAAAGCTGAGGGGGCGTTTCAGACTGAGGGAGGCTGTGGAGATGTGATGACTGGACACATAGGCGGCTCCTATCTGCTGCTGGGGACTTCACTGGGACAAGTGGGGACAGTGGAGTGGGGCTGGAGTTAGACGATGGTAGTGTGTCGGTGCTGGCTTCCTGTTTTGATGAGGGCATTGTGGGGGTGTAGGAGAAAGTCCTTATTTGTAGGAAATACACGCTAAAGTATTCAGGGCACTGGAACACCTGGTCAGCAACTTACTGTCACCTAGGTTGGGAAAAACGCTTTGTGTTGTACAACAGGTTTTCCGTAAATTTTTTATTGTTTCTAAATTTAAAAATTAAAAAAATAATTATACCTCTTATCCTTGCCAGTGTTCTAACTGAATCAGGTGAACACGGCATGAATGTGCCCTTAGCGCTAATATGTTGAAAGTAGAACACCCAAGAGAGGAGGGTTCACTTCTTGGTAGATATCTCTTAAGCCTCCTTTCATTGTTAGAAAATATCTGCGATGTTGGATCATTCTAAAAACAACCGAAACAGCATGGGTACTTAAAAGGGGTTAGGGAGTATAGGCCATTTATTTCAGAAACCAGGGAAAATTGCTTGTGTTTACACAGCTGTTTTGCGTTGTGGATCTTTCTTGTTTGAGGAACAGATAGTTTAAGGTGGGATAAATTTACTAGGTTTTAATCTGACTTTGGTTCAAGGAAATAGTTGCCATTAACTGAAGTTGTTTAGAAAGGAGACCCACCTTTCTTCCTGTGAGGGTGAACTCACATTTCTCCTGGGTCCTTTAAGGCACTTGCAGCAAATTGATAAGGGTCTGATTATTTTAATGAAAGTATCTTAGAAATGGCTAGTGTACTTAGACCAAAAAAATCAGACCATAAATGCATTGTCAGTAACAGTGGCTGGTTCCAAAATACACCATGCCTGAGAGTTGTGGAGAATGTCTGGACTTCTTAGGCCATTTCTCTGTGGAGCCCATAGCTTTTCAGAGACTTGCAGGAAAACAGAGTCACCCCTTTATGGGATGCTACACATAGGCAGAGTGCTGGAGGGGAAGCCCCACCTTGGCCACCAGGAACTTAATGCAGGGCTGGAAAGCCAGAACCCTGGGGGGCAGTTCCACGCTCAGCTGGGTGGCAGTCCGGATTCCTCCTGAACAGATTGGAGCCTGAACCACAGGCATGTGATCCAGCCAGCCACCGGACAAGACGCATGTGAAGACAGTGCTACCTGTGACTCTACCTGCTTCAAATGAACCTTCTCTTAGGATAGGGAGACTTGTGTCATTGTCAGTGGGCCCGTGTCCCCTTTCCCTTCTTTACTCAGCCTCTGTTGCCCAAGGGCCTCTGTCCGACTGTTGCCCCGGGCCCCTTCCGGAGCTAGTGCACGCCAGTGTGGCCAGTGCCACTGTGGGAACTGCTTTTGTACTGTCTGCAGAGTGGTTTCTCCTCATTTTTAGTCTGTAGTCAAGCTTCTGTTGCCAGGGAGAGGGAAGAGGGACCTTCTGTCAATCCCAGCAGGCAGTGAGTTAGGGCTGGGACCAGCTGTTTCTTTCTCTCCCCTCCTAGTAGAGGAGTACTTGGTGTGTGTGGGTATTCTGTAAGTCGGGTGTTTGTAACTAGGGGCATGGCCTGAATGATGAAAAGGCAGACTGACCAGCCAGAGTGATGTGTACCTTGTTCTAACCGAGTGAGCCAGACAAAAGACTGCAGGCCTCTCCACCTTGACCAGGACTTCTTTCCATCTTCACTTCTTTCCCTGGGCAGAAATGCCTGCTGTTCATGGGAGAAAAAAAAAAGAACTTTTTCTGGACCTATGTGACATTCTCCCTGGAACTAGTGGGTTAAGTGAGTCATTGCTTGGGAAAGTGTCTACTTTATTTGTTTGCTTTTGTGTTTGTTGAGCATAATGTTGCTATGCCTAAAGAGTTGCAAAATTCTTCTAAGAGTTAGGATGGCTGTTTTTATTGCCACCTTGTCTCATTATTTCCCATTAAATATAGACACAGGTTCAGAAGACTAAAGACCTGCTCAATAATGTGGCCTCTGATGAAGCTAATTTAGAAGCCAAAATCGAAAAGAGAAAATTAGAACTGGAAAGAAATCAGAAGCGACTAGAGACTCTGCAGAGTGTCAGGTACATGTGAACTCTTGGAGAATGAGTAGAAAGATGTCCTGGAAGGTTCAAAGAAACTAGGCATGGTGGCTCATGTCTGAAATCTCAGCTGCTCGTGAGGCTGGGGCGGGGGGTTCTCTTGAGCCCAGGAGTTTGAGACCAGCCTGGGCAGCATAATGAAACCCCATCTCTAAACATTTTTTAATATTACCTCAGTATGGTGGTACACACCTGTAGTCCCAGCTACTTGGGAGGCTGAGGTGGGAGGATTGCTCGAGCCCAGGAGGTTGAGGCTGCAGTGAGCTATGGTTGCATCACTGCACTCCAGCCTGAGCAACAGAACGAGGCCAAGCAACAGAATGAGGCCCTGACTCTAAAAGAAAAAAAAAGTTAGAACAAAGACTTAAGAGAATAGAATGTGATCTTAACTATTCTCAAGCAATGAAAAAAAGCCTGACATGAGGATATCTTCACCTCAAAATGTACATGTGTTGCCTGTCGTAACAAGCAGATGGCTAAACTCATTCTCCTTGCTGCTTGCAGTATGTCTGGAAAACTGCTTAATGCTTGAACTGCCCTTTAAGCTTTTATAGCTTCTTGGAACTCAAGGCAGAGTAAGTGAATCCAGACGGGGAAATCGAGACGTGGTCTCCTAAGATCTTGGCATAAATTAGGTAGAAACAGAAACATACTCCTGCCTGTTTGTCGGCATAGATTTTAGACTTTATTTAAACCTTGATCATTCCTCACCAGTCAGTAGTTCGTCTTTCTTCCTACTTTACCTCATTGGAAATATATTTCCCAGGAATACCGATGGAGAATAGTGGTGCCGGCCCTCTCTCTCTTCTCTTCCTCTTTCTGTGCCTCTTTCCCTCCCCCATGCTTCTGCTCTTTCTCCCTTTTCATTCTCCCTTTATTTTTCTTTATTCTTGGCTCCCTCCTCTTCCCAGCTGCCTGCTCTGCTCGGATGTTTTGCCTTTTTGGATGTTGGTGGCTGGCTACACCCTGCCCACTGTCCCGAGGTCTTTGGGGAGGCAGCACCTGGAGGCAGCAACGGTAACCACAGGGAGCGCCCTCGCTCCTCCCTGCCCAGCGCAAGGCTGAGGCCCTTCCCCTCCTGAAACTGGCTCTTTACCTCTGGAGCCTCACAGAGGAACAAAAAAACAGAAGTCAGTGCCGCCAGATAGATTGAGCTCCTTGACACATTCCATCTTTAAAGCATGAATTCATTTTTGTTAAGCTCCAAATCCTTTTAACAGAAAAGTCTCTTTGTTTTGCTCTAGTTCAAAAGATTATAATTATTACTTAGTTTATCTGCTTATATTTTTAAAAGAGTAGAATTTTCCCTTTAAGGTCAATAATAAGAAAAAAAGAAAAAGTTCAGCAAACCAGTATAGATTTTTATGGTTTTTTTTGTGTTTTTTTTTTTTTTTTTTTGAGATGGAGTTTCGCTCTTGTTGCCCAGGCTGGAGTGGAATGGCGCAATCCTGGCTCACTGCAACATCCCCTTCCCGGATTCAAGCGATTCTCCTGCCTCAGCCTCTCAAGTTGCAGGGATTACAGGTGGCTGCCACCACGCCCAGCTAATTTTTTTATTTTTAGTAGAGACAGTTTCACCATGTTGGCCAGGCTGGTCTTGAACTCCTGACCTTGTGATCCACCTGCCTTGGCTTCCCAAAATGCTGGGATTACAGGCGTGAGTCATCATGCCTGGCCTTTTTAAAATTTTTTTTATTGTTTAAAAACCTCTTTAGACTGGGCACAGTGATTCATGTCTATAATCCCAGCACTTTGAGAGGCCAAGGCAGGCAGATCGCTTGAACTCAGGGGTTCAAGACCAGCCTGGGTAACATGGCGAAACCCCATCTCTACAAAAAAAAATACAAAAAATAGCCGGGCATAGTGGCACATGTCTGTAGTCCCAGCTACTTGGGGGCCTGAGCCAGGAGGATCACCTGAGCCCAGGCGTTCGATGCTGCAGTGAGCCATGATCACACCACTGCACTGTAGCCTGGGTGACAAAGTGACACCCTGTCTCAACAAACAAAAAAAACCGCCAGCTTTAATTTGTAACAACCTGTGGTCCCCTTTTTAGAGGATTGCTTTAAATTTGTAATATCCTGACAGTAGAACATTATTATTATTATTATTTCTTTTGAGATGGAGTCTCTCTGTGTTGCCTAGGCTGGAGTGCAGTGGCGCAGTCTCGGCACACTGCCACCTCTGCCTCCCAGGTTCAAGCGATTCACCTGCCTCAGCCACCCGAGTAGCTGGGATTACAGGCATGCGCTGCCACACCTGGCTAGTTTTTGTATTTTTAGTAGAGACCAGGTTTCACTATGTTGGTCAGGCTGGTCTCAAACTCCTGATCTCAGTTGATCCACCCGCCTCGGCCTCCCAAAGTGCTGAGATTACAGGCGTGAGCCACCATACCCAGCCAACAGTAGAACATTATACCCAAATAAGATAATATATATATTTTGAGAGATGTGTCTGGTATGTGATTTTTTGCCTTTAGAGATGGGGTCTCAGTGTGTCACCCAGGCTGGAGGGCTGGAGTGCCATGGCAAGGTCAGAGGATCCTCACTCACTGCAGCCTTGAACTCCAGGGCTCAATCCTGCTCCTACTTCAGCCTCCCAAAGTGCTAGGGTTACAGGTGTGAGCCGATGTGGCCAGCCCAATCATTTTTAACTCTGAGATTATGGTATATTGAAATGAAATAAAGATTATAAAATTTATTGGTATAAGGCCGGGCGCGGTGGCTCATGCCTGTAATCCCAGCACTTTGGGAGGCCGAGGCGGGCGGATCACAAGGTCAGGAGATCGAGACCATCCTGGCTAACACAGTGAAACCCCGTCTCTACTAAAAATACAAAAAATTAGTCGGGCGTGGTGGCGGGCGCCTGTAGTCCCAGCTACGCGGGAGGCTGAGGCAGGAGAATGGCGTGAACCCCGGGGGGCGGAGCCTGCAGTGAGCCGAGATCGCGCCACTGCACTCCAGCCTGGGTGAAAGAGCTAGACTCCGTCTCAAAAAAAAAAAAAAAAAAAAAATTTATTGGTATATTTAATTTTTGTTTAAAATGCATTCCTATCTATATTTATGCATAGAAAAGTCTGGAAGGATGTATGTCAACTATCAAGCGCTTATAGCTGGTAATGGGATTATCAGTAATTTTTACGTCATTCTTCATACTTTCAGGATTATTTCAAGTTTTTACAAAGAGCACATCTTATTTATGATGAAAAAGAAGTATGTTCATTTTGGGGGGAGAAAGGAGAAAAGGGAAAATATTTTTAAGCAGTTACAAGAATGAAGGACCTTCTCTAATTAAGGGTTTCCAGAGAAAGCCACCATGGAGTATGAAACTGTGAATACCCATTTGAAACTACTGCATATAAGTCACCTTTCCTTTTTATTTCATTTGCTTCTTTTAGGCCGTGTTTTATGGATGAGTATGAGAAGACTGAGGAAGAATTACAAAAGCAGTATGACATTTATCTGGAGAAATTTCAAAATCTGACTTACCTGGAACAACAGCTTGAAGAGCATCATAGGATGGAGCAAGAAAGGTTTGAGGTGAGCTGAGCCTGTCCTCTGTTCAGCCATTCCTTCTGGTGTGTTATTTTGTACTAGGTGACAGGTCATTTTGTTAATATCATTGTGAAAAAAATATCAGTACATGTTTTTTCTCCCTGGCCAGTCTGAGGATTGCTTATGTAATGCATTTGTTTTGCTGGCAGTGCACCCTGGACTCCAGGGTTGTCAAATCTTTGATGTCATATTTCATCAGGTTTAGTCAGTTAAGAGAACAGACAGGGCCGACATGAGGCCTGTGCGGCTGCATAAGACCCTGCGCCGACATGGGGCCTGTGCTTGCTTTCAGGCCCTGTTGTCACCGTCTTGAAATTCGTAATAATTTTTAAGTGCATTTGATTTTCCACTGATCTCAAAAATTATGTAGCTGGTCTCGAGTGCAGATTTAAAAGCTTGCTTGGCTTTGGGAGGCCAAGGTGAGTGGATCACTTGAGGTCAGGAGTTCGAGAGCAGCCTGGCCAACATGGTGAAACCCCACCTCTCCTAAAAATACAAAAAATTAGCCAGGTGTGGTGGTACACACCTGTAGTCCCAGCTACTCGGGAGGCTGAGACAGGAGAATCGCTTGAACCTGGGAGGCAGAGGTTACAGTGAGCCAAGATCATGCCACTATACTCCAGCCTGGACAACAGAGCAAGATCCCGTCTCCAAAAATGAGAAAATAAAGCTTGCTTAGTCAGTTCACATAAAGATTTTCAAGGCAAGGTGCGATGGCTTATACTTGTAATCGCAGCACTTTGGGAGGCTTAGGCAGGAAGATCCTTCGATCCCAGGAGTCTGAGACCAGTTTGGGCAACATAATGAGACCCTGTCTCTACCAAGAAGTAAAAATAAATTAGCTGGGCATGCTGTTACACACCTATTGTCTCAGCTACTTGGGAGGATGAGATGGAAGGATTGCTTGAGCCTGGGAGTTTGAAGTTGGAGTGAGCCATGATCATGCCACTGCACTCCAGCTTGGTTGACAGAGCAAGACCCTGTCTCAAAAAGAAAAAAAAAGGGGGGGCCAGGCGCAGTGGCTCATGCCTATAATCCCAGCACTTTGGGAGGCCACAGCGGGTGGATCACAAGGTCAGGAGTTTGAAATCAGCTTGTCCAAGATGGTGAAACCCCGTCTACTAAAAATACAAAATTTATCTGGTATGGTGGCGGGCGCCTGTAATCCCAGCTACTTGGGAGGCTGAGGCAGGAGAATTGCTTGAACCCAGGAGGCAGAGGTTGCAGTGAGCCGAGATTGTGCCACTGCACTCTAGCTTGGGTGACAGAGCAAGACACCATCTCAAAAAAAAAAAAAAAAGATTTTCAAGTCCTGGTTAATTGAATAACCAAAATAGCTAATTGGAGATTGTTTTGTAAAGAGGAATGGCAGTTTATTGATTGATTGTGGGAAATATGTGTGGCCTTGAACCTGACCGACCATCTTACAGGTTCCTCTCGTCCCCGTGGGTAAGGCCATTTAGGAAAGAGTGTTTCAGACCCGAGCAGTTGATAAATGTGGAATTTAGAGCAAAGGAAATTGAACCAAGTTGTGATCAGTTTTTGAATTGTCCTATCCTTAACCTGAGAATGGTCATTTAGACTGCATTTTCATGATAAAATTGGTCTGCAGTCTCCCCTTCTCATGCCCTTGACAGCTTTTGGTATTAAGGTTATGCTAGGTTTCTTACAATCCTGAGCATTTGAGTTTGGCAGAGCTATTTTGTTGTCCAGGAGGGCTAACTGGGAGTACCTAATGCATCCGTGTGGACACATGTCATCTTGATGAGGAATTCATTACCAGCATTACTCTGTGGCAGAGGCAGGCCATAGAGAAATGGTACAGGACAGGCACATTTCGAGGGCACTGGAAAGAGCCTGGAGTTTAGAACATTTTAAACATTGAGTATCTGGGAAGGAACAGTCGAGGGCAGTGAAAAGAAACGTTGGCCATTTTGTTGTATTATCTGGGGCCACCTCTGGGTTCAAAGAACAAACCAAACAGTATGCCTCAGAATGGCAGGTAGGTGGCCCAGGAAGCTTCTGAGGGAGCCCCTCTACCCTACCCTTCCTTCCACAAGTACATCTCTTTTTCTCTTACTCTCGCTGTCTGTCCTTAGAATACCTGTTCCCTTGAAATACCCCATGCCTGAAACACAGTGCTTTATTTTTAATGTTTAGAACAACAACAATCTATAAAGCCAACTTCCTCCCTCTGTCTGTCCCTCCCCCTGCCCCCCGTCTCTGTCTGTCTCTTTCTCTTTCTCAACAGGGTCTCACTCTGTTGCCTGCCACTCTGTGTGGACCGCAGGGTGTGATCATAGCTCACTGTATAGCCTCAGACCTCCTGGGCTCAGACAATCCTCCCACCTCAGCCTCTTGGGTAGCTGGGACTATAGGCACTTGCCACCATACCTGGCTAAATTTTTAAAATTTGTTGTAGAGATGAGGTTTCCCTCTGTTGCCCAGGCTGGTCTCAAACTCCTGGGCTCAAGTGATCCTCCTGCCTTGGCCTCCCAAAGCACGGGGGTTACAGGTGTGAGCCACCACGCCCAGCCCCCATTCTCTTTCTTGATAGTAATCAAGGCCACATTTTATGATCTGAGATATTCCCTCCTGTCCCAACCCCTGTTCCCTTCCTTACCTGTCCCACCATTTAGCATCTTTTGAGCTGGAATCTGAAGGCACGGGAGGAAAGATAAATGATAAAATCTATACTTTCTTCCTTTCAAAGCAAGAGGCCTGTCTCTGCCCTAAAGTTAGATGTGTCTGTTCTGTGTCCCCAGGTCATACAGGCACGCATGGTGGGCATTTAGTTCTCCTCAGAGGCAGGGAAGTGCAGTCGGAGAAGCATGGGGTGGGGCAGCTGCTTCACTCTGGGCGCCCCTGTCCACCAGGCCACGAGGCAACCTCAGAGAGAAAAGGCAATAAGTTTCGGGACCCTGTAGTTGCTCAGGCTTATTAATTCTCTTCCCCTTCCTTGAGTTTAGCTCTTTTTTTTGTTCTGTAGCACAAACTTAGCAGTCCCTACACAGTGGTGAAGAAGAATAGAACAATCCAGAAAAGGGCCATCTCTCCTGAGTCTGTTTTTCCTCTTCCACAGGAAGCTAAAAACACTCTCTGCCTGATACAGAACAAGCTCAAGGAGGAAGAGAAGCGCCTGCTCAAGAGTGGAGGTAAGGCTGGGCTTTGTAGACGAGCAGTTAACTCTGGACTAGCATTTTCAGCCTTGAGATATAGATATATAGAGATATATATCTATATGTATTTTTTTTAATATGTATTTTCTTCTTTTTTTCAGCAGGTTTTTTTTTTTTTTAACCATAGTAAGAACACTTCACTTTACATCTTCAATTTTGAAAAGTATAATAAATTATTGTTGACTATAGGTACAAAAATATTTTCAAAAGGCAGTTTTGTCACAACTTCTATATTGGGTACCATTGTATTCACTCAAGAGTCTGGTTTAAATATAGCATTTAAAACACATTTTGTTCTTGTGTCAGTTAAGATAGTATTTTCCCCTGTTTAAATGATAGTTTGAATTATATATGATGCATAACTATAAGAAAACGTGGCCCTAGAGGTGTGTAGGGTTCTCTATTTTCAGGCTGAATGATGGAAAGCAAGCACTGGGATGCAGTGCAGGGAGAGGGGCCGCTCGCTTCGTGATGGTCCCCATGCTGCTGAGATGCCCCCCGTAATCCAGAATGGCTCAGCAAGACACTCAGCTGGAGAGACACAAGGTTACGTCCATACATACAAGGCCTAGATTCTGGGAAAGAGCTCTCTGTGACCAGGCAGCTTCCCTTATCCCTGTGTGGGCGGCAAGCCACCCAGGTGCTGAGGCAAGAGACCAAGGGCATGAGCTGTTCCAGTATAATAAAATATATAAAATAAGAATAGTTATACTAGATATAGATCATAGATATGATTATATGTGAATATCATTAATCATTAGTTTATAGCAGTTACTCTTTATTCCAATATTGTAATAATCCTGGCTCTACAATCATAACCTAGAAAAAACAGGCCATACAGAGATAGGAGCTGAGGGGACATGGTGAGAAGTGACCAGAAGACAGGAGTGTGAACCTTCTGTTATGCCTGGACAGGGCCACCAGAGGGCTCCTTGGTCTAGCGGGAACGCCAGCGTCTGGGAAGACACCCGTTGCCAAGTGGACCGTGGTCTAGCACTAGCGTCAGTGTCAAGGAAAAACACCTGCTACTTAGCAGACCCTCCCTTTCCCCTGGGAAGTTTAGAGAAGACTTTACTCCTCCACCACTTGTGGAGAGCCTGACATCAGTCAGGCCCGCCGCAGTTATCTGGAGGCCTAACCGTCTCCCTGTGATACTGTGCTTCAGTGGTCATGCCCCTAGTCTGCCTTCATGTTCTGTCCTGTACACCTGGCTCTGCCTTTTAGATAGCAGTAGCAAATTAGTGAAAGTACTAAAAGTCTCTGATAAGCAGAAATAATGGCGTAAGCTGTCTCTCTCTCCTCTCTCTCTCTCTGCTTCAGCTGCCAGGCAGAGAAGGGCCCCCTGTCCAGTGGATACATGACCCATGTGACCTTACCTATCACTGGAGATGGCTCACACTCCTTACCCTGCCCCTTTGTCTTGTATCCAGTAAATATCAGCGCAGCCTGGCATTTGGGGCCACTACCGGTCTCCACGTCTTGGTGGTAGTGGTCCCCTGGGGCCAGCTGTCTTTTCTTTTATCTCTTTGTCTTGTGTCTTTATTTCTACACTCTCTCGTCTCTGCACACGGGGAGAAAACCCACCGACCCTGTGGGGCTGGACCCTACATCCCTGAACTTCAGTGTCAAGTCACTGTCAGGGACCAGTAGCAGCCCAGGCTCTTCCTGCTGAATTGACGGACTTGTTGCATGGAGTTCCTCCTCCTCTTGCTGGTTGCCGTTTCTTTTCTTCAGAATGAGATATTCTATTCGCTCTCATGTTGAGGGCAGCATACTTGAGGCATCAGGCCCACACACATGCTCCCACACGTTCTCTCTCTGTCTTTCTCTTTCTTTGCCATTTCCCTTGTATCTCTCTCATTTTGCACCTGTTCTATGACTCTCTTGTCTGAATCTCAGGAAACTTTGGAGGAAGGATAGGGACTGCTGGGAAATCCTCCAGGAACAAGGTTAGGAAATTTGAAGGGCCTGTCTAGCCAAAGCAGCCCTCCCCTTTTTAGTTCCATGTCAGCCAGGAGCGTGTGAAGCAGCCCTCAGTGATCAGCCTGCATGGGGTTTGTCCCTTGCGAGAGGCCCAGCTCAGTTCATTGCTTGCATCCCATTCTGTCCCTGGGCCAGGATGGTAAGACCTGCCATTCTAATCTTGCTTTATTCACCAAGATTTACCTCTATCTTTTCTTCTAGGAGTTCTATAGTTTTAGCTCTTACATTTAGGTCTCTGATCCACTTTGAGTTAATTTTTGTATATGGTTTGAGATAGGGGGTCCAACTTCATTCTTTTGCATGTGGCTATTCAGTTGTCCTATTATCATTTGTTGAAAAGACTATTATTTCCCCATTGAATTATACTGGCATGTTGTCAGCCAGTATAATTCTTAATTTTAATTGTCACTGTCAGCTCAGTGGTTTCAGTGTCAGCATGCATTTATGTCTTAGTCTGTTTTGTGCTGCTATAACAGAATACCTGAGACTGGGTAATTATATATTTTACATAAAATATATACAGCATTATATATATGGATACATGCAGTCATCCCTCAATATCTGCAGAGAACTGGTGCCAGAACCCGCCTGTGGATACCAAAATCCACAGATGTTCAAGTCCTTTTCATATAACCTATGCACATCCTCCCATATACTTTAAATCATCTCTAGATTACATAAAATACCTAACATAATGCCTATACATCACTTCATTCGCATGGATTCAACATAGTACTTGGCATGTGGCAAATTCAAGTTTTGCTTTTTGGAACTTTGTAGATCTTTTTTGACCTTTGTAGATTTTTTTCCAAATAATTGTAGATTTTTTTTCCAAATAATTCCGATCCATGGTTGGCTGAACCCATGGATGTGAAATCCATGGATACAGAGGGCCACTTTTGTGTGTGTGTATGTGTGTGTGTGTATGTGTGTGTAGTTTATCTATATATGACATATATTATTATATATAATATATAATATATATTTTATATAACATGACATATGTCATATAATATATATGACAATTATATAACGTATATATATAATATATTAGTATTAGGTTATACTATTATCATTATAATCAGAAACTTACTTGTCTGAAACTTAATGAGCCACAGTTCTAGGGGTAAGTCCAAGATCAAAGAGCTGCATCTTGCTGCACCATCCCATGGCAGAAGGGCAAAGAGAGGGCGAGAGAGGGCGAGAGAGAGCAAGAGATCAAACTCACAGCCTCAAGCCGTTTTATAACCAGCATTAATCTATTCTTCAAGGCGGAGCCCTCATGACCTAAACACCTCCCAGTATGCCCCACCTCCCAACACTGTTGCACTGGGATTTCAGTTTCCAACACATGCTTTTGGGAGACACATTGAAATCATATGATAGCAATTGACTTTAGTCTACCTGCTCACTTCTCAGGTCTGTATTGGTTTGAGTTGTAAGAAGAAATCTTACTGAGCCTGAGGTACATGTATTAATTTTATTTTAAAATTGATTATATAATTTGATTTGCATTGCATGGGATCAGGATTTAATGTCTTAATTTCCTGGATGGAATAAGAAATGAACAAATGACTTTCGCACACAAACCTTACTGGGCAGAGCTGTTTAGTTGCGATGATGAAGCCACTCCTTTGTTTTACCTGCTTGTGTTACTGCCAGGTAACGATGACTCGGACATAGACATCCAGGAGGATGATGAATCCAACAGTGAGTTGGAAGAAAGGCAGCTGCCCAAGCCGCGGACAGCCATGGAGATGCTCATGCAAGGTACCCCGGCGTCTTTTGCTGGACTTCCTCCCTGTGCCCTGTTTCACAGAACACCTGGCCAGGACTGGGGCAGGCTGCTTAGTGTTGAGGCCCGCAAGCGCACTGTGAATGGCCCCTAGAAGCAGCTCTTGCTCAGGTTTATCCTGTCCTGTTGTTTATGGCTGTTGAACTACTCCGTGGTCATGTTTGCTCCTAACATTCTTCCTTGTCTGTGATCCCAGGACTGGATGGTTCATATTTATGGCTTGGTATTTCTCACAGAGCCACAGGAACACATCGCCTCTGCCACTCTCAGTGCAGTGATGTACCTAATAGTCTGAGAATTAATGCAGAAAGGGACTTAAATGAGTATCTCTGCCTTAAAAATAAGTTCTTCTAATTCCTTTACTCATCACAAAAGATTCAAGCAACAAAGCTCAGCACAGTGGTGCACGCCTTATTCCCAGCTACTCAGGAGGCTGAGGCAGAAGGATCATTTGAGCCCAGGAGCTCAGAGCTGTAGTATGTGATGATTGTGTCTGTGAATAGCCACTGCACTCCCGCCTGGGCAACATAGAGGGGCTCTTAAAACTAAGTTAAGCTGGGCGCAGTGGCTCACGCCTGTAATCGCAGCACTTTGGGAGGCCGAGGTGGGTGGATCCCAAGGTCAAGAGATTGAGACCATCCTGGCTAACAGGGTGAAACCCCGTCTCTACTAAAAATACAAAAAAAATTAGTTGGGTGCTGTGGCGGGTGCCTGTAGTCCCAGCTACTCAGGAGGCTGAGGCAGGAGATTGGCGTGAACCAGGGAGGCGGAGCTTGCAGTGAGCCGAGATTGCGCCGCTGCACTCCAGCCTGGGCGACAGAGTGAGACTCTGTCTCAAAAAAAAAAAAAAAAAAAAAAAAGTTAAAAAAAGACTCAGGCAACAAAATTTGTAGAGCGAATGTGAATTCTCTCCTGGGGTCTTCCTCATGTCCCACTCCCACCTCGGAGGGCTCATGGCTAGTGGCCAGGGTGGATGTGTCTTTACAGATTACCTTTCTGTGCATATACACACGCACACACACACACACACAAAGATCACCTGAAAAAAATGTAACCTGAGTGCAACCAGACCGTATGTATGGTTCTGCAACTTGCTTTTGTTTTAAAAAATTAAATACAATTGGAACTCTTCCTTTGTCAGTAATAGATATGCTCCCTAATTTTTTTTTTTTTTTGAGACAAAGTCTCGCTCTTGGTCCCCAGGCTGGCGTGATATTGGCTCACTGCAACCTCCGCTTCCTGGAGGGAGCGATTCTCCTGTAATCCTGAGTAGCTGGGGTTACAGGCCTGCACCACCACACCCAGCTAATTTTTGTATTTTTAGTAGAGACGGGGTTTCACCATGTTGGCCAGGCTGGTCTCGAACTCCCAACCTCAGGTGATCCACCCGCCTTGGCCTCCCAAAGTGCTGGGATTACAGGCGTGTGCCATCACTCCTGGCCTGCCCCCTACTTTTTAATGGCTATGTCATATTCCTAGCAGGACTGTACCCATGATTTACTGGGCGTTCTCACACTGATATTTATTTGCCCTCTTGTCCTTGTATGTACATCTTTCTGCATGTCTGCATATCTTTGGGTTGCATCATTAAAAGTCAAATTCTTAGGTCAAAGGTTCTGTAAATTTTTATTTTAATACTATAAAATTCTCCTATATTTGCCTTTAAAAACATTTCTTATCTACCACCTGTTAATGTTTGGAGCACAGTTGCTTTTTTTTTTTTTGGAGACAGAATCTCATGCTGTCGTTCAGACTAGAGTGCAGTGGCGTGATCTCAGCTCACTGCAACCTCTGCCTCCCGGTTTCAAGCGAGTCTCCTGCCTCAGCCTCCCGAGTAGCTGAGACTACAGGTGTGAACCACCATACCTGGCTAATTTTTTAAAAGATTTCTGTAGAGATGAGGTTTCACTGTGTTGCCCAGGCTGGCCTCAAACTCCTGGCCTCCCTTTTCAGCCTCCCAAAGTCCTGGGATTGTATGCAAAAGCCAACATGCCTGGCCAGAAAACAAATCTTGAATGCTATTTCCTGCTTTATTTTCCGAGATTTTGATGACTGCTTTATGCTTTTGTTGTTCTCAGGAAGACGTGGCAAACGCATTGTGGGCACGATGCAAGGTGGAGACTCCGATGACAGTGTAAGTCCCCAGCTCCCCTCAGCGCTTGTGTGCGCTCTGGGTCTGGCTGTCCCCATAGATGGGAGTGGCTGAGTTGCTGCCAGCAGCCAGGGAGCCGTCTATGGTCAGCCCGGCCGTGCCTCGATGCATGGCAGGGTTTGGCCTCATGAGGCTGTGGACTGTTCCTTGCTCGTGGATGGCTCATTTATTTTCAAGTGAATGTGCTTGCTCTGCTTTTTTCGCCTTCTCACTGTTCTTTCCATTCTCGCTTTCCAAAGATGGAAGCAGCAACAGCTCTCTTAGGTAAATGCAAGACTTGCAGCTCCAAGAAGCAGGTTGGTTTTCTGTTCTGCCTCATGTGTTTGTGGGTGTCTGTCAGCCCTCCCGGGGCCAGCCAGGGCCTCTCCCTAGGAGTGATGCTTCGTCTCTCCTGGGCAAAAAGCCACTCAAAAGGGATCCCGTGGTGACAGCGGGATCACTGAAGGCCCTTATGCTAAAGAGGAGGCGCAAGCACGGAGCCTGGAGATGGGGAAAGCTCAGGCTGGGCAGTCCTCAGGCCCTGGGCCTTAACCTAGAAATGAAGGAGGACGCCGAGGGCTGGGCTCGGGACCAGCCGTCCTCCCTGCTCTGTGCTGGGGACGGAACGGTGAAGCAGCACTGGCCCCAGACCAGGCCCTCAAGGTGCCAGGCGTGAGGCTGAGACATCAGGCTGCCTTGAGCTTTACTGAGTGGGTAAAGCTTTACTCCAGGGTAACTCCCTGGAGCACTTAACCAAGAGGGGAGTCTAGGGATCCTCGGTGGGGTCCGGTCATCAGGGCTCTGCCGGCCATTGCTCAAGCCTACGTTCTTTGTTGCATCCCTGGCAGTGCTGCTCAGCCCACACAGCGAAGGGCGGCTAGACAGAGACTGACTCCAGGCTGCCTCCATTGGTGGATACACCTGTGTCTGGGGCATGGCACTAGTGGCTGCATAGAGACAGAAACAGGGCCGTGTGTTCTTGCACACAGATTCACGCACCCACAGTCTGTGCTGCTGCGGAATTCACAGTGAGGAGAGGCCGCTCAGGCTTGCCAGCAGGATGCACAGAGATCAGGCCTTGAATTCATAGGGCACAGTCTGTAGAGAAGCAGAGAGAGCAACTAGAAAATAATTTTCCTAACAAGCTCGGGTGTGGATGGTAAATAGCTTCTCTCCTTCTTGCCCACCCAAGACAGAAAGAGGGAGTGTGGCATGGGCGCTGGGGATGCTGAGGCAGCACTGCCTGCCTCTTCTCTAGGGTTTGCCTTCTCTCTTCTCAGAGCAAAAGCATTAGTTGCAGCTGAGCTTTATTCTCTCAGAGCAAATGCATTAGTCGCAGCTGAGCTTTATGCCTGGTGGTCACTTGTTTATTTCAAGGAGGCTCTGTCCATGCAGCCCTCCAGGCACAGGGTTCCATGCTTTATGTGTTCAGGCATCCAACACCTGTCTGTTGAGTGCCTGCCACATGCCAGTGCTGTCGTGGATTATGGGGAACACAGCAGGGGGCAGAGACAAGCCCCCACTTCATGGCTCACACGCCAGCAATAATGATGGATTGTCGGATCAGGGCTCATGGTGTTAACAGGAGGAATAACAGCTTCAGGGGACATGGAGTGACAGGGAACAAGGAGGGGGTGGCATCTTCCGTGAGGTCAGTGAAGGGCTCTGACGTGGTGGTATTTGAGCAGGGCCTGAGTGGAGGGAGTGAGCGCATGGGTTGGCGGCACCTGGGCATGTGGAATGCACTCCTCACGTCGAGGAGCAGAGGGTGTGGGTGAGTGAGAGAGGCAGCAGGGGCCATGCAGAGCCTTGCAGGGTGAGATGAAGACTCTGTGTTTTCTCTGAGTGTGAGGGGAAGGCCCTGAAGAATCATGAGCCCAGAAGGATCAAGAGCTGATCCCTGTTTGAGAGAAGCCGGTTAGGAGGCGCCTGCATCCGTGGAGGTCAGAGGTGACGGTGCTTGGCCGAAGGTGTGGCAGCAGAGGTGTTGAGAAGTGGTCAGGTCCTGGGTCTGTCTCTAAGATCCATCAGCTTTTGTGAATTGATTGGACATCGGCTGTTAGAGAAAGAGAGAAATGAGGGTGCCTGGGCTGGGTCTAATCAGCAGAAAGCAGAGTTTCATTTTCTGAGATGGGGCTGACTTGACAAAGGGGCTTGGAGGGCAGATCGAAAGTTTGATTTTGGACATTCTGAATGTGACAACCACATGCTAGGGTGGAGTAGCCAGGTGGAATTTAAGTCTGGATTTCAAGGGCCACGTCTGGGCTAGAGATTGAATTTTGGGAGCCACCCTTATTTGGTTGGTATCTAAGCCACGAGGATAGATGTGACTGCCTAGGGAGAGCAAGTAGAACGAGAAGAGAGGCGACCCAAGGTCCTGAGCTCCATCTGCCCTGCAGAGGTTGGGGAGGAAGGGGCAGGCAGGGGAGGCTGAGGGGCGTCATCAGTGAGGAAGCGGGACCTGGACTAGAGAAGGGGCCCTGGGGGATGGAGAAGATGGGTTTTAAGGATGAAGGGTGGGGCCGGGCGCGGTGGCTCACGCCTGTAATCCCAGCACTTTGGGAGGCCGAGGCGGTTGGATCACAAGGTCAGGAGATCGAGACCATCCTGGCTAACACAGTGAAACCCCGTCTCTACTAAAAATACAAAAAATTAGCCGGGCGAGGTGGCGGGCGCCTGTAGTCCCAGCTACTCGGGAGGCTGAGGCAGGAGAATGGCGTGAACCCCGGGGGGCGGAGCCTGCAGTGAGCCGAGATCGCGCCACTGCACTCCAGCCTGGGCGACAGCAAGACTCTGTCTCAAAAAAAAAAAAAAAAAAAAGAACGGTAATATTCAGAAGGATGAAGAGGTGATTCCACAGCTCAAGCAGGATGAGGCCTGAGAATCAATCCCAATCCATTGAATGTTTCCGTCTTGACAGGAGCGGTGCTGGGGTCAGTAGGTGAGAGCCTGGGGGAACTGAAGCAGTCGTGAGGGGCACAGGTGCAGACAGTGACTTCAACGACTCACTCAGGAGCTCTGTGTGAGGGGAGAGAGACGGGGCAGAGCAGCTGGAGAGGAAGGTGGGATTATGTTTGGGGTTTTTTTCCAAGAAGGAAATTATAGCATGTGTGTGCACCGGCGGGAATGATCTAGATAGAACGACCAGCCATCCTGGTTTACATGGGACGCAGGACTTGCCGTTTTAAAGCTGGGCTGAGTTGGTCGCCCTGGATCTGATGAGGAGAGAGAGGGTGTGTCTTTCACTTTGCTCCCCCCCTTTTTTTTTTTTTTTTTTTTTTGAGACAGAGTCTTGCTTTGGAGCGCAGTGGTGCAATCTCGGCTTACTGCACCTCCACCCCCCAGGTTCAAGCGATTCTCCTGCCTCAGCCTCTGGAGTAGCTGGGATTCACTTTGCTCCTTATACCAATGCCTATGTTGCTTTCCATCCACAATCTGCAAAAGGCCACTACAGGCCTCCCTTCCCTCTCTCCAAGCCCCTGTCCTTCTTGCCATCTGTAGGGGGAGTCTCTGGGTCCACTGGCCCTCAGTGCAGACCTAGAGTGCTTCTTAGACACTGTGGGAAAGCCAGCCCCTGCAGCACCACACCCAGATGCACCTGGAGTTTGGAGGATTCTGGTTGGATGATAAATTCCAGCCGGCAGTACATAGCCTCAGTCCCATCCGTATGCCCTCCCACAGCCTGCTTGCCACTGTGCCAGCCTCTTCCTTCACACAGGAATGCTGCTATAGAAATGGAGGCAGAGAATCTTAGGACAAGATGTCAGGAATGAGGTGGGACCCCCCGTTGCCTCTGCCATTTTTTTCCTGTAGGAGGACTCGGAGGAGAGTGAAATTGACATGGAAGATGATGATGAGGATGACGATTTGGAAGATGAGAGCATTTCTCTCTCACCAAGCAAGCCCAATCGAAGGGTCCGGAAACCTGAACCCCTGGATGAGAGTGACAATGACTTCTGACCCTTTTGCCAAGGGACTCTGGCAGATTAAAACCCTCAGACTTGTAGGTAAATGGGAACTTAGAAGATTAGGAAGGTAACGCCTGTTTTGTTCACTAAGCTGGCTGGACTCATGATTACTGAAGCAATGCTTATTTCTGCTTTAGCCTCCTATGTTTGCATTCCATGAAGCTTAAATAAGAATTGAAGCAAATCCCTAAGATTTTTTTTTTTCCACCTTATTTATCTCCTAAAACTTGAGGAATGCATGTGTTCTTAGTGATTCACACCCACGGGACAAAAACTCAAGGAGAAATAAGAGCTGACGCCACACAAATCTTGGCTGCTTTCGTTACTATACATGTTCTCTGAGAGTCTGGCAGAGTTGGGGCTGGAACTTGGCCCTGGGGACTCATGTTTGGAATCGTAGGAACATCTGGCTGTTAATCACTTGCACCGTTGAGAACATCTCCTATATGTCGGCTTTTAATTCTAGCCCTTGTTTCATTTTGTAATCTTATTTTCTTTCTTCTGCATGTTCACAATACCAAGCATTAAACATATTTTAATAACGAAAATTTTCTGAAAGAAGGTTAGCTAAAGTTAAATGAAAACTTGGTTTCTTTGAAAATCAGGCAGTAGAGACAGGCTCCAGATGAGGAATCCTCCGTGTTCTCTCCAAAGCGGACATTGCTCTGGGAGTCCAGTTCACCTTGGATTACAGCCACCTTCATGTTTCCACGGCTGGTACTAAATCTGGAAACTCTGGTGACCTGGGCTGCCCTCTCGGAGACGCCAGACTCCCGTGGCAATGACAGCCGGGACACTCTCCTTCCCTCCAGCCAGGGTTTCTCTAAAGGAGCTTTGTTTTGTCTAAAGTGTGGCAAGACATAGTGCACAACACAGGGACAAAGGCAGGTTTCCTGCAGCTCGCTACCTAAGTGTTTCTGTAGGGGAAGGAGCCAATTAAGAAAAAGTCTTCGTACAGATTCGTGTTTCTGATTTAAAACAACTACAACACAGGATTGAATTAGGTAGAGTAGTAGCACTAGAAGAATTTTTCTGTTGTGAAATTAGAAGTGGAGTTGGTTTTTTTCTTTTTTCTTCTTCTTTCTTTTTAATATGAAAAGTACTTAGCTGGGAGTGGTGGCAAGCGCCCTTGGGCCCAGCTACTTAGGAGTCCGAGGTGGGAGGATCACTTGAGCCCAGGAGTTTTAAACTAGCCTGGACAACTAAGTGAGACTCCATCTCTACAAAAAATTTAAAAATTAGCCAGGTGTGGAGGGGCATGCCTGTGGTCCCAGCTATTCAGGAGGCTGAGGCAGGAGAATCACTAGAGACCAGGAGGTCAAGGCTGCACTGAGCCGTGATCATGCCACTGCACTCCAGCCTGGGTGATAGAGTGAGAACCTTTTCTTTAAAAAAAAGAAAAAGAAAAGCATGCTGCTTGTAAAAAGCATACAGTAGGTGCAGTGGCTCACACCTGTAATCCTAGCACTTTGAGAGGCCGAGGCGGGTGGATCAACTGAGGTCAGGGGTTTGAGACCCCAGCCTGGCCAACATGGCGAAACCCCACCTCTACTAAAAATACAAAAATTAGCCGGGCGTGGTAGCGCATGCCTGTAACCCCAGCTACTGGGGAGGCTGAGGCAGGAGAATCGCTTGAACCTAGGAGGCAGAGGTTGCAGTGAGCCGAGATGGCGCCACTGCATTCCAGCCTGGGCAACAAAAAAAAAAAAAAAAAAAAAAGATCAATAACTAAAAACAGAAAACAGTTTTCACTTATTTTACAATTAAAAATCAGAAACTTCTGTAAAAAAAAAGGCCGGGCGCGGTGGCTCACGCTTGTAATCCCAGCACTTTGGGAGGCCGAGGCGGGCGGATCCCGAGGTCAGGAGATCGAGACCACGGTGAAACCCCGTCTCTACTAACAATACAAAAAAAAAACTAGCCGGGTGTGGTGGCGGGCGCCTGTAGTCCCAGCTACTCGGAGAGGCTGAGGCAGGAGAATGGCGCAAACCTGGGAGGCGGAGCTTGCAGTGAGCCGAGATCGCGCCACTGCACTCCAGCCCGGGCGGCAGAGCGAGACTCCGTCTCAAAAAAAAAAAAACAAACAAAAAAAAACAGCATTCAGTGAATTCACCAGTAATTTGAAATGCACCATATTGTAAATGATCCACTGACAGGGAAGCCAGCGTGTTGGAGCCATGCCAGCCACCTCAGACGCCGTGGCTCTAAGACGCGGAAGAGTCACTGCATCTTCTTGGATGTTACAGATTTGGTTTGCCTGAATGTGACTTGACTTCTGTTTTAAAAAAACATACAAATAGAGTTCTATTTTCCATATGTGATGCTTTCCTCGAACACACTTTAACACAGAAGCCTAACCTAGCTGCAAAGTGCCCATCCACAGACATAGGCAGCAGCTCCAAAGGGCGTTTCATTGTGTCCTGCTTCTACATCATCTGTTAGTCAACTGACTTTGTGCAAAGTCTCACCATGTAGAGCACTGCCTTGCTTGAGCAAGGAAGTTTCTGTCAACAGCAAGCTTTGTGTACTCTATCATTTTTATTAAAGTATTTCAGTCAATAGTGACCCATTGTAGAATGCATCCAGGAGTCACACGTGCAAGTGCTTTATGACCTGGCACCATTTGGTTTTGGCCAGGCAGCAGAGCAGACCTCAGGACCTAAGGAGGATGGCTGTGATTAGGTCAGTAGAAAACTAGCAGGCCATTGCTGATAATTATTTACTATATAATTAGAGGACTTGCTAAAATGCTTTTAAAAAATGTGTATTGATGGAAAATACAAAGGAATTTTTCAAATACTCAATTTTATTTGTAGTAGTTATCAAGAACAAAGTCCTCGGACTTCTGATGGGAAATCTGAACTACTGTTTCTCTTTTAGCTTGGACAAGAAGAAATGTATCCCTCTCATTAGCACTTTAATACCAGTGTCACGTGTCTGGAGGGAAATTGTATTCATTTAGGTAAGCAACACACTACATAAATATCACCGCTGTTAGACCCAGGGGACTCTCAGGTGCCAGAATTGAGGATTCCTTTAATTGGAAGGGAGCTAAAGGGTCTGCCTCCTACCTAGAAGTCCTTTATGTGGATATGAATTAAATTCTCTTGTCTCTTTTGCTCTGATGCGGTCTGTGTGGGCTAGCTGGCTCTGGTGTGTCCCTGACGACAGACTGAACTCCTTAACCATTTCAGACAGCTTGAAGATGTATGATCATTATTTGAAAAGGGAGAGAGGGAGGACTCTTTGTTTTCTCCACCACTTTGGCTCCTGAGGTTTCTTCAGTGTTAGGTTTCTGTAGGGCCCAGCTTTCTCCAGCATTTGGCTACTGCAACTCTGTTCTGCCAAGCTCTTAACTCAGACAGAAACAATGCAAACCAGCAGACAGAGCATCACCTTAAAAGTACTAAAACAGCTGTCAATCTAGAAGTCTCTGCCCAGCAACAACTGTCATAAATACTGCAAGACCCATGTTCAGATTTCTCCCTTTTTACAAATAATGTTTTGTTTTGTTTTGTTTTGTTTTATTTCCCAGCTACTACAAGTGATCCAAATGTTCTTTATAGGAGACTTTTTCCTCCAGTCTAGGATCGAGTCAAAGATCTTGCATTAAGTTTCATCTCTGTAATCTTTAATTTCACGCTATCTGCAACGTTTTGTGTTTTTCATGACATTGATGTTTTTCATGAGGTCAGGCCATTTATTCTGCAGAATATCTGTCAATTTGGATTTTTTCTAATTGTTTCTTCATGATTAGAATCAGGCAAACATTTTTTGACAAGAATACATCAGAGACGACTCCGTGGTGCATCAGACTGGGGGCATGTGATGTCTATGTGTCCCATTATTGGCGATGTTCAATTCCGTGACTTCTATTGAGGCTGCGTTTACCAGATTTCAGATTAAGGTACCTTTTTCCCTTTGTAAATTAGGATATCACCTTTGTGGGGTGCCGTTTTGAGACTGTGAGGACATCATCTTCCCGAGTAGGCCTTCATCCATGGCCTCAGCATCCATGATGGTTCCTGACCGGATGCTCACTTTTGAAGAAACATTTCAAACAATAGTGATTCCTTTCCAATTCAAAAGTAATCATTGCTTTATAGTCTTCATAAATATTTTCTATAGTTATTTAGTTGATGAAAGCTGTTGATGTCCATTTGGATTTTTTTCCCTCCAACACAAACAGCTTCAGGAATTGGTGCCACATAGAGACTCAGCTTGCCTGTCCCCATGGAAGCTGTGGCCACAGCAGTGGCTTTGGAAGCCTAGTAAGGAATGACATCACTGCCAGGTGCAGTGGCTCACACCTGTAATCCCAGCACTTTGGGAGGCCGAGGTGGGCGGATCACTTGAGGTCAGGAGTTCAAGACCAGCCTGATCAACATGGTGAAACCCCATCTCTACTAAAAATACAAAAATTAGCTGGGTGTGGTGGTGTGTGCCTGTAGACCCAACTACTTGGGAGACTGAGGCAGAAGAATCACTGGAACCCATGAGGTAGAGGCTACAGTGAGCTGAGATCACGCCACTGCACTCCAGCCTGGGTGACAGATTCTGTCTCAAAAATAAATAATGACATCACTGAATACATTGAATGTGCTACTGATAACCAGTGTGCCAGACTCCAGACAACATGTGCCAGGCATCACCCATGTCTTTGATTTTGTAATAAATAAAAAGTGGGGCCAGGTGTGGTGGCTCATCCCTGTAATCCCAGTACTTTGGGAGGCCCAGGCTGATGAATCACCTGAGGTCAGGAGTTCGAGACCTGCCTGGCCAACGTGGTGAAACCCTGTCTCTACTAAAACTACAAAAATTAGCCGGGCATGGTGGCGGGTGCCTGTATTCCCAGCTACTGGGGAGGCTGAGGCAGGAGAATCACATGAGCCCGGGAGGCGGAGGTTGCAGGGAGCCGAGATCGTGCCACTGCACTCCAGCCTGGGCGACAAGAGCGAGACTCCATCTCAAAAACAAACAAAAAAGGCAAAATCCTTGGAGAACTCTTATTGTCTCTGGTTCCAGAATCCTAGAATTAAAACTTTCATTTATCTTCACAATTTTCCCATAGTTTTTTCATGTCTGTAAGGATGATACCCTAAAACCTTCTTCTTGAGAAAATAAAGAAGGGTCCCCTCTGTCACCCCTGCCAAACGGATGCTCCTCACGGGCTTGAGATGGCAGCTCATCTCAGAGCATGGGATGATTTTTAACCAGGTGAATGGAAAGGGGCAGTAATAAACATTTTTAAAGGTTGGGGGCATATGAAGTCCTCAGGGTGTAAAGGTGGAACCAGCCTCCTGCACTGCTGAGCTTTCAGGCCTTTGTCTCCTAGTCCCTTGGTGGTGGCCCTCTCCCTTCTCTGTGCCATAACAGAGTACCCGTCGCCCCCTGCCTGGACCACTCCTGCACCAGAAGAGGAGCTCACGACCTCCTCTGGCAGCACCTCTCTTTCCTCCGTGCAGAGCCCGGCTTTTGTGCTGAGCGAGCAGCGTTCCCAGCTCCCAGGCAGGCCCCCAGAAGTCGGCCTTTCTGTTCAAAAGCTTCCAGCTGAGTATCTGCCCATTCTCCTGCTCCGTCCACCAGGAACTCCTTTTGCTCACATTTCAACAGTGCATGTGGGAGCATTTGTCTTGATGGCCTCTGAGATCATCCTGGCCCCGGAGTCTCCAACGTGGTTTCCCTGGAGACTAGAAGAGTAGGGTTAAGGCAGGGCTCGAAGCCTGCAGGTTCTCTTTAGTAGAGCAGGTCATACGATAGAAAATGCAGGACTCCATGCAAAGCCTTTGTGCTTCTAGGATCCCCTCGCTACATGGACAAGGCTCAGGGTACCTCCCCTTAGACCAGGTTTCCCTGTAGGCCTGCTGAAGGATCTGGGAGTCAGCTGGCTTTCAGAACTGGGCAAAAGGCAGTGCGTGACCTGGAAGCAGTTCTAAGGGCGAGCAGGAAGGGCAGGTGCACTCACTTGATATGCTGGAGCCTGTGGTTTCCAGACAGTGCTGTGGCAACGCATATCGCCCCGTCCATCCCCAGGGAATTCTCTTGCAGACTAAGTGGAAAAGAGATGCAGACACACAGTGAGCCATCAGGGCAGAAGGAAAACACCCGGGGAAGCAACACTGCATTGTCTGGGGGCAGTAACCCAGGCAGATGTGTCCACAAGTGCCGTGGCAACTCCAGGTGGGAGTTGACCCTGGAGACAGGTGTCTACGAGTAGCCAGATTGTCCCACGCAAGTGCAATGGAGGATGTAAGACCATAAATGCAGATGTGAGTGACTTCTGACTGAAGCTAAGCAGACTCAACAAACCCAGCTGCAGTGGAATGTGGACTATAATAAAAGTCTGATTATATTCAGAAGGAGATAGCTACAGAAGAAATCAGGAGCATTTTATCCCACCAGGGAGGACCCAGCAGAGAACTCTGCTGCTCCAGGACGCAGGTAGGTCCCTCCAGCCACTTACTTGAGTCTCCGGAGACTTGAGTTTACCTTCAGAGCATTGGCCAGGGCTTTGGCTCCAGCCACCCCAATGGCATTTCCTCTTAAGCTGTTGGGAAAGACGGGAAGCCTAAGGCATGGGTACAGGCTAAGAGGTGATCCTGACCCCTCTGCAGGTGGGCTTGGGGCTACTTGGTAGAGGAAACAAGGACTTCAGCAGTCACAGGAGGCCAGGGCTGTGCCTTCCTCACTCCAGGGCAACAGGGCAGAGCTAGCTGGGAAGCAGGGCACACAGGGGCATGGCTGGCCTAGCCAGGTGGGTTGTTGGAGCCTTCCTCCTCTTCCACTCCAAACAGAAAAGCGGGGCTGAGACAGGAGAGGCAGCCCTCCATCTGGGCAGGTCCCTAGTGCCCCCCAGCAAGGGCAGGAATTCTGAGGACATGCCTGAGCCTCAGAGCTGTAGCCTCACCCCAGGACTTTGGATCTGTCCAGAGAACAAGATTGGCCACCCTGGGACCCATAAACCGGGCCTCTAGACGTGTTCAGCCTGGCAAGGCCAACCCGGAGAGGAGGGCAAATGATAGCAACTCCTAGGGAAAGGCATGAAGTGGGGCTGGGAAACTGGTATACGTGCACTGAAGTGAAGATCACTCGGATGATTTGTGAGTTGCCTGTAAACTTTGTCCCCATATCTATTCATTGAGAATTCATTGATTTCTTTGGGCTAAAGACCATAGCTGGAGACTGGAATACTTACTCGAGAATCTCCAAGGTTCTGTTCACAGCCAAGGCTTCCCCTAGCACCTGGGCGCCCGGAGCACCAATTGAGGCCACCTGGAGACTGGGGCGGGGAGGGTGCCGTCAGTGTGGGCCGGCTGGGCGCACCTCCCTCTGCATACCCCATTCCCTTTCACCACCCCTTGACTCAGGGTGGAAAGTGGAGAGACAGCACTGAGAATGGTTGGACAGTGCTGTGTCTAGGCACTCCATCTCCTACCTACACTGTTGCCTAAGACAGAGATCTGGATGCTAAGGATATGAGAAATAGAGGCTGTCCCTGGAAGGGCTCAGGGAGAATGCTCCCTGCACCTCCTCATTACTACTCTATAAGTGTTTGAGCCCCCAACTGCTAATCTAATATTTCCTATAATAATATTAGGGAAATCAAACACACCTTCCTTGAGTTGTAAACAAAAATAACGTCTAGGCCAGGCGTGGTGTCTCACACCTGTAATCCTAGCACTTTGGGAGGCTGAGGTGGGCAGATCACCTGAAGTCGGGGGTTTGAGACCAGCCTGGCCAGCATGGTGAAACCCCGTCTCTACTAAAAATACAAAAATTAGTCTGGATGTGGTGGCGCACGCCTGTAATCCCAACTACTTGGGAGGCTGAGGCTTGAGAATCACTTGAACCCAGGAGGTGGAGGTTACAGTTACCTGAGATTGCGCCACTGCACTCCAGCCTGGGTGGCAGAGCAAGACTCTTGTCTCAAGGAAAAAAAAAAAAAAAAGACCTAACATGAAAGGATGGTGAAGGGACTGGTTTCCTGACTGCTGCGCACATCTAGGACTTACTAGAGAGCGGTGAGGGCTGTGTTGACCTTCAGTGCACGGGCCACCGCACATGCTCCGTCATCCCCGATGGCGTTCTCCTGTAAACTGGACACAGAGTGTGACCCCTTTGGGTGCACGGGGCATAGGGAGCATTCTAGCAAGGCCCTGCCACGCTTGGACATGCCAGGTTTAACCGACTACACCCACCATAGACATAGACTCCCAGGGTTTCCTGGGGATAACTGCCCTTCCTCCACAGGCCCTGCAGCCCGCCGCCTCATACTAACACAGAGGGGTCTGGGGCCTGCATGAGTCCGAACCACCAAAGGCAAGCAGGAAATGGGATACATAGAGTGACTGTCAACAGGGGCTTGGGACCCAAAAGGGGATGCTTTTCACAGCCAACCAGAAAATGAACTTAAAGCTCTCAATCCCTGAGCCATTCTTGTTTGTCTTGTTTCTCACTCTGCCACCCAGGCTGCAATGCAGTGGTGAGATCACGGCTCACTGCAGCCTCAGCCTCCCAGGCTCAAGCGATCCTCCCACCTCAGCTTCCTGAAGGGACTAAAATACTTAACTAGAGACTGGGACTACAGGCACATGCCACCATGCCCGGCTAATATTTTTATTCTTTTGTAGAGATGGGGATCTCCCTATGCTGCTCAGGCTGGTCCTGAACTGCTGGGCTCAAGCAGTCCTCCCACCTTGGCATCCCAAATTGCTGGCATTACAGGCAGGAGCCACCATGCCCAACCTCCTTGGCCATTCTTGCTATTTAGGGTTTTGTGTCATTTTTTCCCCTTCTAAATTAGAGGGAACTAGCAGGCCCTAGTGTCGTGAGTGACTGAGTTTAGCTCAAGCGCACATTGGTATGTTCAAGGCCAAGAGTTGTTTGCATTTGTTATTTTGACAGACATTTGAGTGTGGCCGGGTGCAGTGGCTCACACCTCTAATCCCAGCACTTTGGGAGGCTGAGGTGGGTGGATCACTTGAGGTCAGGAGTTCGAGACCAGCCTGGCCAACATGGTGAAACTCTGTCTCTACTAAAAATACAAAAATTAGGCTGGGTGGGTGTATTTTTAGTAGAGAACCCCGTCTCTACTAAAAATACACAAATTAGCCGGGAGTGGTGGAGGGCACCTGTAGTCCCAGCTACTGGGGAGGCTGAGGCAGGAGAATCACTTGAACCCAGGAGGTGAAGGTTGCAGTAAGCCGAGATCGCGCCACTGCACTCTAGTCTGGGTGACAGTTAGACTCCGTCTCAAAAAATTAAAAAAAAATAAGAAAGACAACATTTGAGTGTGTCTCGTGTGCTAGGGGTTGTATAAGGCAGCAGGCCTGAGTCCCCCTCTCGAAGCTCAGGTGGGAAGACGTGATTAAATGAGAGGTACAACAGGCCAAGTGCAGGCTGCAGGGAAAAGCAAGCAGCATCTCCCACCCCAGAGTGTCCACAGAAGGCTCCCAGAAGAAATAGATCAAAACCCAAACCCAAGTGGGGAGTGTGCCTGGCTCAGCTAAGGAACCCAAACTAATTGAGTTCCTGGGGAAGTGAGAAATGAGTCCAGGTAGGGACAAAGGAAGCAGATTTTAAGGGTCCCAGAAGCCACCCTAAGGAGCTGTGTGTACTTTACTCTGCAGGCCCTGGGCAGCCATTCAAGGATGGCACCCAAGACGGGACACAGCTGCTCTGGAAAGGTCTCTGGCCAGCAGTGTGAGAGGAGGGACTGAGGTGGAGGCTGCCACGGGGATGGAGGTGAGTGGTGCCGATGGCCTGGGTGGGGGCAGTGGACGCAGAGGGAATCGAGTGGGTGGCAGGGACACAGAGGGGACCGACCCAACAGGACTTGACAATGAATAGGAAGCAGGAGGTGGGCAGGCACAGTGGCTCACACCTGTAATCCTAGAACTTTGGGAGGCCAAGGTGGGAGGATCGCTTGAGCCCAGGAGTTCAAGACCAGCCTGGGCAACATAGTGAGGCCCCATCTCTTTAAAAAAAAATTGTAAATATTATTTTAAAAAATAAGTTATATGCTGGATGTGGTGGTTTGCACCTGTAATCCCAGCACTTTGGGAGGCCAAGGTGGAAGGATCACTTAAAGGTCAGGAGTTCGAGACCAGCCAGACCAACATAGTGAAACCCCCGTCTCTATTAAAAAAAAAAAAAAAAAAAAAAAGCCGGGTGTGGTGTTGGGCACCTGTAATCCCAGCTACTCGGGAGGCTAAGGCAGGAGAATCGCTTGGACCTGGGAGGCAGAGGTTGCAGTGCGCCGAGATCATGCCTCTGCACTCCAGCCTGGGCAACAGAGTGAGACTGCATCTCAAAAATAAAATAAAATAAAAATTATAGAAAAGGAAGTGGGAGGTGAGAGTGAAGGCCTTGTTTCTAGCTTGCACAGTTGGTTCCGTTCACAAGATGGGGAACCAAGAAGCAGGTTTTCGGGAGAGAGAATGCAGGGACCCCACACCCCAGCAAGACCCCGAAGGGAGGTGCAGAGGGGGTGTGGACGCACAGGTCGAGGGTTGAGGAGAGAGGCCTGGGACATGGACGTGGGAGTCGTTGGGACTTTGAAGATCACTGGAGCCCAGGGAAAGGCAAAGACCTCCAGGAAAAGAGACGCCAGGCAAGGGAGGATGACATAGGACAGATCCCTGAGGAGCCCTGCGCAGAAGAGCCAAACAGAAGAAAAGAGGACGAGGCCCAGCCAGAGGGGATATCCTGGAAGCTGAAGGAGAAGAAATGGTCAAGGAGAAAGGCCGATGAGGCTCCCAGGGTTAAACCTAGAGTTCCCTCACGCCCCAGCGACTCCACTCCCAGGTATATCCACCTAGGAGAAGGAAAGCTCACGTCCACACAGAAACGGGTGCACAAAGGTCCACAGCAGCACCGTTCCTAACAGCCAAGTAGGAACAACCCAACGTCCATCAGCTGATGAATGGAGAAATAAAACCTGTGTACCCATACGATGGATATCATTCAGCCTTACAAAGGAACTAAGTACTGAGACAGGCTACAGTGTGGATGAACCTTGAAAATCTGACACCAAATGAAAGACACCAGCCACAAAAGGCCATGTGTCGTATGAATCCATTTTTGGCCACATGTCGCACAATTCCATTTATATGCAGTGTCCAGGGTAGGAAGATCATGGAGACGGTAGATTAGTGGTTGCCAGGGTTGGGGGAAAGGGAGAATGGGTAGTGAGTGCTAACAGGGACAGGGGTTCTTTTTGGGGTGATGGAAATGTTATAAAATTGATTGTGATGGTTGCATCATTGAATACACTAGAAACCAGTGAATTGTCTACTAAGTGGGTGGATCCTCTGGCGTGAAGATTATATCTCAATAAAGCTGTCATATATATATATGTATATATGTGTATGTACATATATGTATGTGGTGTATATATGTGTATATGTATATATGTATATATGTGTGTGTGTGTGTATATATATATATATATATATATATATTTTTTTTTTTTTTTTTTTAACAGAGTCTCGTGCAGTGATGCGATCTCTGCTCACTGCGACCTGTGCCTCCTGAGTTCAAGCGATTCTCCTGCCTCAGCCTCCCGAGTAGCTGGGATTACACGCATGTGCCACCATGCCCGGCTAATTTTTGTATTTATAGTAGAGATGGGGTTTCCCCATGTTCAGGCTCGTCTTGAACTCCTGACACCTCACATGATCCACATGCCTCAGCCTCCCAAAGTGCTGGGATTACAGGCGTGAGCCAGCGCACCCGGCCAATATATTTAAAAGGTAGACAAGGACTGAAACATGCTGGCTGGCCTTAGGGAAGAGGAGGCTGTGTGCCAAGGGTCACTGGATTGAGCCTCTGCCTGGTGGGTGCCAGGTTTTCAGATTCCCCTGTTCCCGACAGCTCCCGCCCTGCAGCCCTTGGGCAGGCCAACTTACTCTAAGCTGGTGAGGCTCCTGTTGAGCTGTAGTGCTTGTCCCAGCGCCTGGGCAGCGCCGGCCTGGATGAAGTTCCACTGCAGGCTGGGCAGACACAGACACAGGTGACTACGTGACTATGTGACTATGTGGCCCTGGGGCAGAGCCAAGGAGGCTCTGATGGCAAGAGGTGGAATCCCTGCAGGATATGGCAGGAGAATTCCTGCAACCCCTGCCCAGGCTTAGTTCTCAGAGGGTCACATATACTCCCTGGTTAGCCGTGGCCAGAGGGCTGGGGAATAAGCCAGAAAAGACAGCTCCAAATGGCCTCTGCCTAGAGGCCCAGCTGTGACCACCTCTTAACACGTGTCTGTCTGTGGGTCAGGAGAGCACAGGATGGGGCACAGTCTGCTGGCAGCAGGCTAGCCCAGGCAGCCCCTGAGACCTTTGCAGGGGGTGTCCCCAAACCAGGTGTGGCCTGTACATCGTTGGTTTGGGTGGAGCCCGGCAGCTCTGCAGAAGGGGAATAGGGCAGGGTGGAGAGCTGCAGACTCACTGAAGGGAGGTGAGGGTGTGGTTTTCTCTCACTGCCACTGCGATGGCCCGGGCACCCTGGTCGTGGAGGAGATTGGCTGTCAGGCTAGGAGGAAGGGAACAGGAGCAAGTGAGCCGGGGGCTGGCTGTGAAGCCTCCGGTCCTTGGTCACCAGGGATTCCAGGGCTTGATGCCACATCACCCAGCCAGGACGTGGGGGAGCTTCCTGGGGATACGTTGCCCAATGGCATGGTCACATCCTCATCCATCCCCACCAGGTGAAGCAGATGGTGTCACACTAGCCTCGCTCTCGCGCAATTTACACTATGAGAGTGGGGGACTTGCCACCCGATGCCAGGTCTCCTGGCTGCACCCTCCCCAGCCAGCTCCTTCTCCAACCCTGTGACATGGCAAGGGTGCCCGTCAGCCCAGGCTCAGTGTGGGTGTGGTCATGGCATGAACAGCCTGTGGAGTCACAGGCCCCCATCACGTACTCCAGGTTCTTCAGGGTGCTGTTGGCGCAGAGGGCATGAGCGATGGCCTGGGCTCCCTCGGGACTGATGGAGTTTTCTCGAAGGCTGAAAAAAAAAGGAAAGACCCGAGCTTCTGACCGGGCAGATGAGGTGTCTGGCAGAGCCAAGCCCAGGTGTTTAGGCTTCTTGAAGCCCAAGAAACTGCAGGTGGGGGACCTAGAGTTCTGCACAGTCTGGGCTGAGGTGTGAAGGAGCCAGTGCTAGTGAGCCAGTGCTGGGCCAGCCAGGTGCCCCCGCTTTAGGACCATCCACAGTACAGGGAGAGGACAGGATGACAGGGCCCCAGAGGTGCGAGGGGACAGGTGGCTCAGCATGCATCTGGGAAGGGAGCGGCAGAGTGGGCCACTGCGGGCAGCAGCTATCCCCTGCACCCCAAGAGAGCAGGAAGAGGGCCAGGCTGCCAGGAAGGCTTCCCCAGCCGTAGATTTCCCTGAGACAGGCTTCCCAGTGCCAAGTCCCTGCAGACAGGTGCCCGGTCAAAGAAATGCCCTGTTTGGAGAGGGTGCCCAGGACTTACCTGAGGCTGAGGAGGGTCTGGTTGGTGCAGAGGGCTCCCATCAGTGCTGCCACTCCTGCGTCACTGATGGAATTGCTCTGCAGGCTGCAGACAGAGGAGGAGGTGCCCTGGGTGTGGCTGTCCCAGGACACAGAGGGAGCTGCCCTCTCCCAGTCTGGGACAGCAGGCACTGGGCTCAACAGGGAGTGGGGGGCTCCAGGGACAGTGGTGGCCACACTGCTCCTCTTTTCATCTCTCTTTCCTCTCTCATCCCCCCACCTTCTAGCCTCTGCCAGGTCAGAGCAGGTGAGTTTAGCACAACAAACCCCCAAATGTAGACCCTGCCTTGATGTGGGTGGCCCCAGACAGCCTCAGAGCAGGGTGTGTTGGGTCTGCAGCCCCCAGAGGGAGTGGCGCAGCAGGTTCCCCAAGTGTGGGTGCAGCGCTGAGCTCTCCTGCCCCCCACCAAAGCTGCTGCAGCTGACTCCCTCTCCAGCCACCCATGCTGGCTTCTCAAGGACAGTTGGAGCTCATCATTCCAAACACTCCAGACCCTACCCCAGCCCCCACTGTCTAGGGAAATGCAGCTGGTGGGGCACGGGGTACTGAGGACAGTGTGTGCTCAGGGTTAGTATTGGCAGGGAAATGGCCCTGGGGGACAGCCATTTTTCAGGACTGCCAGCCCACTATCTACTGGAAAGAGAACCCAGGGGGAATCGTCACCCTGGCAGGGGTCAGGTGGACTTACTCCAGGCTCTCCAGGCCCTGGTTCACCTTCAGGGCCTCAGCCAGAGCCTTGGCACCTCCATCACCAATACTATTACTGGAGAGCCTGCAAGAGAAGGGACATGGATGAGCCAGCCTCCAGGAGCTGCCGGGCAGGGCTGGGCGGAGGGATCAGGGTCAGGGAAGCCCTCATGGGAGGGCTGGCTCTGTTGTCTCAAGGGTGGCCAGTGCACAGTTCTGCCTGAGACCTGTTGGCTGTAGTCTCTGCAGGTGACCACCTGTTGTCTGTAAGAAATTAGGATAGCAAAGTGCCTCCTGACTCCCTGGCAAGAAAGGTCAGCCCTTCAGTTTTAAGTATTTTGGGGGGTTTTTGTGAAGATGGTCAGGAAATGTTTTCTTCTGCCAGCTCGGGAGACAGTAAATGTGAGCCCGAGAAGGTTGGGGTTCACCCAGTCTTGGGAATCTGAGTCTCCATTCTCCTCAGTTAGTGCTTTTGGAGTCCAAAGTCAGCTAACGAGCACCCACACATCCATCCATCTATCCATCCACTCACCCATCGATTTATCTACTTATCCACCCACTCATTCATAAATGCATCCATCTATCCATCCATCCATCCATCCATCCATCCATTCATCCATCCATCCACCTACCCACCTACCCACTTACCCATTCATCCATCCACTCATCCATCCACCTACCCATCAGTCCACTCACCCAT
>NW_026652298.1:38627809-38647589 GCF_009828535.3 Hylobates moloch | reverse complement strand
ATCCATCCATCTATCCACTCATTCATCCATCCATCCACTCATCCATCCATCCATCCATCCACTCATCAGTGTATCCATTCATTCACCCATTCATCTATCCATCCATCCATCCATTTACCTAGCCACCCATCCTCCTACCCACCCATTCATCCATCCACCCACCCATCCATCCATTCACCTATCCATCAATCCATCCATCCATCCTCAGGCTCACAAATATTTGTGCTGGGTTGGGCATTGTGCTGGGCACTGAGGATACTAGTGTGGGCCTTTCATATGTCTCACATGAGCTCTTTCAGACTCCTGTTCTGCTTCAAGGCATCTGCCATCCGCTGGGCTCCCATGGGCCCGATGCTGTTCTTCTGCAGGCTGTGGGAGAAAAGAGAGAGGTCCTTTAGAAAGGCTGGTCACAGCCATTCCCAGGCCAAAGACAGTTCAGGTTCAAGGTCAGGGACAACTAGTGTGCCCTCTTCATTTATTGGAGCAGGTGGGGAAGGTGTTCTCCAGGTGGGTCTTTGGATTGTTGCCTAAGTGATAATGGACCGACATTATGATGAGGGGTAGTAAGGAGTCAGGGCAGCTGAGCCTCCCTTGCAAGGGGCTAGAAAGCAGAGATCAGTAGGTGCTGATAATGCCCAGCAACCTCCTGAATGGGGACCTCCATGGACAAGTCTCTCTGGTGCCTCACCCGCCAGTCTGCCTCCCATCTAGACCAGCAGGCTGCCTCCAACCCTAAGAAACCTCCCTAGGGGCCGCGTATGGTGGCTCATGCCTGTGGTCACAGCACCTTGGGAGGCCAAGGTGGGCGGATCACGAGGTCAGCAGATGGACACTATCTTGGCCAACATGGTGAAACTCCGTCTCTACTAAAAATAAAAAAATTAGTGGGGCGTGGTGGCGTGCACCTGTAATCCCAGCAACTTGGGAGGCTGAGGCAGAAGAATCACTTGAACCAGGGAGGCGGAGGTTGCAATGAGCTGAGATTGCGCCACTGCACTCCAGCCGGGCAATAGAGCGAGACTCTGTCTCAAAAAAAAAAAAGAAGAAAAAGAAAAAGAAAAAAAGAAACCTCCCTAGGGAGACCCTGGCTTAGGTTCCTCTTCTGAAAAAGCTGCTTCCTCTTGTACTAAATTTGGTGGAGGGAGACAGCACAGGAGAAACCCTGTGCTCATCCTACAAGGACAGACAGGCAGGACGTCTCCTGTGTGAAGCTAAATACAAATCTTAAAAAAATGTAATTTTCCCTGGTTCCAAAAAGGAAAGAGACTCCCTACCACCCTCATTTTCTTAGAGCACTTCCTGAGAAAACCTGAGGTTGTAAATGCTGCCTCTGTCCCTTTAAGATGTATGTAAATCTTTTTACAAGCAAAATCAGCCTCTGGCCAGTTTCACAGCCTGGGAATGTCTTTCGTAAGGGTTTGGAGCCATCTCTTTGAAATGTAAACATTAAGGAAGAGTCCCTCTTTCCCTGCCTTCGGGAATTAGGCTAGGCACCTGGCTTGAAGCTCTAAAGTACCTGCATGTCATAAAGATAAAAGAAGCTTCACTTTTCCTTTGGATAAAAGCAATTAGGGACCACAAATGGCCACTCCAATTATCTGCTGTATTTAGGATAAACGGCAAATGGTGCTGCCTGGCCCTCTTGCCTGAGGGCGAGGGTCGTATCTGCTTGGCTCTAGAAAAGCAAGCTTTCTGTCTTTATACTCTCACTGGTGGGTTGTCCCGATGCACCGTGCAGTCAGTTTAATGTTTATCTAATAATTGTTGTATTCTTTCCTACATTTGTGGGTTGGTGGAAGGTATTTTATTTTGTATTTTATTATTTTATTTCATATTTTAATTTTATTTTATATTTTAACTTTATTTTTTGAGACAGAGTCTCGCTGTCGCCCAGGCTGGAGTGCAGTGGCACGATCTCAGCTCACTGCACCCTCCGCCTCCCAGGTTCAAGCGATTCTCTCAACTTAGCCTCCCAAGTAGCTGGGACTACAGGCTTGCACCACCATGCCTGGTTAATTTTTTTTTGTTTGTTTGTTTTTAGTGGAGACAGTGTTTCACTATTTTGGCCCAGCTGTTCTCAAACTCCTGACCTCAAGTGATCCACCTGCCTTGGCCTCCCAAAATGCTGGGATTACAGGCATGAGTCCCTGCTCCCAGCCGGGAGGTTTTATTTTTAATTATTTCCCCAACAGCTGCTCTCTTGAAAAGCAATGGGCATCAGGGGCCATCCAGATGGGTCAGAAGGCGTCAGGTCCTAGCCCCATCCATTCTTCCTAGCAGGTAATAGGCAGAGAGGCCCTTGGAGGAGGAGGGAGAAGGAAGAGAAGGCGGAGAGAGGAGATGCGTTGACTCACTGCAGCATGGAGAGGGTCCGGGTGGAGGCCAAGGCTTCAGCCATGGACCTGGCACCATCATCCCTGACGGTGTTGCCCTGGAGGCTGCAGAGACAAGAAGAGGTGCATCACTCATGGAGCAGAAGCTGGAACCCGGGGGTCTGAACCCTCTCTGCAGTGGGGGCACCTCTGTGGAGCAAGGGGTTCTGACCACTACGTGCCCTCACCGCCCACCATGCAGGGAGAGCAGTCGACCCTTTGCACCACTGCCTGGGGCTTAGGTTTTTGAGTTGCTAAGCATTTGCCTGCTGGCTGGCAACAAGGTGCTCCTGCTTTCTGAATAACCACAACAAGGTCATCACTTGCCCTCATTACAGCTGAAAGACACAGGATCTAAGTGTTGGCGAGAATACAGAGAAACTGCAACCCTCACACTGCTGGTGGGAATGCAAAATGGTCCCCTCTCTGTGGAACATGGTTGGGCAAGTCCTTAAAAGGTTAAACATGGGTTGACCATGTGACCCAGCAATTCCATTCCTAGGTATATCCTCAAAAGAATTGAAAACAGGCACTGGAAGTCTTATTCACCAATGTTCACAGCAGCGATATTCATATAACCAAAAGGTGGAAACAACCCAAATGGCCGTCATTGGGTGAATGGATCAACTATCATGGTCTGTCCATCCCATGGAATATGACTCAGCCTTAAAACGGAGGGAAGAGGCTGGGTACAGTGGCTCACACCTGTAATCCCAGCACTTTGGGAGGTCGAGGTGGGTGGATCACTTGAGGTCGGCAGTTCGAGACCAGCCTGGCCAACGTGGTGAAACCCCGTCTCTACTAAAAATACAAAAATTAGCTGGGTGTGGTGGCACATGCCTGTAATCCCAGCTACTTGGGAGGCTGACACAGGAGAAGTGCTTGAACCTGGGAGGCAGAGGTTGCAGTGAGCTAAGATCACGCCACTGCACTCCAGTCTGGGTGACAGAGTGAGACTCTGTCTCAAAAAAAAAAAAAAGAAAAAAGTTAAAATAAAATAAAATGGAAGGAAGCATTGACACATGGTACCACACGGATGAAGCTTAAAAACATCATGCTCAATGAAGAAAGCCGCACACCAAAGGTGAGCCTATATAAATCTATTTACATGAAATGTCCAGAATAGGTATATCCTTAGAGATGGGAAGCAAATTGGTGATTGTGAGGGGCTGGGGAAAGGGGAGAATGGGAAGTGACTGTTTATGGGTATGAGGTCTCCTTCAGGGGTGATGAAAATATTCTGGAACTGGACAGATGTGATGGTGGCACAACATTGTGAATGTGCTAAATGCCACTGAACTGTACACTTTAAAACAGTCAGGTATTTTTTAGATGGAGTCTCGCTCTGTCGCCCAGGCTGGAGTGCAGTGACGTGATCTTGGCTCACTGCAACCTCTGCATCCCAGGCTCAACTCAACCTCAGCCTCCTGAGTAGCTAGGACCACAGGCACCTGCCACCATGCCCACCTAACTTTTTGTACTTTCCTTTTTTTTTTCTTTTTTTCTTTCTTTTTTTTTTTTTTTTTAGTAGATACGAGGTTTTACCATGTTGGCCAGGCTGGTCTCGAACTCCCGACCTCAAGTGATCCACCTGCCTTGGCCTCCCCAAGTGCTGGGATTACAGGCGTCAGCCTCTGGGACCCGCCTAAAACAGTCAATTTTATGGTACATGAATTTCGCCCTAATAAAAATAAATAAATAAATAAATGAAAACACAGAACAGAAAAGTGGTACCCACTCAACTAAGTATAGATATAACCACAGGCTTTTAAAAGAGACATAACGGGCTGGGCTTGGTGACTCATGCCTGCAATCTCAGCACTTTGGGAGGCCAAGGTAAGCGGATGGCTTGAGTGCGGGAGCTCGAGACCAGCCTGGCCAAAATGGTGAAACCTCGTCTCTACTAAAAATACAAAAAAATTAGCCAGGCACAGTGGCAGAAGCCTGTAATCCCAGCTACTTAGAAGGCTGAGGCAGAAGAATCGCTTAAACCCAGGAGGCAGAGGTTGCACTGAGCCAAGATCGCGACACTGCACTCCAGCCTGGGCGACAAAGAAAGACTCTGTCTCAAAAAAAAAAAAAAAGAAGAAGAAGAAGAAAAAAGAAAGAAAGTGAGATATAACAAACCACATCACACCTCTGTCCCCTGCTCAGGCCACACACACAAGCTCAAGTCTAGGGAAGAGCTGGACTCTGGAAACTTGCTTAGGGCACAAGACCCCCAGTGCCCAATGGGATGGGAGCCGGGACCCCACGCCTTTCATCTTTGTTTGCTTGCTTGTTTTGAGACAGAGTTTCTCGCTGTCAACCAGGCTGGAGTGTATGGCGCGATCCCGGCTTACTGCAACCTTTGCTTCCCAGACTCAAGCGATTCTCCTACCTTAGCCTCCCGAGTTGCTGGGATTACGGGCACCTGCCACCACGCCAGCTAGTTTTTGTATTTTAGTAGAGATGCTGTTTTGCCATGTTGGCCAGGCTGCTCTCGAACTCCTGACCTCAAGTGATCCACCTGTCTCAGCCTCCCAAAGGGTTGGGATTACAGGTGTGAGCCACTGTGCCCGGCCCCATGCCTGCCATTGTGAATCACCTCCCATTCTCATAGGTGGTGCCTGAGGAGAGGGTTTTCTGGGCCCTCTCTTGGGGTCACAAGACAGCAGGTGACACGCACCTCAGGGAGGTCAGGGTGCGGTTGATCTTCAAAGCGTCTGCCAGTGCCTTGGCCCCTTGTGGTCCAATGGAGTTACTGCGGAGGCTGAAGGATGGAAGAGAGAGAGAGACACCTCCTTCATCTGTCTACCAGAGAGGGAAGGGGAAACAGAAACTGCATTGACCTTGAAATTCGCGATCCTCTAAGGGAATGTATGAGGGCTTCGGATCTCATGTTTGGTGGAAGCAGGGCAGAGATCCTTATATAAACAAGGAAGGAGTTTCCCCAAGATTATCCCAGGTGTTGGGGGAAAGAAAGCAGCACCTGATGGACTGGTGGGCTTGGGCCAAATGTGGAGATGAGAATGATGGCCCCAGAAGCAGGGCCAAACATCTGGTGTGTCCCTGGCTGGAGCCCAGCAACTGAGGAGCCATGGTTCTGCCTGGCTGTCCTTCTGCCCCACCAGGAAGGCATGTGCGCTAAGGTGTGGCCTCCCTGTGTCTTATTCCCACAGGAGTCTTAGAACCTGCTCCAAATGAAGTATGGATATTATGTCCAGATGCTACCCAGGGGCTGAATCATGGGAATCAGGGAAGAACAGACAGGTAAGACCCAAGTCATTTCCTAGGAGGGGAAGGGACTTCACAAGATGCCTCACAACTCTTCTGGTTCCAATGGCAAAAGTTCGGCCTTGGTTGTCCTACTTACTCCAGAGAGGTCAGACTTCTGTTGACCAAGAGGGATCTGGCCAGAGCTTTGGCCCCTTTGTTACTGATCTGGTTCTCTGCCAAGCTGCCAAGGAAAGGGAGGGGAGTGGTTATTTTAGGCACGTACCTCTCATGGCCACTTCCTCAACACTGTGCCCATGATTAATCCTCTAGGCCCCCTCACATCATCAGGGTCTGGACACAGGTGGAGATGAGGTGACCCCTGGAGCAGAATGCCAGGCACAGCAGAGCCCCTGAGCCTGGGCAGCATAGGGCCAGAGTGAGAGGGCAGACCCTCATCATGGCAAAGGGTCCCAGGAAAAAGTTTAACCAGAATCCAGCACAACAGCTTCTACACAAACAGCACAGCAAAGAAAATGGAAATCTCAGAAGCCTAACATGCAGATGGCAGCCAGTGGTGTACTGGTAAACTGGCTCCTAGGAAAAACAAAATTTCAAAAACTGGGCTGTGCGTGGTGGCTCATGCCTATACAATCCCAGCACTTTGGGAGGCCAAGGCGGGAGCATCACTTGAAACTAGGAGTTTGAGACCAGCCGGAGAAACATAGGGAGATCTTGTCTCTACAAAAAACATAAAACTTGGCCAGGTGGCGCACCTGTAGTCCAAGCTACTTGGGAGGCTGAGGAGGGAGGATTTAGCCCAGAAGGTTGAGGCTGCGATGAGCCATGATCACATCACTGCACTCCAGCCTGAGCGACACAGTGAGACCATGTCTCACAACAACAATAAAACAAAAAACAAATGCTAGCAAACTGATCTGTAGTATCTGCCACTTTCCATGGTATAAATACTCCCACCAACACCAAGTTCAAGCACCTCCAGCTTGCAAAATTCCTGAAAATTTAACAGTCAGCTTTCGTGAACTGGTACAAACAAATTTAGGCACACTACTGATCCTAGCCTCTTTTCTAGTGCGAAATGGCAAATGGTAGAGTTACTTAAAATTCGCTTTAAAATTAAAAAAAAAAAAAAGAACACATCTTGATTTGCCTCGAAAGCATGGTTCTGGGAATATGGTGGTGGATCAACTCAATGTTACTTCATGTATCCAGCTGCAGAAATAGTAGCTGTCCAGGCTCTTTGCCGTTAGTAGGCATTCAGCCCCATGGGATATAGTAGTTCAGTTAGAATCCCCAGGCTGGTGCTCTTCTCTTTCTTTTTTCAGACAGGATTTCATTCTGTCACCCAGGCTGGAGTGCAGTGGCACGATCATGGCTCGCTGTAACTCGAACTCCCGAGCTCAAGAATCCTCCCACTTCAGCCTCCCAAGTAACTGGGACCAGAGGTGCACGCCACCACACCTGGCTAGTTTTTTAATTTTTTGCAGAGACAGGGTTTTACTTTGTTGCCAAGGCTGGTCTCAAACTCCTGGGCTCAAACGATCTTCCTGCCTTGGCCTCCCAAAATGCCGGAATTACAGGCATGAGCCACTGTGCCCGGCCTGGTACTCTTCAAGCTATATTCAAGCAAACTGTTCACTGGAATAAAGTCTCTTTTCTCTAAATTCCTTTTCAGAGAACTTCAATTCACAGCATTCATCCAGGCCACCTCTGTATAAATGTTGTCAAATTCTAGAGTGCTTCCATCCCTCTGGGACTTTTATGGCATTTTATAGGTTGTATTTAACTTATAGGTGAAATAGGGATGTGGCACTGAGGATCAACTACAGAGAGAGGTAAAGAAGAGCATGTGGCCAGAGAAGAGATTTCTGGCTTCGTTCAGAATAATTTACTTTTATTTTTATTTTTAGTAAAGATGGTGTCTTGCCATATGTTTCCCAGGTTGGTCTTGAACTCCTGGCCTTAAAGAATCCCCCCCCACCTTCCAGATTGCTAGGATTATAGGAAGGAGCCACTGTGCCTGGCCCCCGAATAATTTCTGAGCACTACCTAGCCTCCTTTAAGCAAAACTAAAAGTTGACTATTTTGTCATGTGCTAAAAATGCAGGAGGCTCTCACAAAGGAAAAAAATATTAATAATGAGAATTGTCATTCTTTTACTTTTCTTTTTTTTTTTCTTTTTCTTTTTCTTTTTTTTTTGAGACCGAGTCGCTCTGTCACCTCGGCTGGAGTGTAGTGGCGCAATCTTGGCTCACTGCAACCTCTGCCTCCCAGACTCAAGGAATTCTCCTGCCTCAGCCTCCTGAGTAGCAGGGATTACACACACCCACCACCACCACGCCCGGCTAATTTTTGTATTTTTAGTAGAGACAGGGTTTTTGCCAGTTTGACCAGGCTGGTCTCGAACTCCTGACCTCAAGTGATTCACCGGCCTCGATCTCCCAAAGTGCTGGGATTAAAGGCGTGAGCCACCGCCCCTGGCCTAGATATCCTTTTAAGCCCATTTTTACCCTCTTTAGGCACAGAAATGACTTCTTCAAACTCACACAGAGCCTACACCTCTAACCATACTCCCCAGTGACTTATTTTTGTTCCTGAATCAGTGTAAATTGCCATTAACTCAGATAAAGATTACTTCAGAACCCAGAGGCTTGTATGAGAATGAAGAATTACCCCCGGGGTGCGGTGGCTTACGCCTGTAATCCCAGCACTTTGGGAGGCTGAGGCGAATGGATCACCTGAGGTCAGGAGTTTGAGACCAGCCTGGCCAATAAAGTAATATAGTGAAACCCTGTATCGACTAAAAATACAAAAATTAGCTGGGTGTGGTGGCACGCGCCTGTAGTCCCAGCTACTCAGGAGGCTGAAGCAGGAGAATTGCTTGAACCCGGGAGGCAGAGTCTGCAGTGAGCCAAGATCGTGCCACTGCACTCCAGCCTGCCCAACAGAGCGGGACTCTGTCTCAAAAAAAAAAAAAAAAAAAACCGAAATTACCCCTGGGATTCTCTTCTCCAAACTCACCTCCCTAGGTCTGTAACAGCCACCCTTAGAGGATCAATCACATCGATTCAACCACAAACCCCAGGTGTGTGAAGTTTCTCAGATCCAGGAATGTTATTCCAGGAGATACTTCATAAGCACACATTCGGCATATGAACTTCTAATTACAAGATGGTGTTTTTGTTTTGTTTTTGTTTTGTTCTTTTTTGAGACAGAGTCTCACTCTGTCACCCAGGCTGGAGTACAGTGGTGCTGGAGTGCAGTGGTGCCATCTTGGCTCACTGCAACCTCCGCCTCCTGGGTTCACGCCATTCTCCTGCCTCAGCCTCCTGAGTAGCTGGGACTACAGGCACCTGCCACCACGCCCGGGTAATTTTTTGTATTTTTAGTAGAGACAGGTTTTCACCGTGTTAGTCAGGATGGTCTCGATCTCCTGACCTCGTGATCTGCCCGCTTCGGCCTCCCAAAGTGCTGGGATTACAGGGGTGAGCCACTGCGCCAGGCCACAAGATGCAGTTTTAACTAAAAATTGTTTAAATTGATTTATAATTAAATTTGAAATTAAATTTAAATTAAATTAAATTTGAAATTTAAAAATTTAATTAAAAATGCAATTGGCTGGGCGCAGTAGCTCACGCCAGTAATCCTAGCACTTTGGGAGGCCGAGGTGGGCGGATCACAAGGTCAGGAGTTCGAGACCAGCCTGGCTAACATGGTGAAACGCCGTCTCTACTAAAAATACAAAAATTAGCCAGGCGTGGTGGTGGGCCCCTCTAATCCCAGCTACTCAGGAGGCTGGGGCTAGAGAATTGCTTGAGCCTGGGAGGCAGAGATTACAATGAGCCGAGATGGCGCCACTGCACTCCAGCCTGGGTGACAGAGCAAGAGTGTCTCGGGGGGAAAAAAATGTAATCCTGTGCCTAGAATGCTGTTGGATAGTGAACTTGGAGAGGTGCTTAGAGAACATTGTGCCTGGTGTTATGGCAGCACACATAGTGCTGTGGAAACACCTGCCTGTGCACAACGGAGTCCATTCCTCGCCAGGTCACCTCCCTCTTCCTACTGATGAGGGACCTGAGCCTCTAGCACTTTCTGGAATTGGGCAGAAACAAGCAGGCTGCATCTGGAGCCACATGCTCCAAAGACACTTCTCCGTGGCAGCGCCGCTGGCCAGCTGAGCAGAGGATGATGGGAAGAGGGTTCCATACCCCACAAGACCATGGGCACCCTGGAGGTCCCCTGAGTCTGTGTTACCTGATCTTCTGAATGCGACAGTCCTTCCCACTCAGCACGCTGCCCAGCAGCTCCATCACAGGGTCCTGGAACTGGTTGGTGTCCAGCCTGGCCAAGGGGAGCAGTGACAGTGAGTGTCCCACCCGCCCACGAGCAGGGTGGGGGCCCTGGCCCAGGGCCGCTGCGTCTCTCCATCCCATGCAGTGCCATCGCCACAGCTCTGAGATCTGCGCTCAGCCCCAGTGCTCAGACCTTTCCCGTGAGAGTGAACAGGAGGCTCGGTGCCCACAAGACCTGTGGTTCCTGTGCAGAATGGCATCTTCCACGGGCTGTCGTCCTCACCACCCCACATGCCGCCTGCCTCTGCAGGACACCTGGATGACCCTCAGCCTGTGTCCTTTCCTCCCTACTCGGTAAGGTCCAGAGTGGCGGGTGGGGGACAGGCTGAGAGCATTCAGCGGGTACAGCTTCTGTCAGACTGGTTCTGAGGGGGTTATGAATTGAATTGTGTCCGCACAAAAGATATGAAGTCCTAATTCCCTGTGCCCCAAGTATGTGGCTTTATTGGGAAATGGGGTCACTGTGGATGTACTTTGTTAAGATGGGGTCATGCTGAAGTGGGGTGGGCCTGTAATCCAGTGTGACAGTGTCTTTTTCAGACAAGAAAGCACTGGCCAGGTGCAGTGGCCCACGCCTGTAATCCCAGCAATTTGGGAGGCTGGGGTGGGCAGATCACCTGAGGTCAGGAGTTTGAGAGCAGCCTGGCCAACATGGTGAAACCCTGTCTCTACTAAAAACACAAAAATTAGCCAGGCATGATGGCGGGCACCTGTAATCCTAGCTGCTGGGGAGGCTGAGGCAGGAGAATCACTTGAACCCAGGAGGCGGAGTTTGCAGTGAGCTGAGATCGCGCCACTGTATTCCAGCCTGGGCGACAGAGCAAGACTCATCTCAAAAAAAAAAGAGAGGACAGCACCATGTGGAGACAGACACAGGGAGAAGATGACTAGGCGACAGGGCAGAGACTGAAGTAACGCAGCCTTAAGCCAAGGGTTGCCATCAAACACCGGAAGCTAGAGAGGAAGGAAGGAACCTCTCCTGTATGTTTCAGAGAGTGCGTGGCCCTTCTGGCACCTTGATTTGAGACTTCTGGCCTCTAGAACTGCGAGAAAACACACTTTAGTTGTTTTAAGCCACCAAGTTCATGGTCCTCTGTTATGGCAGCCCTAGGAGACTGACAGAGAAGCTCGGTGGTGGGGAGGGGATGGCTTCTGCTCTCTCCTCTGCCCCTGCCCCTGACCCCTGCCCTGGTGCCCACCTGAGCTTCCGGCAGTAGAGCAGCTGGGGCAGCAGGCTCTGAAGGACGCCCTGGCTAAGGCTCAGGGACAGGTTGGCCTCCTGGGCACAGGTGTCGGACACCTGCAGGAGGTAGGCCAGGGCAGCGCGGTGCGTGGGACCGGTCAGCCTGGCCAGGGCCCCGCTCTCCATGGCCTCCTCCACGCCGCGGGCCAGCTCTGTGTGCTGCAGCTCATGCAGGCAGTGCAGGACGTTGATGGCCTGTGCACAGACTGTGGCATCGGGGCGCAGGCAGCCCTGCAGGAGCTCAGCCACCTGGGTCCGGTAGGCCTGGTGCTCGCCTTGGGCCAGCAGGGAGCCGGCCAGGAGGGCATTGACCCTCGGAGACAAGAGGCCGGAGAGGAAGCGCAGGAACACGTCCAGCCTCCCGTCCTCTGCCTGCATGGCCCGCTGGGCTGCGCTCCTGAAATGCGTGAGGAAGCCCAGCCTGGGCCAGGATACACTGCTCTCAGTGAAGAGGTCGAAGATGGCCCTCCTGGATGCGCCATAGTAATACGCGGCTGCCACAAACTCCTGCAGGGACAGGTGGGTGAAGCAGTAGGCCACTGACGATGCCAGCGTCTCCTCCCTCTGCAGGAAGCAGCTGCACGGGGCACCCTGCAGCAGAGCGAGGTCTACACCGAACGCCTTCATGTCTTGCTCGTAAAACACGTATTTCTTCTTGAGCAGCCCATGGAAGGCCAGCCGGCCCAATGTCCCTACCATCTTGCGGCCACCATGGGCCACCTGCTCTATGCGAGGGCTTGCCTTGCCCTTCTCCTGCCCCTCGCCGCTGAGGGCCATCCTAAAGTACCATGAGTAGAGCTCGCACAGGGTCCTCGGGGGCCACAGCTCTGCATCCTGGGGCCCCGTCCTGCTGCGCCACAGGTGGCCTAGCGCCGCCCCCGTGAGCCTGCAGAAGGCTGGGACGGTGCACATCAGGTACAGGGCCCTGTCAGCCTGCACTTGTCTCAGCATCCAGTCCAGGAGGGCCTGGTCCTCGGGGAACATCTGCTCCAAACACACCTTGATCTCCTCCTCGTTAAAGCCCCGGATCTCCGTCATCCGGTCCACCAGGCCCCCTGGGATCTGGCCAGATGCAGTGGGACGGGAGGTGATCCAGATGGAAACTTCCGGAAAGAGGTTGCCGCGGATGATGTTGGTGATCAGGTGGTCCACCGGGATTTCCTTCTTGGGGTCCGTGCAGGCCACGGTGTTGGAGAAGTCCAGAGGCGTCCTGCACTCATCCAAGCCGTCCAGGATCAGGAGGGCCCTGGCTGGGACTGCCACTGCCAGGCTGGGCTCCCTGACATGCGGGAAGACTGAGCAGATGAGTCGGTCGGCACACAGCTTCTCGTGGGTGTTGAGATCCCGAAAGGTCAGAGGCAGCACCAGCGAGAAGTCCTTGCCGACCTGCCCATGGGCCCAGAGGCGGACGAAGTGCCTCACCAGGGTGGTCTTGCCCATGCCAGCCACCCCGACGGTGATGGAGACCCGGGGTGGGACAGACACCCGGGAGAGAGGCAGGAAGAGCCGGTCCAGGGCGACGGTCCTGGCGGGGCGCCCACCCCCGCGGGTGGCCTCCACCTGTGTGAAGTCGTGTTCCCTCAGCTGCAGGTCCGTGAGGCCCTCCACCAGCAGGAGGGAGGCCAGCCTGTGCCAGGGTCCGCCCAGCTCCGGGCCACCTCCCGCCTTGCTCAGCAGGGCCTTGCGGTGCCTCTGTATCCTGGAGTCTGCGGGACACAGGCCAGGGGGGAGGTCAGGTAAGGGAAGAGTGGGCACAGACACCCCAGGTGTTCCCCACCCTGCGTCTGCCTCCCAAGCCGGTCCTACCATTGCTGCAGGGCCCCAGCGGGGTGTCCGGTGTCCTGTCTGGGGCCTGCGGGGCTGGGGAGCCTTGACTGCCCTTCCCAGCCAGCAGATCCATGAGGGCTTTCACCTGCTCGGCTGGAGAGCCCGTGCCGTGGCCCTGGCCGGCCTCCCTGCCCGTCCGCACCTCTTGCTGCCTCATGGAGTTGGGGATCACATCCAGGAGCTGTGAAGAGAGGGCCTGAACCTGCTGCCTGCCGTGCCTTCCATCCAGCAGCCTGGGACAGGTGAGCAAGCCCCCAGGAACGGGGTCAGGGATCCCCTCTTCCTCTTTCCTCAGCCTCTGGGTGGCCCACTGGCCTGGCCTCTGAGAACAGACTGGAAGGGCCATTTGTTCCTGGATGGTGGCAATGATCATACGAATGCAGGGGCCCAGTGGATGAGAACTGGGGCCCTGGGCTTGTACCCCGGCCCTGCCACTTACCAGATAGGTGACTGAGGGCAGGCTGAGTCACCTCTCTGCGCCTTGGTGTCTTCATTTGTGACCTGGAAATGATGATGAGGTTACAAGTAAGTTTGCTCAAAAGGAGGGAGGAATGAAAGAAGCTCCTCTGTTGGAACATGTGGGAAAAAGAAAAAAGAAAAAAAAAAAAAAGCAGCAGCAGCCACTCTGGGGATGCTACACTGTGTGATTCTGACTAACATTCTGGAAAAGGCAAAAGTATGGAGACAGGAAGACAGTGAAAGAAAGGGTCAGGGGGGGCCAAGGGTTGGGGAGAAGGGGTGAATTGGTGGAGCACAGACAATTCCTAGGGCAGTAACATGACTCTGTAGGGTACTGCGGTGGTGGGTCCGTGTCATTATCATTATACGTTTGTCCAGACCTACAGAACGTACAACTCCAAGAGTGTGCCCATGGCTGGGCACAGTGACTCACACCTCTAATCCCAACACTTTGGGAGGCCGAGGTGGTGGATCGCTTGAGCCCAGGAGTTTGAGACCAGCTTCGGCAACATAGCGACATCCCATCTCTAAAATTTTTTAAAAATTAGCCTGGTGTGGGGTGTGTGCCAGTAGTCCCAGCTACTTGGGAGGCCAAGGCAGCAGGATCGCTTGAGCCCAAGAGGTCAAAGCTGCAGTGGGCCATGATCACACCATGGCACTCCAGCCTGGGTGACAGAGCAAGACCCCATCTCTAAGAAAACGAAATAAAACAAAAAACTCTTCTTGCCCCTGAGTTAGAGCAAAAAGAAAAAAAAAAAGAGTGAGCCAGAGTATACACTATGGACAATGGGTGATGGCGACATGTCTGTGTAGGCTTATTGATTGTAATCAATGGACCACTATGGCAGGGGATGGTGATACTGGCAGAGTCTGGGTGGGGGCAGGCATGGGGTGTATGGGAAGTCTCTGTACTTTCCCATCAATTTTTCTGTAAGCCTGGCCAGACGCCATGTCTCATGTCTGTAAGCCCAGCACTTTGGGAGGCCGAGGCGGGCAGATCATTTGAGGTCAGGAGTTTGAGACCAGCCTGGCCGATATGGTGAGACCCTTTCTCTGCTGAAAATACAAAAATTAGCCGGGCGGGTGGTTCACGCCTGTAATCCCAGCACTTTGGGAGGACGAGGTGGGCAGAGCACCTGAGGTCGGGAGTGCGAGACCAGCCTGAACAACATGGAGAAACCCCGTCTCTATTAAATATACAAAATTAGCCAGGCGTGGTAGCACATGCCTGTAATCCCAGCTACTCAGGAGGCTGAGGCAGAAGAATCACTTGAACCTGGAAGGTGGAGGCTGCAATGAGCCGAGATTGCGCCACTGCACTCCAGTCGGGGGGAAGAGCGAGACTCCGTAAGCCTAAAATTGCTTTACAAGGAAAAGCTTATTAATTAAAAAAAGGAAATAAAAGAAAGAAGAAGGAGGAGTCGAAAAAGAGAAAATGCTTGTTCTCAGAGTGGCTGTTTTTCTTACTACGTTCCTGGGGTCTCCTGGGAGTGCAGGAGCTCCTGAGCTCCCAGCAGTGCTGTTCGCCCTCTGCTCCTGGGGACAGTGATGCAGAGATGCTGAGAGGCAAAGCCGAGGCCCCCCACTCCCATTTGCCTCCTTGTTGCCAAGGCTGGTTGTCCCCCGGCTCCCACGGCCCTTCCACACCCAAGGTGGACACTGAGGCCCCGAACTCGCCCCCACCCACCCTGCTCCCCTCCTCACCGGGCGCCCTGGCCACAGCAGCCCCTCCAGCAAGGCCCCAGGAACTCAATGGATGGGGCTCAGCCTTCCGTTGTCCACAGTTCTAGGAGAAAAAACAGTGTGGCCAGCAGAGGTGATGGCCCACTGCTGCTGATGGCAGCCCTGCATTCAAAAATAACACCAGGTGTTGTCACTGCATAGAGAAGCAGGTTGGACCCCACCTGTCCACAGGGCGTTTCCCTGGTTCTCAGTGTTTATCTTAAGAGCTTGCTGTCAGGCTGGGCGCGGTGGCTCACACTTGTAATCCCAGCATTTTGGGATGCTAAGGCGGGCAGATCACCTGAGGTTAGGAGTTCAAGACCAGCCTGGCCAACATGGTGCAACCCCATCTCTACTAATAATACAAATGAGCTGGGCGTGGTGGTGGGCGCCTGTAATCCCAGGTACTCAAGAGGCTGAGGCAGGAGAATCGCTTGACCCTGGAAGGCGGAGGTTGAAGTGAGCTGAGATCACACCACTGCACTCCATCCTGGGCAACAGAGCGAGACTCCCCGTCTAGACTATTTAGGAAAAGAGGGTCGCTTGCTGTCTGCAGCCCTGGGATTCAGCAGGCTCCCTGACCTTGGATTGGCAGTAGGGAGCCTGGCTTTTTCTTTCTTTTTTTTTTTTGAGACGGAGTCTGCTGTGTGGCCCAGGCTGGAGTGCAATGGCGTGATCTCGGCTCACTGAAACCTCTGCCTCCCAGGTTCAAGTAATTCTCCTGCCTCAGCCTCCCAAGTAGCTGGGATTACAGGCACGTGCCACCACACCTGGCTAATTTTTATAATTTTAGTAGAGGCATGGTTTCACCGTGCTCACCAGGCCGGTCTCGAACTCTTGACCTCGTGATCTGCCCACCTCAGCCAAGCCTGGCATTTTAACACAGGTGATGCTTTTTATGTGGAAAATGATAAAAGAAGCTTAGCAATAAGTAAATAGTAAAGTAAAAATAAGTGAAATAGTAAAGTAAAAATAAGTAAAATACCATTTTTCAGTCATTCAGGTCATGGTGTTGAAGAAGTAAGGAGTGCAATCAGTTTGGGGTTGCTGGCACCCAGTCCAGCTGAACTAACCTGGAACACTAGGAACTGGCAAGGCCAGTCTCCTTATGCTGCCCCAAATCCTGTTCTTTTATTCTTCTAAATGTGAAAACCAAGAAGGACAAAAAAGATGGGATTTGGGGCTAGGCACAGTGGCTCATGCTTGTCATCCTAGCACTTTGGGAGGCTGAGGTAGGAGGATCACTTGAGCCCAGGAGTTTGAGACGAGCCTGGGCAAAGTAGTGAGACCCTAGCTCTACAAAATAAAAATTAAAAAATTAGCCAGGCATAGTGGTTCACACCTGTAGTCCCAGCTACTCGGTAGGCTGAGGTGAGAGGACTGCTTGAGCCTCGGAGGTTGAGGCTGCAATCAGCAGAGATTGCACCATTGCACTCCAGCCTGGGCAACAGAGTGAGACCCTGTCTTAGGAGAAAAAAAAAAAGATGGGATTGAATTGGCGTTGCCTCATGTGTATGGGTCCATGTGGGTAATTTGAGGTCCTTCTTTAGATCCTTCTGTAAAACTTTATATTTTTTCTCATCTCAGTCTTGCCAGTTCTTTATTTGTATCTAGGTATTTGTAAAAATAGTTTTTGTTGTATGATGAATATTGTTGGTATAAAAGATGATTGATTTTTATTTTATCGCATGTCTCATCAACATATTAAACATTCACATTGGTTTTCATCATTTTCCAGTTAATTTTCTTCAGGTTTTCAAATTACTTCAGCAAGGCTGGGCGTGTTGGCTCACACCTATAATCCCAGCACTTTGGGAGGCCAAGGCGGGCAGATCACTTGAGGTCAGGAGTTCGAGACCAGCCTGGCCAACATGGCGGAAACTCATCTCTACTAAAGATACAAAAGTTAGCTGGGTGTGATGGCATGTGCCTGTAATCCCAGCTATTGGGGATGCTGAGGTTGGAGAATCGCTTGAACCCGAGAGGAGGAGGTTGCAGTGAGGCGAGAACGCACCACTATACTCCAGCCGGGGTGACAGAGAGAGACACCATCTCAAAAAAAAAAAAAAAAAAAATTTTCTTCAGCAAGAATAATTTTTATCTCTTTATTTCTGAAATAAATTTCTCACACTGTCACCCAGGCTGGAGTGCAGTGGCATGATCTCACTGTAGCCTCTACCTCCCATGTTCAAGTGATTCTCCTGCCTTAGCCTCCCCAGTAGCTGGGATTACAGGCACGCATCACCATGCCTGGCTAATTTTTGTATTTTTAGTAGAGATGGGGTTTCCCCATGTTGACCAGGCTGGTCTTGAACTCCTGACCTCAAGTGATCCACCCATTTTGGCCTCCCAAAGTGCTGGGATTATAGGTGTGAGCCACCGTGCCCAGCCCAAAAACTATAACTCTTATTTTGAACAATTTTACCACATTGGCCAGGCCTACCCCTTCCTTGGAGCAATGAAGTTGTTGCAGGCCTTCTTGTTTTACTGTAGACTAGACCAGGAGTGGTTCTTGCCCAAACTATTAGGTGTGATGTTTGTGACAGATTTCTAGTTTTCTTCTCCAGTAGAGAAAGATTTATTTTGTTCTATTACCATTCAAATACGATTATGTAATATTTACTGAAGGCATACTGTGTTCTGGATATTCTGTTAAGCACTATATTTCCATAATTTATTTCTCATAACTCTCAATACCATTATTTTGTCCCATTTTACAGATGAAGACACTGAGGCTCAGAGAGGTTAAGTGACTTGTCCAAGGATACACAGCTGGGAAGTGGGAGTTGGGATAGAAACCAATTCCTCACTGACACCAGTGCATGTGCTGTATAATCTACTGCCTCTTAAGGTAGTTTACACTTTTTTTTTTTTGAGACAGAGTCTCAACTCGTGACCTCAAGTGATCCACCCACCTCAGCCTCCCAAAGTGCTGAGATTACAGGTGTGAGCTGCCACGCCTGGCCAAATTTTTTTTAAGATGAGGAATATCTGTTAAATTAGCAAATTACTTTTTAGCATATATTGATATAAACATATGATTTATTTCTCTTCATTTATTCAACCAGGAAATATTTATGGAAAGCCTGTTGTATGTTCTAGGCCCTGGGGATGTGAAGGTGACCAAGTTGGATCAAGTCTTTGACCTGGGGTTTGACAGGTAAGGGATAATGACAATGGAAAGGAAAACAAGTCAATAAGCAAGGCAGTTTCTGCTGGTGGTTAGTGCTGTGGGTGGAATAAACAGTGAGTGACAAAGAGGCCTGGAATTCTAGAGGGAGGAGGAGCAGAGGTGGTAATTGGCGGCTGGGGAAGGCTGCTGTGAGAGGCCTCTGAGAAAAAGGTACCTAGGAGTAGAGAGGGTGAGAAAGAGTCATGCAGAGAGCTGTGGCGCGGGGGTGGGGCATTTCAGGCCAAGGAAACAGCAAGTGCTTAGAGGAAATGTTGCTGGAACATGGTAAGTGAGCAAGTGGCACCACCCCCTCAGGGCTGGAAAAGCCAGTCACCGTTGTAAGGAGTTTGGATTTGTTCTAAGTGTGGAGGGGAGCCAATGGGGGAAGTGACATGAGCAATGGATATCAGATCTCTCCTGGAATCCATGAGCTACACTAAATGATTTTCTGATATTGAACCAACCTTGCATTCTAGAATACAGTCTTCCATTTGTATTATTAAATAGAAGATGTATATATTCCATATATGTAAAAAACACGTAGGCTAGCACAAGAATAGATACATAAGTCAATAGAACAGGATATAGAGGCCAGGAACAAATATATATTTATATTATCTACACATTAAGGAGTTTGGTAACATGACAAAAATAGCATTTCAAATCAGTGAAAATGGCATTGGGGCAATTGACCAGCCTATGAAAAATATTTTCCAGCTGTAATTCACATTAAACACAAAATTTATTTTCAGGTCAATTAAGGAGTTAAAGTTGTAAACACAAAACCATAAAAGCACAATAAGAAAATATGAGATAATATTTTAAAATATTATTTAGGTAAAGGCTTTTTATAGTGAGACATAAAACTCAGAAGTCTCAGCCTGGGCAACATAGTGACACACCATCTCTACAAATAGAAATAGATGGGGCTGGTGGTGGGCACCTGTGGAACTAGCTATGGGGAGGCTGAGGTAGGAGGACCCCTTGAGCCCAGGAGGCTGAGGCTGCAGTGATCTATGATTGTGCCACTGCAATCCAGCTTGGGTGACAGAGCAAGACCCTGGCTTTAAAAAAAAAAAAAAGCAGAATTCATGAAGAGGGAGACTAGTAAATTTGCCTTAATTGAATTAAAATATTAAATAATTAAATATTTAGTTTGATATTAAATAATTAAAATATTTGCCGGGCGTAGTGGCTCATGCCTGTAATCCCAGCACTTTGGGAGGCTGAGGCGGGTGGATCATAAGGTCAAGAGATCGAGACCAGCCTGGCCAACATGGTGAAACCCTGTCTCTACTAAAAATACAAAAATTCGCTGGGCATGGTGGCACGCGCCTGTAGTCCCAGCTACTCGGGAGGCTGAGGCAGGAGAATCACTTGTACCCTGGAGGCAGAGGTTGCAGTGAGCCGAGATGGC
>NW_026652298.1:38533820-38622809 GCF_009828535.3 Hylobates moloch | reverse complement strand
GAAATTAAAAACATCGAATGGAGGGATGGAGGCTGGGCACCATGGCTCACCCCCGTAATCCCAGCACTTTGGGAGGCCAAGGTGGGTGGATTGCTTGAGCCCAGGAGTTTGAGACCAGCCTGAGCAACATGGGCAAAACCCTGTCTCTATAAAAAGTACAAAAAAAAAAAAAATTAGCTGACCGCGGTGGCCCATGCCTGTCATCCCAGCTACTCAGGAAGCTGAGGTGGGAGGATCGCTTAACTCCCGCCGTCAAGGCTGCAGTGAGCTGAGATCTCACCACTCTACTCCAGCCTGAGTGACAGAGCAAGACCCTGTCTCACACACAGAAAAAAAGCTAGCAATTATCTAAACATTCAAAGGTATGTCAGCCCAAATGAAGCGGTGCTCCTGTCTGCCTGATATGCCAGAGGCCAGGATACGGGGGCCTCTGTTCTTCACTCCACTGTGTGACATTAAGGTGTGGCCCAGGTGGACACAGCCTCCTGTTGTTGGATGTCCACGTGCACCCACCAGGTGACCAGCCCTGCTGCTGGGGGCGGGAGTGGCCGGGAGGATGAGAGGACTGCATGGAAGAAGTCCCAGCTCAGGGCCTCTCCGCTCTGGTGGGGCATCATATGGAGCCTTATTGATTGATTGATTTAAAATTTTGGTAAAATACACATAACACAAAATTTACCATTTTAATCATTTTAAAAATAATTTTCCTTAAAAAGTAGAGACAGGGTCTTGCTTTGTCACTAAAAAATAAAGACAGGGTCCTGCTTTGTTGCCCAGGCTGGAGTGCAGTGGTACGATCTTGGCTCACTGCATCCTCGACCTCCTGGGCTCAAGTGATTCTCCCACCTCAGCCTCCCAAGTAGCTGGGATTACAGGTGAGGACCACCATGCTTGGCCCATTGTAACCTTTTTTTTTTTTTTAATTTTTAACTTTTTGTTTTTGAGACAGGGTCTCACTCTGTTGCCTAGGCTGGAGAGTCATGGCACCATCTCGGCTCACTGCAACCTCTGCCTCCTGGGTTCAAGTGATTCTCCCGCCTCAGGCTCCTGAGTAACGGGGATTATAGGCACCCACCATCAATACCATTTGTATTTTTGTAGAGACAGGGTTTCACCGTGTTGGCCAGGCTGGTCTTGAACTCCTGACCTCCCAAAGTGCTGGGATTACAGATGTGAACCACTGCACCCGGCCTTGTGGAGTACGGTTTTTAAATAACCAATGCTCGGCCTGACTACCCAGAGATTTGATTGGTCTGGCATGGGCCCCCACGTGGATCTAGTTTAAGCTCCTCAGGTGATTCTAACCAGAGTTGAGAACCGCGGGACCCGAGCCGGGCTGGGAGAGGAATGAGGGAGGGACAATGCTGGCAGGAGTGAGGGGTTGGGGCGAGGCAGGACTCACAACGCCTGGGAAGGCGAGGCTGGGGTGTAGGGGGCTGGCGAGCACCCCTGCCTCTGCAGCCTCATTAGTCTCTCAGTGTTGGGGGTCAGCACTCCCTCCTGATCAGACGCCCATCTTTGTGGCCCCATGACCTTGGGTCCTGGGTTGCCAGATTCAGCAAATTAAAATACAAGACAAAGCTGGGCGCAGTGGCTCATGCCTGTAATCCCAGCACTTTGGGAGGCTGAGGTGGGCAGATCACGTTGAGGTCAGGAGTTCAAGGCCAGCCTGACCAACATGGCGAAACCCTGTCTCTACTACAAACACAAACATTAGCTGGGCGTGGTGGTGGACGTCTGTAGTCCCAGCTACTCTGGAGGCTGAGGCAGGAGAATCGCCTGAACTCAGGAGGTGGAGGCTGCAGTGAGCCGAGATCCCATCACTGCACTCCAGCCTGGGTGACAGAGCGAGACTGTCTCAAAAAATAATGATAAAATAAAATAAAATAAAATATGAGATATCCACAGATAATTAAATTTCAGATAAACGACATATAATTTTTAGTATAAGCATAGCTCATGTCATACTGGAGACATACTTATACCAAAGAAATGGATTATTTGAAATTCAGATTTGACCGAGTGTCCTGTATCTGATCTGGCATCCCTGCTCAGGCCCCATTCAGACGAAACCTGGCTTTCACCCTTGGACACTTTCCCTAAGAAGGACAGAGGAGGGGGTGCAGGTGAACTGACCCCCCGCATTGCCAGCACCTCCTAGGGCCAGCCCCAGAGGCTGATGGGGGCTATTACCTGGCTGCCACCACTGCTAGGCCCTGCACGCAGCCTGACATCCGCCTGGCAGGCTGGAGCCTTCCACAGACCTCTCAGCAGAGTGAGGTCGCGAAGCCGCAGATGCCACTGTGGATGCTCAGGCGGCCCCTGTGAGCGCAGCTGAAAGAGAGACTGAGGACAGGTGGGCCTCGGGTTGCTTTGGGGGATCTGAAGGCCAGAAGTCGCTCCACAGCTGGTTTGAGCTGCCGTGAGCAGGGCGAGGCCAGAGGGACGAGTGGGTGCCACTGCTGCCTCCTCCCCAGGAGCCTCCCAGGTAGCACCAGGGTTCACCCCTAGAGCTTTGTCTGTGGGCGAAGGTGGACCCGAGGCCTTCCTGGTGTGGTGTGGGCTCAGGCCCAGCCCCTCAGGCTCAGCAAGTGGGCTGCTCCCTCATTCCTGAGAAGCCTCAGTCCCGAAGGACTAGCTGCCTCTGCCCATCACCTGCCCACCTGACCTGTGCCTCAGTCCTCGCCGGGACCTGATGGGTCCTTCCCTGCCACTTGACGCCCGGGTGGGACTTCCGGGTGCTGGCCGCCCACCTGGGCTGCCAGTATCTCCCGCCATGCCTGCTTGGATGCTCCTCTCTTCCCACATCCTGCCCCTGCCCCCTCCCAGGGCCTCGGAATTCAGGACTCGGTTGTCCCGAGGTGGCCCCAGCATCGTCACTTGAGCTCAAAAGCCTTCCCGAAGGAAGAAGGAAGTGGCGCATGCACCTCAGGGCCCTACCCTACTCACTGCATGGACCCCTGGAGTCCAAGGGGTGGAGAGGCCCAGCCCTGGGGAGCCCAGCACCCTGGGACAGAAGAAGGGGGGTGCAGCCTGCAGCCTGTGATGGCCAACAGTGAGCCCCAAGCTCGGGGTCACCTCCAGGGAGGGGACCAGAAAGGATACCAGAGCCCCTGGAGCCTGGCCATAGGGGAAGACCCTGCAGCCAACACCCAGGCTGGCCCAGGGCAGTGGCACTTCTTCCGAGAAGGCCTCTGGGGCTGCCGTCTCTCTCGACCCTTGTCTCACCCAAGGCTGTGGGCGGGAGAGGCCTTGGGGCTGCCCACTCACCTGGGGGCAGCGCCTGCACCCTCCCTGCCCCTCATGACCTTGCCCCTCCTGTGTTGTCACCTCCATCTACAGGTGGGGAACTGAGGCCCAGAGAAGTAGCCTCCCACGGGGTGTCCCAGTGACAGGAAGGGTGCCCAGGTCTGCCGATTCCCCGGGCCGTGGCTCAGCATCACCACCGCCTGCCCACAGCACCTTCAAGATGCTTCCTGCTCCTCCTGGGCCATCACTTGTACTTGGGGGAGCTGGGCTTTGTCCCTGAGACCTGTCCTGGGCCATTCTTAGGCACCTGTCTGCTTTTTCTTTTCTTTTCTTTTCTTTTTTTTCTTTTTTTTTTTTTGTTTTGTTTTGTTTTTGAGACAGAGTCTCGCTTTGTCACCCAGGATTGAGTGCAGTGGCTCGATCTCGGCTTGCTGCAACCTCCGCCTCCCGGGTTCAAGCAATTCTCCTGCCTCAGCCTCCCGAGTAGCTGGGATTACAGGTGTCTGCCAACATGCCTAATTTATTTTTTATTTTTGGTAGAGATGGGGTTTCACCATGTTGGCCAGGCTGGTCTCAAACTCCTGACCTCAAGTGATCCGCCCACCTTGGCCTCCCAAAGTGTTGGGGATTACAGGCGTGAGCCACCGTGCCTGGCCAGGTCTGTTTTTTCTACAGCATGAGCCAGTCCTGCCCCAGGAGACACCTTCTTGGAGTCTCGTGGAGTCTCCCCAGTCCCCCTCCCCAGAGTAGCTCAGGCCTTAAGGCCACTGTCCTTCCTGCCAGCGTCCTTTCTCCCTCCGCTGCCCTGCACTGAAGTCACCTGGACCCAACTTACCTCTCTGGCCTCTATGCTGCTCCAGGGACACCAAGACTGGGGGGCCTGGGGGCGTCCATCTCCGTGCTCCTGGGCTCAGCCCTGCTCCAGCTGGGTGGTGGTGGATGCCCTGGGAATCCCTGTGCCAGCCTGAGTTCTCAGGACCAGGGATCAGGGCACTTACCCCGCCAACCAACCAACCGTATGGGGGCCGAGAGCAGTGCAGCCCCGACCTTCTGCAGCGCCGCCGAGCCCACCGGCTGTCCCTGTGGCTCCGGGTCCTCACCTCTTCCTGTGCTGGGCTCCGCCTCATTCTTCCTTCCTGTCTGATTTCAATAGCCAACAGCCTCGCAGACACATTGAGGAGCCGGGGCTCCCTGGCTTGGTCACCGCCCCCGTGTTAAGTCAAGCGCGGGGGTGATGCTGGGGGTCTGACTCTGGGACTAAGTGTCCCTGCAGGTGGCACGCTCAGGATAAAGTGGCCAGTGCCAAGGTTGTTGACACATCACCTCCATCCCGCCAAAAAGGAAGCTGCCCCACCATCAATAAATGCTTGTTTTCAGGCGGGTGGTCAGGAAATCAAGTGAGCAGCCTGAGGTCACGCAACTGGAGGGTGACCCCAGCAGGACTGGTCTGCGCCCTCCCACCTCCAGGCCACTCCTGTGGCTCTCATTTATTTATTTATTTATTTATTTATTTAAGACAGAGTCTTGCTCTGTTGCCCAGGCTGGAGTGCAATGGCACTATCTCGGCTCACTGCAACCTCCCCCTCCCAGGTTCAAGAGATTCTCCGGCCTCAGCCTCCTGAGTAGCTGGGATTACGGGCATGCGCCACCATGCCCCGCTAATTTTTGTATTTTTAGTAGAGGAGGGGTTTCACCATGTTGGCCAGGCTGGTCTTGAACGCCTGACCTCAGGTGATCCACCCACCTTGGCCTCCCAAAGGGCTGAGATTCCAGGCGTGAGCCACTGCGCCCAGCCTATTGACTTTTTGAGACAGGATCTTGCTCTGTCACCCAGGCTGGAGTGCAGTGGTGTCATCTCGGCTCACTGTAGCCTCCACCTCCTGGGGCTCAAGCGATCCTCCTGCCTTGGCTTCCCAAAACACGGACAGGTGTGAGCCACTGTGCTCCCTCTTTTAACACCTCTTGCTTTCTTTTCTGTCACCCAGTAGGCACCTCTGACTCAACTGTGCCGCATAACATCTTCCTGTGAGCAAAGGGCTCCCCAGAGGCAGGTTACCTGTACCCTGAGAGGAAACAGCAGAATGTTGCCGTCTGCGGCAGGAGATCACACTCGGCCCCTGGAAGTGGACCTCAGTGGGTGGCCTGCCCTGACAAGGAAGGGCGTGAGGGGGAAGGACACGGCCCAGAGCAAGCCACGTGAGAAAAATTACAATAAAGGACAAGTTTGCGACGTCCGCCGGGGACAGGGAGCAAGCAACATGGGGCCACTGAGGGAAGCAGGTGACAAGGTGGGAGCCAAGGGACAGGGGTCTTGGGGTCTGAATTTTCCTCAGCAAGCAAGTGGGAGCCAGCAATGGTTGTAGAGCAGGAGAGTAGTGGGTCTGGACTCACAGAGCAGCTTGTGGCTCAGCGGAGGTGGGAGGGTTAGCTGGTTCCCCAGAGCCTGTGTGGGTGATGGGGGGAACGGAACTGAGGCAGCAGACCAGAAGTGCTCCTGCACATTCCCCTGCCTGCCTGCCTTCTTTTTTCCCTCCTTCCTCTCCCTCCCTCCTAACAATGCTTTCTGAGCACCCAGGAACCTGCTGGGTGCTGGGAGGACATGATGGCCCCTCGAGAAGGCTGCCTGAGGCTCCAGGCAGGCAGAGTGCAGACCCGGCAGCTGCAGCCTCGGCTGTGGGGAGCAGCAAGGGCGCCTGAAACCAGGCCGCCCACAGGATGTTGGTAACCGCAGGGCCCGGTGGGTATCCGTCACATGAAAGGGGCCAGAGGCTCACTCTGCCACCCTTCGTGGCTCAGGGGGATGGATGCGGAGCCTGAGAGGACACAGCCTCATCCGTGGGATCTCAGGGCGCAGTCCAGCCCAGCCCCGTCCCCGTCCCTCCCCCTCGCAGGAATGTCCATCAGTCCACACAGGGCTGGTCCCATTCCCCACTCTGCCCGCTCTGCTGAGAACCAGGTGGGCCGTCCTCCTGGCTCCTGGTGGAGGCGGGGGTGCTGGGCTGGGGGCTTTCTGTCCACCCAGAGCTGGGGTCAGCCGGACAGGCAGCGACCTCAGTCCTTCCTAACTCAGCAACAGCGCGAGGCCCCTGCCTCCAGGCTCTTTCTCTGTGAGTGCCCTCGCCTGGGCCCAGGCTGGGCTGTGGCTCCCCTGTGACTGCCTTGAGGGGCCGTGCCCAAGCCATGCCAGGTTGGGGCCACCAAAAGTGGGACAGGCCTGGAGGCCTGTTCACATTACAGTGAGGCATGGACAGACCCGTTTTCTGATTTAGTTGTTAACAATGAAAGTTCTGCTGCCAGTCTTTTTTTTCGCCCTTTAGAAATTTTTTTTTTTTTTTTTTTGAGACGGAGTCTCGCTCTGTCGCCCAGGCTGGAGTGCAGTGGCGCAATCTCGGCTCACTGCAAGCTCCGCCTCCCGGGTTCACGCCATTCTCCTGCCTCAGCCTCCTGAGTAGCTGGGACTACAGGCGCCCGCCACCACGCCCAGCTAAATTTTTTGTATTTTTAGTAGAGACGGGGTTTCACCGTGGTCTCGATTTCCTGACCTCGTGATCTGCCCGCCTCGGCCTCCCAAAGTGCTGGGATTACAAGCGTGCACCACCACGCCCGGCCTAGAAATTTTTTTAATACTGTTTTCAAAATAGAGGCTTGGCCTCACTATGTTGCCCAGGCTGGTCTCAAACTCCTGGGCTCAAGTGATCCTCCTGCCTTGGCCTCCCAAAGCACTGGGATTGCATGTGGGAGCCACCACACCCGGCATGCCAGCTTCCTTCTCAGTCACTCCTGGAAGGTAACTCACTCTCGCCTTGTCCACGAAGAGGCCCTATTGCCTGCCAGTCTTGCTGCGGCTGCTGTGAGAAGGCATTTTCCATCTGTCAGCTGGACCTAGTTTTATGCTGCCCAGGTCAGCGTCATCCCTGTGGCAGGGGCCAGGTCTATTCCTGGATGCCACCATGCCTCTGTGGGTTCCTGCAGTGACTCCTTCAACCCTTTCCCTCTGGAGGCATCAGCTGCTTCACAGCTTGTTTCAGGACAAGGAAATGCTGCTTTGTACAGGTTCAGGGCCAGCATCCAGTCCCCTGGCCGGGTGGCAGTGCATAAACTGAGCCTCTACCCAGCGCTGGCCCCTGTCAGCCCAGGGAGCGTCCAGCAGCCCCAACTGAATCCAATGTCACCGCAAGGCTCGGATCCAGTCCCCAGGCCATGCCTCTCCTGGCCTTGGGCTCACACTGCACTCAAGACTCCTAACCCAGCTTGTTAACTACTTGGAACCCCTCCACCAACCCATCTTTACCAGCCTTGAAGTTCTGAACTTTCAAGTCGTGGCACACAACACATGCTTCCCCAAACCACAAACCCTGCGAGGCCGGACAGGGGCCCCGAGTCCCCCACCTTCACCACTCCCTCTCGCTTCCCTAACACCGGGGACGGGGATCAGCCCGTCAAGGAAGCAGCGCGTGATGCCTTCCAAAACAGGCCAGAGGCCAGCCTCAGATTGATCACAGCTGACCTCAGGCTCTCAAATTGTTCGTCCCGGGCACCATAAGCTGTAAGGCCTGGGCCTCTCCGCTGGTTCACGTGCCAGGACATAGTATGTGCGCCAGAAACCACATTTCACCCCCTAAATGCTGCTCAGCCCTAAGACGGAGCTCACAAACCCCTCTTCTGGGAGGCTGTCCCTGACACGGCCCTTCAGGCCACCGGAGCCTGACTCCCCACCAGGCCGGGATAGGCCAGCGTCTGTCTCCTCCACTGGACCGGATGCATTGGTAAAGGCACATGCTGTCTCGGTGAGTTGTGGGGTGGGCTGGGCGGCGGGGGTGGGGCCTGAATCTGCTTTTGTAGCAACTCCGGGCTGAGGCAGCTGCTGGGGGTGCTTAGGCCCCACTTTGAGGAGCGGGGGCTGGAGCTTGGCACCCGGCCAGGGCTCTGTTGGATGCGGGTGTGTGGATTAATGGATGAACGTCTGCATCTCTGGTCTAGGAACTGAAATGAGGAGACAGCAGGCCCAGGTTACTCCGAAGTAAAGGGCAGGTGCAAGGTGGGGGCTTCTGCAGCCGTGGGGCAGGGGCTGAGGGGCCGCGGTGTCTCCAGCTCCCGCCTGTTTCCCTCGTGATCTCCCTGGAGCGTGGCAGCCAGGTTTTAATAAAGCCTTTTTGGTTTATTGCACATCATATAAAACTGACTGCACTGTATTTGAAACAGACGAGGACATTCACAAGGATGGCGAGACCAAAGTTTCCTTCTTTCCTGGCCCTCGTCTTCCTCCACACTGCTCCTGAGGCTGGAGGCAGCTTTAACCCAAAGAATGGAACCCGCTAGTGAACATGTTTGTTTTGTGGTGGCATCAGAGTTGTTCTGGGCCCTTGTGCACTGTCCAGTTTGGAGACTGCTGGTAACAAAGACAAGAGTCCGGGTAGCACGGCTGGGCCAGGAGAGCTGCATCTGGGCTGTGGCAGTGCAGGGAGCCTGAGGACACCTGGTCTCAGGCTGGTGGTGGCTGGGGTTGGCCTGAGTGCTGAGGAGGACGGGCCTGGGCTGCTGGGGCAGGCAGGACCTGACATCCATCTCGGGACAGACGTGTGGGGCAGCTGTGCCCAGGACAGGTGGGCTCAGAGGTGGCAAATGTGGCAGAATAGGCCATGTCCTGGCCAGGTGATGATGGCCCACTGCCCCCTGGGACACCTGAGGGCCCTACTGGGTTAAAGGGAGACACACTGGGCTGGGCGCAGTGGCTCACGCCTGTAATCCCAGCGCTTTGGGAGGCCGCAGCAGGCGGATTGCCTGAGCTCTGGAGTCTGTGACCAGCCTGAGCAATATGGTGAAACCCCGTTTCTACTAAAATATAAAAAATTAGCTGGGTGTGGCAGCGTGTGCCTGTAGTCCCAGCTATCGGGGAGGCTGAGGCAGGAGAATTGCTTGAACCCGGGAGGCGGAGGTTGCAGTGAGCCGAGATTGTGCCGCTGCACTCCAGCCTAGGTGACAGAGCGAGACTGTCTCAAAAAAAAAAAAAAAAAAAAAAAAAAAAAAAAACCAAAAAGGGAGACACACTGTGAGCACGGACAGAGGAAGGGGCTGCAGTCTCTAAATCCAGTGGGTGACATGCTGCAAATGCCACTCTAGAAAGCAGAGCCCATAGGAGGAAGCCCTGGATTGGGCTGTGGTCATCATCACAGTGCAGAGCTGATGTGGTCCCCAGGCCCAGAAATGCCTGTGGAGGCCTGACCCACGCTGGGTGTCCCAGGTCCTCCCTGCAAATGGCAGGGGTGGGGGCCGCTGAGGGCGGGTCGGAGTGGGGTCGGGACGGCCCCATCAGTTCCGCTCCGCCTTCTTCTTGCCACGAGGCTGCCGCCTCCTGCCCTGGAGCTTCTCCCTGCGGGTGGCGGCAGTGGTGAAGGTGATACAGTGGGTGTCCAGGAAGTCCAGCAGCCTGCGCGAGGACACATGGACGCCGTTCTGCTTCAGCTCTGCCTGCAGCTCCCCCAGCTCAAAGGGCTGGTACAGCAGCACCTTCTGGTACAGGGCCGGCTTGGAGCGGATGTAGCATCTCAGCGCCTCGTCCGTGTCCGCCGCCTGCACGGCTGCCTGCGAGGCACTGACCTCCTCCTCGCCCTCCTCCTCTTCACCTGCAGACTCAAATGCCGCTCCAAACTCACAGGAGGAAGAACTGAAAAGAGCCAGACCAGGACGTTTTGCAACCCCTTTCTCTCTGGCCCCTCAGACCATGAGCCTCTTTAAAGGAAGGAGGGTGTCTACGCGTCCCACGGAGCCTGGCATGTGGCACGATCCCCAGCAAGGCAGGACGGGCCTGAGAGATCCCTGCAGGCTACTCCAGCGGGATCCTGTCCCAGCCAGAAATGTCTAGCATGTGGGGCAGGAAGCAGGAGGCCTGCGCAGGGCTGGGGTCAGGGAACCAGCCCACTAAACCCACCTGGTTTTCCCATAGGTCAAACCCAGAAGGTGATGGGGGTTTTTGAAGATTGGCCATTAGGCCTCACTCGTGCCAACCCTCACGCCCACGGGCCAGAGGATACATGAGGCCACTGACCCCATCGCATCCATCTGGTTACCTCTGTGAGCTCAAGGAGCTGTCACTGCCATCCACAGAGGTGGCCACGGATTCTTGAGAGGCTGGGATCTGGGCGTCATCATCGAGGCCTGAAGGTGCCTCCTTGGTGGGCGACCTGCTTGGGGGTGTGATGCTTTCATGATGCTTCCTTTGATGTTGGGGGCCCTTGGTCTTAGCAGGTCCCTTGGGCCTATGGGCCCCAGGTCCTATGGTGGCTTCCTGCTGGGCATGGACCCCTGCCCTTGAAGGCTTGTAGGTCTGGGAGGTGAGGGTCTGGCAGCAAGGCGCCTGCAATAGCGGCTGTGAGGACTGGCTCTCGTCCTCAGAGTCTGAGTCCAGGGTCTGGTGAGTGTACTGGAATATCTCCTTCAGCTTCAGAACCATTTGGCGTTTAGGCAGAGGGCGGACTCCAAACCTGACGGAGGGACAGGTGGATCTCAGGACCCACCCACACAGCTGGTCCACACTCCACAATGTTCCCTATCTTAGCAAGAGTGATACCCAATGCATTCAGCGAATGGCTTGTGTGACAAACCATAGACGCCTGACTTCTGTGGGCATCGGAGGTTAGTGTCTATTTAGGTGCCAACTAAGCTTACTCTGAATATTCCAGAAGAAACATTGCCAGCCAAGCAAAACGGCTCACGCCTCCAATCCCAGCGCTCTGGGAGGCTGAGGCAGGAGGACAGTTTGAGCTCAGGAGTTCAAGGCCAGCCTGGGCAACACAGCAAGACCCTGCCTCTACAAAAAATACAAAAATTAGCCAGGCATGGTGGTGTCACCTGTAGTCCCAGCTACTAGGGAGGATGAGGTAGGATCGCTTAAGCCTGGGAGGTTGAGGCTACAGTGAGCCAAGATCACATCACTGTACTCCAGCCTGGGCAACAGAGTGAGATTCTGTCTCCAAAAATAAAAAAACAAAAGATATGCTGCTCCCAGTTCTGAGGGATGGTGGCAGCAGCAGCTTCCCCGGGTGCCCGAGTGGAAGAGCAGTGTCATGTGGATGTGAGAGTTAAATGTTCTTTTTAAAAAATCAGGCCTCCGCCGGGCACAGTGGCTCACGCCTGTAATCCCAGCATTTTGGGAGGCCGAGGCAGGTAGATCACGTGGTCAGGAGTTCAAGACCAGCCTGGCCAACATGGTGAAACCCAGTCTCTACTAAAAATACAACAATTAGCCTGGTGTGGTGGCGTGTGGCTGTAGTCCCAGCTACTCAGGAGGCTGAGCCAGGAGAATCTCTTGAACCCGGGAGGTGGAGGTTGCAGTGAGCCGGGATTGCGGCACTGCACTCCAGCCTGGGCGACAGAGCAAGACTCTGTCTTTCAAAAAAAAAAATCAGACCTCCTCACTCAGACTGCTCTGGCTAGGGGGCCATTTCCATCCACATGGAATATGGGGACCTGCTGGCCAGGGGTGACATGCAGGAATCCTGTGTGTTGCCTCCCTGGGGAATGGTATGCGGAGAGAACTGGGCGGCTCACCCCGGCACCCAGCAGCCACGCATGCTCCCTAAGGAGCCGACTGCAGACCTTTCTTCCCAAGCCCAGGCCAGCTGCATCCACCAGGCCCAGAGACCACATGGGGGACCCTTCCGCCCCCAGGTGTGTGAAACCTGGTTACTTATGGGAGGGAAAAGACCACTGTGGGCAACAAGCTTTGAAGACCGCCAACCTATCCAGTTCTTTCTTCAGCACCGGCGTCTCCATAATGGAATACTGTGGCATTGGTGTTATGGGCACTTTCGGGGGCAAGTTCTTCTTCCGATTAGCACCTTCTGGGTAAAACAAAAGAAGCACACGTTTTAGCATGAGGGACATGGATTTCCCACATCTGATCCCAGTAGCGTGACCAAGAGGAATAATGCACTTGAAGATAACCCAAGCATCGTTTTGCTCCATGAAAGCAACAGTGGTCACCCCTTCCCTGTCTGGAGCAGGGGCTCCTCGATGGTAGCATCGGAGACACGCACTGAGGACCACACCTTGTATAACATGGATGCCGGCTGAACACAGCTCCTGGGGCCACTGAACCCAACAGCCTGGCACGTGACTAAAACTTATGCATGTAAACTTAAAAATGTCTGACCCACGGTGACAACTTGAGACAATGGGCCACACTGATACTCTTCAAACAGGCTTAGACATCAGTTTTGCTTTTTAAAAATAATTCATCAATTTAAAAAACCCAGTTAAAAAATGGGCAAAGGGGCTGGGTGCAGTGGCTCATGCCTGTAATCACAGCACTTTGGGAGGCCGAGGCGGGCAGATCACGAGGTCAGGAGATCGAGACCATCCTGGCTAACACGGTGAAACCCCGTCTCTATTAAAAATACAAAAAATTAGCTGGGCGTGGTGGCGGGCGCCTGTAGTCCCAGCTGCTCGGGAGGCTGAGGCAGAAGAATGGTGTGAACCCGGGAGGCAGAGCTTGCAGTGAGCCGAGATCACGCCACTGCACTCCAGCCTGGGTGACAGAGCGAGACTCTGTCTCAAAAAAAAAAAGGGGGGGGGCAAAGGATGTGAACAGACATTTCTCCAGAGAAGATCTACAAATGGCCAATAAGCACATGAAAAGGTGCCCAACATCATTAGTCATCAGGGAAATGCAAGTCAAAACCTCAGTGAGATACCACTGCACGCCCACTAGGATGGCCATAACCAAAAACACGGAGGACTTGGGCAACGTGGCAAAACCCTATCTCTACAAAAAAAGTTAGCTGGGTGTGGTGGCCCAAGTCACCAATGTGGGCAGCTGTTTGTGGCTGGTTCCAGCTACTCCAGAGGCTGAGGTGGGAGGATCACCTAAGCCAGGAAGGTTGAGGCTGCAGCAAGCCGTGAACACGCCACTGCACTCCAGCCTGGGCGACACAGCAAGACCTTGTCTCAAAAAGACAAACAAACAACAACAACAACAACAAAAACAGAATAACAAGTGTTGGTGGAGATTTAAAATGGTGCAGTCACTTTGGAAAACAGTCTAGCAGTTCCTCAAAATGCTAAACACAGTTGCCATATGACCCAGCAATTCCACTCGTAAGTATAGAACCAAGAAGAATGAAAACATGTCTACACGAAAAGTTGCACATTAATATTCCTAAGTGGCATTATTAATAACCACAAATTAAAAACAACCCGTATGTCCACTAGTAGATGAATGGATAAGCAAAATGTGGCATACCATCAGTGGGGTATTAGTCAGACGTACAAAGGAAAGTATGCCCAAAGCCGGGGCAACATAGCAAGACCCTGTCTCTACTAAAAAAAAAAAAAAAAATTAGCCGGGCATGGTGGCAGCTGCCTGTAGTCCCAGCTACTCAGGAGGTTGAGGTGGGAGGATCACTTGAGCCTGGGAGGTCGAGGCTACAATGAGCCGTGATTGCACCACTGCACTTCAGCCTGGGTGACAGAGCAAGACCCCTGACTCAAAAACAGGCCAGGCACAGTGGCTCAGGCTTGTAATCCCAGCACTTGGGGAGACCAAAGTGGGTGGATCACTTGAGGTTAGGAGTTCGAGACCAGCTTGGCCAACATGGTGAAACCCCATCTGTACTAAAAACACAAAAAAATTAGCCGGGCATGGCATGGTAATGGGCGCTTGTAATCCCAGCTACTCGGGAGGCTGAGGCGGGAGAATCGCTTGAACCCAGGAGGTGGAGGTTGCAGTGAGCCGAGATCGTGCCACTGCACTTTAGCCTGGGCAACAGAGTGAGACTCCGTCTCAAAAAAAAAAAAGAATAAAAAGGAATAAAATACTGATCCATGCTACAACATGTATGAATCTTGAAAACTGTATGCTAACTGAAAGAAGCCAGACACAGACACAAAAGGCCACATATTAGTCATATATGGCTCTGTTTATATTGAAATGTCCAGGACAGGCAAATCCATAGAGACAGAAAGTAGGTTCTTGGTTGCCGGGGCTGCGGGAAGGGGAAGGTGAGAGACTGCTCATGGATACAGGATTTTTGAGATGATGAAAATGTTCTAGAATTAGAGAGTGATGACAATTGTACAACACTGTGAATGTACTAAGAACCACTGAACTGTCCATTTTAAAAGGGTGGATATTATGGTATGTGAATTACATCTAAATAAAGCTGTTACTTTAAAAAATAATAGGCTGGGCGAGGTGGCTCACACCTGTAATCCCAGCACTTTGGAAGGCCGAGGCGGGTGGATCACCTGAGGTCAGCAGCTCAAGACTAGCCTGATCAACATGGTGAAACCCGTCTCTACTAAAAATACAAAAATAGCTGGGTATGGTGGTGCCTGCCTGTAATCCCAGCTACTCGGGAGGCTGAGGCAGGAGAATTCCTTGAACCCGAGAGGTGGAGGTTGCAGTCAGCCGAGATAGCACCACTGCACTCCAGCCTTGTGACACACTGGGAACAGTCAGACTTTGGTTCTTCTGCCTTTTATGACCATGGAGCCCTTTGAGCCCCCGATGAAAGTGGCAGACTCTGTCTCCTGAGAAAGGCACGATTCTTCCTGTGGCCGCAGCGTCATCCCAAAGCCCACCTCAGATCTGCTCTGCAGCCTCCTGCAGCTGTTCTCACAGCACTGCCTGGGAACTGGCTAGGAATGCAAATTCTTAGTCACCCTCCCGAAGCAAGGCTCTGGGGCAGGCTGGGCCACGCGTGCTATAAGAAGCTCTCCAGGTGCTTCTGAAGCCCCTGAGGGCCGAGGACACTATCAGTGGCCTCCTCATTCGTCTGGATTTTGGGAGGAAATGGGCCCCCAGGCCACAGGCAGGTGCTCACTCACAGCCTGGCCTTTCTCCCAGTCATGCTCAGCCCAGCCCGGCCTGTCCTCGCCCTCCCCGGAGGTGCCTGGACGGGAGCAGCAGCACCGAGGGGGCCAACACCTGGGGCTCTGACTCTCCCCGGGGACTGAAATGAGCAGGGAGGTGGCATCCCTGCACCTGGGGGGACCAGGAAGAACAGGCCTTACAGCCTCTCATGCTTGTCCCACCAGATTCTTTTTTTAATTGAGGTGAAATTCACATTAAAAAATCGTAAAGGAAATAATTCAGTGGCATTAAGTATTCACAATGTTGTACAACCATCACCTCTATCTATTTCCAAAACATTTTCGGCATCCCAAAAGGACACCCTGTACCCCATAAGCAGTCACTCCCCATTCCCCCTCCCTCCAACGCAGGCCAACCACTAACATGTGTTTTCTCTGGATTTGCCTATTCTAGACATTTCATATCCATGAGTGCAGACAGTACATGACCTTCTGTGTCTGGCTTCTCTCACCCGGCAGCATGTTTTCCGGGTCGCCCACGCGGTAGCGTGTGGCAGTGCCTCACTCCTCTTTGTGGCTGAACACTATTCCATTTTCTAGTGGTCTAGATGGACCACGTTTGGTTTCCCTGTTCATCTCCTGACGGGCATTTGGGTTGCTTCCAGCTTTTGGCGATTGTGAATAGCGCTTCTATGAACATGCATGTCTGAGTCCCTGTTTTTAATTCTTTTGGATATGCAGGTAAAAGTGGAATTGCTGGGTCCTGCAGCCAATCTACGGTGAACATTTTGGAGAACCACCCTGGTCCAATCTTAAGGCATGCCGATACTTGCTGAATGAGTTGTGGCCTTTGGAGGTGCCGGCTCTGTGTTCTGGAGAAGGGTCCACGGATGTGGATTTTTAACACTTGCCCCGGTGAGCACTGGATCCAGGCAAGTTTGGGAAACACTGACTTACAAGTGTAGCATGAGAGCCAGCCCAGCTCTCCTCCACTGTGGAGGGGAGTCTGGAAGGCAGCGGAAGTGTCGTGCCTCAGGTCAGCAGGCATTCATTCAGAGGGCAGCCCCCGGGTCTCATGACTGATCTCCCCACCCTCTTAGTGTGAAATAGTAACAAAGACAGTCCCCTTCCCCAGCTCTCCTGGCTACTCACTGGGGGTCTCTAACCCTTCGGGCTTCTGAGCTCCACCGGCGCTGAGCATCTGGGCCGGAGTAGGGGTCTCTGGAGGCCTCTGCTCTTCCCCGTCCCAAACGTCCCACAGAGCCGAATTCAGAAAGCTCGGCCTGCTGTTCCCGGGGGAGCCCGTGCCCGAGGACTTCTCTTGCAATTTCCTCTGGGTAGCGCAGCTTCCTCGGATGGGGGTGGTGTCCAGGAGTCCCGGGGAGCGACGGTCATAGCTGTCGGTGGCCTCCTTCATCCTGCGGCTGGGGCTGCTGGTGCTCAGGGGGCCGGTCTTCTCCAGGTTCCAGTGGTCAATGGGAATTGGTGAGAGGGGCTCCATGTGCCAGCAGCAGTCGTCAGTTGGAATTGGGGGGTCACTGTCCAGTGGGGGGCTGCTGTTGGCCTGATGGGAGGCCACCTCCTGCTCATCGTCACTGTCTCCGACTTCCACCACTTCACTTGCTGTGGTCTGGTTCAGGAAGCTTGGCCCAGGTGGCGAGTGTTTCAGGAATCCCCTGCTGAAGTGGGCGCGGTCCCCTGAGATGGGATGTGGAGCCAGCGGAGAGGAGTGCGGGTGGCCCCCAGGGTGGGGACGGGAAGGGCTTCTGTGGCCTTGCCTTCTGCCGTCAGAAGTTCTTGGAGAGACAGGAGTGAGGCATGAGGACGGTGTCTGGGGCGGTGGTGTCTGGGGCCTGATGACAGAAAACTTCTGTGCGGCTTCGTTCCCTTCCCTGTTTCCTACCGAGGCCCTGGGCATGTGCTGAGTCACCGCCTCCACGGCCAGCCCACTCCTGAGGCTGCTGATTTGGGTCTGGGAAGAACAGTCGCGGCTTCTGCTGGCTAGCGGGGTGGCGGGCACCAGCCATGAGGTGTCTGTGGTGCTGGCCTCGCTGGGGCTGCTCTCACGGTCACAGAACAGCCAGGGAGCCCCTCTGCTGCCCAAAGAGCCCCGATTCTCCGGCAGTGCCCCCTCATCCTCCTGCTGCAGCACAGCTTCCCTTCTTGGTGGGCTCTGGGAAGGTTCCTGATCTGCATCAACATCAATGACGGAAAACAGCTCACAGGACCGAGGGCTAATTTCTAGAGCTTTCCTTTCTTCGTGAGGATCACTAGAAATGGACTTCACTTTGGTTTGTTCTAGCTCCAGCTCCTCATCCGAGTCCAGTAAGAGGATGACCTCATCTTCTTTGTTCAGTTTGGATGAAGACTTCTGAGATATGGAGCTCGAATGCTCAGGATTTGACTGGGTTAGGTCAATGGACAGAGATTTTTCTGGGAACATCAGGACCCCCTTATTTCTGCACTCCAGCACGGACCGACGCTCTTTGCCTTTCTGGTGCCCTGGCTCTTTAGACAGCGTGAGGATGCTCCTGTCCCTTTCCTGCTTTGATGGCACAGCTGGAGACAGCAAGGTTGGAGAGCCCACCTGTGAAGTTCCGCCGCGGGACGGGGGTGTCGACAGGGACGACCCACTTGTGTGATGAGGGTGATGAGACCCGCGGGGACTCCTGCCCTGGGGAGGCCCCAATAGGAAGCAGCACGGGTGCGGTAGAGACGCCTGCCAGGGAGCCAGGCGATGAGAAACCTCCAGCCCCCTTTCCCTGACAGCGCCACTTTGTTCCTCAGGCCCACCTGTTATTTGGGACGGCTCTGAGATCTCTCCCTGAGTTGATGAGAAGAGCTGCTCGTAGTCACCGGCATCATCTGAGTGCGGAAGGGAGCCTTCTTTTCTCTCTGCCCGGCAGTCCCTGGAAGGGCTGGAGCAGCTGGAATGGCCAAGCGCCTCCTCTGGCGCCTCCTGCTCAGGGGCCACTGCTCCCTGTGCCCCTGAGTGCTGGCCCTGGGGTGGCGGGAGAGCGCACTGTCCCACCTTCTCCCAGGTGGTGGCGGCCTCATCTCTTCCTGGCTCCAACGGCTCCATCTCCTCCACCTTGTCCCACTGTTTCTGCACCTGGACACTTGCTAGGAGCTGCCCAGAAACCGGACTGCCACCCTCCAGCCAGTCAGCGTCCTGGCCGGCACCCGCTGCCCTTTCTTCCTGGAGCAGCTTTCGCTGAGTAGCTGCAAATTCATAAATTTCTTCCATTTCTGCTTCATTCACGTTTTCTTGATCTTCTTCGTGGTCCTTGGATTTCAACAAAGTCTCCGCTTCCTCCTCTTCATCTGCCCACATTGACCTCAAGAGCTCCTGGAAATTCTCGGCCCTGCTTTCGCAATTCTCTGCTTCCTTCTCCTCCCACGGTTTGCCCTCTGAGTCCGTGGCAATAGGCACCTGTTCACACAGGTGAACGAGCTCGCTCACGCCAAACCTGCAACACGAAACACCGACGGTCATCACCCCTCTGCGTGGAGATGGGCTCCGGGTGCCCCAATGGGGTGGCGGACCAGAGCAGAGTCTTCACCAGGAGGAATGACCATGACCCAGGCCCTGCTTCCTTTGAAGACAGCGCCCACACTCCTTGCCAGAAACACCCAGGCCACTTAGTTCCAGAAACCAGAGACTGACAACACTTAAAGCAGGGCTTGCTAACCACAGGTGCAGACATAAAGCGGTGTGTCGGGCTGAATGTAGGGTAACAGGGATTGGCAGAGCTACAAAACTGGGGAGGCTGTGCTGCCTCAGGGGCTCTCAAGATATGGCATCAGGGCCAGGCATTGTGGCTCATGTCTGAAATTCCAGCACTTTGGGAAACCGAGGATCACTCAAGGCCGGGGGTTTGAGATCAGCCTGGACAACATAGAAAGTCTCCATCTTTACAAAAAAATGTAAAAATTAGCCTAGGAGTTCAAAGCTACAGTGAGCTGTGATCATGCCACTGCAATCCAGCTTGGGCAACAGCAAGAGACTCTGTCTCTAAAAGGATAAAAAAGGTCATGCATGGTGGCTCATGCCCATAAACCCAGCACTTTGGGAGGCGAAGGCAGGAGGATTGCTTGAGGTCAGGAGTTCAAGAACAGCCTGGGAAACATAGCGACACTCCGTCTCTCCAAAAAATAAAAAATAAATGAAAAGACATGGCATCAGACACAACCCACAGCACACCAAGTCCTTGCGTCAGCCCGGGCCAACGGACAAGCCACCCAGCCACCTGCCTGAAGGCTCTGTGGCCTAGTCAGTGTATGTCCCACTCCAGAGGCTGAGCTGTTCCTTTCCTAAGAAAGCAGCAGAGGGAGGATGCAGGCTTGGATCAGCAGCCCAGGCCCTGTCTGGAGGCACAACACTTGTCCCTCTGAGCTGCTGCCTCTCTCCTAAGATGCGGGCTGGACAAGCTGGGAGAGCTGCGGCATCTGGGATGCAGCCTAAGCGTTCTCTCCATGCCCGTTTTATGGGACTCCGGAAAGGACCTGCCGTTGTGCAGGTCTAGCAGTGGAACAGTCACTGAGCAGCAGTGTTTGGGGGGCGCTGTAGCCAAGAGCCATTCTCTTATCACACCTAGGGGGTTAAAAACCACGGGACTCGATAGAGTCCTCCTGATCCAGTGCTCGGCACCCCTGCAAGTGTCTGTTCTGGCCTGACTTTCGCCTAACACACCCTGTTCCACAGGGTCATCACTGGTCATGAACTTGGGATTAAAAGGTATCAACAGGACTGTTAGTTCTCTTGGCCTCAGCCCCGAGCCCTCTGCAGCACAACCCTCCAGAGCTGTCAACCTGCCAGTCCTCGTCAGTTAATTTCAAAAGCTGGGGAGCAATACAGACCTGTGGGCCAGGGAGCTCAGCTCAGAGCTAAGGCCAGGAGGAAGGCCAGTGTCCGCGGTGTAGAGATAGTGCAGGAACGTGCGGGCGGCCTCCGTGCTCACGTCACCCAGCAGGACACGCTGGGTCAGAACCCCGTCCTCTACAGCGGAGAAGCCTTCACTGTTCACCTGAAGGTGAAATGCAACACAGAGGGTTTACCGATCAGACAGTTGTAACCTGGAGCAAAGCAGACGGTCTGGGGTGTCCTGCAAGTCACTAGTCTTTTTATTTTTCTTTTTAGAGACAGTGTCTCCCCTTGTGACCCAGGCTAGAGTGCAGTGGTGTGATCATGGCTTACTGCAGCCTTGAACTCCTAGGCTAATTTTAAATTTTAATTAATTTTATTATTTTGAGTTGGAATTTCTCTCTGTTGCCCAGGCTGGAGTACGGTGGTGAGATCTTGACTCATTGCAACCTCCAACTCCTGGGTTCCAGCGATTCTCCTGCCTCAGCCTCCCGAGTAGCTGGGATTGCAGCCGCCCACCACCATGCCCGGCTAATTTTTTACAGTTTCAGTAGAGACAAGGTTTCACTATGTTGGCCAGGCTGGTCTTGAACTCCTGACCTCAGGTGATCCACCCTCCTTGGCCTCCCAAAGTGCTGGGATTACTGGCGTGAGCCACTGCGCCCAGCCTCTAGGCTAATTTTTAAATTATTTTGTAGAGATGGGCTCTCACTATGTTGTTCAGGCTGGTCTTGAACTCCTGGCCTCAAGCGATCCTCCCACCTTAGTCTCCCAAAGTACAGGGATCTCAGGCATGAGCCGCCATGCCCGGTCCCTAGTCTTATAAGCAGCTCCATGCCCCGGGAAAAGCATTAGCCACTGTTTATGCAGATTTTTGGCCAATAATTTTACAAGTGAGGCCTAACACTCCTCTTTTGTCAAATCGTATTGGGACTGGATATTCCAGGACCCAGTTAGAGTCCTCCTGATAGACACATCTGGGCTCCAGAACTTTGACAGAGACTGAGAATAGCTCCCTGAGTTCCTGCCCACACTCAAGTCAAATGCTTTCAAGTTAGAAAGCAGAAGGTTCATCAGCAACTCATCCCTGAGGGGATCAATTATGAGCCTTTGTAATTATGCAAATAGAGAAAACAATATTGGGAAACAATGGATTTTCTTTTTGTTTTGTTTTGTTTTTGAGACATGTCGCCCAGGCTGGAGTGCAGTGGCGCCATCTCGGCTCACTGCAAGCTCCACCTCCAGGGTTCACGCCATTCTCCTGCCTCAGCCTCCCGAGTAGCTGGGACTAGAGGCGCCCGCCACCACGCCTGGCTGATTTTTTTGTATTTTTAGCAGAGACGGGTTTCACTGTGTTAGGATGGTCTCGATCTCCTGACCTTGTGATCCGCCCACCTCGGCCTCCCAAAGTGCTGGAATTACAGGCGTGAGCCACCGCGCCCGGCCCAACAATGGATTTTCATTCAACAGAATGAAAACGCTGATGTTTCCCAGTTGTGAGGCCACCCTTCACGCCCACTCCTAACCTCAAGTGTGGGTCTTTATCTCTTCTCCACGTATTAGAGGAAGGGATGGGTGGGAGGGAGAAGGTGAGAACATGGTGGGCAGGAAGTGAGGGAGATTGGGGGTGTGGAAAGGGCACCTGAAACATGGGGAGGCCTGGTTGGAGAAAGGCAGGAGAAGAGAGGGAGAGAGAGGAAAGGAGGGCACACAGCAGCCTGCGTACTTACATACTGGATGAGGAGTGGGCATCGGGCATAAAGCACGAACTTGTGGGCATAAAGCACCTCCCCGCTGTCCGTCTGGAACTGGATGTCACTCAGGTGTGGGTTATTGACCATGGCGCCAAAGTCAGCAACCAGCAGCCCGAGGGAGAGCTGAAGCGGGAGGAGAGGAAGAGCTGTCACCTCCCCACCCCTGCTCCGCTACCTGGGCAGTGAGAAGCTCCGCACATGGAGGTGGCGCTAGGGTGGGCCAGGAGCCAGGACCTGCGTTCTCCTTTCCTCTCCGAAACGCTTCCCACGATGGGCTCAACCTCTGAGTGACCCTAAGGCCCTGAGTAGCACAGAAGAGCAAAGCACTAGCTTGTTCCTCTGGCTCTTGCCAGTGGGTTCCCAGCGCCCGTGGAGAGGCCAGACATGGGGCTAGATGTGAACTCACAGCGCTGGCAACTCCCGCACTGAGTGAGCCAGGCTGCAGGATACCTGGGCTTTGAGGAGGTGCACCCATCCCCTGTGACGGACAAGCACCCTGAGTCCAAGCAGCTTGGGGACCTGGCCAAGAGGACAGCCGGGTCCAGTCTGTGATGATGTCCCTAGGCTGGCCTTGGCATGAAGTGCTTGGTTGACACTGACATACAAATGGGAGGAGGTCCACTCTAGGGAAAAGCCAGTTCCCACCCCGGTTCTTCCCCAGACAGCGCACTGACAGGGAGGCCAGGCCAGGCTGCTCAGCTGTGCTCTGGAGCCCAGCCCAGGACCTGCACAGAGGGGAGGGAGAGCAAGCCCTTGGCGAGCTTGCAACTACTGAGGAACGAGCAGAGCGTGCCTGGATGGGGCAGCCACGCTGAGAAACTGTGGTCCCTCTACACTCCTGGGACCCGGGACAGGGCAGGCTCTGGGGCCTCAACCCCGAGGTGCCCCAAGGAGTCACAGACAGAAAAGGCAGAAGCCTCGTGGCAGAGCCCCCAGAGGGGCGGTGGGGCGGCTGTGGGTCCGTGGCTCTGCTCATGGAAGACAGGATGTGGCAGCCTTCTGGAAAGCAGAGGTCTTGAGAGGCCACTGCACTTGCGTTGGGGGCCAGAGGCCAGCGCTGAGCCAACCCCACCACACATGTGGCAAGCGGGATGGCCGGGACCACAGAGCGCGGGCCAGAGCCAGTCCTTACCGAGGTGCGGCCGCCCCTGTCCGGGTGCTTGTCCTGCGACGGCACCACAAACCCAGTCAAAGGAAGGCCGCCGGGCACCACGTCCAACCCTGAGTGGAGGATTCACAGGTTAAAGGAATGTCACAGCCCAGCCACGTCCACCACCAAGAAGACAGCATTGACCACAGGCTGAGGCAGCCCCTGCGGTGCCTCAGAAGGCGCTTGCTATCCGAGGACACCTTCACGCAAAGCAAACCCGCACACCCTGTCTCACCACCACCCCACCAGGGAGATAAGAGAACAGCAAAACAGACTGTTCACCCAGAGGATTCCCTCGCTATGGGCAGACAGCTCTGTCTTTGGTTAAAGTGCAAGGAAAATCATGACAGAGTTGTCTACGCCACATCGACCTTTGAGAAAAAATGAAAGCGCCCAGAGGCTGTGTGTTCTCCCACCAGGTCAGAGCTGCCATCACAGCAGCACAAGAGCCAGTCCACGGCAGCCTCAGCCGCGGGGAGGGGAGGCCCAGGAGGGCAGGGCTGGCCCTAGAGTCCCACCCAGCATCTCACCTGCAGTCCCTTCCGAGCCAGCCAGGCCCCCACTGCCAGGCCACGGGCTGGCGCTCAGTCCCTCCCTCGCCAGGTCCACGAGGTCCTGCAGGGCCTGGTGCTCCCTCTGACTGGCCGAAGGTGACGGCCCCCTGGAGCCACAGCCTGCAGTGGGGGTGCCGTGGAGAGCGGGTGACCTTCGCTCGCCCGGCTCTGAGTGCTCAGGTGGCACCAGTGGCGGCACAGGCTCCTGCATGAGGCCCTGAAAGAAGCCAGTAAGCAGAGTGACCATGTGGTTATTGTCATTGACACACACATTGCAGAAGCCATCACATGTGGTATGCACGGCTGGACCTAAAACTACAGAGCAGGATGTGGGCTGTGGGGACGGACCGTCCCCAGGGCTCCAGCCACAGACTGGAACAGTCCCGGGATGCTTCTCCCCAGCACTCATGTCAACATGCTCCTCCTCCGTCACAGCCAAGGCCAGGCCTGTGGCATCTGTTTGCACAAAGGCTTGTCAGAGGCCAGGGGAGCCCAGGCCTGCCACCCTCCTGAAGTCCTCCAAGCCGCCTCAGGCCGGTGCGTACCGACTCCAGGGCTACTTGCTGCAGGACTGTCTGGAGTGTGTGTTTCGAATGCAGGTGTCCGGGCTCCGTCTGAGGCATTTCGCCAGCTGCCCTGGGACTCTTGTTTTTTGTTGTTGTTGTTGTTTTGTTTTGTTTTGTTTAAGACAGAGTCTCGCTTTGTTGCCTAGGCTGGAGTGTAATGGCACGATCTCGGCTTACTGCAAATTCCGCCTCCCAGTTCAAGTGATTCTTCTGCCTCAGTCTCCCAAGTAACTGGGATTACAGGTGTGTGCCACCACGCCCGGCTAATTTTTGTATTCTTAGTAGAGATGGGGTTTCACCATATTAGCCAGGCTGGTCTTGAACTCCTGACCTCGTGATCTGCCCACCTCAGCCTCCCAAAGTGCTGGGATTACAGGCGTGAGCCACTGCACCCGGCCGGGACTCTGCATTTGCAGCAAACTCCAGGAACACACTCTGGTGGACACCAAGGGTCCTCCCTGATCCTACCCAGAGTACCATGTAGTTGCTGGACAGAGAAGAAAGCTGCAGCCACCAAGTGCCCCTCTGGCCTCCTCCCGCCCCTGCCTTTCCTTCCTGGACTTTCCATCACCTGGCTGTGGGTACCCAGTGTTGCAGTTCTGGGACCGCCAGCCTCCCCCAAAAGCCTATCCCATGTGCCTGAGGGGAGGGACTCACCTGGGCAGGCCGCTGGGGCACGAGAGGAGGGACCAGCCTGGCCGTGTAGAAGGCCTCCATGGCCCAGGCCCCAGTCAGTGCGCTGCCCTCCCACAGAAAGCTCTGCTTGCGTTCAGGTGGAGGAGGACACTGGCCCGCTCTTTCCCACCCTTCCTTTAAAATCCTGCTGGCAGGAAGTGGTGGTGTGCTAGATAATTCCACTTCCTCAGAAAGGAGCAGAGCCACACGGTCCTCTATCTGTCGGCCTGTGGTTTCAGAGTCCTGGACTAACAACAATGGGGGGGACACCGGGGGTTTCTTCTTGCGACTTTTCTTCTCTAGAGAGAAACAAAAGCGACACCATCAACGGTGGAGTAGGTCCACTCACCCGGGACCTGCTGGTGGTCTCTCCCAGGGTCACTGTTCTGGCCACACAAACCTGCTTTTGGTCTCATCCTCTCAGAAAAGGCATTTTCCAGCCTGAGCGCTGGCGCAGCCACACACGGCTCTATCTCCGACCGGGACAGAGCCACGGCCACCAGCAGGTCCTCGGACGGTGCCTCGTCTACCTTCCGCCTCTTCCGTGGCTCCTTCTTGCTGGTAGGTCCTCTCCGTTTCAGACCTCCACCGTGATCACTGAAGATAGAAAATAGCCAAAGAGAAGAGTTACTGGGGCTACAGGAGTGCACGCTTCTCAGGTTGGTGACACCGGCCTGGAGAGGGCTGGGCCTGAGAGAAAAGTGACGGATGTGGACCTGCCAGGCAGATGCGTCCCCCACTTCCACTGCCTTGTGTGAACTCATTCAATCCCAGGCCAAAAGTTCAACATGGCCCAGGCACAGGAGGGTCTGGGTTCCTTCACGTGCTGCTGTCCAGCAGGCTCATGGCAGATGTACGGAGCCATCTGTGGTACCTGCACATCCTCATGTGGCCAAGCACGTCCAATAGAGTCAGCAATCGATGGCTCTGAGCAGGCTCCCTGGACTCCTACCACCTTCACCCATCAATACTTCCGATGCTCCTTGCACGGTCCTGGCCACACCGGCAGAAAGGGATCCTTTCCCTCCTGCAAGGGCTCCACGGCAGTGCCTCTGCCCATGGCCAGAAGGAAGGGCTTCCCACCTTAGGCTGCCAATGGTCAACATTATACCAGCCGCCCCGGGACTCTGCACTTTCAACGGGCAGCAGCTCATTTGGTTTGGAGGAAATGAACAGGAGTTTCTGGCTGGAGAGAACCTAGGCTGCCTGGGTGACTCCCAACAAGCTGGGCAAGAAGGAGGAGGGCAGAGGTGACAAAGGAACTTAGCACAAACCGGGCCCACCTTCCCTGCAATGCAGCCATGCCTCTGGCTTTTGCAAAAGCTCGTGCTCTCCACGGTGCCAGGGATGGCTCAAGTTCACCTTCCCAGGAACGTGGATAACCACAGCCTCCCAGAGGGAAAGGAGCTGCCTGGGCAGCCTGGGACCCTGCCTCTGTGAAGGGAACACAGACTCTGTCCCCTCCTCACTCCCCAGCAGGCCAGGTTTGGGCTGTGGGGAAAGAGTATGAGGCAGTCTGGCCGGGGCATGCGTTCTGATGACCACAGGCTTGGCCTTTGGGGAGGGAGGGGTTCAAAGACCCCATGAGGGCACCCAGCTCCTATAGTTTTCTACTCTAACAACCTTCTAAAGGGATCCACATACATCTAGTTTCAGTACTTGGAGGTATTCTAAAGGCAGATATACTTTACCTGCGCAGGTGCTTTTGGTGTGGTCCTGCCAAGAAAGAAGCAATGGCTTAGATGACGTCTATTCTACGGCCTCAAGGCTTGCACCCCTGCCATGCTGGTGTGGAGGTGCTAAATATAGGTGGGCTCCCCCGCCAAGAGAATCCCCTCTGCCATCTCAGCCCCGACCCAGCCCGGCTGGCCATAACCTGTGTGCAAAGCAGTGGGAGGGACAAACAGCCATCGCCTTTGGCCTTCCCTTTGCTCCTGACAGCGGTCTGAAACCTGGAGGAGTCAAAGGTCCAAGTTGCCTTTGTTCACTATGAACCTGGTGTCAGCTCTAGCGTCCTCAGCAGCAGGGCAGCGTGGAGCAGGGCCAGCCCTCTGGCACTTGTGTGGCTGTGGTTTGCATGCTGAGGACTTGTTTCCTGGCTGTGAGCAAGGCAACTCATTTTAACTTTTAAGCATTAATTCATGCAAGATTTTTTAAAAATAGGGTCCTACACTTCTGTTTCACCAACTTTGTTGTTGTTTTTGTTTGTTTGTTTTATGAAGACAGGTTCTTGCCCTGGAGTGCAGTGGTGCAATCACAGCTCATTGCAACATTGGCCTCCCAGGCTCAAGCGATCTTTCCGCCTCAGCCTCCCAAGTAGCTGGGACTACAGGTGTGCAGCACCACAACCAGCTAATTTTAGAATTTTTTGTAGTGATGGGTCTTGCTATGTAGTCCAGGCTGGTCTTGAACTCCTGGGCTCAAGTGATCCTTCCGCCCTGGCCTCCCAAAGTATTCGGATTACAGGTGTAAGCTATCGTGCCTGGCCAATCACCAACTCTTTGAACTGTGCTGAATAACCTTATGTTAACAGTGTGAAAACTGGACTATGCTGAGGTGGAAACCATGCCGTCCAACAACGAAATGGATGGAGTAAAGTGACTACCAAATTCTTAGGTGTGGTAAAGCAGTAGTCCCCAACCTTTTGGTACCAGGAACTGGTTTCATGGAAGACAATTTTTCCATGGGACAGGAGTGGGGGGAATGGTTTCAGCATCAAAGCATTCCACCTCAGATCATCAGGCTTTCGATTCTCATAAGGAGAGCTCATTCCATGCATGCGCGGCTCACAATAGGGTTTGTGTTCCTGTGAGTCTAATGCCACCACTGATCTGACAGGAGGCAGAGCTCAGGCAGTAAAGCTTGCCTGCCCGCTGCTCACATCCTGCTGTGTGGCCAGGTTCCTAACAGGCCACAGACCGGTACTGGTCCGAGGCCGGGGGGTTGGGGACCCTTGCATTAGAGGGTACCGACTGTGGGATCATGGGATTGAAAACTCAGGAAGGACCTTGAGGAAAACAGTGCGATGATCATTTCTGCACCCACCTAAAGGGACAGGTCCAGAGCCTTCCAGAATGCAGATTCTGTCCCCTCCTCACCCTTTTCTAGACTGTGCCCGATTTCCACCCTAAGTGTTTCATTTCCAGAATCAAAGAGGGCTCTTTTTCCCTCCAACACCATAAAAAGCTTTTTTTTTTTTTTTTTTTTGAGACAGGGTCTCACTCTGTCCAGGCTGGAGTGCAGTGGTGCAATCTTGGTTCACTGCAACCTCTACCTTCTGGGTTCAAGTGATTCTCCTGCCTCAGCCTCCCAAGTAGCTGGGACTACAGGCATGCGCCACCATGCCCAGCTGATTTTTGTATTTTTAGTAGAGACGAGATTTTACCATATTGGCCAGGCTGGTATCGAACTCCTGACCTCAGGTGATCTGCCCACCTCGGCCTCCCAAAGTGCTGCGATTACAGGTGTGAACTACTGTGCCCAGCCCATAAAAAGCTTTTTTAAGTAGAAAAAGTCCTGAGTGCACACAGCATTATTTGGCTTGGTTTTCTTCCTTTTTGTCGTCTTACCTGGACACCGGCGGGCTGCTGCTCCCCTCAGGCTGTGCTGTCTGCAGCCGCACAGCCTGTAGCAGGAGCTGGGGGCCAACCTCCATCTTCACAGCACATTGCTTCAAGTGACTGGTTCTGCTCTTTAAGGTAAGAAACGGTTTCCCACAAATCGGGCACTCAGGGATCTGAGGCACGGAAGGTCTTAGTGTCTTTTCAGCTTCATCCAAGCACCTGAAGGAAAATAGTCAATACAGGAGAACCACCCTCCCTGGGAATGTGGATTGGAGCAAATGTGGGTCCAGGTCAACATGGACGTGCTGTGGTCAAAGCAAGTTCCTCAAAGCCAATCCCCTCCACACAGCCTGGCTCCGTCTCCTGGCAGTCAGCCCCTAGACACTACACTTAGGTATCTGTTAGCAGAGTTGGCTAAAGAAAGCAAGGAAAGATTAAATGCAGTTACATGATGACTTAGAAATTCCACTCCTAAGTAGAGACCCCAAAGAACTGAAAGCAGGTACCCAAACAAATACATGAAACCCATGTTCACAGCAGCTCTATCCACAATCCCAAAGGGTAGAAATGCTCCAGATGTCCGCCAGTGGATGAAAGGATAAACCATGGTCATATTCCTCATCTAAGAATGGGAAAAACACAGTCTATCCATACAATGAGATACTGCTCAGCCATACAAAGGAACGAAGCCTGCTTTATGCTACGACATGGATGAACCTCAAAAACAACGTATTAAGGCAAAGAAGGCAGACACAAAAGGACAACTGTGCAATTTCAGAATCGGCAAATCCATCCAGACAGAAAGCTGATTAGTGGTTGTCAGGGGAGAGAAGGGCAATAGGGAGTGGCTGCCAATGGGTGTGGGGATTCTTCTGGGGGTGATGAAAATAATCCAGAAGTGATTGTGGTGACAGTTGCCCAACTGTGTGAATATCCCAAAAGTAGTGATTTGTTCAGTTTAAATGGGTGAACTGTATGTTCTGTGAATTATATCTCAACAAAGTTATTTTTAAAAAGGGTAGGTTGACAACAAAGCCGAGGTGCTGTTGTCACGGTAAGGTGTGGAGATCCACACTCCAGCCCTGGGGTGCCTGGGGATTCTGGTCATGTACATGGGAGAGGCGACGGCCCAAGCTGCCCCCACCTGTTCACATGCTGTTCCCTTCGGGTCACGTTCATGGCTGAGAGGTTCTTTTGACAAATCTGGCAGAAGAACAAACCCTTTTCCTCCAGGCTATCATCATGTGCCGATGCTCCTACCCGTGCAAACTCCTGCTGCAGGGTCAAGGCCACCGCAGCGTTGCTCTCTGGGGCAGGGGGCCCAAGCCCATACACTGTGGAGAAGCACCAAAGATCCGTGAGAATAAACTCCAAAGACAAGCTCACCCTCAGACCTCTGCTCGGTCAGCTCCTGCATACCATGGGGAGCAGGTGGAGCACAAAGAGACCAGAACCCAGCTCCACTCTGCAGGCTGGTGACTCAGGCACTGTCCACTGAGACTGGGCACTAATCAGCGCTCCTGGAACAGGCATCTCCAACTTTAACATGGATATGCACTACCTGGGAAGCTTGTCGACACTCAGATTCAAATTCAAGGGGTCCAGGTGCAGCCTGAGACTCTCCGCATTTCTAGCAGCCCCCAGGCTTGGTGATGCTGGCACCACAGGACCGCTCTGAGTAGTAAGGACCTAAACTTTCCCACTTCTGCTGAAGTTGGCTACCTCGGGCACTGCAGGTTCACAAGGCTCATATTCCAACAAAGCTGGATGTTCTCTTCAAAACTCAACCTTTCCTGCTGACCTTTTACTACCCATAATAAAACCAGGGCACAGTGAACCTTTGGCGATTAAAAGGCAACATCTCTTACTTAGCATCAAACCCAAGAATGGACTGATTCTGGTCTTGAGATGGCTCCCAGGGTGGCCCATCTGATATTGCTGGAGCAGACCCCTGTCACTCACAAGGGATATGCCTTGAACGCCTCATAAATCCCTAAGTTCTTGATGGCTGTGGCCTACCAGCGCCTGCCACCGAGGCCAGCAAAACAGCACACCTTCATTTTGGTGCCCTGTTTTGTTTTGTTTTGATATGGAGTCTCACACTCTGTCCCCAGGCTGGAGTGCAACGACGCGATCTCAGCTCACTGCAACCTCTGCCTCCCGGGTCCAAGTGATTCTCCTGCCTCAGCCTCCTGAGTAGCTGGGATTACAGGTGCCTACCACCACGCCGGGCTAATTTTTAGTACAGATAGGGCTTCACCATGTTGGCCAGGGTGGTCCTGAATTCCTGACCTCAGGTGATCTGCCCGCCTTGGCCTCCCCAAAGTGCTGGAATTACAGGCGTGAGCCACTGCGTCCAGCCTGGTTTGGTTTCTTAACAAAGCAATGGTTTATCTCTTTCTGAGCACTTGCTGGGTGTGATGTGAAGATACAGAGAGAACTGAGTCAAATGCTGGGCAGGGGCGGAGCTCACACCAGCTGGGTGCCTCCTCTGCACCTCACGTGTGCATCCAGGACTGATGCCTTGGCAGGACATCAAATCACTGCCTACTGTGGACCCTGGGGCGGCCTGAGACTCCTCCGTGCTACTGCAGTGAAATCTGCAATGCAATGCCAAGATCCTGCATACTTAGCGGTAGGTCCGCCAATAATGGTTTCTTCCTATTTCTTTTCCTTTTGTATATTTTCTTTTTTTTTTTTTTTTTTGAGACGGAGTCTTTCTCTGTCCCCCAGGCTGGAGTGCAGTGGCGCGATCTCGGCTCACCGCAACCTCCACCTCCTGGGTTCATGCCATTCTCCTGCCTCAGCCTCCCGAGTAGCTGGGAATACAGGCGCCCGCCAATACGCCCGGCTAATTTTTTTGTGTGTTTTTAGTAGAGACGGGGTTTCACCGTGTTAGCCAGGATGGTCTCGATCTCCTGACCTCGTGATCCGCCCGCCTCAGCCTCCCAAAGTGCTGGGATTACAGGCTTGAGCCACCTCGCCCGGCTTCCTTTTGTATATTTTCATCAGAGATGAGAATCCATATCGTTTTGAGGATGGAGAACAGGAGCACCTGGCATTATTATGCTTATTGGGCTACTGCCACACCAAGTACACAGCAGCAATGGGGCACTGCCGCCACCCTGTCTCACCTGGAGCCAATGAGCCTCTAATCTACTCAGAGTGGGGCAACCCAAGGGTTAGAGGAAGGAGTTAACGATCCCATAAAGAAATAAACAAATCCAGAAAGTGGGAAATATTATAATACAATTAGCCTAGCCTCTTCAAAAACTCAGTGTCATAGGGCTGGGTGCGGTGGTTCACACCTGTAATCCCAGCACTTTCGGGAGCTGAGGTAGGCAGATCACTTGAGGTCAGGAGTTCAAGACCAGCCTGCCCAATTTGGCGAAACCCTGTCTCTATTAAAAATATAAAAATTGGCCAGGTGTGGTGGCACACGTCTGTAATCCCAGTGGCTGGGGCAAGATAATTGCTTGAACCTGGGAGGCGGAGGTTGCAGTGAGCTGAGATCATGTCACTGCACTGCAGCCTGGGTGACAGAGCAAGGCTCTGTCTCAAAAAAAAAAAAAAAAAAAAAAAAGCGATACCTTATTAAAGAAGCTAAGTGGGAAAGGACCCCAGAGACTCTTCATTCTCTGGCTAGATCCAGTGAAGTGACAAAGATAAAACATCAAGCAGAGAGCCTGTCCACAGAAGAAACTCAACAAATGCTGATTCCTTCCCGCCTCCCTTCCTCAGAGTTATATTAACTTATCTCTGTGTGGAAGACAGAAACACGCTCATCATACCATTCCCCGCCATCATCTCCTCTTGAGGATCCTTTGGGACATTTTCTTCCCGTGCAGCCTCGAGGGAGCACTCTTCTGAAGCGTGTCTCAGACGCTCGGGGTCTGCTCTCTTGAACTGCTGCATTCGCTGTAGGACCAATTGTGCTGTGCGGGGTTTGGAGGGACTTGGCACTGCTGTTGTCAAACAGGAAGGAGGAGGCTGGGAGTCGCTGTTGGGCACTTTCTCTGGCAAGGAGGAAAATATTCACAACCATCTGTTGTAGCTGGAGAAATAAAAGACTTTTCTACCAGATACAGGTTAGACGCAAGTTTCAAGAGTCCTTTATCAACGGTTTAGGTTTGACTCACAAATGTGAAGAGGACTGGTTGCTTGTTGGTAACCTCTTTGTTTATGGCAATATAGACATAAATATCGATAACAGGAGGGGAATGGGATGTGACTGCTAATGAGCACGGGGTTTATTTTTAGGATGATAAAACTGTTCTAAAGTTAGGTAGTGGCAGTGGTTGGACAACTCTGTGAATATACTAAAAACCACTGAACCATACCCTTTTAAAGGGTGAGTTTTATGGAATATCAATTAGACCCCAATAGCTATTATTAAAGAAATATTAATGACAAAGGTTTATGTCCTAGATCAGGTCTTCTTTAACTTGGGATCCACAGATGGGGATCCATGAACCCCATGAAGTTGTGTGCCAGTTTTGCAGGTGTGTGCATGGATACGTGGTTTGGGGGAACCATGCATAGATTTCATCCGACTGGCAAAGAGCAGGAGAGACCAGTAAAGTTGATGAGGCAACACTGCTGATGCCTTCCAGTAGTCTCTGCGACCTGAGACGCTACCACCACTCTACTGAGAGGTTATTAAGATCAGGAGGTGAGGGCAAGGGAAATTTAGAAACAGAACTCAGGAGCTCAGAGAGCCCATGGTGTATTATATATGCAAGGCTAGTTTTCAGTTTTGCATGAAGAATGTGTACTAGGCATATAGCTCAGTATACCAAGGGCAGCAGGGCAAGAAAACTGCTTTAAACGGTTAAAACATTATCCAGGCACAGTGGTGGGTGCATGTGGTCCCAGCTACTCGGGAGGCTGAGGCAGGGAGGACTGCTTGAACCTGGGAGGTCAAGGCTGCAGTGAGCTATGATAGCGCCACTGCACTCCAGCCTGGGTGACAGACCAAGATCCTGTCTCTAAAAACTAAGTAAGTAAATAAAATCAATAACAATAACAAATGAAAAGATTAAAAGGTCTTCAGAGAGAGAAAGAAAGAACCTGAAGATTCTCCTGGGACTTGAACCCACACAGCACCCTCATGCAGCCCTCTCAGCAGCCTATCCAAATTGGCCGGCCCAGTCCAACTTACCCACTTTGGAATAAATTCAAGAAAACAAGAGAAGCAGCATTATTGTGTTGTTTGTGTAACTCATGTCAATCATATAACAGAATTTCATTGGAAATTCTGAAAGAGCAGAGGACTCCAAACATAATCATGTGAGAAATTCACAGGGGTTATATTTTTCTTGACCGTTGTTTAAACCAGGAGTCAGCAGGGCACAGTGGCTTACGCCTGTAATCCCAGCACTTTGAGAGGCTGAGGCACGAGGATTGCTTGAGCACAGGAGTTCAAGAACAGCCTGGGCAACATAGTGAGACCTCCAGCTCTAAGCTTTTTTTAAGCTTAAAAATTTAAAAATAAATAAATAAATAAAAATAAACCAAAAGTTAGCAAACTACGGTCATGTGGCTGGCTGCCTATTTTTGTAAATAAAGTTTTACTGGCATATGGCCATGCCTGTTCATTTACATATTGTCCACGCCTGCTTTCTCACTATGAGAGCAGAGTTAAGTAGTTGTGACAGAGTTTGTATGGCCTACAAAGCCAAAATATTTATGATCTGGCCCTTTCCGGGAAGCTTTCCCAGCCCCTGGTGTAAAACAGTACAAATTACCTCTGGTTTTCTCTCTGGAAGGCTTTGGCGACGGTTCTTGCCAGTTACCCGTCTGGGTGTTTTGTGCTGTTTCCCAGAGCACAGGCTGATCTGGAGCAGAGGCAAGCACACTCCCATCCCCATTCACAGAGAGGGCCGGTTCACTTGCTTGCCATTTGGTTACCCCTTGCTTTTTCGTCTTAGAGGCCTGGCTGCCAGATGGAAGTTTCTTCTCTGCAGGGCCTTGAAGGGTTTTGGTCTTGGTAGCAGTTTGTTTGGTCCGTTTCAATTTGCTTCTTACCTGAGTGCCGTCTGAGGCGGCCTTTTGTGTTTTCCTTTCTCCTGACACTTCCTTGATTCCATGTTTTTTCACCCTTTGGAAAAAGCTAGCGCAGAGTTCTTTAAAGTCCTCATCAGACTCATCCATCATCTGACCAGTTTTAAGGCTTTCAGGCTGGTCTTCAGAGGAGCAAGGGTCAATCCCGGGACGTGCAGACAGATGAGAAAGTAAACCCAAGTAGAAGCCTAGCTGAGTCTCATTCACACTCAGTTTCATTAGGGTTCCTCTCTACTTCTCTATTAGATACTTGGAGAGTTTGCACAATTGAACGAAAAGTACTGTTTTCCTCTCTATAATGATTGAAGTATCTTTGTTCAAATTGGGCCTGTGGTTAAACATGTTTAAAGCTTACCTCTGTTAAAGTACACAACTGGGCCAGGTGTGGTGGCTCACACTTGTAATCCCAGCACTTTTGGAGGACGAGGGGGGTGGATCACCTGAGGTCAGAAGCTCAAGACCAGCCTGGCCAATACGGTGAAACCTCGTTTCAACTGAAAATACAAAAAATTGGCCAGTCGTGGTAGCAGACGCCTGTAATCCTAGCTACTCGGAAGGCAGAGGCAAGAGAATCCCTTGAACCTGGGAGGCGGAGATTGCAGTGAGCCGAGATCGTGCCACTGCACTCTAACCTGGGCAACAAGGGCAAAACTCTCTGTCTCAAAAAATAATAATAATAAATAAAGTTCACAATCGAAAGAGTGTTTTGTTGTCCAATAGATGCCTCTGAGATCGAATACATATGAACCTGGTGCTCAGATAATTCTCCAAGATCTCCACGATGATGAAACATATATGGTTCACTTAATTTCACATCTGTGGAAAACCAAAAGCATGTAAGTGTAATCAGACATTGTCATTTTATGCCAGTTCTTCCAGGGAGGGACAAGGGCATGTGGGATGAGGGAAAAGTCTTCAGAGTAATAATACTGTCAAATACTCAGTCCAGCCTGGTTAACATGGTCTAACCGTCTTATCAGACATCGTGACAGAAGGATCTAGAAACCTGTCAAAGCATGTTCTTCCACAGGTATTAAAATATGTGCATCTTGGGAGAGTGTTTTCCTAACTGAAATTTAGGGAGCAAACCCCATGAAAGGCAGTCACCACAGAAACAGGATGATCCCCAAATCTAGTAAAACTATCACCTACACTGATCTAAGACCCCTGGCTGTTAAAGAGGCTCTTTCTGTAAATACTGCAACATAAGAGACAGAAAGAGAAATTATATTCTCATGAACACTCAGGAGAGAAAAGGTCACTTTTCCTTATCTTCTCAACCCAGCAAGGCTCTCCAAACCTGGATAACTAGAATGTCGCCTCTATGCAAAGGTTGGGCCTTGTGGGCATGGTTATTTACTTTGGTGCACAGCTAAGTGGGGTTCACAAATCAAAACTGAATGACCCAATGGCAGAAAGTTATTCCTTTCAAATACAATAATGCAATCTCCACTGTCCAAGGAATCTAATTAATCATTTTGTTTTCCAGAACTGAAAATACTCCTACCTAGAATCTATTTTGTATGGCTGGCTCATTCTCTTCTGTGTCTTCCCCTTAGAGAAGTGTCCTCTAATCCTTTATGGACCCTCTCCATCCCCGTTAATCCCTATCATCGTCCACTGTTTTCACAGTGGCATCTGTCATCGGTTATAATCATATGAAACAGATAATATCTATTGAATGCTTACTGTGTGCCAAGCACTGTTCCAATTGCTTTTCAAGTCAAACTTATTTAATCCTTACAAGAAGCCTATATGGTGGAATCTCTTGTCATCCTCTCTTTAAGGCAAGAAAACACGCTCAAGCAGAATAAGGAACTGGCTCAAAGCCAGTTCAGGAACAGCTTTCAAAGTGGCAGGGCTGGGATCAAACCTAGGAAGTGTGGTTCCAAACTATCCGCTCTTGTATTTTTATTCATCGGCTTATTATCCGTCCCCCATTAAGCTCAACACTTCAGGAGGGTAGAGACCCATCTATTTTACTTTGCAACCTCTTTGGCTGATCCGGTGCCTGACTTGAAATAAGTGCTCCACAACTACTTGTTGAATTCATGAATTGCAAAGAGTTCGGTATAATGGGAGTACAGAGAAAGGTGTAGGAGAAAAGGCTGCGGGGAGAGGCAAGGATCGGCTCACAAGGGCCTGGAAGGTCAGGCTAGGCAAAGTGAATTTTATCTTGTTGGATGCGGGGAGCGGCTGGAACAAATTCCACCCTCCACAACTGTGTTGATCTCCGCATCTCTGCTGATAGGAACCTCACAACAGTCTATCTCCTCCTATAGGTGCCCAATCAAGATTTACTGAATGACATAACGGATCCTGCAAGCCTGCAGGTTTCCAGAGGGAAGGGGACTTGTGCGTCCTCGCTTCGTACCTACCGCAGCGCACGGCTCACAGCAGGCGCGGGATGAATGAATGGATCCGTAAGGGGCGGACCCTCCCGCTTCCCCCAACCCGGCGACCTACGAAAAGGGGCTGAGGGGCTCCCCGTCTGGGAAAAGGGCTGCCAAAGACTCTAACGGCTCTAAAGTGAGACGGAGAACCCCGATCCCCGGACTGACCCGGACCGAGACCACCGTAGGGATCCGGATCCGCCACCCTCCTCCCTCCAGGCGGGCCCCGGCCCCTCTCCACCCGAGCGCGGCTCCTGCCTCTCCGTCGGGGCTGCGGGCCTGCCGAGGCCACGGAGCCAGCGAGGGAGACGGGCGACAAAGGCTCCTCTCCCTTAGGAAAGCGAGAATGGCCCGAAATGACAGGACCTCCGCCTCCCGGGTGCAGACTCCCAGCCCCACAGCCCGGCTCCTCCTACCTCCGGCGCCGCCGCGGCACCTTCTTAACGGAGACTCGCGCGCCTGCGCATGCGCCGCCCGCGCCCCCTCGGAGAATTGCCTGCGCGCAGGCGCAGAGCGGGCGCGTGCGGTGGTGCGGCCGCCTCGCTTCCCGTCTTCCTCTGCGGCGCAGGGCGCGGGCCCGTGGCGGCCAGCGCTTCCGGTCGGCAGGAGGCGGGGCCAGGCGGAAGCGGCGCTTGCTTCAGGTGGAGTGTATGAGTTGTTGAGAAAAAGGGCGAGTTTAGGGCACGGTGGCAGCTTTGAGATAAAGTCTGGTTCCTCTCCAGCTCGCTCAGGAAATGTTCGCGGATACAATGGCGGCCCCCTCTGGGCATACCTGCCTGTGGAGCGGAGAGTGGACAGGGTGAGGGGGACCGGGAGAGGCAGCAAATCTGGCCTGGGAGCCCTGGAAGCTTCTTCTCAGGTGGGGTGGCGTGAGAGTCGAGGCCTGGAGGTCGGGGAGGGTTAGCTACGTGAAGAGGGGATTATACCGCGCTGCAGCGGCCTGGGGCGGATGTCCGAGCTCTTCTGCAGGACTAGCGTGAAGGCAGCCAGGGCCTGAGGGAAAGGTGGCAGAGGTTTGCCACGACTTGGCATTTGAGGGACTTTACACATCATATTAAGGCTTTGAGCTTCAACTTGGGGTCATCGTTAGCCATTGAAGGTTTTTTGTTGTTTGTTTTTTGAGACGGAGTTTTGCTCTTGTTGCCCAGGCTGGGGTGCAGTGGCGCTATCTTGGCTCACTGCAACCTGTGTCTCCCGGGTTCGAGCGATTCTTGTGCCTCACCTTCCCAAGCAGCTGGGATTACAGGCGCCCGTCACCACGCCCGGCTAATTTTTGTGTTTTTAGTAGAGACTGGGTTTCACTCTGTTGCCCAGGCTGGTCTCCAACTCCTGACCTCAGGTGATCCGCCCGCCTCGGCCTCCCAAAGTGCTGGGATTACAGGCGTGAGCCACCGCTCCCGACTTTTTTTTTAAAGTAGAGATGGGCGGGTTGGTTTCACTATGTTGCCCAGGCTGGTCTCGAACCCTGGCCCCAAGAGATCCTCCCGCCTCGGCCTCCCAAAGCGCTCAGATTACAGGCGTGAGCCACCACGCCTGGAGTAAGATTTTGTTTTTAAAGGCCTAATTACAGTGAAAATAGATGAGGCCAGAACCCCCATTAGGAGGCTATTACATAATCTAGATGAAAAGTGAGAGCGGCCGGAATTAGGAAGTGGAGCGAAAAGAATGGAGAAATAACGAGCATAGTCAAGACCCAATTGTTAACGATTTGCGGGTTTCTGGCCTTAACATCTGAGTAGTGTGCCTCCAGTCACTGAAGTAATGAACACAGGAGAAGTGTAAAGGAATCAGTTTGCAGGGCAAACGATATGTTTTTTTCAAAGATAAAATATCATAAAATGCACACTTGAGGTGTACATTCAGTGGTTTTCAGTACGTTCACAGGATTTGCAGCCATCGCCGCTAATTCCAGAACGTTTTAAAACCCCAAATCGAACCTGCCGTACCCATTAGTAGTCACTCCGCAATTCCCCCGACCCCATCCCCTGGCAATCACTAATCGGCTTTCTGTCTCTGTGGTTTTGCGTATTCAGTACATTTTATGTAAATGGAATGATGTGATACTTGGCTTTTTCTGCTGGGCTTTTATTAAGCATGTTTTCAAGATTTCATCCATGTAGCATGAATCAGTACTTCATGCCTTTTCATGGCTGCATAATCACGTGTTTGGATAGACCATGTTTTGTTTATCCATTTATCAGGTGATGGGCATATGGATGTTTTTACTTTTTGGCTGTTAGAAATAATGCTGCTATGAACATTCGTGTTCATAACACAAGTTTTTGTGTTCTAGGAGTGGAATTACTGGGTAAGACTACGTTTAATTCTGAATGTTGAGCTTCAAGACCTTCCAAGAGGTTTTCCTTGAAGAAGGATTTAGGAGGTGTTTACTTGCTCTTTGGCTTGGAAATCTAAGTTAGTTTGTAATGTGGTTTCCAATTGGATAAAGTAGACAGAACAAGAATGATAAGCAGCCCAGAGGCATGGGTAGGGCAGGGTGTCTTGGGACTTGAATTTATAGAGGAGACTGAGTGACGACATGGAGAGGCCATTGCTGTTGAAATAATTTCTCTTTCCTTACTTCTCTTCCTTGCTTCGTTTTCGATGAAGTTTGGCTCTTGTTGCCCAGGCTGGAGTGCAGTGGTGTGTGCAACCTCCACCTCCCTGGTTCAAGCGATTCTCCTGCCTCAGTCTCCCGAGTAGCTGGGATTACGGCACCCGCAACCGCACCTGGCTAATTTTTTTTGTTTTTTTAGACAAAATCTCGCTCTGTCGCCCAGGCTGGAATGCAGTGGTGTGATCTCGGCTTATTGCAAGCTCTGCCTCCCAGGTTCACGCCATTCTCCTGCCGCAGTCTTCCGAATACCTGGGACTACAGGTGCCCGCCACCACACCTGGCTAATTTTTTGTATTTTTAGTAGAGACGGGTTTCACCATATTAGCCAGGATGCTCGATTTCCTGACTTCGTGATCTGCCCGCCTCGGCCTCCCAGAGTGCTGGGATTACTGGCGTGAGCCACCGCACCCAGCGTCATTTTTTGTATTTTTGGTAGAGACGGGGCGTCACCATGTTGGCCAGGCTGGTCTTGAACTCCTGACTTCAGGCGATCTTCCTGCCTGGACCTCCCAAAGGGCTGGGATTACTGGTGTGAGCCACCGCGCCTGGCCTGAAGTAATTTCTTACTTAAATTTCTCAAGAAAAGGAGGCATGCCACCACGTTCAGAGCCACAGGGGAGGCATCAGCTTTTGGTTAGGAGGAAGAAATAGGAACAAGGGGAAAGTCTAGGCCAGAGCCTTTATGGGGTTCCTTAGGAATAGCAAGTCAGGGCGGAGTAAACATTTTAGGATTGGATAATTTAAATAATTCCATCAGGCTTTGCCTTCGGGTGGTCTCTAGTTGCTTGGTACCTGGCCATGGATGATTTAGGGCAGGAGAAATAGTGGCTTGGTGTGTGAGAGTTAGGTAAACGGGGACGTTGACTTGCCTGTGAGAGGCATGCTCCCAAGTAAGTTGTTTACTATCTTGAGGAATTAGCCCTTGGAGAAGCAGTCTCCCTGCCAGCAAGATTTTTAAGATTTCAAAATATCATATGATACAGAAAATTTTTTTAAACAGCTAATAAACATGGACATGGCTGGGATGATACGAAGGATAGTTGTAATGGTAGAAATTACTGTTTTCCAGTCAGACTGAAAATGAAGTGCCTGTTTCCTATTTAGGATTTAAATCTCTTAGAGTCCTGGTGAAGAAAGTCTTTTCTACCTCCCTTCCCCAACCCCAAATCTGGCTATATTATTTATTTACATAAAATAAATTAGTTGAAGTGTGGTTTAGAAAAGAGAGTTTTCTTAAACCTGAGATTCTCAACTGAATTACCTGTGGAATTTTTTTTTTTAATTGGAAAGGCTGAGACACTACTCTTAGGCCTACTGAATAAATCTTTCAACCTGTGTCTTTTGTAAGTTTCACAGATGATTCTGATGGTCTCTAGATTGAGAAGCACTGCATTTAACCAGCACCAACTGAACAAACACTGTAGGCTAAGTATAAGAGAGATGGCAAGAGCTGGGTCAGAGTGGTGCATGGGATTTCCAATTATACATAATTCCTCCCTTCAAGGAACAAAGCCATACAGAACTGGGGCAGCTGCTTCTTTGGGCCCAAGGTGAACAATGGGAGCCGCCTTGTCCTGGACTCTATTGTGATTGTTACTCCAGCAGAAGCCCTGGGGTTCATGCTCTTAGAAGTCACCCAGTATGACTAAGTTGAGGGGCAGTGTTCAGAAACAGTGTTACTAGATGGATGTTATTTCAGTAGGAACAGTATTGTATGTTCCCTGTCAGCATTTGAGGCGGAAACCCACTGCACTGTCAGAACAACCAGGGAGATGAAAGAAGATGTTAAGATACTAAAAGGTGCAGACAGTCCTTGTGTTTGGTAAACTTTACAGGGTTTATCTGAAAGAGAAAATGGATGCAGAACTACATGAAAAAATTGTGTTATTCCAAATAGATGTGCTGTTTTTCCAGTTCATAGGAGTCGGTAATTTTTGGGTTCAGGGGAAAAAGGCAAAGGTTGAAGATGCTGTGATTATAACCTCCTCACCCTCCTGGAATATTTCCTTTTTGAAAGCTTCTGGCATCTTCCACCAAGTTAATGTTTTAAACAGTTCGGAGGATGAACTGAAGGGCCCTTATCCCAGGTCTGTGGTTTGATTATAAATTGTAAAGCCATAACCTGTCCACCTCCCTCTCCTTTATCTTTTTTTTTTTTTTTTTTGAGACGGAGTCTCGCTCTGTCGCCCAGGCTGGAGTGCAGTGGCGCAGTCTCAGCTCACTGCAAGCTCCGCCTCCCGGGTTTACGCCATTCTCCTGCCTCAGCCTCTCCGAGTAGCTGAGACTACAGGCGCCCGCCACCGCGCCCAGCTAATTTTTTTGTATTTGCAGTAGAGACGGGGTTTCACCGTGGTCTCGATCTCCTGACCTCATGATCCGCCTGCCTCGGCCTCCCAAAGTGCTGGGATTACAAGCGTGAGCCACCGCGCCCGGCCCTCTCCTTTATCTTGACAGGGGTTGGGGAGATGGCAGATTGAACAAGGAAAGAATTGTCTCCTCAGTTCTTTGGTCATGTTAACTTTTGTTTACTATTGTATAGTCACATTTTCTAGACTGCTAAAATTGGTGAAATCAGGAGAGGAAATAACTGTTTTTACATGTGTAAGTATACAAAAGTTATTCGAGATGAGTTACACTGCATTTCTGTCAGTGTGCTGCCTGCCACTACTGCCTTTGTGTGATTTTGCTCTGTATGTTATGCTAGACAAATTTAAGGGAGCTTTAAGACAGCAAAACTCCCCCAAAGCATCTACCACCATAATCCCTATCAAAATCCCAACAACCTTTTAATTTTTTTGCACAAGTGGAAAAACTGATGTTAAAATTCATATGGAATTGGCTGGGTGCGGTGGCTCACGCCTATAATCCCAGCATTTTGGGAGTCCGAGTCAGGCAGATCACTTGAGGTCAGGAGTTCTAGACCAGCCTGGCCAACATGGTGAAACCCCGTGTCTACTAAAAACATAAAAATTAGCTGGGCGTGGTGGCAGGTGCGTGTAATCCCAGCTACTTGGAAGGCTGAGGCAGGAGAATCCCCTGAACCCAGGAGATGGAGGTTGCAGTGATCTAAGATCACAACACTGCACTCCAGCCTGAGTAACAGAGTGAGACTGTCTCAAATAAAAGGAGATGGAGGTTGCAGTGATCCAAGATCACAACACTGCACTCCAGCCTGGGTGATAGAGTGAGACTCTGTCTCAAATAAATAAATGAATTAAATAAATAAATAAATAAATTCATGTGTAATTGCACGGGGCTCCTAATACCCAAAACGCAAATAGCCTCTTTGTTCTTTTTCAAGAATGTACTTCCTTATATCAAAACTTATTACAAGCTATAGTAATCAAGACTGTGTGGTACTGTCAGTGGAAGAGAATTGAGAGTCTAGAAATAAACCCTTACATTTATGAGCAATTGATTTTGTCAAGGATGCCAAGACTAGTCAATGGTGAAAGAGTAGTGTCTTCCACAAATGGAGCTGGGATAACAGGATTTATCACATGCAAAAGAATGAAGTTAGACCCTTACCTCATACCACGTACAAATATTAACTCAGAATGGATCAAAGACCCAATGTTAGAGTGAAAACTATAAAACTCTTAGAATAATAAAAGGGTAGGCCGGGCGTGGTGGCTCACCCCTGTAATCCCAGCACTTTTGGCATCACCAGAGGTCAGGAGTTTGAGACCAGCCTGACCACCATGGAGAAACCCTGTCTTTACTAAAAATACAAAATTAGCCGGGCGTGGTGACGTGTGCCTGTAATCCCAGCTACTCGGGAGGCTGAGGCAGGAGAATCGTTTGAACCCGGGAGGCGGAGGTTGCGGTGAGCTGAGATCGCGCCACTGTGCTCCAGCCTGGTCGACAAGAGCGAAACTCCATCTCAAAAAAAAAAAAAAAAATACAAGAGTTAATCTTTATAACCTTGGAGTTGGCAGTAGACTCTAGATATGATACTAGAAGCAGAAACACCAAAAAATAATGAATTGGATTTCATCGAGATTAAAAACTTGTGTGTGTAAAAGTACACTATCAAGAAAATGAGAAGACAACCCACAGAATGGGAGATACTTGTTAATGGTATACCTGATAAGAATCTATGCTGCTGTCTGAATGTTTATGTCTCCCCCCACCCATTTCATATGTGAAGGCCTCACCCGCAAGGTGATGGGATTAGTGCATAAGGATAAGGATAGAGGACCATGTGGCCAGGTGTGGCTCATGCCTGTAATCCCAGCACTTTGGAAGGCGGAGGCAGGAGGATTGCTTGGGCCGAGGAGTTTGAGACCAGCCTGGGCAGCAAGGTGAGACTCCATCTCTACAAAAAATTTTTTAAAAAAAGAAAAAGAAGAGGCCCAAGAGAGAAACCCCCTGTCCTTTCTGCCATCAGAGGAAGTGGGCCTTCACCAGACAGAGTCTGCCAACACCTTGATCTTGGGCTTCCCAGCCTCCAGAACAGTGAGAATTTCTGTTGTTTATTAGCCACCCACTCTATGGTATTTTATAAGAGCAGCCCAAGTGGACTAAGACAATCTAGTAGCACAATATAGAAGGAACTTTTACAACTCAATGAAAGGACAACTCAGAAAATGGGTGTGGTAGAACTTGTCCTGTGAAGAAGCCAAGACCAAAAAAAAAAAAAAAAAAAATAGGATATGGGACTTGAATAGACATTCCAAAGAATGGCAGATGCCAACAAGCACATGAAAAGATGATCAGCATCATGAATCATTAGAGAAGTGCAAATTGATGCCACAGTGAGATACCGCTTCATGGCCAGTAGGACAGCCATTTCCTTAAAAAAAAAAAAAAATGGTGAGGATGTAAAGAAGTTAGAACTCTGATACATTGCTGGAAGGAATGTAAAATGATACAGCTGCTGTGGGAAACAGTTTGAGGTTCCTGAACAAGTTAAAATAATATGATCAGCAATTCCATTTCTAAGGATATGTCCAAAAAAATTGAAAAAGTGTTTAAGGGCCGGGTGCAGTGGCTCACGCCCGTAATCCCAGCACCTTGGGAGGCCAAGGTGGGCGGATTACATCTGGTCAGGAGTTTGAGACCAGCTTGGCCAATATGGTGAAACCCCGTCTCCACTAAAACTATAAAAATTAGCCAGGCTTGGTGGTGGGTGCCTGAATCCCAACTACTCGGGAGGCTGAGGCAGGAGAATTGCTTGAACCTGACAGGCAGAGTTTGCGGTGAGCTGAGATGGTGCCATTGCACTCCAGCCTGGGCAACGAGCGAAAAAAAAAAAAAAAAAAAAAGAAAAGAAAAAAAAAAAGAAAAAATGCTTAAACAAAAACTTGTACACCTCATATTCAGTCTAAATACCCTTCAATGCATGAACAAAATGTAGCATAGAATGGAATACATGTTACACTGAACGTTTGCTTATTTCTGTTTTATAATTTTTTTTAGTGACAAGGTCTCATTTATGTTGCCCAGGTTGGAGTACAGTGGCACAGTCATGGCTCATGGCAGCTTCAGACTGCCAGGGCTCAAGTAATCTTCCTGATCTTCCCAACTTCCCTATCTTCCCGACTCAGCCTACCTGTAGCTAGGGCTAGAAGGGCGCCTGGGTATTTTTTTTTTTTTTTTTTTTAGACAGGGTTACACTCTGTCGTCCAGAATGGAATGCAGTGGGGCAATCTCAGCTCACTGCAACCTCCACATCCCAGGCTCAAGTGATCCTCCTGCCTCAGCCTCCCTAGTAGCTGGGACTACAGGCATGTAACACCACACCTGGCTAATTTTTTGTCTTTTTAGTAGAGAAAGGGTTTTGCCATGTTGCCTAGGCCGATCTCAAACTCCTGGGCTCAAGTGATCTGCCCACCTTGGCCTCCCAAAGTGCTAGGATTACAGGCATGAGCCACAATGCCTGGCCTGTGGGTAATTTATTTTCTTTCTTTCTTTCTTTCTTCCTTCCTTCCTTCTTTCCTTTCCTTTCTTTCCTTTCTTTTCTTTCTCTTTCTCTTTCTTTCCTTTTTCTTTTCTTTCTTTCTCTTCCTTCCTTCCTTCCCTCCTTTCTTTTCTTTTTTCTCTTCTTTTGTTTTCTTTTTTTTCTTTTTTTGAGACAGAGTCTTGCTTTGTCACCCAGGCCGAAGTGCAGTGGTGCAGTCTCGGCTTACTGCAAGCTCTGCCTCCCAGGTTCATGCCATTCTCCTGCCTCAGCCTCCCAAATAGCTCGGACCACAGGCTCCCGCCACCACGCCCAGCTAATTTTTTGTATTTTTAGTAGAGACAGGGTTTCACTGTGTTAGCCAAGATGGTCTCTATCTGCGGACCTCATGATCTGCCCGCCTCAGCCTCCCAAAGTGCTGGGATTACAGGCATGAGCCACCGCGCCTGGCTGCCTGTAGGTAATTAAAAAAATTTTTTTTTTGTAGACACAGGTCTTGCTATGTTGCCCAGGATGGTCTCAAATTCCTGGGCTCAAGTGGTCCTCCTGCCTTGGCCTCCCAAAGTGCTGGGATTATAGGTGTGAGCCACCACACCTGGCCCTCAGTATTTTAAAAAATTCTAATTTCCATTTATAGCTCTACTAAATATTTCATCGAGTCAGCAGATTGGTTATAAATATAAGGAAAATTCGTACGTATGGCTTTTCTTTTTCTTTTTTGAGACAGAGTCTTGTTCTGTCACCTAGGCTGGAGTGCAGTGGCGTAAGCTCACCTCACTGCAACCTCCGCCTCCGGGGTTCAAGCGATTCTCCTGCCTCAGCCTCCTGAGTAGCTGGGACTATAGGCATGCGCCACCACACCTGGCCAATTTTTGTATTTTTAGTAGAGGTGAGGTTTCACCATGTTGGCCAGGCTGGTGTCGAACTCCTGACCTCAAGTGATCCGCCTGCATTGGCTTCCTAAAGCGCTGGGATTACAGGCATGAGCCACCTCACCAGGCCTGTTTATGGCTTTTCTTTTAAAAAGTTCACATGTCATATTTGTCACGTTACATTCATTGAGTCACATCATTCATCATTTCATTTAGTCATGTGACTGGGTAACAAGCATTTCAGAGATCAGAAGGCTTCGTATAATTAGTAAAGAAACCTTTTATTTATTTATTTAGAGACGGAGTACTCACTGCGTCACCCAGGCTGGAGTGCAGAGTGGCCTGATCATAGCTCACTGTGACTTCGAGGCTGCAGTGAGCTGTGATCATGTCACTCTACTCTAACCTGGGTGACAGAGTGAGACCCTGTCTCAAAAAAAAAAAAAAAGGAATTACACTATGCATATTGCATCATGAGCATTTCTCTAAGTCAGTAGATAGGAAGCCATATTATATTTCATATTTAATCAAACATTCCCCTGTTGATAAAGATATATTTATAGTTTTTATCATTATAAATTATGCAATAAATGTCTTTGTACTTATAGCCTATATATGTGTGTTTTTATTTCTGTTGGAAGGAGTCCTAAATCTAGGATTTCTAGGCTAAAGGATATGTGTGTTTTGTTTGGTTTGCCTGATTTTTTTTTTTTTTTTTGAGACGGAATCTTGCTGTGTCGCCCAGGCTGGAGTGCAGTGGCGCAATCTCGGCTCACTGCAAGCTCCGCCTCCCAGGTGCACGCCGTTCTCCTGCCTCAGCCTCTCCAAGTAGCTGGCACTACAGTTGCCTGCCACCAAGCCCGGCTAATTTTTTGTATTTTTAGTAGAGACGGGGTTTCACCGTGGTCTCGATCTCCTGACCTCGTGATCCGCCTGCCTCGGCCTCCCAAAGTGCTGGGATTACAAGCGTGAGGCACCGCGCCGGCCTTCCCTAATTTTTTTTTTTTTAAGTTTATTATTTATTTTAAGACAGAGTCTTACTCTGTTGCCCAGGCTGGAGTGGCCCAATCCCAGCTCACTGCAACCTCCGCTCCCCGGGTTCAAGCGATTCTCCTGCCTCAGCCTCCCGAGGCTGGGATTACAGGCACCTGCCCACGCCTGGCTAATTTTTGTATTTTTAGTAGAGACGGGGTTTCACCATGCTGGCCAGGCTGATCTTAAACTCCTGATCTCATGATCCACCCGCCTCGGCCTCCCAAAGTGCTGGGATTATAGGTGTGAGCCACTGTGCCCAGCCTATTTTTTATTTTTTTTAGAGACAGGGTTTTGCTGTCATCCACGCTAGAATGCAGTGGCACGAGCATAAACTCGAACTCTTGGGCTCAGACAATCCTCCTGCCTCAGTCTCCCGAGTAGCCAAGAGTACAAGTGTGTGCCACCACACCCAACTGACTTTTTAAAATTTTTGGAGAGTTGGGGTCTATGTTGCCCAGGCTGATCTTAAACTCTTAGCCTCTGGTGATCCTCCTGCCTCCCAAAGTGCTGGGTTCACAGGCATGAGCCATTGCTCTTGCCTGGTTTACCTGTTTTAGAAAAGAATACCTGTACATTGTTAATTTTTTTTTCCAGGAGCTTCAGAAGGGTACAAAAATTCCCTCCTACTTCTGGCCCCCAACCTCCAAACTCCCTCCTCAGAGGCTTCTTGAAATATTCCAGATAATTCTGTGCGCATACAAGTATAAATATATATCCCTGCTTTTCCCCAGTGTAAATAAACGGTAGCACATTTTACCCATTGTTCTGAACCTCATTTTTGCAACTCAATGAACTGTTTTGGAGATTTTTCCTTACTACATATAATAATGCTATCATTCTGTTTAGCAGTTGCATTATATGTCATCATTTGGATTTATTCATACTTCATTGTATCAGTCACCTCTAAAGGGACGTTAGATTGCTTTCATTTCCTTCTACAGTGGCTAGTGGTGCACTGAATATACTTGTATATACTTTTATGCAGATTCGCACATATATTTGTAGGATATTCCTGTAACATAAGTGGAATTGCTGGGTCAAAGGATATGGGTAAATCAGAGTGTTTTTGGGTGTTACCCAGTTATTTTCTAAAGAAGCCGAATTGGCCAGGCGTGGTGGCTCATGCCTGTAATGCCAGTACTTAGGGAGGCCGAGGCAGGTGGATCACTTGAGGTCAGGAGTTTAAGACCAGCCTGGCCAACATGTTGAAATCCTGTCTTTACTAAAAATATAAAATTAGCTGGGCATGGTGGCGCACCCCTGTAATTCCAGCTACTCCGGAGGCTGAGGCAGGAGAATTGCTTGAACCTGGAAGTTGGAGGTTGCAGTGAGCCAAGATCACACCACTGTACTCCAGCCTAGGTGACAGAGCAAGACTAAAAAACAAAACGGAGGCTGAATCAGTTTACATTCCATTAACAATGAATGTCTTTTTACTCATATCCACACACTCACAGAATATATCATGAAACATTTTGTTCTTTTACTATTTCAGCAGTTAAAAATTGGTGTCTTTTGGCTTTACTTTACATTTCTTTCATTGAGGAAACAAGTATTTTCTTCACATGATTAAAAGCTACTTGTTTACCTATGACCTTCTGTTTGTGGGCTCTGCATTCTTTTAGATTGTGTGATTAATCTTTTTCCTATTGGTTTTTAAGATTATGTGATTAATCTTTTTCCTGTTGATTTGTAAGAACTCTATATTATGGAAATGGATATAGTGTTACAACATTACAAATACTTTTTCCCAGTTTTTATCATTTGACTTAAAATTTTTTTTTTTTTTTTGAGATAGAGTCTCACCGTGTTGCCCAGGCTAGACTTGAACTCCTGGGCTCAAGTGATCCCCCTGCTTCAGCCTCCCACGTAGCTGGGACTACACCTATGTGCTACTGTACCTGGCTTGGCTTCGATTTTTAATAAAATTTTTTCCATGTAGAGCTTTACAGTTTTTTGTAGTCAAATGACTTTTCTTTTATGCACATACCTTCTTCCAGTGTTTGGCTCACCTTTACATTCTCTTAATGATGCCTTGTAATGAACAAAGTTTCTTCAAAGCTAGCGGCATCACATTACCTGACGTGAAATTATACTACAAGGCCTCTTTTGGGAGAGTGAGGGGAAAGTATAGCTTGAGAGCTTGAGACCAGCCTCGGCAACATAGTAAGACTCCGTCTATAATGTACGTGCCCCCCACGTCCCCCCCCGCCAAAAAATTAGCTGGGCATGATGGTTCACACCTGTGGTCCTAGCTACTCATGCAGTAACTAAAACAGCCTCGTACTTGCATATATTTTTGTACCACAGATCAGTGGGACAGAATAGAGAACCCAGAAGTTATGCCACTTGCCCACAACCAACTGATCTTCAATAAAGTTGACAAATATGCAGTGGGGGAAGGATACCCTATTCAATAAATAGTTCTGGGAAAATTGGCTAACCATATATAGAAAAATGAAGCTGTACCTCTCTCACCGCATACAAAAATTAACTCAAAGTGGATTAAAGACTTAAACATAAGACCTGAAACTCTAAAGATCTTAGAAGAAAACCTAGGAAAAACTCTTCTGGATATTAGCCTAAGCAAAGAATATATGACTAAGACCTCAAAAGCAAATGCAACAAGAAAAAAAATAGGCAAATGGGACGTAATTAAATGAAAAAACTTCTGCACAGCAAAAGAAATGACAGAGTAAATAGACAACCTATAGAATGGGAGATAACATTTGCAAATTAAGTCTCTGGCAAAGGACTAATACCTAATATCTCCAAGGGTCTCAACAAGAAAAAAAAAAAAAACCCATTAGTAAGTGAGCAAAGGCTGGGCGTGGTGGCTAACACCTGTAATCCCAGCACTTTGGGATGCTGAGGCAGGAGGATCACTTGAGGCCAGGAATTAGAAAGTAGGCAAAGGACAAGAACACATACTTCTCAAGTGAAGACATACAAGTGCCAAACATGAAAAAGTGTTCAACATCAGTGATCATCAGAGAAATGCAAATCAAAACCACAGTGAGATACCATCTTAGACGGGTTGGAATAGCTATTATTAAAAAGTCAGAAAACAACAGATGTTGGCATGGATGCACAGAAAAGGGAATGCTTATATGCTGTTGATGGGACTGTAAATTAGTATAACCTCTATATAGAAAACAGTATGGAGGCCAGGTGCAGTGGCTCACTACCTGTAATCCCAGCACTTTGGGAGGCCAAGGCAGGCAGATCACTTGAGGTTAGGAGTGCAAGACCAGCCTGGCCAACATGGTGAAACCCCGTTTCTACTAAAAATACAAAAATCAGCTGAGCGTGGTAGTGCACGTCTGTAATCCCAGGAAGCTGAGGCAGGAGAATCGCTTGAACCCGGGAGGCAGAGATTTCAGTGACCCTAGACTGCGCCACTGCATTCCAGCCTGGGTGACAGAGCGAGACTCTGTCTCAAAAAAGGTTAGTGGCTTTTGTGTCCTTGGTTAGCAAGGTCTTCTCTACTTTGAGATTATAAAGTAATTTTCCTCATGTTTTCTTCTAGACTTCTTATTTTTACACTAAAATTGTTATTGGCCAGCTGTGTAAGGCGCCTGGTGGTGCTCTAGGCACTGGGTTAGTGTCTCTTATGCCGAGCTCTAAACCTTCAGAATGCCCTTGCTGCCACTGTCTGAGTTCACAGTGGCTGAAGCTTTTCCCGTAAGACCCTGAATCTGGCAGCCAGTGTGTACTACACATGGAGCAGTCCAACTGGGTGGACTGTGCTCAGCATCCGAACATCTAGACAGACAAAGCCATTCCCAGTGGTGGCCCAAACCAGCAAACGTGTAACAATTTTTTTGCAATCAATTTTTCTTTTTTTTTTTTGAGATGGAGTCTTACTTTGTTGTCACCCAGTCTGGAGTGCAGTAGTGGGAACTTGGGTCACTGCAACCTCTGCCTCCCAGGCTCAAACAGTCCTCCCACCTCAGCCTGTATTCTATTTCTGTAGCTGAGAATACAGGTTTGTTGCACCACGCCTGGCTAATTTTTTTGTTTGTTTGTTTGTATTTTGAGTAGTGATAAGGTTTTGCCATGTTGCCCAGGCTGGTCTCAAACTGGGCTCAAGTGATTTGCCTGCCCCAGCCTCTCACAGTCTGAGATTGCAGGTGTGAGCCACCATGCCCAGCCTGCAGTTTTTCTTATTAAAACCTAATGGGGGCCAGGGGCAGTGGCTCACTCCTGTAATCCCAGCACTTTGGGAGGCCTAGGTGGGCGGATCACCTGAGGTTAGGAGTTCAAGACCAGCCTGGCCAACATGGTGAAACCCCGTCTCTACTAAAATACAAAAGTTAGCCAGGTGTGGTGGTGCATTCCTGTAATCCCAGCTACTTGGGAGGCTGAGGCAGGAGAATTGCTTGAGCCCTGGAGGCAGGGGTTACAGTGAGCCGAGATCGCACCACTCAAACAGTCCTCCCAGGACTGCATTCCAGCCTGGGCAACAGAGTGAGACTCTGTCTCCAAAACAAACAAACAAAAAAACAATAAAACTAATGGGGTAGGCATGGTGGTATATTCCTGTAGTCTCTGAAACTTGGGAGACTGAGAAGGGAGAATTGCCTGAGCCCAGTGGTTCAAGGCAAGCCTGGGCAGTGTAGTGAGACCCATCGCTGCAAAAAAAAATTGTTTAAATAAAATTAGCCAGCGTGGTAGCACATGCCTCTACTCCCAGCTACTCAGTAGGCTGAAATGGGATCACTTGAGCCCAGGAGGTTGAGGCTGCAATGAATCATAATCACCCTTCTGCACTCCAGCCTGGGCAACAAAGCAAGACCCTGTGGCAAAAAGAAAAAAAAAAAATGAAACAGCCAATATAGAATAAAGGTGCTAAAAAAGGCATAGGAGGAAATCTTCATGACTTTGGGGTAGGCAAAAAATTCTTAAACAGGGACACAAGCCACTAACTATAAAGAAGTGACAAATTATATGACATTAAAATTAAGAACCTTTATAAGGCACCATTAAGAGGGTGTAAAGGGCTGGGCATGGTGGCTCATACCTGTAATCTCAACTTCAGGAGGCCCAGGCAGAAGGATCGCTTGAGCCCAGGAGTTTGAGATCAGACTGAGCAAAATAGACCCTGTCTGAACAAAAAATTTAAAAATTAGCCAGGTGTCGGGGCATGTGCCTGTAGTCCCAGCTACTCTGGAAGCTGAGGTGGGAGGATCACTTGAGCCTGAGAGGCCAAGGCTACAGTGAGCCATGATTCTGCTACTGTACTGCAGCCTGGGCAGCAGAGCAAGACCCTGTCTCAAAAAGGGTGTAAAGATATCCCAGACTAGAAGATGTGTGTGATGTGCACAGGACTAGTATCATATGCATAATGACAAAGGATTAATATCTAAAGAAATCCTAAAAAAAAAAAAAATAGAAAAACAGACAAGAGACTTGAGTGGCCAACAGATACATGAAGAAGTGTTCAACTTATTTAGTCAAAGAAAATGCAAATTAAACCACAGTGAGCGATCACTAAACTCAGCAGCGTGAACAAAATGAAGATAACTGCTAGACAATAGCTAGTGTGGTAAGGACTTCCTGTTTGAGCCATGGTTATTTAGAAGTATGTTGCTTAATATCAAATGTTTGGAGAGTTCCCTCAGTTTTCTGTTACTCGTTTCTAGTTTAATTCCATTATGATCAGAGATCATACTTTATATAATTTCAATTTTTAAAAATTTGTTTTGTGACTTTTATGGCTTAGAATGTAGTCTGTCTTGAATGCTCCAAGCTTGAACACTTGAAAACACTATATATTTTTCTGTCGTTAGGTGGGGTGTCCTCTAAGTGTCAGTTAGATCCAGTTGGTTGATGGTGGTGTTCAGGTTGCTGATTTTCTGTCTACTGGTTCTATGTATTGAGAAGTGTTGAAGTCTCCAGCTGTGATAGTGGATTTGTCTGTTCTTCATTTGTCAGTTTTTGTTTCATGTATTTTGAATCTCTTTTGTTAGATGCGTATACACTTAGGATTATGCTGTCTTGATGAATTGACCTTTTTATCATTATGTAATAGCCCTCTTTTATTTATTTTATTTTATGTTTTTTAGAGACAGAGTCTTGCTATGTCACCGAGGCTGGAGCACAGTGATGTGATCAAAACTTACTGCAGCTTTGAACTCCTGAGCTCCAGTGATTCTCCTGCCTCAGTCTTCTGAGGAGCTGGGACCACAGACACATGCCACCGTGCCTATCTAAAATTTTTTTTTTTTTTTGGTAGAGACAGGGTCTCCCTATGTTGCCCATGCTGGTCTGAAACTCCTAGCCTCAAGTGATCCTCCCATGTTGGCCAAGTGCTGAGATTACAGGCATGAGCGACTGCATGCAGCCCTCTTTATCAATGGTAATTTTCTTTGCTATGAAGTCTACTTTGCTTGTTTGACATTAATATAGCCACTCCAGCTGTCTTTTGGTTAGTGTTTGCATGGCATATCTTTTTTTTTTTTTTTTTTTAGACAGGATGGTCTTGCTCTGTCACCCTGGCTGGAGTGCAGTGGCATGATCATGGCTCACTGCAGCATTGAACTCTAGCTCAAGCCATCCTCCCACCTAAGCCTTCTGAGTATGGGACTATAGGTGTGTGCCACCATGGCTGGCTAATTTTTTTTTTTTTTATGGAGATGAGACCTCACTATGTTGCTCAGGCTGGTCTGGAACTCCTGGGCTCAAGTGATCCTTCCACCTCAGTCTCCCAAAGTGTTACATGAGCCAGTGCACCTGGCTTCTCTGTGTTTTCTTTTGTTTCCTATGCCTTTGATATGATATCCATGTTCTTTTGCATGTGGATATCCAGTTTTCTCAGCAACATTTATTAAAAAGACTATCTTTTCCCCGTTGAATGGTGTTGGCATCCTTGTCAAAATCATTTGACCATGTATGCCAGGATGTTTTTCTGGGCTGTCAACTCTATTGCAATGGTCTGTATGTCTGTCTTGCTGCCAGTACCACATTGTTGTGATTACTGCAGTTCGTTAGTAAGTTTTGAAATCAGAAAGTGTGAATCCTGAATCTGTTTTTCTTTTTCAACATGGTGTTGGCTATCTGGGGTCCGTGGAAATTCCATATGAATTTCAGCATGTATTTTCTCTTTCTGCAAAAAAAAAAAAAAAAAGTCATTGAGATTTTGCTTCTGTTGACATATGAATCAGTAGCTCACTTTTGGGAGTATTGACATCTTAAGAATATTAAAATATCTCGTCTTAACAATATCGTCCAACTCATGAAAGTGTGATGTTTTTCCTTAATTATATCTTCATTAATTTCTTTCAGCAATGTTTTGTAGTTTTCATTGTATGAATCTTTTACCTCCTTGGTTAAAATTCCTAAGTATTTTATTCTTTTTAATGCTATTGTAAGTGGAATTGTTTTTATAATTTCCTTTTCAAATTGTTCAGTGTTAGTATATAGAAATGCAAATGATTTTTCTGTGCTGACTTTGTATCCTGCTGCTTTGCTGATTCTCTTATTGTAATTATTTTTTGTGTGTAATGTTTAGGCCTAGTTTTTTACATATCATATTAAATCTGTGAATTAATTTTACTTCTTTCTTTCCAATTTGGATATATATTTTTTTATTAATTGCTATGGCTAGAACTTCCAGTACTAGGTTAAATAGTAGTGGTAAAGGTGAATGTTGTCATCTTAGAAGAAAATTTTTTAGTCATTCACTATTGAGTATGATGTTCATTCAATGTGCATTTCTGTTTTTTTTCTTTCTTTTTTTTTTGAGACGGAGTCTCTGTCGCCCAGGCTGGAGTGCAGTGGCACTGTCTCGGCTCACTGCAAGCTCCGCCTCCCGGGTTCACACCATTCTCCTGCCGCAGCCTCCCAAGTAGCTGGGACTATAGGCGCCCGCCACCACGCCCGGCTAATTTTTTTGTATTTTTGGTAGAGACGGGGTTTCCCCATGTTAGCTAGGATGGTCTCGATCTCCTCACCTCGTGATCCGCCCTCCTCGGCCTCCCAAAGTGCTGGGATTACAGGCGTGAGCCACCGTGCCTGGCTCTGTTTTTTTTTTTTCTTTAAAAACTTTTAGGCTGGGTGCAGTGGCTCACACCTGTAATCCCAGCACTTTGGGAAGCCCAGGCGGGTGGATCGCTTGAGGTCAGGACTTTGAGACTAGCCTGGCCAACATGGTCAAATTCTGTCTGTACTAAAAATACAAACATTTGCCGGGTGTGATGGTGGGCGCCTGTAGTCCTAGCTACTCGGGAAGCTGAGGCAGAAGAATTGCTTGAACCGTGGAGGCATAGGTTGCAGTGAGCCGAGATTGTGCCACTGCACTCCAGCCTGGGCGACAGAGCAAGACTACGTCTCAAAAAAAAAAAAATTGTAATAAGCTTTCTCAGGTTTAACAATGTAGGTTTTTCAAATATGGCTTTATGTTGAGATATTTCCCTTGTACATTTAGTTTGTTGAATGTTGTCATTTTCAGAGGGTGTTACATTTTGTCACATGCCTTTTCTGCAGCAATTGAGATGATGTGATATGTTTCCCATTTTTCCATTAATGTGGTATGTTACATTAATTTTGTAGGTTGGACCATCCATGCATTTCAGGAATAAATCCCACTTGGTTTTGGTGTATAATCCTTCTAAAATGCTACTGAATTCAGTTTGCTAGTATTTGTAGAGGATTTTTGCATCAATGTGCATAAGGGATATTAGTCTGTAGTTTTTTTTTATTGAATGCCTGGTTCTGATATGAGGGTAATACTGGCTTCTTAGAATGATTTAGGAAGTATTTCTTACTCTCCACTTTTTTGGAAAAGTTTTGAGAAGGGTTGGTACTAGTTGTTGTTTAAATGTTTGGTAGAATTAATCAGTGAAGCCTTCAGGTCCAGGACTTTTCTTAGGAGATTTTTGATAACTGATTCAGTCTGCTTACTAGTTACAGGTCTATTCAGATTTTCTGTTTCTTTGTGATTTAGTCTTGGTGGGGGTTTTTTAATTTGTTTGTTTGTTTTTAAAACAGTCTTGCTCTGTTGTCCAGGCTGGAGTGCAGTGGCACAATCTTGGCTCACTGCAACCTCCGCTTCCCGGGTTCAAGCGATTCTCCTGCTTCAGCCTCCCAAGTAGCTGGGGCTACAGGCACCCGCCACCATGCCCGGCTCATTTTTGTGTTTTTATTTTAGTAGAGATGAGGTTTTACCATGTTGGCCAGGCTGGTCTCAAAATCCTAACCTGAGGTGATCCAGCCACCTCGGCCTCCCAAAGTGCTGGCTTACAGGCGTGAGCCACCACGCCCAGCCCTTGTTTGTTTTTTGTTTGTGTGTGTGTTTGTTGTTGTTTTGTTTTTTGTTTTTTTGTTGTTGTTTTTGAGACGGGGTCTCACTTTGTTACCCAGACTGGAGTGCAGTTGCGTGATCACAGCTCACTGCAGCCTCGACCTCCCAGGCTTAAAACGATCCTCCCACCTCGGCGCCGCAAGTAGCTGGGACCACAGGCACACGCCACCACACCTGGCTAGTTTTTATACTTTTTTGTAGAGACAGGTTTTCTCCATGTTGCCGAGGCTGGCCTTGAACTCCAAAGCTCAGACAGTCTGCCCACCTCAGTCTCCCAAAGTCTGGAATTACGGGCATGAGCCACTGTTCCTGGCTATTTCTCCCCTCAATTCTGTCAGTTTTGCTTTATATATTTTGACAGTCTGTTATTAGGTGTAATCTGTTTATAATTTTATCTTCTTGCTGTATTGAACCTTTATATAATGTCCTTTTTTAATCTTTTTTTTTTTTTAATTTAAAGTCTCTTTTGTCTTATAGTAATAGAGCCCTGCTCTCTTTTGGTTACTGTTTGCATGGAGTATGTTTTTCCATCCTTTGACTTTCAATCTGTTTGCGTCTTTGGATCTAAAGTGGTTCTTTTCTGTAGTCCCAGTTACTTGGGAGGCTGAGGCAGGAGGACTGCTTAAGCCCAGGAGTTCAAATCTAGCCTGAGCAACATAGAGAGACCCTGTCTCTCTAAAAAATAAAAGTAAAAATAAAAAAGTAAGTTTTTTATAGATGGCATATAATTGGGTAATGTAGTTTTTTTCCACGTTGCTAATCTCTATCTTCTGATTGGAGAGTTTAATCCATTTACACTTAGTTACTGATCAGGAAAGACTTATGTCATTTTGCTGTTTCTTTTCTATATACCTTTTAGGATTTTATTTATTTATTTTTTTAGAGATGGAGTCTTGCTGTCACCCAGGCTGGAGTGCAGTGGTGCAATCTTGGCTCACTGCAACCTCCGCCTCCCGAGTTCAAACGATTCTCCTGCCTCAGCTTCCCTAGTAGCTGGGACTACAGGCACGTGCCGTCACACCCAGCTAATTTTTTGGGTTTTTTTGTTTATTTTGTTTTTGAGACAGAGTCTTGGTCTGTTGCCCAGGCTGGAGTGCAGTGGCAATCTTGACTCACTGCAACCTCTGCCTCCCAGATTCAAGCAATTTTCCTGCCTCAGCCTCACTAGTAGCTGGGACTACAAATGCCCGCCACCACACCCAGCTAATTTTTATATTTTTAGTAGAGAAAGGGTTTCACCATATTGGTCAGGCTGGTCTCGAACTACTAACCTCAGGTGATCCACCTGCCTCGGCCTCCCAAAGTGCTGAGATTACAGGTGTGAGCCACTGTGCCCAGCCACGTTATAGGTTTTTTTGTTTTGTTTTGTTTTGTTTTTGTTTTTAAATTGAGATGGAGTCTCGCTCTGTTGCCCAGCTGGAGTGCAGTGGCATGATCCCAGGTCACTGCAACCTCCGCCTCCCAGGTTCAAGGGATCCTCTTGCCTCAGCCCTGCTAGTAGCAGGATTATAGGCACGCACTACTATGCCCGGCTAATTTTTGTATTTTTAGTAGAGATAGGGTTTTGCCATGTTGGCCAGGCTGGTCTTGAAATCTTGACCTCAGGTGATCCACCCACCTCGGCATCCCAAAGGTGCTGGGATTACAGGCATGAGCCACCGCACCCGGCCATGGATTTTAAAATCTCTAATTACCTGCATTATTGTCTTCTTCTGTGTTTAGCTGAGTTTTGTAGGTTTTTTTTCTTTTTGTAGTAACATGTTTAATTATTTTCTCATTTTATTTTGTGTAACACTGTAATTTGAATTTATAGCAGTATAATTTCAGTAACATGCAAAAATTCTGCTTCTTTATAGCTTCATCTCCACCCCTTTCAGTTGTCACAAAATTACATTATTATACACTGTGTGTCCCAAAACATAAACTCATAATTGTTTAAATGCGTTAGTCTGTTAAGGTGTGTTTTATGGACCCGAATGTGATCTGTCTTGGTGAATGTTCCATGTGAGCTTTAGAGGCATGTGTATCGTGCTGCTGTTGGATGAACTGCTCTATAGATGTCAGTTCTGTCCAGTTGCCTGATGGTGCTGTTGAGTTCATTATGTCCTTACTGATTTTCTGCCTGGTGGATCTGTCCATTTTGATAGATTGATGTTGAAGTTTGCAACTATAATAGTGAATTCATCTGCTTTTCCTTGCAGTTCTTAGTTTTTGCTTTGAGGATTTTGATGCTCTATTGTTAGGTGTATACACATAGGGTTTGTTACCTCATCTTAGAGAAATACTCCTTTATGATTTTGTAATATCCTTTTTCTATTCCTGATAATTTTCCTTGCTCTGAAGTCTGCTCTGCCTGAAATCAGTATAGCTACTGGGACTTTCTTTTTGATTCCTGGTATGTGTTTTTCCAACTCTTTAATTTTTTCTTTTTTTTTTTTTTTTTTTAAAGACAGAGTTTCGCTCTTGTTGCCCAGGCTGCAGTGCAGTGGTGTGATCTCAGCTCACCGCAGCCTGCATCTCCTGGGTTCAAGGAATTCTCCTGCCTCAGCCTCCCGAGTAGCTGGGATTACAGGCGTCTGCCACCACGCCTGGATAATTTTTGTATTTTTAGTAGAGACGGGTTTTTACGATGTTGTCCAGGCTGGTCTTGAAATCCTGACCACAGGTGATCTGCCCGCCTCAGCCTCCCAAAGTGCTGGGATTACAGGAGTGAGCAACCATGCCCAGCCTCATCTCTTTAATTGTAATCTACCTGTGTCTTTATATTTAAAGTGAGTTTCCCGGGTCTTCTTATAACATTTTTTGCAAGGTGGATTTACTGATGACAAATTCCCTTAATTTTTGTTCTTCTGAGAAAGTCTTTATTTCTCTTCATTTTTGACCCAACACATGTTTGGGTCTTATTTTTGAATATATTCTGACATTTTCTATTTCTTATTTGATGTAACATTGACATTTAAAGTGATTATGGGTACAGTTAGATTAATATCTGCCATATTTATTACTGTTTTCTGTTGCTTTTATTCTTCCCTTTTCTTTTTATTTTGGTCTTCCACTCTTTTTCTGCTTTCTCTGGCTTTAATTGAACATTTTATATGATTATGTTTTTTCCTCTCTTAGCATGTCAATTATGCTTCTTATTATATATTTTTAAAAAGTCTTGGCTGGGCGCAGTGGCCCATGCCTGTAATCCCAGCACTTTGGGAGGCCAAGGTGGGTGGATCACCTGAGGTCAGGAGTTTGAGACCAGCCTTGCTAACATGGTGAAACCCCGTCTCTATTAAAAATACAAAAAATTAGCCAGGCGTGGTGGCGGGCATCTGTAATCCCAGCTACTTGGGAGGCTGAGGCAGGAGAATGGCTTGAACCCGGGAGGCAGAGGTTGCAGTGAGCCGAGATGGCGCCATTGCACCCTAGCCTGGTTGACAAGAGTGAGACCTATCTCAAAAGAAAAAAAAAAAGTCTTTGCCCTTGAGTTTGGTATTTACAGTTACGACTAATCCAATTCCATTTTCAGCTGATGCTATGCCACTTCATGGGTTGTACAAGTTTCCTCTAACAGAGTATTCCCAGTTCATCCTTACTGTCCCTTATGATATTGCTGTCATTAATTTCACTGATTCAAAAGTGACATTATTATTATTTTTATTGTTATTTTTTTTTTGAGATGGAGTCTGCCTCTGTCTCCCAGGCTGGAGTGCGGTGGCTCGATCTCCGCTCACTGCAAGTTCTGTGTCCCGGGTTCACGCCATTCTCCTGCCTCAGCTTCCCAAGTAGCTGGGACTACAGGTGCCCACCACCACTCCCGGCTAATTTTTTTTGTATTTTTAGTAGAGGCGGGGTTTTACCATGTTAGCCAGGATGGTCTCAATCTCCTGACCTGGTGATCCACCCGTCTCGGCCTCCCAAAGTGCTGGGATTACAGGCGTGAACCACCGCACCCGGCCGTAAGTGAAATTATTGACAGCAATATCATAAGGGACAGTAAGGATGATTATTGACCCAATCATTGAATACGTTGTTCCCGGTTTGTTTTTGTTTTTGTTGTTGAGACAGAGCTTTTTTGTTTTTTTTTTTTTTTTTGAGACGGTGTTTCGCTCTGTCGCCCAGTCTGGAGTGCAGTGGCGCGATCTGGGCTCACTGCAAGCTCCACCTCCCAGGTTCGCGCCATTCTCCTGCCTCAGCCTCCTAAGTAGCTGGGACTATAGGTGCCCACCACCATGCCTGGCTAATTTTTTGTATTTTTAGTGGAGACGGGCTTTCACCGTATTAGCCAGGCTGGCCTCGAACTCCTGACCTTGTGATCTGCTCACCTCGGCCTCCCAAAGTGCTGGGATTACAGGCATGAGCCACTGCGCCCGGCCGAGACAGGGTCCCATCAGTACAAGAGTTTTGACCTGCTTCATTTCTGACCTGGGCTTATTCACCCCTCCTTAGGCAACCTGGTTGTCCTTAAGGAGGGGAGGTCACCGTATTCCAGGGAGGTCACCATTTTGATGCCAAACTTAGTGCAGACACTCAGTCCAAATAGCCCAGAACTCCTGGACTCAAGCTATCCTGCCTCAGCCTCTTGAGTAACTGGGTCTACAGGCATGCACCACCATGCCTAGCTGTTGCTATTATTACCTTGAACAAACTATTATCAGTTAAGAGTAAGAAAAGTAGGCCAGGCATGGTGGCTCTTGCCTGTAATCCCAGCACTTTGGGAGGCTGAGGCAGATGGATCGCTTGAGGTCAGGAGTTGAAGACCAGCCTGGCCAACATGGTGAAACCCCATCTCTACTAAAAATACAAAAATTAGCTGTGCGTGGTGGCGTGTGCCTATAATCCCAGCTACTCGGGAGGCTGAGGCAGGAGAATTGCCTGAACCTGGGAGGCAGAGGTTGCAGTGAGCCAAGATCGCACCATTGCACCCCAGCCTGGGTGACAGAGCCAGACTCCGTCTCAAAAAATAAAAGAGTAAGAAAAGTAAAATATTTTGCCTTCACTTATATCTTCTCTAATGCTCTTCCTTTATGTAGATCTTTATTTCTGACCTGTATTATTTTCCTTCTTTCTCAAACAATTTTTAATATTTTTTGCAAGGTAGGTGTACTGATGACAGATTCTGTTAATTTTTATTCTTCTGAGAAAGTCTCTTCTCTTTTAAAGGGTAATTTTACTGGATACAGATTTTTAGGTTAGTAGGGTTTTTTTTTTTTTTCCTTACAACACTATAAATATTCCCTCTACTGTTGTTCCTTGAATAATTTCTCAAAGAAGTCTGATGTAATTCTTGTCCTTACTCCTTTATAGGAAAGGAATTTATTTCCCTGTGGCTTCTCTCAAGATTTTGTCTTTGATTTTCTGTAGTTTATTGTATGCTTACATGTAGTTTTGTTCTGTTTTTCTTTTTTGCTATTTATCCTACCTGATATTCTGTGAGCTCCCCAGATCTGTGTTTGGCATCTGTCATCAATTTTGGAAAGTCCTGAGTTCATTATTGTTTCAGGTATTTTTTCTGCTCATTTCTGCCTGTCATCATCTTCTGGATTCCCATTATGCATATTTATGCCTTCCTAATTGTCCCACAGTCCTTGGATATTCTGTTCCATCTTTTTCATTCTTTTCTCTCTGTGTTTCAGTTTGGGAAATTGCTACTGACATTTTTTTTCAAGCTCATTGATTCTTTCCTTTCACTGTATCTAATGGATGAATCCATCAAAGGCATTGTTCACTTTTCTTACAGTTTTTTTTGTTTGTTTCTAGCATTTCCTTTTGATTCTTTCTTTGAGTTTTTATCTCTGCTGAAATTACCCATCTGTTTTAGCATATTGTCTACTTTTTCCATTAGAGCCCTTAGCATATTAATCATAGTTGTTTTAAATCAGAGTTGTTAGCTGTGATAATTCTAACATCTCTGCTATTTCTGAGTCTGGTTTTGATGCTTGCTATATCTCTTCAAAGTCTGCTTTTTAATTGTAGTATGCCTTGTAATTTTTTTGTTGAAAACCAGACTTGATGTACTTGTTAAAAGGAACTGAGGAGGCCGGGCATGGTGGCTCACGCCTGTAGTCCCAACACTTTGGGAGGCTGAGCGGGGAGGATCACTTGAGCCAAGGAGTTCAAGACCAGCCTGGGCAACATAGAGACCCCATCTCTACTAAAAATAGAAAAACTAGTTGGGCATGGTGGCACACGCCTGTAATCCCAGCTACTCAGGAGGCTGAGGCACAAGAATTGCTTGAACCCGGGAGGTGGAGGTTGCAGTGAGCCAAGATCATGCCACTGTACTCCAGCCTGGGCAACAGAGTGAGACTCTGTCTAGGAAAAAAAAAAAAAGTAGGCCAGGCACAGTGGCTCATGCCTGTAATCCCAGCAGTTTGGGAGGCCAACGCAGGGTGATCACTTGAGGTCAGGAGTTCGAGAACAGCCTGATCAACATGGCGAAACCCTGTCTCTACTAAAAATACAAAAGTTAGCTGGGCATGGTGGCAGGTGCCTGTAATCCCAGCTACTTGGGAGGCTGAGGCAGGAGAATCGCTTGAACCTAGGAGGCGGAGGTTGTAGTGAGTAGAGATTGAGCCACTGCACTCCAGTCTGGGTGACAGAATGAGAGTCCATCTCAAAAAAAAAAAAAAAAGGAAGTAACTGAGGAAAATTGGCCTTTGGTGTGAGTTTTTTAGTTTATCTGGCTAGGCGTTAGGCTCTGTCTACTGTTTGCTGTAACTGTAGGTGTCAGAACTAAAATTTCCTCCTGTGTCTGTTTTTCCTTCCTTGGGTTTCCCTAGAGACTTCTTAAATAAAGTCTGAGATATGCAGGTTTTTCTGTTCTATTCTCCTGTTATTATATAGGAGCCCTATTTATGTGGTGGGAAGGAGGGGAAGTGTCCTAAGTCCTGTGACTAGGTCTCAGTCTTTTTGTGAGCTTCTGCCCCTGGCCTGTGACTTTCACCAGCACTTCTCAGTTTGGGGTTTTTGCCTCCTTAGGTGAAACAGGAAGGGAGAGGCGGCTGGAGTTGGGCCCTTTCTTTCCTGCCTGTGGAAGGCTTAGGGGTGCTTAAGTTGGGTCAACCTTTCCCTTAGGCTGATTAGGATCTTATAAAACCTGATTAAGTTAGGCTCTTGTCAAATAGTTTCCTTTGAGGACAGGCCTTGTTAAGAACAGAAAGCTCTAGACATACTCCACATGGCTGCTTTCCCCCTCCCCTGACAGAAGTATGAGGAGATCTTTCTCTGATCTTGACTGCGAGAACCTGGTAAGGCTCATGGAGGTAAAGTCCACATTGAGTCTCCAGCAGTTTATGAATTGCTGTGTAAATTTGCCTACCCTCGTTTCCACTCCTGAGCTCCTGCTCAGGTAAGCTCCAGTTCACCCTGTTGACCTGTCTGCAGTGTCGGGAGTAGTCATTTGCCCTGTAACTTCAGTTCTCTGATGCAGCTAAAAGGGGTTGTTTGCCAGTTTAGTATTTTTTCTTGTAAGGATGATAGTGACAACTTCTAAGCTCCTGACTTTCCTGACTGAAGAATGAAAGTCCTTTGCCTTCATTTTTTAATATTTTTGGTGGATAAAAATAATTCCAGTTGACAGGTTTTTGTGTGTGTGTTTTTTTTTCCAGTACTTTAAAGATGTTACTTGTCTTTTGGCTTATACAGCAGAAGTATCATGTCATTCTTACCTATATTTATCAGTACATAATATGCTTTTTAGCTTAACTGCTTTTAAGACTTTTTAATTTAACACTGGTTTTCTACAACTTGATTATGATGTGTTTTGGTGCAGTTTTCTTGAGGTTTATTCTGTTTGGGTTTTTCTTTTTTTTCTTTTCCTTTTTTTTTTTTTTGAGATGGAGTCTCGCTCCGTCGCCCAGGCTGGAGTGCAGTGGCACAATCTCGGCTCACTGCAAGCCCCGCCTCCCGGGTTCACGCCATTCTCTTGCCTCAGCCTCCCGAGTAGCTGGGACTACAGGCGCCCGCCACCACGCCCGGCTAATTTTTTGTATTTTTTAGTAGAGATGGTGTTTCACTGTGTTAGCCAGGATGGTCTCATTTTCCTGACCTCGTGATCCGCCTGCCTCAGTCTCCCAAAGTGCTGGGATTACAGGCATGAGCCACCATGCCTGGCCTCTGTTTGGGTTTTATTGACTTTCTTGGATGTGTGAATTTATAGTTCTCATCATATTTGGGAAATTTTGCTTATTTCTTCAAATATTTCTGTCTCCTCTTTCTTTTTCTTCTAGGGCTTCCAATTATGTGCACATTAGACAGCTTGATAGTGTCTAACAATTTTTTTTCTCTTTGCCTTATATGAGTAGTTTCAATTGCTGTGTCTTCAAATTCATGTATCTTTTCTCTTTCAGTGTTTATTTGATGTTAATCCCATCCGGTGCATCTTTTCATTTCAGGTATTGTTTTTAGTGTCTCTGGAAGTTCCATTTGGATCTTTCTATATCTTCCATGTTCTCATCATGCTCATGTTTCCCTTTACCTTCTTAAATATATGACGAACTATTGTCCTTGTCTGCCAGTTCCTTTATCTCTGTCGTTTCTAGGTCAGTTTCTATTAACTGTGTATGGTTATAGGTCATATTTTCCTCTCTTGCTTGCGTGTTTGTTATAGCAGTTATCAATTTATTGCCTCTCAACTCTAAATCCACCCTTCATTGCCACTTGTGATACTGGAACATTTCTCCCTGGCCCAATGCTGGTCTTTGTCAGTGGAAAGCGTTGAGAGGAAAGTGCATTTCTTGGTTCTTTGTGCTTTGCTTACACCTGTCTGTGACATGAGCTGGTATGTGGGACACATAGGGTGCCCAGGCAGCTTTCAGGCAGGTCTCATAGCACCCCAGCTAGCCGCCTGGCAGCTTTCTGGTGAGTTCAACAGCACCGCCACACCAACCCCCCAGCTTTCCAACACTCCTGAAACAGCCTTTCAGCTCATTGTGTTAGCGTCCTCGCAAGTGGGTCTTGGCCCTTAGCTTTGTCCTGGGACAGCCCAGTCAGCTTCATCATCTAGTGTGTACTTTTGACCACACCCTCTCCTAGGTCTGAATCCTTCCCTTAGTGACCTCCCTTTACCCTAGGGTGTTCTGTAGATTTCCCTTTTGTTCCCTCTTAGTCAACTCCCTGTAAATAGTTAATGATTCTTATGCTAAACTTCCCTTGTTTAAGGTACCATGTGGTTTCTGTCCCCTGGTGGGACCCTGACTGATAGGCCTGGTGATTTTTTAAATTGGATGCTGAATATTGTGAATTTCAAATTGTTGGCTGGGCCGGGTGTGGTGGCTCATGCCTGTAATCCCAGCACTTTGGGAGGCTGAGGCAGGTGGATTATTTGAGCTCAGGAGTTCAAGGCTAGCCTGGGCAACACAGCAAGACCCTGTCTCTACAAAAAATAAAATAAATTATTGGCTGGTGAATTTTGTTGAATTCCTTTGAATAGTATTGGATTTGGGTCTGGAATGCAGTTAAGTCCCTTGGAAGCAGCGATCCTTTAGAGACTTCTGAACTTTTCAGTGGGTCCAGTGCTGCTTTAGTCTGCAGTTGACTTGGCTCTATTACTAAGGGTGATGCCCTTCTGCGGAGTCTACCCAATACCCCATGAATTAGGAGATCTCTCCACAGTGGCTTGTGGGAACACAAAATATTCCCTTTGTGAACTCTGGGGATTGTTTTGTTTGCTACTTCCTCAGGATTCTTTCCTGGGCCTTCTCATATGGTTTTTCTCACCCGGGCACAGATCTGTTTTCAGCTAAAGACTCCAGGAGACCCTCTGCAGATCCTGGCTCTGCCTCTGTGCAGCTGCCTCCTCCCCAGGACTCTTTCCTGCAAATAGCAGCAGCCTTTGCCTTCCTGACCTCTGAACTCTGTCTTCCCAACTCAGAAAGACTGCAGGTTCTGGCTGAGTTTCCCTGCCTGTGCTGCAGCCTGGAACCCACCGCCTGGCTGTAACTGGTGCAGTCATAGGACGTGCTTTCTGGTTTCTCTCATCTTGGAATCACTGTCCTGCACTGTTTTCCACCAACTGAAGACAAAAGTATGTTGTCCAGTTTTCCAGGTGTTCAGGGTTCCCTGTTGCTGCATCCTACATGAGTATATAAACAGAGAACAAACAAAACAGCCTGTCAGGAGTTTGCTGAAGTTTCAGAATAGGTGGTGCTGGCTAAGCTGATGGGCATGATTAACACTCCCCTTTTCCTTCTTTTAGTGACCACAATGTGAATGGGCACAGCAAGACAGCAAAGGCTTGCTGAGTGAGTGGCACAGCGCCATCCTGGGTAGTGGCCTCCCCAGCAAGTTGCATGTCACTAGCTTCCTGTGGCTGTCATTGCTGGGCCCAGGCACCTCCGAAGATCAGCGCCTCCTCGTGGGCTCAAGCGAGGACAGGAGCCCGTCACCCATGAGCTCACAAGGGCAGAGCCGCTGTCCTGTCTCGACGGCTCCACCCTGACTCCAATGCACTTTGGACAGTGGGGAGCAGGCCCAACAGGGCCACTCGGGTGTGGTCACTCTGGCTTTGGGCGGATCGGGACCAAGCTAGACTCATCCCCAGCCCCCAGGTGCTGTTGCTTCTCCTGCCTGAGGCCCCGTCCACAGCTACAGCTGTGATGGGGTAGCTAGTGGTGGCCAGCATGGCCCTGCTGCAGCTCCATGCTGGGTGGGGGGCGTGGCCCCGATGAGCAGCCACCCCTCCATGTGGGCCACAGGGGAGGAGCCTAGGAAGCAGCCCTGGCAAGGTGAGTGGACGCATTTACGTGGTGAGAGGTGACAACCAATGCCGCTCCCCAGAGCCCTTCGATTCCTGGGGAGGCTGAGGCTTGCAGACGCCTTGCCTGCTCTCCTCCTGGGGTGCTTTCCTGTTCCCAGGGCTGGGATCTTGGAGGGAGAATGGAGGCAGGGCCTCTGTCTATCCTCGCTCGAGGGCCCAGCACAGGCAGGCCCTCTGGGGAGCCCCTCAGTGGCTGGTGGGGAGTCTGGGGCAGGGTGAGGGACAGCATCTTCCACCGACCACAGGCTTGGGCAGCATCTGTCCGGGAGGCCACCCCTGCGGGAAGGCCTCTTTTGTGTGACTCCTTCCCCGTGAAATGGCTTCTCCATACAGTTCAGCCCCACAGGTGCCCTGAGAAAACACGAAGTGCTTTCTGCACGTGTCCCGGCCCCCAGAGGAGAATTTGGTTATAGAGAAGGTGACAGCTCATGGCTTCCTGAGGGTGGGGCAGTGGGAGAAGTCCCCAGGGGAGCTTGGGGCCCATGGCCTCCCACACCCTGGGTGGGACTGCCCGCTGGGAGGCCCACATTGCCTTCGTGTCCTGCACTCTATAGTTCAGGGTGCCTGGGGGCTGGAAGAAGAGCAGGGGCCGGGGACCAGTGGCTCACAGGGCCCTGGGGAGAATTGTGGAACCAGCCTTCCCAGTCGTCCCACCCAGGAAAGGAGTGGGCAGAGTTGAAGAAATACAGCACTGCCTTGGCCTTGGCCTCAGACCTGAGGGTCTGGCTATAGCCGTGGTGGCGGCTATGTCGTGGGGGCTGCGTCATGGCACTGGCAGTGGCCCCAGGACTGTGGAGCAGTGCAGACTAGCACAAAGTTCCTGCTGGGCTCAGTATGGGAGCCCCTCCTGGCCGTGGAGACAGGCCCACGTCAGCCCCCCAGGATGTGTTGCCCAACAGCTCTCAGCCTTTTGCTTGGGGCCTCTGTGTCACGTGGAATCGTTCTGAGTTCTCTGCTGTCTGGCAGCATTGTCTTCTGAGCACTGCTCTGACAGTTGCTTTAGTCCACAGACTGCCATACACTGCCATGCCCTCCCATTCGGAGCCATCCTTGGGCACTCCTGTGTCACCCGTGGTTACTCCACCATCCTGCCAAGCCATGGGATGTGGAGGCTGAAGAGTCCAAATGGGACAGAAGCCTGTCCCCTCACTCCTTCCTCAGAGAGGACTTGGTTGGGCTGACACTGAGTAGGGGCAACCAGCAGCTAGAGGTAGTGGAGCTCTAAAACTGTGGCTCCAGAGCAGAAGGCCCCCTCTGGCACACGTTTCATCCAGCATATTCTCCGTGAGCACCTGCCACGGCCCAGGCCTTGCTCTTGGTGCTGCCGGCTGAGCCCAGCTCTCGGGCTTGCGTCTAACAGGAGAGGATAACTACAGTGTGAGTGAGATGTGATTCGTGGTGAGGAATAGACACGCAGGACGGAGTTGGAGTGGTGGGACAGCGTGTGCTCCCTGAAATTGGATGATATGAAAGAGGCTGTAGTGAAGGGAGGGACAAGCCGTGGAGGAGGCAGAGTACTGAGGGGAGGGATAGTGTGAAGGCCTGAAACTGTCAACATGAAACAGGCAGTCGTGTCTGCAAATGAGCCCCATGGCCAGCCCTGGGCAGGAAGCAGCAGTGACATGCGGTTCCTGTCAGAAGCCTCTAGGGGCAGAGTAGGGGCCTGTATTGAGGACAGAAGCCCCCATTCTCTTTGAGGAGCTGTAGCGTGAGCTTTTGGTGGAAGCAGTTTCCATGTCCTGGCATGTGCTGTCTTGTTAGGACATCAGACATGACCTTAGAGTTCACATAAGGATGCAGAGGTCTTCTGTCCTAGAGGACGCTTGGCTGGGCAGAGGGAAACGGCCTTGTGTCGCTGGATGTGTGCTCTCATTGTCGGGCATATCTCTGGATGGGACATCTGTGGCTGGAAGGTGTCCTTGTGGCCGTGCTAGTTGGACCAGCCTGGCTGGTTATCAGTCCATGTCCTCAGCCCCTCCCCTTTTCAATGACTCATTCCAGGTCCTGCAGGCTCTGCTTCTGGTGTGGAAGAGCTCACGGCAAAGCACTCCTGCCCAGGACCCGAGGAGCCGGCCACTGTTCAGAAGTCCCCAGCTTGAAGGCCTGGAGAGCCGCCCAGCAGCACAACACAGGCAAGCTTGCGGAGGTGAGCCCCACTTCCTGCTCCCGCATGGGCTCTTCTCCCTGGGGCACTGGCTGGGCGGGATGCTGAGAAGCTGGGCAGGGGCGGCTGCTGAGAGGCAGAGAAGCCAGAGAGCTGCAGGAAATATCCTGGGGCTGGGAGACCAAGATAGGGGCTCGAGGCTGCCCAGGCGGCTGGACCTAAGGGGCCAAGATCCCTGAGCAAAGGAGCCGGAGAAGAGAGCTGGACATCAGGCACTGTTCTCTCTAGCCATTTGCTGATGAAGCTGCTTAGGGCAGAGGAGCAGAAAGTGGCTGAAAAGCCGAGTGGGATTTTTGGCAGTTTCATGGAGTTAGGGAATAGGTTGGGGCCTATCAGGTGGAGAGGCCTAAGAAATATCCCAGGCTCTCATCTGGGACCAACCCTGTCTCGCCTGGGACAAGCCACAGCTGGGTTGGTCTTTACAAAGACTGCAGAGGAGCTCAGTGTCGGTGGAGTTCCTGACTCACTGTCTCACTGCTGCCCACCACGGAGGGGGTGAGCTGTCCCTGTCGGGGGACATGTCCAGACCCCCCGCCCTTCTGTCACGCACAGTCCCTAACATTCAGTTGAAGGCAACCAGGTACACTGGGAAAGCGGACCAGGGGAAGAAAGGTGACAGACCCACAGGAGACTGAGATATGGTTTTTGGACATGGACTTTAGTATGTTAATCATATCTATTTTATTTATTTATTTATTTATTTTATTTATTTATTTTGAGATGGAGTCTTGCTCTGTGGCCCAGGCTGGAGTGCAGTGGCGTGATCTCGGCTCACTGCAAGCTCTGCCTTCCGGGTTCACGCCATTCTCCTGCCTCAGCCTCCCAAGTAGCTGGGACTACAGGCGCCCACCATCATGCCCGGCTAATTTTTTTGTATTTTTAGTAGAGACGGGGTTTCACCGTGTTAGCCAGGATGTGATTTGCCCGCCTCAGCCTCCCAAAGTGCTGGGATTATAGGCGTCAGCCACCATGCCCCGCCAATCACAGCTGTTTTAAAGAATAGAGATAAGATGATGGATTGTTTCATAGAATTGGAATTCATAAAAAATATAATGGAAGTTCTAAAACAGAAAAGCACAATAACTGAAATTTAAAATTCAGCCAGGTGCAGTAGCTCACACCTGTAATCCCAGCACTTTGGGAGGCTGAGGTGAGGAGTTTGAGACCAGCCTGGGCAACATAGCAAGACCTTGTCTCTACTAAACATTTTTAAAAATTAGGCTGGGCGCAGTGGCTCACACCTGTAATCGCAGCACCTTGGGAGGCCGAGGCAGGCAGATCACTTGAGGTCAGGGGTTCAAGACCAGCCTGGCCAACATGGTAAAACCTTCTCTCTACTAAAAATACAAAAATTAGCCAGGCGTGGTGGCCGGTACCTGTAATCCCAGGTACTCAGGAGGCTGAGGCAGGATAATTGCTTGAATCTGGGAGGCGGAGGTTGCAGTGAGCCGAGATTGCACCCCTGTACTCCAACCTGGGCAACAGAGTGAGACTGGGTCTCAAAAACATAAAGATTTTACAGAATTAGCCGGGGATGGTGGCACATGCCTGTGGTCCCAGCTGCTTGAGAGACTGAGGAGGGAGAATTGCTAGCGCCTAGGAGGTGGAGGCTGCAGTGAGCTATGAATGTGCCACTGCACTCCAGCCTGGGCGACAGAGCGAGACTCCATCTCAAAAAAAAAAATAAAGAAAGAAATTAAAAATCCAGTAAGTGTATTTACCAGCAGATTGGAATCAGCTGAAAAAAGGATTAGTGCTCTAGAAGAAAGGTCAATAGAAAATATGTAGTGGGGCTTGGCATGGTGGCTCACGTCTGTAATCCCAGCACTTTCGGAGGCAAAGACAGGCGGATCAGTTGGGCTTAGGAGTTTGAGACCAGCCTGGGCAACATGGCAAAACCCCATCTCTACAAAAAATACAAAAAATTATCCAGGCCTAGTGGCGCATGCCTGTGGTCCCAGCTTCTTGGGAGGTTGAGGTAGGGAGATCACTTGAGCTTGGAAGGCTGCAGTGAGCCAAGATTGTGCCACTGCACTCCAGCCTGGGTGACAGGGTGAGAGACCCTGTCTTATTTCTTTAAAACAAAAAAAAAAGTAAAAAGAAAATCCCTTGCAAATACCACCATAACCAGCCCACTTTACACTGTGTGTCCTTTTCCTGGACCCTCAGGGCGCCCTCCCTTTTCCTTTCTATGGCCCCCTAGCCTTGGACAGGGAGGGGGCCCTCCTGAGAAGTCCTTTGTACTTGGGAGAGACCGAGGTGGCTTTGGAATTGGGGGATTACTTTTCATTGCGACCCTTGTTGGAAACATCAGCACACTGGAGTCCAGTTGCAGTTCGCCTTGTGGCTTTGTTTAAATCCTCATTGGGAACATGAGATCTCATTGTCCTCAGGGACTCAGGCTGCCTGTGTGCTAACCGCCCTGGTGAGAAAGCGGCTTTTTAGACAAAATTCATTTCATTTGCGTCTCTCCTCAAAGCAGAATGCAGAACGCGGCAGCACTGGGAGCATGTGGGGCGGGACAGGGCAGCCGGTGGAGGCTGAGCCAACATGCCGTGGTTCAGGCCCACACCTTGTGGAAGGCAGAAGGCGAGCGCTGACCTTCCATAGCAGGCCAGGGTGGGGAAGGGGCGGTCTGCTGCCTGCCGAGCGTGACTGTGCAGCTGTTGCGAGTCTTTGTTATTCTGATGTATGGTGTTCTGAGAAATTTCCCATCCTGGGTTAATGCTTTCTTTATTATGAACAGAAATTAATTCATGAGGGATGGCGCAACCAGGCTGGGGCGCAGACCAAGGGCAGTGCACTGGGCTGTGATGACTGCATCCTGCTCAGGTTGTGGGACGTGGGGTGAAAACATTGTCACGGCAAAGACACTGGCCTTTTACCTGAGTACAGGATAGTAGCCTTTGTTCTCTAAGATGCTCTGTCCCTGGGGCCAGCAAACACCTCCCAAGGGAGAGGAGAGAAGGACCCCCGAGTGGAGCCAGCCGAGGGCAGGTAGGCGTTGTAGGGCTGTGGGAGCCACTGCACCCCTGGGAGCTTCCAGTCAGCTCAAGCCCAGTGCCCAGAGTGTCCAAGTGCCACCTGGACGCCCTGCAGTGTCCACTGTGCTGGGTTATCAAGGTTTTTCTCTGGGGGGGGTCTACGGGGAGCCTGGAGCTGCTGGGTAGGAGGTGGGCTTGTGGCTCAGCTGTGTCCAGTGGCTGGCTGTGGAGCGCCTCCTCTGGTGCAGTAATAATTTCATGGGCAAGAAAGACCACTACTTTCTTGGCCACCGCTTCCTGGAGCTTGTGTTCCTGGAAGCCAGCCATAAATAAGCCGGCCATAAACGAGGGTAAACAGGTACCCGAGTAAACACAGCAGAGCAAATGAGCTATATGGGCCAGCAGAGATGAACCTGGGGCCATGGCGGGTGTAGGGGTTGGGTGGGGAGAGGATGTCCTCTGAAAAGGTGACATTTAAGCTGAAACTGGAATGACAAGAAGGCCCCAGCTCTGCAGGCAGAGTGGAGGGCCCAGAGCTTAGAATCACATAGGTCCTGGAAAGCATTGGATTTCGTGTTAAGGACAATGAGAAACTGGTGACAGATTTTAAGTAGGGGAATAATGAGATCTCATTACACATTTGCAAGATGTTCTGGGAGCTGTGGGGACGGTTGGGACATGTACCTGGAAGCAGGGCAGCCAAAGGGAGAGGCGGTGATGATGGGTGGTGTGGAGGCTGCAGAATCTGGAGGACGTGCAGACTCAGGGTGCATGGTGGCGGCGCGGCTGAGGGGGAGTGGGGCCTAGGATGATCTCAGGTATTCTAGCCCCTGGATGGTGGTGGGACCATAGACATGAGCAGGGAAGGCCGAGGAAGTAATCTGGGGCCACTGTGGCTGCAGCAAGTTTATGATGCCTGATGCCCATCAGACGTGGCTGAGGGGAAATGTCCCAGCCACGGCTGAAGTGTGAGACAAAGCCCCTGCTTCAGAGGACAGCAGGGGAGTGTTTCCCGAGCAGGCGTGACCAGATGGTCTTTCTAAGATGGAAACCTGGGCATTTAATTTTTTGTGTGTGGTTTCATTTTTAACATTAACTAATGGTTACCTTATTTTTGGATGTTTCATCACGTCTAGCAGTGTTGCTTAAAAAGCTTTTGATTTGTAGAATTTTTAAAAACTGATCATGGGATTTTTTTTTTTTTTCTTTTTGAGACAAGGTCTTGCTCTGTCACCCAGGCTGGAGTGCAGTGGTGCAATCATGGCCCATTACAGCTTTCACCTTCCAGGCTCAAGCGATCCTCCTACCTCAGCCTCCTGAGTAGCTGGGACCACAGATGTGTGCCTCCATGCCTGGCTAACTTTTTAATTTTTTGTAGAGACAGGTCTTGCCATGTTACCTAGACTGGTTTTGAACTTCTAAGCTCTAGCAGTCCTCCCACTGTGGCCTCCCATAGTGCTGAATTACAGGCATGAGGCACTACACGCAGCTAGAAAATTTCAACATATTCAAAACTAGACTAGTATTACACACCTTCATGTACTCATTACCCAGACTCAGGGCTGGCTTTTTTTTTTTTTTTTTTTTTTTTTTGAGACAGAGTCTCGCTGTCGCCCAGCCTGGAGTGCAGTGGCGTGATCTCAGCTCACTGCAGGCTCCGCCCCCTGGGGTTCATGCCATTCTCCTGCCTTAGCCTCCTGAGTAGCTGGGACTACAGGCTCCCACCACCTCGCCCGGCTAATTTTTTGTATTTTTAGTAGAGACGGGGTTTCACCACGTTAGCCAGGATGGTCTCCATCTGCTGACCTTGTGATCCACCCGCCTTGGCCTCCCAAAGTGCTGGGATTATAGGCGTGAGCCACCACACCCGGCCAGGGCTGGCATTTTGAAGCAAATCCCAGGTACTGTACTACTTCATCTTTCAATATTTTATTAATAGTCTGTGACTCTATAAGGCCAGGTGTAGTAGCTCACACCTGTAATCCCAGCACTTTGGGAAGCCAAGGCAGGAGAATCACTTGAACCCAGGAGTTTGAAAGAAGCCTGGGCAGCACAGTGAGATCCCCACCCCATCTCTACCACAAAAGAACAATTTTTTTTTTTTTTTTTTTTTAATTAGCCAGGTGTGGCTGGGTGCAGTGGCTCACACCTGTAATCCTAGCACTTTGGGAGGCTGAGGCGGGCGGATCACTTGAGGCCAGGAGTTCGGGACCAGCCTGGCCAACATGGCAAAACCCCATCTTTACTGAAAATACAAAAATTAGCCAGGCGTGGTGGCGCACATCTGTAATCCCAGCTACTAGGGAGGCTGAGGCAGGAGAATTGCTCAAACTTGGGAGGCCGGAGGTTGCAGTGAGCCAAGATGTTACCACTGTACTCCAGCATGGGCAACAGAGCAAGAACCTGTCTCAAAAGAAACAAAACAAAACCAGGTGTGATGGCACATGGCAGGAGGCTGAGGCAGGAGGATCCCTTCAGCCCAGGCTGCAGTGCACTACAATTGTGCCTGTGAAAAGCCACTGCAATGGCTGGCGCCGTGCCTCATGCCTGTAATCCCAGCACTTCGGGAGGCCGAGGCGGGCGGATCGTGAGGTCAGGAGATGGAGATCATCCTGGCTAACATGGTGACACCCCGTCTCTACTAAAAATATAAAAAAATTAACCGGGCATGGTGGCGGGCACCTGTAGTCCTAGCTACTCAGGAGGCTGAGGCAGGGGAATGGCTTGAACCCCAGAGGTGAAGCTTGCAGAGAATGGTGTGAACCCCAGAGGCAGGCTGCAGTGCACAGCCAAGATCGTGCCACTGCACTCCAGCCTGGGGGACAGAGTGAGACTCCGTCTCAAAAAAAAAAAAAAAGAAAAGCCACTGCACTCCAGCCTAGACAACGTAGTGAGACCCTGTTCCTAAAATAATTTCTTTAAAAACAAAACATGGGCCGGGCGTGGTGGCTCATGCTTGTAATCCCAGCACTTTGGGAGGCCGAGGCGGGCGGATCACGAGGTCAGGAGATCGAGACCATGGTGAAACCCCGTCTCTACTAAAAATACAAAAAAATTAGCCGGGCTTAGTGGCGGGCGCCTGTAGTCCCAGCTACTCGGAGAGGCTGAGGCAGGAGAATGGCGTGAACCCGGGAGGCAGAGCTTGCAGTGAGCCGAGACTGCGCCACTGCACTCCAGCCTGGGCGACAGAGCGAGACTGCGTCTCAAAAAAAAAAAAAATAAATAAAAACAAAACATAAGGACCAATAAGAGCCATTACAAACTTAAGAGTTTACTATTAATACTTCCCAGTTACTGGTCAGTGTTCTGCTTTCCCTGATTGCTTCTTACATGATTTGTTACACAAACGTCTGTTTGCATGAATAAAGATTGGATGTTTTATAGGATTTAAGTAAGGTCCACACATTTTATTTATTGATATATCTCAAGTTTTATTATCATTTATCATCCATCTCAAAATGTGAACTTTTTTTTAATCTGTGAGTTCTGCCTTTCTTCTTCTTTTCATTTTGAAATCTGTTGATGAGCCTGTCCTTTGCCATCTACGATTTCCCAGTCTGGGTCGTACCGTGTCCCCATGGTGCTGTTGAACATGAGCCTCTGTCCTTGTATTTGCTTTAAGTTGTCATTTAGATCTAGAGGTTTGATCAGATTCAAGATTGTTTTGGCAAGAACTTTCCTAAGTGCTGCTGTGTGTGGTTTTGGATTAGAAGGGACAGAGGCTGTCTTTTGTGATGGTAGCAGCCACTACATCAGGGCTGAGATTAGGGACAGCAAAATGGTGACTTCCAGGTCTAGCATTCCTTCCTCGTGTATTAGCTGGAATCCACCTACCTAAAGAGAGCCTTCTCGAACTATGGGTTACTGGGCAGTCCTTTTTGCCTAGGAAAGGCAGAATACCGCCTTGATCCTTTGACTTTATTTGCCTTTTTGCAGAATAACAGATGAGTTCCTAGCATCCCCCTAAGGTGGCTGATAATTATTTTATGCCAACATGAACTTATGTATTGAAACACAGTGATACGTTTAATCTCTTTTAATTATTCTTTTCAGTAGCTATTTGTAGAATTGAGAATTTCTTTGTGATAGAATGTTGAAGCAGTGGTGAATGATGAAGGCTAGAAAAGAAGTTATATTCAGTAAAGTAGGAAATCTAACTGAGGCATACGCAATATGTCAGATCGGAGCTTCACACTTTCTCAGTTCAGAGCACTCTTGATTAAGGTTCAATAATTATTTTAATAGTAGGCCAAAAGAAATCTCTAACAGTGGTGCCAGATAGGAGACAGGTTGTGTTTTTTATCTTGTGGCCTGGGTAGTGTCCTGGGACTCTCTGCCCCATCTGAGTCAAGTGTTGTGGGATAAAGGAATCTTTCAGGGCGAGGAGCTTCCTAAGTTAAATCAGTAGAAATTTAGGCATGACATGGGCCTTCAAATGTGTGAGAAGCTCTATCATTTTATTTCTCAGTGTATTTTCCCCATCTTCTAGTTGACAAGAAAAAATTCTTGAAGAGTTTTCGTATGTGGGAGCTAAGATGGTCTTGTAAAATTTCAAGTCATCCTTAAATAAAATGACCCACCTAAGAACTTTTTTTTTATTAATTTTTTTTGCACACAAAACAATAAACACTTTCTAAAAATACATACAAACAAAAAGATGCATATCAAACATATTAGGAAGGTTGCACATGGGAAGTCAGGGAATAGAAATGGGGGGCGGGAATTAAAATAAATGAGAGAGGGACTTTATATGGATCAGTGATAATAGCTCAATCCTCTATTTGACAAAGAAGAAGGAGAAGGAAGAGGAAGCAAAAGAAAGTGGGATAAAGGATCAGAAAGGGAGGAAAATTGAAAAAATTAGAGTATGACTCCAGGGTAGACCTGTTTTGTTGTCACTGAGTTGGTTGGTTGGTTTGTCTGTTGTATTTTTCATATGTTTCGCCATGTTGGCCAGACTGGTCTCGAACTCCTAGCCTGAAGTGATCAACCCGCCTCGGCCCCCCAGAGTGCCAGGACCACAGGCGTGAGCCACCACGTCCAGCCCCCACATTGCTTCTGGCCTCCGTGGTAGACCTCCCAGACGGGGTGGTCGGGCAGAGGCGCTCCCCACATCCCAGACGGGGCGGCCAGGCAGAGGTGCTCCTCACTTCTTCCCAGAGAGGGCGGCCGGGCAGAGGCGCTCCTCACTTCCCAGACGGGGCGACCGGATAGACGCGTTGCTCATTTCTTCCCAGACGGGGCGGCCGGGCAGAGGCGCTCCTCACTTCCCAGACGGGGCGGCCGGGCAGAGGCGCTCCTCACTTCCCAGATGGGGCGGCCGGGCAGAGGCGCTCCTCACTTCTTCCCGGACGGGGTGGCCGGGCAGAGGCGCTCCTCAGTTCTTCCCGGACGGGGCAGCCGGGCAGAGGCGCTCCTCACTTCTTCCCCGACGGGGCGGCCGGGCAGAGGCGCTCCTCACTTCCCAGACCCCACCTAAGAACTTGCTCCTGTTGAGTGGTGAAATCAACTGGAGTTGGTTCCTACAAGTTGTGTTTATTCTAGTTTTGTTTGTAAGTAGGTTGTGTGAGTTAATTCATTTATATTTACTATATGTCTTTTAAATTAGAAAATATTTGTTATTATGTATGTCCTTTTAGATTTTACCTGCAGCTCATACTTTGAAATCATCACCCAGTAGTGTCTTATTGTAGCATCGTCTAAATCTGAGCATCATCTGGTGGACTCTTACATTTCAGTAGAAACCATGAGTTATTAACACATTTTCCATTCAAATATCAATTTCAGAAGGAAACATAAATAAATATTCAAAAGAAGGCTAATTTGTATTAATCTGCCTTTATGTTTGGGGGAAAAAAAGCTGAGACATTGCATGAAAGATGATGCAGGATATACGCTGATCTTTTGGCCCTGTTGAGCTATTTGAACATTGTCCTGTTCTATTGTTAGTTTTCTTCATCATTTATTATATGGTCAGTTTTTGAATTCCTGTAATATGAGACTTTATTCTATCTTTTAAGTTACTGTTATCTAAAGTTAATAAGTCCAAATTATATGATCATTGAAAAAAAAAATCCCTCACAGTTCCATTTATTAAATAGGTAAGCCCCAATAATAAGCATTTGTGTCCTGGCAACTTACAGTGGATGTCTAGAAAAGAAATACATAAAGAAAAATGTTCATCTTATTTGTTTAGTCATGGGATGTGTGTGCCTGTCCAGCACCTCATCAACTTGGAATCTGATAGAACACCGCCACCCTCATTGCCTCATTTTTCCACGTCGACCTTCACAGTAATTGCTTGTTCAGTAACTGCCATAACCAGCCTGGCAGAGAGAGGGAAGATACGCTATAAAGGAAGGTGATGTTAATGTTGAGACCATGAACGGCCTTGAGCAGAGCAGAGTATCACCGCTTCCTTCAAAATTAAGGAGGATCTGATGGTGCTCTGTGAGTTCATGGGGGTGCCTCTGTGCAGGGTAGAAACCACAGCTCTGCGTCCTTCCCGCTTTCCCTCTTGATCAGCAGAAAGGTACCCTCCCTGGCCTGCACGTCGCTGGGTCACACAACACGGGCTGTGGTTGCACAAAGCCACCGCCACCAGTGTTCCTTTGAGGCCATTTGTTTCCAGCCATGGTGCCTATAGGATTTTTCCTTTATCCTGTAATTTCAGCCAAATCAGAGCATGTGACCTGGCTTAGATGTCAATATAACTGTTGTTATGTGCTTTTTTCCCTTCCTGTGTCTGTGACAGGTTTAATTTAACCTGAGAAGGCTGCAGATCCTTAGGGTTGGTTTAAAAACAGCTCATCCTGATCTGAGAAGGCGGTCAGCTTTTATCATTGTTGCCGTTGGCTGCCAGCACCCATTCTCTGTGGATGTGAAAATCCCAGAAGGGCAAGGCTTCCTTCTTGGGCATTCCCCAGGCGTATCTCCAGAGTGGGGCCCAGCATGGGAGGAGTGTACCCCACTCACTCCCCTCATGTGGGGCTTGGACCTACAGCTCAACAGCACCTATGGAATGTGGGCAGAAGCAATAGCAGCCAGCTCCGCCTCGGCCTTAGGGCGGCACGTGTTCTGCTTGTGCCCTGGGAGCCTCCACCTTCGACGCTGTGGGAAGAGGGTGCCCAGGGAGCTGCAGTCCCTCCAGCCCAGCCCCAGGACGAGGCCCAGGCAGCAGAGCCACCCCAGCTGACCTGCCAGTGTGAGAGAAATGCATGTGTATACACTGAGTTTTCAGGTGGCTGTTACATGGCAGCATTGACTGACACAGACAGAAAAGAGATCCACGAGGGAGAAGTGAGAGTGCTGGAGACTCCACAAGCCACAGGCCGCAGGGGCAGGATGGCTTCTTAGAAGGTGAAATGATTCTTCTGGGAATCTATCAGAGGAAGACATAGAGGCTCCAGACGGTTGAAGGCCCAATAGTGATCCCAGACAGGCCCCATGTCAGACCAGGCTCCTCCAGGGCTGTGCTGCCCTCACCAAAACTGGTCCGACGAGGGCAGCCACGCAGCAGGCAGCACTCGCCATTTGTACAAGCGAGGCCCAAGTTCCAGCCTCCCTTCTGGCAGGTAGAGGAAGCAGGGACACCATGCCTGGGAGCTCCTGAAAGCAGATGGGGCAGCATTTGGTCAAGAGCCAGGAGGGGATGACAGACCAGAGGGGAACCCTTGTCCCACGTGCTGAGCACACGTGGGGGGCTGGGCACTTGCTCTGTGAGCTATAATTGGCTTCCCTGTGCCCCACCGGAAGCTGCACCAGGCAGTTTCTTGGTGGAGGACAGTGGCCGCCCTCTAGCCTTACTCCCTTCCCCGTGATGGGTCGCTGTCAGATGTGTGTCCAGGAAAGGCAAACATCAAAGGCAGAGGACGAGTCCCTACACCGAATACTCCGGTAGCCTTGCTTGGGGACTGAATTTTGACATGCTGGAGGCTGTCCTAGACTCAGAGATTGAAAACAAGGAAGAACCATTGCTGAAACCTTTGGAAAAGCCTGCGATGGGGCCTCTGGCAGCCTGAGGAGTGGTGGTGTTTCCATCTGGTAGACGCCGTCTCAATAGGAGGGACAGATGAGTGCACCAGTGCTGCCAGCCAGAGGCGTCTGTCGGCGTGTATTTATGGGATGGGGTGCCAGTCTTGTGGAGGGTGGTTTACCTTCCTATTTCTAGTCCCCACTGGGCCTGCCTTCTGCTTCATGGCCAGCTGGCCAGACCTAGCACTTCCTTGACTTTCGACCTTGGCCCCTGCTGACTCTTGCCCTTGAGGCCTCCTGCAGACCCCATTTGTATTCATTTCCTGCAGTTCTCATACCTGAATCCCGCCTGGACTTCTGCCAAGCCCTCCAGGTCCTCCTCCCCCAGGGGGACCACAGATCCTACGTGCAGGGCTGTCCTTGGAGGGCCAGCACAGCCCCTTCCAAGTGGGCAAGACCCAGGGGTGGCTCAAAAGATAGCTGTGCCCCAGCCCTGGAACCTCTGAATGTTGATTTTTGTAGCAAAAAAGGACTTGCAGATGTGAGTAAAGGCTGGTGAGATAAGGACATCGTCCCTGCTCTCTGGGAGGACCCCAAATGCAGGCACACACATCTTCAGAAGAAGAGGCAGAGACTGGGGTGATGCAGCCACAACTAGGAAGGCCAAGGATTGCTAGCAGCCTGCAGAAACTGGAGGGCAAGAGCATCCCCCCAGAGCCTCCAGGAGGAGCAAGGTCCTACTGACTCCCTGACTTCAGACGTCCAGTCTCCGGAACTGTGAGAGGATCCGTTTCTGTTATTTTAAGCAACCAAACTTGCAGTAGTTACACCAGCCTCAGGAAATGAATACAAATGGAAAGTCAAAGATTCCAAGAAATGAGTGGCCGGGTGTGGTGGCTCACACTTGTAATCCCAGCATTTGCGGGAGGATTGCTTGAGCTCAGGAGTTGGAGACCTTTTCTCTATGAGAAACTTAAAAAATAGGCTGGGTGCGGTGGCTCACGCCTGTAATCCCAGCACTTTGGGAGGTCGAGGCAGGCGGATCACAAGGTCACGAGTTTGAGACCAGTGTGATCAACATGGTGAAACCCCGTCTCTACTAAAAATACAAAAATTAGCCAGGTGTGGTGGTGCCTGCCTGTAATCCTAGCTACTCAGAAGGCTGAGGCAGGAGAATCACTTGAACCCAGGAGGCAGAGGTTGCAGTGAGGCGAGATAGTATTACTGCACTCCAGCCTGGGCAACAGAGCAAGACTCCGCCTCAAAAAAAAAAAAAATAGCTGAGCATGGTATCATGCACCTATGGTCCCGGCTACGCAGGAGGATTGCTTGAAGCCAGGAGTTCAAGACCAGTCTGGACAAAACAGCAAGACCCCATCTCTACCAAAAAAATTTAAAAATTAGCCAGGCGTGGTGGCATACCCATAGTCTTAGCTACTCAGGAGGCTGAGGAGGGAGGATTATCTGAGCCCTGGCGATCGAGGCTATAATGAGGCATGATTGTGCCGCTGTACTCCAGCCTTGGCAACACAGTGTGAGACCCTGTCTCAAAAACAATAAAAACCCAACACAGAAGAACCAAGAAATTACTGGAGCTGAGGCCTGGCCTTCAGCTGCTGCCCTGCCCTTGTGACCTGGTCACTCGGGATCCCCTGGGCCTAAACACACAGCCTATTGTCCACCTCAAGAAGGCTCCTCACTGCCTGGCTGGCAATTGGGGTGGGCTTTGCAGCCCCCACCTGTCCTGGCCCCATGGCGCTGGTGCTGCAAGCCCCCGCCACTGCTTGTTCCGAGCTCCCCAGCCTCCTGCAGAGTTGCCTGCACCTGATGGCGATGAGTCAGGAAGGCAGGCGTGTCCTGGGCCACAGAGCAGTCATGGCTGTCCAGCCACCAGGGGGCTCCATTTGCAACCTTGGATGTGGCTTTGGCCTCTTACTCCAAAGTGACCTTGGGCCCCCAGACAAGAAACAGGGAGACTGGAGCCCAGCCCCACCCTCCCGCACATACCTGGCCCATCACTGCCCTATCCTGGAAAATGGGGGCCACCACAGGTGCAAGGGACACAGGACAGGAACCTTTGGCCTTGTTATCAGACATTTTAAAACAGTGCAAACGTGATTATCAGGTGCAGTTTTTCAGGTGCGGTTTTTACAGCAGCGAGAAACCTGTGCTTACAGAAATAAGCACATGCCAGCAACCCACCTATGCGGAGAGCCACACAGAGCCATTGTTTTCTGCACCCTCACGTGACGGCTCATATTTGTCCCAGGGAAGGTCACAGCTGCCTGAACCTTTAAAACTACCGGACACACACTGCCCGCGCAGGATCCGGAGCCCAGCAGCACTGCCAGGGCCTTGAAGTGCTTCTTCAGAGACCTTTGTTCATAAACTACTTTTTTTCTTTAAGCAGCAAAAGAAGAAAATTGTCATCAAAGGATATTCCAGATTCTTGACAGCATTCTCATCACGTCTGAGGACATCACCATCATCATCTCAGGTGAGCACCAGGTGGAGTGCCTCTGGGTGACTGGCCGGTTTGGAGCAGGGAGGGAGGCTTAGTCTCATCCTCCAGCAGAGAGTGAGGCGGAGGCTCCAGCGTCCCTCCCGGGTGGGTTTTCTGGTGGATGGAGGAGTGACTCACGGTCCTCTACGTGGTGCCAGCTGTTTGGCTTTCTGGACGTTGTAGGAAAGGGTTTCCCCCACCTGCGTCCCCCTGACCTTGAGCTCCACCAGCCCCTGCCAGCTGGGCTCCAGAAGGCTGGAGTGCTGTGGCAGGGATGACGTCCCACTTGTTATGTCTCTGTGCTCTGTGCTCTTCCAGGATGAGGGGCATGAGGCTGCTGGGGGCGGTGCTGGCACTGGCGGCCCTACTGCAGGGGGCGATGTCCCTGAAGATTGCAGCCTTCAACATCCAGACATTTGGGGAGACCAAGATGTCGAATGCCACCCTCGTCAGCTACATTGTGCAGGTGAGGCCAGGGCAGCCTCTCCCCAAAAGCAGAGGAGCTCTGGAGTCTGGGGCTGGTGGGCAGGGCCAGCCCTATGGAGCCACAGTGTCGGGTGTGGGGTACTGAGCACCTCTGCTCCCAGCCCGGTGGAACAGGCTCTTGGCTGCGGACCAAGGTCCTCACCCCAGCTGTGTTGTCCCTGGCTGGCAGCAGGAGCTCAGGTAGAAACATGATGCTGTGGCTAAACCGAGCAGTGCCACGAGCATCAGCTGTGGCTCCCTTTGTGGCGCTGTAGGGTCCCTGGGTGGCACCAGCCCTGCTCAGCACCACTGTGGCCCTGCCCCCAGATACTGAGCCGCTATGACATCGCCCTGGTCCAGGAGGTCAGAGACAGCCACCTGACTGCCGTGGGGAAGCTGCTGGACAACCTCAATCAGTGGGTGACAGTGGCAGGGTCATAGGGAGGTGATATCTCGTCCAGGGCACAGCCTCGCTATCGGCAGCCAGAGGGGTCCCCTATGGCCCTCGCCACTGGGACCTTTTGTTTCTTCAATCCAGGGATGCACCAGACACCTATCACTACGTGGTCAGTGAGCCACTGGGACGGAACAGCTATAAGGAACGCTACCTGTTTGTGTACAGGTGGGTGGTCCAGAAAGCCAGGAAGCCCCTCCCTCACCTGGGAGGGCCCCAGCAGAGCAGGGAAGTAGTTTGTCCTATGGCAAGAACCTGAAGCTGCAGAGCAGGGTCCAGGGTGGAGTCAAGACACCCCAAGGTCCCGGACCAGTGGGGTGAGCAGGTGCCTGGCTCCCCCGCCCTCTTGTCGCCTGGGACGCGATGCCTGCCTCCTGGGAAGCAGGAGTGGGGCAGCTTCCAGCCTGGGGTCACCTCCTCCTGCCTGGCCTTCCCACAGGCCTGACCAGGTATCTGTGGTGGACAGCTACTACTACGATGATGGCTGCGAGCCCTGCGGGAACGACACCTTCAGCCGAGAGCCAGCCATTGTCAGGTTCTCCCAGGTCACAGGTGGGTGCTGCCTGGGCCAGGGTGGGGCTCGGCTTGGTGCTTATGGCCTCCACCCACTCCTAGGGAACCTGGAATGCCTGTGTCACACACTGCCTTCCCAGTCCCTGGGGCTTGGGTTTTCCATTCAAGTCATTTGGAAAATATCCACCCCCCGGAGGGACTGTCATGATACATAGTTCCAGCTGACGTGGTGACTGAACCTGCCCCCAGGGAGTGTGGCTGGCTGCACAGTGTGCCTCACACGACATGGCTATCTCCACAGAGGTCAGGGAGTTTGCCATTGTTCCCCTGCATGCGGCCCCGGAGGACGCAGTAGCTGAGATCGATGCTCTCTATGACGTCTACCTGGATGTCCAAGAGAAATGGGGCTTGGAGGTGAGGCCCTCCCAGGGGCAGTGGGCACCAGCGGCCTCCGCTTGTCCCTTGGCCCACAGGCAACGTTTCCTGGTAGGACATTATGTTGATGGGTGACTTCAATGCGGGCTGCAGCTATGTGAGACCCTCCCAGTGGTCATCCATCCGCCTGCGGACGAGCCCCACCTTCCAGTGGCTGATCCCTGACACTGCCGACACCACAGCTACATCCACACACTGCGCCTATGACAGGTGAGCAGGGCATCATGCTTAGGGCAGACTGAGGGGGCACCTCCAAGAGCAGCCATGACTCATAGGTCCGGCTTCAGAAGCCTCGAGTCTTTGAACACTCACCCAACTGAACTTTAGTTGATCCACTCAGGGAACAGAATAACAAGAGCCACGATTTTTAGGTTTTTTTTGGAAAAGCACATCTGGGGATAAGAGGAGAGGCAGACACCCAGGCTGTCATGTGGTTTCCACTTTGAGGAGCACAGGCCAGGGTGTGCAGTTTTGGGCACCCACAGACCTGCACTGGCAGGTCCCAGGGCTCTTAGTTTAGTTCCTGTGGGCACTGAGCCAGGCCCATGGGTGAAAGGGGAACCTACTTTCTCTTCCCGTCACCCGTCAGGATCGTGGTTGCAGGGATGCTGCTCCAAGGCGCCGTTGTTCCCGACTCGGCTCTTCCCTTTAACTTCCAGGCTGCCTATGGCCTGAGTGACCAACTGGTACGTGTCCTCCCTTGCACAGCCACATGAGGATGGGACACAGGAGCTCAGGTAGGCTCAGCCCAGACCCTGTGCCCACTTGCCTGCAGGCCCAAGCCATCAGTGACCACTATCCAGTGGAGGTGATGCTGAAGTGAGCAGCCCCTCCAGACACCAGTTGAGCTGCAGGAAGAGAGGACCCATCCTGCCGCAGGACCCAGAAAAAAGCCCAACACTCAGGTTAAGAAATACTTTTTAATTTAGGTAAATAAAGCTCAAGGAGGTGGGGCTGTCATCTGTGGTGTCAGTCCTTCTGGCCCCTGGCTATCAGTGTCGCTCCAGGGCCTTGACAAGCAGCTCATTCAAGCGGCCCACCATGGCCCTAGGGTCATCAACAAGCCCAGCAGCAATCATGGCGTTCTCGTATATCTGAAAGGCAAGAGGAGAAACCCATTATGAGGGGGCGTGGGGCACCTTTTCATTTTTTTTGAGACAGAATCTCCCTGTTGCCCAGGCTGGAGTGCAGAGGCACGATCTCGGCTCACAGCAACCTCAGGTGACCCCCCCTGCCTCCCAAAGTGCTGGGATTACAGGCGTGAGCCACCATGCCTGGCCATTTTTCCCTTTTTAAAACAGAATTTGGCTGGGCACGGTGACTCACGAGGTCAGGAGATTGAGACCATCCTGGCCAACATGGTGAAAACCCCATCTCTACTAAAATACAAAACAATTAGCCGGGTGCAGTGGCCCATGCCTGTAGTCCCAGCTACTCAGGGGAATTGCTTGAACCCGGGAGGCAGAGGTTGCAGTGAGCCGAGATCGTGCCACTGCACTCCAGCCTGGCAACAGAGCAACACTCCATCTCAAAAAAAAAAAAAAAAAGGATTTTAGAGGAAACTGCTGTTCCACCCTGAAGGCAGGCTCGCAGGGCTGGTAGCCTGGGTCCATGCAGTCATCCTAAGCTGCTGCACTCACCTGATCCACCAGCAGCTGGGCCAGGCCAGGCTCGCTTGCCCGCAGCTGATTCAGCTTCTTGATGAGTGCGTGCCTGCAACACAGAACCCACCAGAAAAAGCAGCTCAGTACCACGTGCTGTGACCCTCCCTTCAAGTTTTGGGATTATCAGGATATTTAAAGAAGCACAGTAAGACTGTCTGTAGTTTTTTAAAGGTATGTAAATGATCATTTATAGACAATATGATTACATACCCAGAAAACCCAAGAGAATCAGGAGTGTCAGTATTAGAAAATGCTGTAAGGAAGCCAAGCTCCAAGATTAATATACACTAAAGGGACAAAAGGAGCTTAGTACGTGAAGACATGCCTTGGTTCCTAGATAAAAAAAAGAGAAGGGAGGAAGACCCACACGTTGAAACATATTATAGGGCTCTAGTAAATAAAAACAGTTTAGGTCTGGAAAGGGGGAAGGCAAACAACTCCATGTAACGAGGGTGGACACTGAGTGTCTGATGAGGACAGTATTTCACAGAAGAGGGAGGAGACAGATCACTCCATCCAGCAGCACTGGGATAACTGGGAGCCATGCAGACAACCATTTAGACCAGAGTAAATTCCAGAGGGATCAGAGATGACAAGCACAATTCTAGGGAAGAAATGTTTCATAATCTCAGAAGTGGAAAGCCTTTCCAAGCAAAACTACAAACCCAGAAGCCAAAAAGTAAAGAATATTTGACTTCAGAACACTATTTTTCTGCATAGGAAAAAGCATCATGTGGTATTTAACCTTAACATTTTTCACTTAAGAGAAGTCTCATAAAACCGAGGGCTCTGGGGAACTGTAAGTTTGTACAACCTCTCCAGAGGACAACTGGAGTTGGGAAAACCACATGTGGATGATGTGCTGAGACTCAGCCATTCCATTTCCTAAACACTTCCTTTAAACACTTTTTTTTTTTTTAGATGGACTCTCCTTCACCCAGGCTAGAGTGAAATGGCATGATCTTGGCTCACTGCAGCCTCCTGGTTTCAAGAGATTCTTTTGCCTCAGCCTCCCAAGTAACTGGGTTTACAGGCACCCACCACCACCCCCAGCTACTTTTTGTATTTTTAGTAGAGATGAGGTCTCGATCTCCTGACCTCAAGTGATCCACCTGCCTAGACCTCCCAAAATGTTGGGATTACAGGCATGAGACACCACACCCAACCTAAAACAGGAAACACTTTAAATGCACATCCTCACATTTCTAGTCTATGTAGCTGGAAAAAAGGACATTCTTAATATGCTAATGTGGAGGTCACCTAGTTACCCTAAGGGAGAAAAGCAAGGCAAGGACCCACTGCACAGCAAGTTCCCCCTAGGAAGCCCACAGGTGCAGCTGCCCACAAGCGCACATAATCTCTGCAGAAATACAAAGGCCCTAATGCTGGTTGCACTGGGGACACAGGTAGGAGGAAATTTTCCTGTGTAAACAGTTTTGAATTCTGAACTATGTGGACAGAACACCAAATTTTAAAACAAATAAAAGTGAAACTGGCTGGGCATAGTGGCTCTCGCCTGTAATCCCAGCACTTTGGGAGGCCAAGGCTGCAGTGAGCTCTGATGGCATCAGTGGTACATTCCAGCCTAGGTGACAGAGCAAGACCCTGTCTCCAAAAGTGAAGTCCTTTGGCAACAGACAGAAACGAGCACTTCTGCAGCTATCTTAGAAAACTAGTTTGGCACCAAAACTAGTTAAAGTGACCAGGTGTCCACCTCACTGAGCTGCTCCAGCTGAGGCACAGGCATTCTGCATCCTGGCGCTGCTGTGCACGGACAGCCATAAGCCATGTCAGCTTTTCCCCAGGAGTGCCATGGCTAGGAAAATGCATCTCCCTCCTCACCTCCAGTATAATTTTAAAAGTTGTAAAATGACAAAAGAAAAAAACTAGACATGTACTAAAGAACAAAACAGAGCGCCTCTGCCTGGCCGCCACCCCGTCTAGGAAGTGAGGAGCGCCTTCTGTCCAGCCGCCCCGTCTGGGATGTGGGGAGCACCTCTGCCCGGCCGCCTTGTCTGGGAGGTCTACCACAGAGGCCAGAAGCAATGTGGGGGCTGGACGTGGTGGCTCACACCTGTAGTCCCAGTACTCTGAGAGGCCGAGGTGGGTTGATGACTTGAGGCTAGGAGTTCGAGACCAGCCTGGCCAACATGGCAAAACATGAAAAATACAACTGACAAACCAACCAAGCAACAACAAAACAGGTCTACCCTGGAGTCATACTCTAATTGTTTCTATTTTCCTCCCTTTCTGATCCTTTATCCCACTTTCTTTTTCTTCCTCTTCCTTCTCCTTCTTCTTTGTCAAATAGAGGATTGAGTTATTATCACTGATCCATATAAAGTCCCTCTCTCATTTTCTTTAATTCCCACCCCCCATTTCTATTCCCCGTCCTCCCATGGGCAACCTTCCTAATATGTTTGATATGCATCTTTTTGTTTGTATGTACTTTTAGAAAATGTTTATTGTTTTGTGTGCAAAAAAAAAAATTAAAAAAAAAAAAGATGAAGACCATCCTGGCCAACATGGTGAAACCCCATCTCTACTAAAAATACAAAAATTAGCTGGGCATGGTAGCTCACACCTGTAATCCAAGCTATTCAGGAGGCTGAGGCAGGAGAATTGCTTGAACCCGGGAGGTGGAGGTTGTAGTGAGCCAAGATCTCGCCACTGCACTCCAGCCTGAGTGACAGAGCAAGACTCCATCTCAAAAA
>NW_026652298.1:38463508-38533720 GCF_009828535.3 Hylobates moloch | reverse complement strand
AAAAAAAAAAAAAAAAAAAAAAAAAAACCAAAAACTGGCTGGGAGTGGTGGCCCACACTTGTAATCCTAGCACTTCGGGAGGCCAAGGCAGGTGGATCACTTGAGCCCAGGAGGTAGAGGTTGCCGTGAGCTGAGATCGCCCCACCGCACTCCAACCTGGGGGACAGAGTGAAACCCTGTCTCAAAAATTAAAATACTACTTAGGCTACATTGTGGGGGGGTGGTAAGGCTATGGATTTTGATTTCCTTTTTGCTGTTTTCTAACATTTTTGGTAACTTGTTTATGTAACTTCTTTTTTAAAAAAAAAATTGCTGGCCGGGCACGGTGGCTCATGCTTGTAATCCCAGCACTTTGGGAGGCTGAGGCGGGCGGATCATGAGGTCAGGAGATCAAGACCATGGTGAAACCATGTCTCTACTAAAAATACAAAAAATTAGCCGGGCATGGTGGCGGGCGCCTGTAGTCCCAGCTACTCGGAGAGGCTGAGGCAGGAGAATGGCGTGAACCTGGGAGGCGGAGCTTGCAGTGAGCTGAGATCACGCCACTGCACTCCAGCCTGGGCAACAGAGCAAGACTCTGTCTCAAAAAAAAAAAAAAAAAATTGCTACATACAGAATTTCCTCCAAAAAAGAAACTTCATATACAAGTTAGAAAATGAAATTTTAAAATACCCAATAAGACACATCAAACAAAGAATAATTCTTTAAAAATGGTACCAGAACCCTACGGAGAATGTAAGGTACCAAAGGATGTTAAAGACCTAAATAAAAAGATCACATTCATGGGTGCAAAGAAGTGATACTGTAAAAAGAAAGAAACGTAGGAGCAATGAATTCATGACTCTGTAAAGATTTCTTAAGATCCCAAAAAAGCATCTAACAAAAACATAAATGTTCTATTAAGAATACCTACTCATCAGAAGATACCTAAAGGCAGGTGAAAAGACATTTACAACAGATAAAGGGCATATAAACAGCAGGAAGGAAGGAGGGAAATCTTACGGCTCAGCCACTGTCAGGGCTGGGGGTTCTGGGTCCACCCTGGAAGCAGCTCCCACCACTGGAGCAACACAGAAACCCACACAAGCCCCAGACACGTGGACAAGAACACTTGGAGCAGCCTGGCTCTCCACAACTTCTGACCAAGAACCACTCAAGGCCCAGCAGAGCAGAACGGAGGAGTCTGCTATGCCGAGGTGTGTTTCTGCAGCGGACATTATTCGGCTACGAAAATGAACTTGTGGCAGCCCCTCTGCATGGGCAACCCTCATGCCAAGTGAGCAAGGTGAGACTTCAGCAAACACCAAGATACGCCAAGATCCACGTACAAAGCTCAAAACAGGCAAAACTGAGCACGTCCAGGACATGCACAGGTGGCAAAGCCATAAAGCAAAACGAGGACGTGGTGACAGGTTGGGATGTGGCTAACCTCCCAGGCAACACCTGGGGATGGCAAGAGGCTGGCCAGGTTCCATTTCACATGGGTGCAGCCTAAACTGAACACAGCTCCTTAGAGTTACCCACGTGTCCATAAGCCTCACGCACTTTTCTTCTGTGTCACATTCCACAACAAAAGAACACCACACACAGGATTCTTGGGAATGCTGCAGGCTGGAAGGGCCAGGAGTGTGGCCTCACCTGGGGTTGATCTCCAGTGTGGGCTGCAGGAGCTGTGCGCGCTCCTCCTGGGTCTTGGCCAGCTGCTGCATGCGTAGGAAGTGGCGGGCAGCCCCCATCTCCAGCACGGTGACCATGGCAGGGTGGGTGTCCAGTCGGAGGGTCACCTGTGAGCAAAGCCAGGGGTTGAGGGTAATAGAGGTTCCCGGTGTGAGAGGGCTGGGGGCTGGCAGGATCTTAACCAGGGGGGAAGGTCACGCAGACCACGAGGTAGCAGGCGGAGTCTCAAGGACTCCCCTGGACCAGCGCTGCTCCCTCCCCATTACCCACTAACCTGTGGGCCCTGAGCTGATGCCCCACGCAAAGATACTGTGCCCGAGGGACTCCACCACCCTGGTGCCCTGCTGCTGCCTCCAGAAGCTGCCCGAATCCATCCTCCTCCGCTCCATGCCAGCCCACCCTGCATGATGCCCCTCCTCCAAGTGACCATGCATGGGATGCTCTTTTCTCACTCTGAGCTAGACCGTTTGGCGGGGGGAGTCTTAGCTCTATGAAGCCCACACAAAACCCCCGACTAAGAACCCAAGTGAGAATGTGAGCTCCTAAGGGCTGGGGTACCATGTCCCTTCTTTGGAACCCCCATGTCCTCAGCCACCACACCTCCCACTCGGGATGCTGGTTTTTCAGTTGTCAGTTCACACCTGCCCTGGAGCAGGGCTGGGAGGAAGACACTGCCTGCCTGCCTCAGCGGCACTCCGGGGCAACAGTGTGCCGAGCAGGGACCCACAGGGTCTCCACCTCACACCATGGGCTTCTGCTGCTGCTGGAAGGACACCCACCGGGCCAGCTACTGGGAGCCACCAGCTGGCCGGCCTGTTAGGGACACTGAGGGCCACAGCGGCCAAGTTGTGGTCCATCCCCGGGAAAGTCTCACCTTCACGTTGGTGACACACGACCCCAGCACGTTTCTCATCCAGGCCATGAGCTCCTCCATCTCCTTCTCTGATAGGCACTCGGTGGCTGCGGAAGAGCAGGCGACAGGGAGCTCAGGCCTGCACCCCCACTCCGTGGCTTTCATGGGGGCCATGCAGCATCCTGCCAGCTCACACCTCCTCTCCCACCAGGATGGAGACAGAAACTAGCAAGATGCTTTTCATCTAAAAGTAAAACCTCAAAGGATGCTTCAGGTTGCCTGAGGCCCATACAACTTGGTTAGGCTTTAAAAAAACAGTACACAGCCTCTCAGGAAGGTGGGCCAGCTCTAGCAGCCACCGTGGCAGAAGCACTGGACAGACCCCTGGTATCTAAACCAGGAAGCACCTTCCTCCAGTCACCAGGGTGCTCCCACAAGGCTCTTCTCGGGGGTGGCTGAGCCCAGGTCAACTGAGGAAAACCCAAAGGAAGCCCTCGCTGTAGGGCAGGAGAGGCGTGCAGGGAGTGGGCACCCGCCCCATGCCTAGAAAGCAGGGGATGCCGACCTGGGGACCCGTCCTCAAACTTCTCCTCCTTGTAGTGATCCACGACTATGTCCGTCTCCACGGAGATCAGCTTCTTCTTGTCAAACTCACGAAGGTGCAGCAGGGTGAGCTCATCAAACTGCTCAAAGCAGAAGAGAACCTGCAGGTGGCCAAGAGCAGCTCCATCAGGCCTGGGGGCCTCCAGCCACCACAGAAGAAAGGATGTGGGTGGCACGAGGGCTAGGGGAGCCAAGCGGGCCACACTGGGGAACACCGGGGCAGTTGGGGTTCCTAGGCCCGCGTGACAGTTACAGCGACACCTGGGTCTGAGGAAGGGTCTGACTGCCTTCAAGGCAGAAGCACTCCACGCATAAAGAAATCCACGTGGCTGAGTGCAGTGGCTCATGCCTGTAATCCCAGCACTTTGGGAGGCCGAAGCAGGCAGATCACGAGGTCAGGAGTTCAAGACCAACATGGTGAAACCCCGTCTCTACTAAAAATACAAAAATTTGCTGGGTGTGGTGGTGTGCACCTGTAGTCCCAGCTACTCAGGAGGCTGAGGCAGGAGAATCACCTGAACCCAGGAGGCAGAAGTTGCAGTGAGCCGAGATCACGCCACTGCACTCTAGCCTGGGCGACAGAGTGAGACTCCGTCTTAAAAAAACAAACAAACCCCATGTGATCTCCAAGTGAGAAACAAACCGTCATAGTCAGTCCGGCCTCTGTGCCATGACCCTGACTCACTGTGCGGCCCTGCCCTGAGTCTTGGGCAGGTTCACCCAACACAGAGCTGAGAAGGTCAAGACCTTCCCCAGGCTGCAGCCCTGGGAGCCCACCCCACCCACCACTCACCCACCTCTGTGTCTTTCTTCTTCATGGCCTCATAGTAGGGCGAGTGCTCTGCCAGGTGCCGGTTGGGGGCGCACAGGTAGTAGATGTTGCGGGTGCCAGCCCGCATGCGGCTGGCATATTCTGAGAGGCTGGTTAACTGCCCGGCGGGCAGCGCCGAGGACTCGTAGCGAAGCAGCTTTGCTATGTCCTCCTAGAAGGGATGGGGCAGGTCACCACTTGCTCCAGGCCCATGGGCTAAATGTCACCCAACCAACTGGGCACAGACCCTCTGACACCCATGGCCTCCTGGCACTCCAGGCTGGCCCTGACCCAAGAGACGGTAGTGGACTCGGGGGTTGTCCGAGACCAGGCCTTGCTCTGCCCATCAGGCCCCTTTCGGGAGCTCTGGGGGCTTGGGAAGCACCTCCTGCCCCAGATGGCCCAGGGGTTCCCCAGGGAGCTATGCGCACCACGCCCTGGGAGGGGACCCCACCCAACAGCAGAGCCCGGCCTGGACCCAGCGTCTTCCCTCTGCCCTCAGTGACAGTCAGTCTCTCGTGGGCACATGGACACGGGTGAAGTCCACAGTTCCCGGCCCTCCTCACAGCTGGCTGTGGCAGGGACTGGCTTTGGCCCGTGGGGTTCAGTGGGACTTGGAGATGGGCCCTTAGGGGAGGGGTTTGTCCTCCCCATCAGCTGAACACAACTGTGACCTCTGGAGCTCATGGGAGCTGCAACTGAAAGTACGCAGGGGGAAAACAGAAAGAGGGAAAAGCAAGGAGCTGGGCACCCACCCAGCAGGGCCCAAGCCACCCCTGCACACATGGTGGGTCTGCATTGATAAGACATGTCACACATGCACACCTACAAAGACCTAGAAATGTCTCTGGCTCCTACCTATGTGCCATTAAATGAAGATAAATGAGAATGAAGAGGCCTGTGTCAGAAGCTGCCCAAGTCTGCAAACAACCAGAACACAGCCTCCTTGCGACCCTACACGCGTGGCCGCCCTCCTCCCGATGCTGGGGAGAAGGGACACCAGCACGGGATGGGCTCCGAGGATGAAATGTTCTGGGATTACAGTGGGGGCAGCCACACCACACTGTGAATGCACTAAATGCCACTGAATTGTACATGTTAAAAGGTGAATTCTGTGAATTTGATGCTATGTAAATTGTATCTCAATAAAAAATGGACAAAAAATGTTTATGGAACAAATGTTTCATTTTTTAGCCATCCACTATTTGATTAACTGAACGACTAGCCCCTGTAGCATAGTATTTGGAGACTGATATCCAGTACATGATGAATAGTCCCTCAACAGACACTGAGACCACCCCCTTCCCCACCCATGGGATCGGAGTCCTTGGCTTGTCCCACCTATCTGTGGCTCCCCAGCCCCCAACATCCTCTGAGGGGAGACAGTGTGTGCACACCCCCTTCCTGCCACTCCCTGGGCTGCACCTTCAGACAGCAGTGAGGCTGAGCCCTTCAGAGCAGAGCACAGCAGTGGCGGGAGGGTCAGGACGTGCCTGGAAGGTTCCAGAGGCCCAGAGGCCCGGCCTTCCATTTCCTAACCCTGGTGGTGGCAGCAGCAGCAGCCAGGGTGCCCAGCTGCACCATCGTCACATCAGGGGACACCTCCACCAGCTTCCTCAGCAGCCCCAGGGACAAGGCGGCCCAGAGAAAGGCCTGGAACACAGCTCCTATACCTTGACCTCCTGCTCGGTGGCGGTCACAATGCCCTCCCGCATGAACAGGCCGTAATCTTCAAAAAACTTTGCATATTTCTCAGCATCTTTTTTACTCTGGTCAATAAAGAATTTGATCAGCCTCTGCTGTAAAACGTCCCGGAGTTTCCTACAGAAAAGAAATGCATTTAATACATACAAGCAGCTTCTATGAAATACAAATGGCCAGAGAGTACGAAAAAATGTTCAGCCCCACTAAGAATCAAAGAAGTGAAAACAACAAGGTACCGTTATTGGCCAAACTGAAAAAGACTGAGCAGAAAGACAGAAACCCTGGGCACCAGCTGGACAGGAGGCAGCAGGGTGGAGCACACACACCCCCTGGAGGTGGGAGGAGAACCGATGCCCCCAGAGACAGATACCCATGCCCGGAAAACGCTTCCAACCTTTGAGCCAGTTGTTCCAATTATAGGAACTGCACCTTAGGAAACACGTGAGCACACCAAGATTTATATGCGAGGATTTTCACTGTGGCACATAAAATATAACAATTATGAACAACCTCATGTTTAAGAATATAGGCTAAAATTATGTAATGCTAAATGGCCATAAAAAAAAACCGCATCTTTTAATAATCCTCAATGACATGAGAAAGTTAGCTGTGCTGAAAGAAAACCCAGAAAAATCCCAATATGGGTAAATTACAGTATGTCTATAGATATAGGCAAAGACTGCACATTCTACATGTACATAACAATTTTCTATCATTAGGAGCAGCACTGTATATACTATATATGTACACTGTAATTTGGGATTTATACTGAATATATGTACACTCTAATTTTTCAAAATTGGGATTTTAGGGATCAGGATATTTACTGCAGCATTACATAATGGCCTAAAATTAGGAACAACTTTATCACTGGGATTAGGGGTATTTTTATTTCTTTCTTAATATTTTGCCTTTCCTTTAAGCAGGTAAATTACAAGGTATTTCAATAATTCAGAGCATGGGAACAACACTCTCTGGAGTTCATTTAGAGCCTTTCCTCCCATACTCCATCCCCAGTGACTCATTCCTTCAGCCACAGTGCAGAATGGGACAGGACATGCCTTCATGCCTGGGAGCGGGGGGACAGTAGCCCAGGATGCAGTGCAGAGCCCAGGGGAGGTGTCCACGCAGGGCCATGGTTGGGAAGAGCCTGGTATGGGTGTCAGAGCCCAAGAACCCCAGAGAAGGGTGTCCAGGCTGGGGGCGTGACCAGCCCACTGTGAAGAGTCAGGGCCCAAGTAGGTGACAGGGACACCCACAGAAGAGGGCTGTGGCAATGGTAGATTGGTTACATGGAGGGGGGATTGGTCAAATGGGTAACTGTGTTAAGAATAATCAAGGCCGGGCGCGGTGGCTCACGCTTGTAATCCCAGCACTTTGGGAGGCTGAGGCGGGCGGATCACGAGGTCAGGAGATCGAGACCACGGTGAAACCCCGTCTCTACTAAAAATACAAAAAATTAACCAAGCGTGGTGGCGGGCGCCTGTAGTCCCAGCTACTCGGAGAGGCTGAGGCAGGAGAATGGCGTGAACCCGGGAGGCGGAGCTTGCAGTGAGCTGAGATCGCGCCACTGCACTCCAGCCTGGGCGACAGAGTGAGACTCCATCTCAAAAAAAGAAAAAAAAAGAATAATCAGCCGGACAAGGTGGCTCATGCCTGTAATCCCAGCACTTTGGGAGGCCAAGGTGGGTGGATCACCTGAGGTCAGGAGTTCTGAGACCAGACTGGCCAACATGGTGCAACCCTGTCTCTACTAAAAATACAAAAATTAGCTGGGCATGGTGGCGGGCATCTATAATCCCAGCTACTCGGGGGCTGAGACAGGATAATTGCTTGAACCTGGGAGGTGGAGGTTGCAGTGAGCTGAAATCACACCACTGCAGTCCAGCTTCAGCAGCAGAGCGAAAATCAGTCTCAAAAACAAAACAAACAAACGAATGAGACAGATTTCTCACTGTCCAAAGGGACTTTCAAACACAGGAGAAGGAAAGACCAGAGCATCCCAGTGGCACTGGCTGGATTCATATTGGAGGTACCAGTGTGAATACAAGAGAGAAATAAACCAAGGTTTAAGTATAGGTATGTACACACACACACACACACACACACACACACACACACACACACACACACACACACCACACTCTCTCTCTCCTATTCCTAAGCTGTATCTACTAAGAGGGCCTAGGAGCACTGACACCTCAATAGCAATGAACACCCACAGTGCCCAGATCTTGGCTTCTAAATAACATTCTCCATTAAAGGAGACAGAAGTCCTTAGAGAGGTAGTAGTCCTAGGGCTAAAAGATGTCGTGCAATACAAGGTGAGCCTAGAACATCTAGTCCCAGAGGAAGTCCTCAAAGCAGGATCTGCCCAGGGCCTGTTCAAAAGGGTGGGAGACCATGAGGAGGCTCCCACTGGCCCCATCAGGGACCATCTGAACATCAAAAATAATAGGCCAGATGCAGTGGCTCACACCTGTAATCCCAGCACTTTGGGAGGCCAAGGCAGCTGGATCACTTGAGGTCAGGAGTTCAAGACCAGCCTGGCCAACATGGTGAAAATCTGTCTCTATAAAAAAAAGTAAGCAGGGCGTGGTGGCTCCCGCCTATAATCGCAGCACTTTGGGAGGCTGAGGCGGGCAGATCACCAGATGTTGGGAGTTTGAGACCAGCCTGGTCAACATGGTAAGACCCTGTCTCTACTAAAAATACAAAAAATTAGCAGGGCGTCGTGGTGGGTGACTGTAGTCCCAGCTACTTGAAAGGCTGAGGCAGGAGAATCGTTTGAATCCGGGAGGCAGAGGTTGCGGTGAGCCTCAACGACAGAGTAAGACTCCATCTCAAAAATAAATAAATAAAAATAAAAAATTTTTATTAATGATAGCAACAGATTATAAACTCTTGAATAAAACAGGAAATCAGCCCATATAAATAAACTATAAATAGTATAAACATAACACATAAATTTTTTTTTTTTCAATCAGATGAAGTCTTGCTCTTGTCCCCCAGGCTGGAGTGCAGTGGCGTGATCTCGGCTCACCGCAACCTCTGCCTCCCGGGTTCAAGCAATTCTGCTGCCTCAGCCTCCCAAGTAGCTGGGATTACAGGTGCCTGCCACCATACCTGGCTATTTTTTTGTTGTTGAGATGAGTCTCGCTCTGTCACCCGGGCTCGAGTGCAGTGGCGTGATTTTGGCGCACTGCAATCTCCACCTCCCAGGTTCAAGCAGTTCTCTGCCTCAGCCTCGCGAGTGGCTGGGATTACAGGTGCCCTCCACCACGACTGGCTAATTTTTTTCTGTTTTTAGTAGAGATGGGGTTTCACCATCTTGGCAGGCTGGTAACTCCTGACCTCGTGATCCGCCCACCTCGGCCTCCCAAGGTGCTGGGATTACAGGCGTGAGCTACTGTGCCCGGCCTAATTTTTCTATTTTTTAAGTAGAGACAGGGTTTTACCATGTTGGCCAGGCTGGTCTCGAACTCCTGACCTCAGGTCATGTGCCTGTCTCGGCCTCCCAAAGTACTGGGATTACAGGTGTGAGCCACTGCGCCCGGCCAACACATAAATATTTTAAGTAAATAAATGAATATATTGAGAGTTTCATGAAGAATGTGACATTTACATAGCTTAAAATACCACCCCATAACATCTGTTAATTACAAAGGGAAAGACATCCTTGTTTGTTGGAAATGCACCCCAAAGGCATCGGGAAGGCAACTCCTCTCACAGGGTTCGAGGAAAAACGTGTTCTTGGTACCATGCTTCCAACTTTTAAGTCTGTGATTCTTTCAAAAGCTCTAATTTTGGCTGACTCTTTTCTGAGCGAGATGAGTTCTCAGACTGACAACGCAACAACCTTTGACAAGCTGGGAAGAGGACCCCTGCACTGCAGCTTCAGGCACCACCAGGGGGCCAGCATGCCTGCCACAGCCAAGAATGCAGCTCCCTTACTGCGGAGGACCACCCCTCTGTGACTAGGTTTCCACGACTATGAGTGAGGACTCACGGCTCCCCTCACGGGATGAAACAGGTGTTTATGCAGGCTCAGCACAGTTCTCAGTGGAGAATACTCAGGAAACACATTCAGGATGGGGAGAGGAACGCAGCCGCCTCGGCCCGCAGGGACACCAGGAGCTCCCTCTCCACAGGGCCTGGCCCCTGCCTCCACTTCATCCGTGAGCTTCCCAGATGAGGTCAGACGTGTCCCTGGTTCAGTGGGTGTCCTCTGCCTTATCCAGCCCAGGGACATTGTGCCTGGAACCTCCCCTCCTGCGGCCACTCCTGGGCAGGGTGATGGGGATGGACAAAGGGTGGGTACAACTCCAGCACCAGCAATAATAATCTTCCGGGAGTCAGCCCCAAGCCCTCTTCACTGAAGTGAACTGAAACACTGGGCAGATCACCAGTAACCCACAGACGCACTCGAAGCGCACAGGGTCAATACACTAAAGAGCACAACTCTAACTACCACAGAACAGTCACTGCTGTGGGGCGGGGATGCATCCTGCTGAAGTCAGCACATCTGCTGCCCTGTGGTCATGTCAGCAACAACGCAGGGTCCTGCTGTCAGGACTCAGCACGGCTGTGTGGGGAAACAAGGACTGAGGCCCCCTTTTCATTGATTATGTAACATATCTGTAGTCAGCAAGGAAAATACCTTTTGTATAGTTAAATCTTCTGACCAAGTAACCCCACCCCTAGTATTCTATCCTAAGGAAATATAGCTGCAAGTAAAGATTTCAGAACAGGCCAGGCGTGGTGGCTCACACCTGTAATCCCAGAACTTTGGGAGGCCGAGGCGGGCAGATCACAAGGTCAGGAGATCAAGACCATCCCGGCTAACACAGTGAAACGCCATCTCTACTAAATATACAAAAAATTAGCCAGGCGTGGTGGCAGGTGCCTGTAGGCCCAGCTACTCGGGAGGCTGAGGCAGAAGAATGGCATGAACCCGGGAGGTGGAGCTTGCAGTGAGCCAAGATCGCGCCACTGCACTCCAGCCTGGGTAACAGAGCAAGACTCTGTCTCAAAAAAAAAAAAAAAAAAAAAAAAAAAAAAAGATTTCAGAATAAAGATAAACATGTGCACTGCAGTGTCACAACAGCAGAAACACTGAGACGGCCCAGCTGTGCAGCCCCAAGGGACGGGATCAGTAAACTACGGTAGATCCCTGTGATGTCCCATGATGTAGCAATTAAAAGTGCTTCCAATAAACACGGGAAGTGCTGCAAATAAACTAGGTAGAAAAAAGGAAACAGAGTATAAGCAATATTAATTCAATTGTGTGAAAAACAAAAACAGGCCGGGTGCGGTGGCTCAAGCCTGTAATCCCAGCACTTTGGGAGGCCGAGGCGGGCGGATCACGAGGTCAGGAGATTGAGACCATCCTAGCTAACACGGTGAAACCCCATCTCTACTAAAAATATAAAAAATTAGCCGGGCGTGGTGGCAGGCGCCTGTAGTCCCAGCTACTCGGGAGGCTGAGACAGGAGAATGGCGTGAACCTAGGAGGCAGAGGTTGCAGTGAGCTGAGATCACGCCACTGCACTCCAGCCTGGGCGACAGAGCAAGACTCCATCTCGAGAAAAAAAAAAAAAAAAAAATTCTAAGTGGCCAGGTGCAGTGGCTCATGCCTGGAATCCCAGCACTTTGGGAAGCTGAGGCCAAAGGATCGCTTGAGCCCAGGAGTTCAAGACCAGCCTGGGCAACATAGTAAGATCCCAACTCTACAAAAAATACAAAAAAATTAGCCAGGCATGGTAGCTCACACTTGTAGTCCCAGCTACTTGGGAGGCTGAGGTGGAAGGATTGCTTGAGCCCAAGAGGTTGAGGCTGCAGTGAGCTATGATCACACCACTGCATTCCAACCTAGGCAACAAGCAAGACCCTATCAGTCAACCAATAAAACCATCACTGCGGCTTGCTTGGTTGAAAAAAGAAAAAAATCTCCGTGGCTCTTTCTGCCTCTGAAGGTGAGGCAGGAGGACATCACCGGCAGGCCATGTCACCTGTGCAGGGCTGGGCATGGACACACCAGGCAGGAAACCACACTGCCCACCCAGACCTGCTCCGGCCCGCGGCACAGGACAGAATCTCTGAGGACCAGTGCCTCTCGGTGTGGGCCTCTCGCCATCGCCACAGCGCAGCCCAAACACACACCAACTACCCAGCCTCATCCTTTATCGGAGAAGCTGCTTCCATTTCAACACTGGATAGAAACCGGTGGGCAGAGAAACACTGCAGGCGCGTGGGGGGCTCCAGCAAGGCCCGTTCCACGGCATGCTGCACGTGGTGGGCTCTTGAGACCTCCAGGGCTCCCAATTCTAGCTGAATCCTCACCCCACAGGCTCCCTCTGAAACTTGCCCTACGTGGCTGCCAATTTACCCCACCCTAAACCGTCAACAGCAGTCATCTCTAGGTGAGAGCACAGGTGACTTGAATGTGCTCTAGTAAGGACGCATTACTTGCATCAGGGGAAAAAAAGCCAGTAAGCGAGGTTTTGAATAAAGACTATTTGGTGAGCCTGGGGCCAGAGTGGGGAAGTCATAGCTACTGACGGAGAACCTGGAGCCAGCACACTGGAGTCCCCTCCACACAGGGCTGGCCTGCTGCAGGGCTGCAGTCACAACCCTAGGGCACAGGTGGGCAGGTCTGGCTCTGCGGCCCCTCCCCCTATCCAGACTCCAGCCTCAGCCATGACCAGCCGCCCCCACGTTCTTCTGGACCACAGGCTTCAGAGGCCAGGCCAGCACCTGGAAGGCTCCTGAGGGCCCCCATGTGCAGGCCAGGCTTCCCCGTCCACCTCTGCTCTCAGCTCCATGGGCCACGGCTAGGGCCCTCTGGGGGCAAAGGAGCAGGTAGGGGCCTTGTCCCCAGCAGGGTCCTCTCCCCGCGGCCCGAGGCTCACCTGATGAGTGCGCTCTCCTGCAGCAGCTCCCGGCTGAGGTTCAGAGGAATGTCCTCACTGTCCACCACACCTGGGAGACACGGCAGTCAGCTTCTCCCAGGGCTGCGGCCCTCCACACCACCCAACATTCCCCATTAACCTGCCCTTTGTCTTCAGGCCTGGCCTTCAACCCAGCACGTGTGCTACGAGGGAAGCAGGGAGGCGGCACTGCGGGAGCTTCCTCTACGTCCTGCCACCTCCCAGAACAGTGACCTGGGCTGTGGGTGGCCGGGCCAGCCTCGGGAGACACTCGGAAAATGACAGCCTGGGCTTTATGTTAAAAATCATAACTCTGGCTGGGCGCAGTGTCTGACGCCTGTAATCCCAGCACTTTGGGAGGCCGAGGTGGGCAGATCACGAGGTCAGGAGTTCGAGACCAGCCCGACCATTATGGTGAAACCCCATCTCTACTAAAAATACAAAAATTAGCCGGGTGCGGTGGCAGGCGCCAGTAATCCCAGCTACTCGGGAGGCTGAGGCAGGAGAATCATTTGAGGGGTTGCAGTGAGCCACGATTGCGCCATCGCACTCCAGCCTGGGTGACAGAGCAAGACTCGTCTCAAAAAAAAAAAAAAACCTCTATCGGATGGTTTGCACCTCTGTGTACCAAGGCTTAAATACTGAAGTCTTTGTTAAACTATAATCTCACTCAAACGTGACACAACTCACATATAAATCTGAAACTCACACAATATCCCTACATACGGAAAGACCCCAATCTGAACACCCCAGTGCTCCCCCCAGATCAGTCATGTGTGTAGGGAGGCGGGGCAGCTCCCAGGGTGTGTAAACGTGGCTGACACACAGGCCCATGGGCGGCGCAGGCCGACGGCGGTGCTCTCGCTGCAGAGGGCTGCTGAGAACGGAATCAGCACGGTCCCTCACAGATGCAGTGGGCGACACTGGGCCACACAGGCACTACTCACGGACTCTGAGCAGCGTACCTCGGATGAAGCGCAGCCACTTGGGCAGGATGTCTGTGGCCTTGGTCTGGATGAGGACTTTGCGGCTGTACAGTGCGACGCTGGAGCCCAGCTCCCGGCTCACATCAAACATGGACGGTTTCTGGGGGTGAGGAGAACACGCCATCATGCAGCACTGACCCTCCCCAGGCAGGCCCTGGCTGGGAGGCGGGGGCGGATGCGATGAATCCAGCACCCACTCCCCGCCTCACCCTCCCCCAGCGTCTGCTCTGAGTTGAAGCCCAGTGCAGGGTCCCACAATGCCCCACACTGTGGCTCTGAAGGGGCCGAAGGCCTTCTCTGGCAGCTGCCGCCCTCTCCAGCCCACCCCCTAAGGAGGACACAAGAGAGTGAACCTTGCACGTACCCCTGAACACCCCCAACACAGCCAAACCTTGCTACAGGTCGGGGGTCAGCAAAGAGCCCTCCGACCAAATCCAGCTCACTGCCCACCTCTGTGTAGTCTAAGAGTAGTTTTTACACTTTTAAACAGTTGAGGAAAGATTTCGAAAAGGAGTATCTCATGAGACATGAAGATGAAATTCAAATTTCAGTGTCTACACAGCTCACGGGACCCGGACCTGTGTGCTCCGAGGGCAGCAGGGCAGTGCTGCTTCCTCACCCGGCAGGGTTAGTGGCTACGACAGAGACCGGGCCCGAAACGCAGGGGCCAGCTCCTGTCTGGCCCTCATGGAACGTGCTGCCAACACCTGCTCCACACCGGCACTTCCTGAACCGGGACCCACACCTCATCACAGGGGATCTGCTTAAAATGAGGGGGTATCTAGTTCAAATGTTGGGAGACCTGGTTAAAATGCAGGGGATCCGGTTAAAATCCGAGGGATCCGGTTAAAATGCAGGGGGACCTTGTTAAAATGCGGGGAGATCTTATTAAAATGTGGGCTCCCACGCAGGAGCCCTGGGTGGGGCTTGAGACTCTTAACAAGCCGCTGGAGGCCACAACTGGGTGGCGCTTTCCAAGATGGATGCCAACTGTGCAGGACATTACGAGAGTTCCAGGCAGACAAGGACAGGAAAGCCTGGAGGCGGGACAGGCTGGCTTTCAGCCCCGAATAGTTTTCCTTACGGCAGGATTTGTGGGAACTTCAATGTGGTAAAGGAAACCAGGGGAGTTGGAGGGTGTGGAGGAAGCACACAGAGAGGCCAACGGAGAGGCAGACCACAGGCCCTTCCCAGAGCGCCTGGCAGGACACATCCACTGATCCACAGCAGATGATGTAGGTTCTGAGGGCCCTCCCCAGGCACACCCCAGTCCACAAGCCTCCACCCCAGCCTGCACTGAGATGCCCATCAATCCTTCCCTCGCCATGTGTGACCCCTGAGAGAGAGAGAACCTCTGTGGTCACCCACCCAGAGGCATCTGTTCTTTTTTTCTTTTTTTTCAGAGATGTGCTCTCACTATGTTGGCCAGGCTGGTCTGGAACTCCTGGGCTCAGGTGATCCATCCTCCTCAGCCTCCCAAAGTGCTGGGATAACAGGCGGGAGCCACCACACCCAGCACTACCTGTGTTTTTCACGCCCTCACGCTGCCACGTTAATCATGTGACATCTGCAGAGCTGAGGTCACAGGGGACAACAGAGTCACCCAGAGGGCCGTGGGCCTGCCGCAGTGCCTCACCATGTCGGGCACATAGAAAATGCAGCGGATGTTGAGCGGCGCGTCCGTCTTATAGTGCAGGGTGTAGCGGGGCTTGTCGTGAGCCTGCGCGATGTAGCGGTAGAACTCCTCATGTTGCCACTCACCGACGTCCTTGGGGTCCATCATCCAGACGGCCTGGAAACGGAGATCGGCGAGGAGGGCGTCGTGTTCACCACGCACGCCTTCCCCACCACCGTGCAGGCCTGAGCCAGGCTCCTGAGACAGACGGGTGGTGGTCTCAGGTGTAGACCCCTCTCCAGCCCCACCACTGGGCTATGCCGGGTAGTGCAGGGGAGACACACAAGCCTCTGGGGCAGGAGCTCCTCAGGACAACATGTCAGGAGGACCAGCCCGGCCCTGAGGGGGCCTGTGGGAGAGGACGACGCTGCCCAGCAGGGGCAAGCTGACGAACACAGTGTGGGCCGTGAGAGCGAGGATGACCCACGCTGCACCACAGCTGAGCTGCGAGGGGGAAGTCAGTCACTGAGGACAGCATGCCGCGTGACTCCATCCAGGAGAAACGTCTGGAACAGGCAGCACAACAGACAGAAAGCAGACCGTGGCTGCTGGGGCGGGGGGAGGGGCAGTGGGGAAAGGCTGCTTTTTGGGGTGATGGGATGTTCTGGAATTGATGTGGAGTGGCTGCACAGCTCTGTGGCTGCACCGAACACCATGGCTGCACACTAACTTGGTGAGCCAGCTGGGATGGGCGTTACACCTCAGTGAACCCTGACCCCTGACCCCGGCTGCCCGGTGCACAGGGGCAGGGCTGTGGTGGAGCTGGGCCCCTGCCTCATCCCCACACCCAGGTCTCATCTCCACAGAGCAGCTCGCCCTGTGACTCTGGGCCGCATCCCCTGGGCTCCTCTCTTCCCCGCTGCCCTGAAACGTACAGATCCGTCTCCATGTTTGACCAGACCGTAGAGGAACTCAGGGCTCACCTGCAAGGTGTTCATCCGCCTTCCATTCAAGTACAAGGGGAAGCTGACGAAGTTGCTGTACTTCGTTACCACATCTGGAAGGGACAAAAGAAAAACCACACTGCATCTACAATGCTTGTGGAAACGCAGGCTTTGCAGCAGCTCCAGGGTGAGCGCCAGCCTGCTGGGAAGGGTCTTCCATGCTGTGCACACTTCACAGGTACAGAAACAGGCACAGCGGGGACACCTGTCCTCCCACCAGTCTCACGGGGGCAGCAGCGGAGCCCAAGTGAGAAGCAGAGCTGTGGAGGCCCCGGCTGCTGCGACACTGCAATGCCAGCTTGTGGCTGGAACATGGCTTTCTGGGCTGACTCCTGGGGGTACTCAGGGCCTCCCTGAGTGTCCAGCAGGACACAAAGAGGGAAGGCCACGCCCACATCCTGGGACAGGACTGCGCCAAACCCCCAGGCGCACTAAAGGCCAAGGGCCACGCAGAGGAAGGAGAATTGAGGTCCGCCTCAGGCAGGCCAGCTTCCTCCAAGTCTCCGCAGGAGCTCAGTGCTACGCAGCCCGGCGGGCAGCCCCCTCCCAGTCCTGCAGCAGCACGGCCCTTCACGGCTCTGCCTGTGCACCCTTCGTGCAGGTAGAACCCCGGAAAATGCCTGCTGACCTGGTGGCCTCCAGGCCACACCTGGATCCCGGAGTGAGCCTGGGCCCGGGCTCCCACTCACCTCGCACCGGGGCCTCGCTGGCAAACTCCTTGCAGTCAGATTTCAGGTGGATGATGATTTTTGTCCCGGTTCTAACTCCCGAAGCTTCGGCGATTTCAAACACTCCACAGCTAAGGCAGGCAAGGAAAGGAAAAGCCAGGTGGATGCGACACTGGGACATGTCCTGCATGGGACTCCAGCGGTTCCCGAGGGTTTCACAGGCAGAGCCCAAACCAACACACAACACACCTCAAATGCCCCATTTCTGACCCCAGGGTACCACTCAGGCTATCACATGCCCATCAGGAATGCTGACCCTGTCGCAGGCAGCAGAGTTCTCCTGGTTCCCTCGGGCGGGGGTCCTCCACCGACCCCGGGCTTAGAAGAAGCCTCTGGGCTTACCCCGAAAGCAGGCCTGGGGCACTGTGGGGGACTGGCCCAGATCCAAATTGGGTGCCGGATGCCCAGGGGCAAAAACAAAGGCCAGGGGGCCAGGCGCCCCCTAAGAAGAGCAGAAAACCATCTCAGAAGCACAGGAGCGGGGAAACCCCCGGCAGGGCTGTGTTGATGCCTTGGCCCAAGTTTACTCTGAGCCCTGCTCTCGTGGAATTAAACAGGAATGTTAGTTTTGGGAGAGTGGGGAGTCAAGCTGAGCACACTGCACACACTGTGGAGCAGAAATGGCATCACGGAGGGAGGACGCCTCGGCTGGCTGGAAGCGGCTCACCCGCTAGAAAGCCCTCGGAGCTGGGCGCGGTGGCTCACGTCTGTAATCCCAGCACTTTGGGAGGCCGAGACGGGCAGATCACCTGAGGTCGGGGTTCGAGACCAGTCTGACCAACACGGAGAAACCCTGTCTCTACTAAAAATACAAAATTAGCTGCGCGTGGTGGCGTATGCCTGTAATTCCAGCTACTCAGGAGGCTGAGGCAGGAGAATCACTTGAACGTGGGAGGCAGAGGTTGCAGTGAGCCAAGATTGTGCCATTGCACTCCAGCCTAGGCAACAAGAATAAAACTTCGTCCCAAAAGAAAAGAAAAGAAAAAAAAGCCCCCAGCAGGCTCCTCACCCTATAGAGGCAGAGGTGGGCTGGTGAGGCAAAGCCAGGAAATGCCAGGGCCAGGAGGAAGTGGAATGAGCTCTTGCAGAAGGTCGGTCACAGGAGGCTGCAGAGGGGCCACCGGGGGACAGGCCAGTCCTGCAGCTCAGCCACTGAGAAAGGAGCTCAGCGTGGGCCAGGCCTGCCTTCCCGAGCACAGTGGTGGTGACCAACCACATGGGACCAGACAGGCGCTACGGGCCACTTGGAGCCGCAGAAGTCACTGACTCCCCAAAGCGGGAGAGTCAGATTTCACATAAAAAGCCCAGAAAATGCCTGTGTATTTCCAAACTCCATGCTAAGGGCTCCAGCTCAGCTTTGAGCTGCCTGGCAGGCAACATTCGTCACTCACCCGTCTGAGAGCCACTGGTAACCCGGGCTCCCCGGGGCTGACGAGCGGGAATAGACCTCCACTCTGTCAGCCACCATGAAGGCTGAGTAGAAACCCACTCCAAACTGGCCGATGACCTTGCCGCTGGCCTCAGCCTGGTTCTGCAGAGCATCCAAGAAGGCCTGTGGGGCAGAGGCCGGTTAGGGAGGCAGCGTCCCCTCCAGAGAGCAGACAATCACAACACCGTGGCTGTTCTGCTAGCACCGCTAAGACCCCTTCATCCTTAAAACAGCCACACTGAGTACTTTTCCACCCCATTCTACACATGAAGAGCTAAGTCACAGAGAGGTGACGCACTGGCCGTAGGACAACCAGCTGGCAGCAGTGGGACGAGTGTGTATTCCATTTGATTCCCAAAGCCCGTAGTCCTGCCTGTCCCAGACAGGTGGAGGCCTGTGGGTCACACCTGGGGGTGGGGAAAGAGCAGGTTGAATAAGCTCTTTCCCTTGAATAAGCTCCTTCCATAGGAAGGCCAGGAGTGAAGAGAGGCTCCAAACTGGCTTCCATATTCAAGTCTCCTGGAGTCTACACTTTGTGGGAAAGAGAGTAGGAATCACACGCATGCGTCTGTAAGCACTGCACAGCACTTTTTTTCTACTCTAACACTGCCAAAGGTCCTAAGGCCAAAATCAAGGAAAATACACACGCCCACTGCCCTGGCCCACGCTGTCCGATGGAACTTTCTCCAATGATGGGAACGTTCTGCATCTGCCAGGTGCAATGTGACAGCCTGCCGAGCACCTGGAATGTGGCCTGTGCAGCTGAGGAGCTCAACGTCCCCTTTTATTTAATTTTAATGCATTTACATTTAAACTGCCACATGCAGCTGGTGGCCACTACACAGGACAGCAGACCAATCTCGAGAGAAATACAACAAAAGACATAACGTGGACGGTAAAGTCACAGTTATGGTAGGTGTTTTGTTTTTGTAGTTGTTGTTTTTGAGATGGAGTCTCGCTCTGTCGCCCAGGCTGGAGTGCAGCGCCGTGATCTCGGCTCATTGCAACCTCTGCCTCCTGGGTTCAAGTGGTTCTCCTGCCTCAGTCTCCCGAGTAGCTAGGATTACAGGTACCACCACCACGCCCAGCTAATTTTCGTATTTTTAGTAGAGATGGGGTTTCACCCTGTTGGTCAGGCTAGTCTCGAACTCCTGACCTCGTGATCCATCTGCCTCGGCCTCCCAAAGCGCTGGGGTTTCAGGCGTGAGCCACCACAACCGACCTAGTGTTTTCATTTTACAGATGAGGAGATTGAAATAAGTGCTTTGCCCACAGCTGGAAAAGGGCAAGAGCTGGAGGTTCCCAGGCTGTTAGTCTGAGTCCAAATGTGTTGTTGTGCCTCATGGCACTTTTCTGCAAAGTCGATTCCCTGAGCCTTGTGGGCTTGATGCAGAGAGGGTCAGAGGGATCAGTCTCCTCTCACACAGCGTCACGCATGAGAACAGCCTTGGGATGCGATGTCTGTGGGTTTGATGCTTCTGGTCAGAACTGCTCTGTGGGTCTGGGCGTGGTCACATGCACCTGTAGTCACACCTACTCAGGAGGCTGAGGCTGGAGGATTGCCTGGCCAACATGGTGAAACCCCGTCTCTATTAAAGATACAAAAAATTGGCCAGGCGTGGTGGCTCGTGCCTGTAATCCCAGGTACTTGGGAGGCTAAGGCAGGAGAATTGCTTGAACTGGGAGGCGGAGGCTACAATAAGCCAGTACAGTTGGTCCTCATATCTACGGGTTCCACATTTGCAGATTCAACCAGCCAAGGATCGAAAATACTCATAAAAAAATAAAAAACAACACAATGATAAAAAGTAGTATAAAAAACATAACTATGTTATATCTATATTTACCATTTACGTTGTATCAGTTATTATAAGTAATCTAGAGATCATTTAAAGCATAAAAGAAGATGTGTCTACAAAATATGGCACCACTTTAATCCGGGACTGGAGCATCTGCAGACTTTGGTATCCAAGGGGCGTCCTGGAACCAGGATACTGGAACCCAGATACTGAGGGACCAACTCCCAGATACTGAGGGATGGCTGTCACGTCATGAGGTGTTCCCACAGTACCCACTGGGTGGAATGCAACTGACAATGTTCTTACTTAATCTAGCACCCAGGGCCACCCCTACTGGAGGGATCTTTGCACCCTGAGGGGAATGGGGAGGCTGTGTGGGGGGCCCACGCTTACCTTTGACCCCGATCTGGCAATCGTCCCCAGGTTGGACACCAGCTCTTCCTGTGTCATCCCAATACCAGTATCCTGAGGAGAGAGACATGCTAAGCGCCAAGCCCCCAGCACCTGGGAAGCAGGGTGAGTGCACCAGCAGTCCCAGGGGCTCAAATGGTGTCAATGACATTGGCCAGACAGGGCCCAGCCAGGTAGCACCAGATGCTCATCAGAAAAGACTAATTCTAGGGGCCAGGCGCGGCGGCTCATGCCTGTAATCCCAGCACTTTGGGAGGCCAAGGCAGGCGGATCACTTGAGGCCAGGAGTTCAAGACCAGCCTGGCCAACATGGTAAAATCCCATGTCTACTAAAAAAAAAAATTAGCCAGGCATGATGGCGAGCACCTGTGGTCCCAGCTACTCGAAGGCTGAGGTAGGAGAATTGCTTGAACCCAATGAACCCAGGAGGCAGAGACTGCAGTGAACTGAGAATGCGCCACTGCACTCCAGCCTGGGTGACAGAGCCAGACTCCATTTCAAAAAAAAAAGAAAAAAAGAAGACTAATTCTAGTCATAGCAGCTTGGCCTCACCAGAGAAAACAGGAAGAGACAGCAGAAAGTTGCTTTGTTTGTTAAAAACCATTCCGAAAAAAAAATATTACGCCAGCAATTAGGAAAAGCACAGCTCTCCCACCATCAAGATGTGGCCCCCACGCCTTCTCCCTGGCTATGGTTCTGGGGAACAGCGGTCCCCTCCTCTGGTGGCTCTCTCAATCCAGCAGAACGATCTGATTGAGGAGACCAGGAAGCAGGCATTGGGGGCGGAGCTGTGCACGCGGCCCCCACACCCACCCCCCAACCATGGGAAGAGCGGGCACAGACGCCTCTCCCGCGGGAAGGCAGAGCCCTTGAGTTGGAGCCTCTATCTGGCCTATCCTGTTGCAGCTGCTCTGGTCTGAGTGCCAGTGTCACCCAAATCCATATGTTAAGACCTAAGTCCCAAGGGCATGGCACTGGGAGTGGGGCCTTGGGGAGGTGATCAAGTCACGAGGGCTCCACTCTCATGAATGGGAGTAGGGCCCTTAGAAAACAGGCTTCAGGGAGCTTGTCTGCCCCTTCCACCTTCTGTGTGAAGATGCAAGAGGCGCTGCCTGAGACAAAGGGCCCTTGCCAGATGCCCAATCTGCTGGCCCCTTGCTCTTGGACCTCCCAGCCTCTAGAACTGTGAGCAATACAGCTCTGTTGTTTATAAATTGCCCAGTCTAAGGTATTCAGCTATAGCAGCCTGAATCACAACACAGACCAACGCGCTGGTGAACACACAAGGCCTTACTGACCATGGGCTCCTCCTTCCTCAAAGCCCAGTCAGATTCTCATCTGCAGTTCCTCACTCAACATGCCCATAACGTAGCTGCAGCCCCAGCTTGCTCTGCTATGATGTGCAGACCACCTTAAAAAAAAGAGCTCGCTCCAAGCCTCCGCATCTATGAATTGGGACAAAGGCCTTCAGAAACAGTTTTCTGAACTTTCTTCTAGGAAGTTCCTTTCTAAAGGCTTCCTCTCCAGGACAGCCTGCAGGGGCCATGGGAGCCCACTATTATCGGGCATCAGTGCTGTCTCCATTGGCACAGCAGGGGTGGTCAGTGCCACTCAGCAAATAATCCACAGCAAGCAGCAGGCCAGGGAGACGGGCCAGCTGTCAGCCTTCCCACTGTAGGCAGCACAGGCAGAATGGGCACCAAAACCACATCACCACCAGTTACTGCAGTGCACACATGTGCATGTTTCATGGGCCCCAGCAGCCAACAAGAAACATGGCACCAAGAGGCTTCTGGGCAATTATTTCTGAGGTGCTGGTATGAAAAGTCCAAAATCCAGCCTGATTCATTTATTGTAGATCATGTAATAATTATGAATAAAAAACTACTTAAAATTAATATCTAGTTGGTATCAGTCATTAAATATAAGTTTCATTTAAGTGTTTAATACATCAGAAACTTAGAGTCCTTAAGGGAAAGGTTAATGTTAGACCAAGGTAAAGGAGAAAATGCAACTAATAGCTCCTATTTTCAATTTAATTTATTTTTTCCCAAACTGATCTGCACTGCAATCCCAGTCTAAATCCTTACAGGTTTTGTAGAAAATGACAAGCCGATTCTAAAATGTATACGGAAATACAAAGAACCTAGAAAATTTTCAAAATATTTTGAAGAACAAAGTTGGAGAATTTAAAATACCTAATTTTAAGACTTCCTATAAAGCTACAATAATTAAGACAGTGCGATGTGGGCATTTAAGGATCGACACATAGATCAAAGAACCAAACAGAGCACAGGAACAGAGCTGCACAGAAAGTATATTACTTGATTTTTGACAAAGATTCCAAGGTAATTCAATGGGGGATGATAGGTCTATTAACAGATAGTACTGAAACAACTGTACACCCATAAACAAAATATAAACCTCAACCCCTACCTCACACCATACACAAAAATTAACTTGAAATGGATCATAGATCTAAATATAAGAGCTAAAGCTGTAAAACCGCTAGAAGAAAACATAGGGCTGGACACAACAGCTCACATCTGTAATCCTAGCACTTTGGAAGGTCAAGGTGAGAAAACTGCTTGAGCCCAGGAGTTTGAGACCAGCCTGGGCCACAAAGCAAGACCGTCTCTACAAAAAAAACAACCAGAAAAAACAACAACGACAAAAAAATTTTCTCGCTCTGTCGCACAGGCTGGAGTGCTGGAGTGCAGTGGTGTGATCTCCACTCACTGCAACTTCTGCCCCCCAAGTTCAAGCAATTCTCTTGCCTCAGCCTCCCGAGTAGCTGGCACTACAGGCACATGCTGCCACACCCAGCTAATTTCTTTTGTATTTTTAGCAGACACAGGGTTTCACCATGTTGCCCAGGCTGGTCTTGAACTCCTGAGCTCAGACAATCTGCCCGCCTCGGCCTCCCAAAGTGCTAGGATTACAGGCGTGAGCCACCATGCCCGGCCAAAAAAATAATTTTTTTAAAGTTAGCCGGGCATGGTGGCATGTGCCTGTGGCCCTAGCTAAAGGAGGCTGAGGTGGTAGATCACTTGAGCCCAGGAGGTCAAGGCTGCAGTGAACCCTGATAGCACCACTGCACCCTAACCTGGAGAGAAAAGAAGACCCTGACTCTAAACAAACATAAAAACCTTCCAGGTCAGGCTGGGTGCGGTGGCTCATGCCTGTAATCCCAGCACTTTGGGAGGCCGAGGCGGGCAGATCACCCGAGGCCGGGAGTTTAAGATCAGCCTGACCAACGTGGAGAAACTCTGTCTCTATTAAAAATACAAAATTAGCCAGGCGTGGTGGCACATACCTGTAATCCCAGCTACTCGAGAGACTGAAGGCAAGAAAATCGCTTGAACCCGGAGGCGGAGGCTGCGGTGAGCTGAAATCACGCCATTGTACTCCAGCCTGGGCAACAGGAGCAAAACCCCATCTCAAAAAAAAAAAAAAAAAAAAAAAAAAAAATCTTCCAGGTCATCAAAAACAAGGAAAGTCTGAGAAACTGTCACAGCCAAGAGGAGCTAAGGGGACAGGACAACTAAATGTCATGTGGGATGCTAGGAGAGAAAAAGGACATGAGGTAAAAACTAAGGAAATCTGAATAGACTTGTGTTAAGAATAATATACCCATACTGGTTGATTAACTGTAACCAATGTAATATACTAACATAAGATTTCTTTTTTTGTGTTTTTTTTGAGACGAGTTTCACTCTTGTTGCCCAAGCTAGAGTGCAAAGGCGCGATCTCAGCTCACTACAACCTCCGCCTCCCAGGTTCAAGCGATTCTCCTGCCTCGGCATCCTGAGCAGCTGGGATTACAGGTGTGCACCACCACATCCGGCTAATTTTTGTATTTTTAGTAGAGACAGGGTTTCACCATGTTGGCCAGGCTGGTCTTGAACTCCTGACCTCAGGTGATCTGCCCACCTTGGCCTCTCAAAGTGCTGGGATTACAAGCGTAAGCCACTGCACCCGGCCATAAGATTTCATTCATAAGGGAAGCTGGGTGTTGGAGTAGATGGCAACGCTGTACTATCTTTAAAATTTTTCTGAAAATTGAAATCTGTTCTAAAATATTTACCAAAAAAAAATAATAACTACAGATTTTTCAGATGTAGACATAAATCATCTGTTGCCAGGCGACCCGCACAATGTGATTTTAAAAGGAAATGGTGAGACCAGGCACAGTGTCTCACGCCTGTAGTCCCAGCATTTTGGGAGGCCAAGGCAGTCAGATCACTTGATGTCAGGAGTTTGAGACCAGCCTGACCAACATGGTGAAACCCCATCTCTACTAAAAATACAAAAATTAGCCAGGTGTGGTGGCAGGTGCCTGTAAACCCAGCTACTCGGGAGGCTGAGGCAGGAGAATCGCTTGAACCAGGGAGGCAGAGGCTGCAGTGAGGTGAGATCGCACCACTGCACTCCAGCCTGGGCAATAAAATGAGACTCTGTCTCAAACAAAAATAAAAAGGAATTTGTGAGGGTTTGCAACAGGTATATACATAAAATATTTGACATCAAAAGAAAAAGATGATCTTGCCACCGGAATGATACTGTTGTACGATTCTTACACTGAAGTGTTAAATATTAATTCACGCTAGACAGTGATAAATTAAGGCTGCATATTTTATTCCCTAAAAAAAAATCCCCTAAAAATAACAAAAAGCAATGTAGCTGATATACCAGTAGGAGACGGAATGGCATAGCATCTCTGAGACCCCACAAGAACGCCTCCTTTTCTAAAGCTTTACATAAGAATAATGTATCAATATTAGTTAACTAATTGTAATAAATGGGCCGGGTATGGTGGCACATGCCTGTAATCTAACACTTGGGAGGCCGAGGCAGGCAGATCACTTGAGGGCAGGAGTTCAAGCCCAGCCTGGCCAACATGGTGAAACCCTATCTCTACTAAAAATACAAAAATTAGTTGGGCATCATGGCACACGTCTGTAATCCCAGCTACTCAGGAGGCTGAGGCATGAGAGTTGCTTGAACCTGGGAAGCAGAGGCTGCAGTGAGCTGAGATCACACTACTGCACTCCAGCCTGGGCGACACAGCCACACTCTGTCTCCAAAAAAAAAGAAAAAAAAATGAAATAAATGGACCATGCTCACATCGGCTGTTGAGCATAGAAAAACTGGGTCCCGAAGGATATAATGGAACTCTAAATTACCTGCTCCCATTTTCTGTAAATCTAGAACTGCTCTTTAAGAAAAAAGAAGACAAAACACAAAACCAAAGACCATTATTGTAACATAAATAGTCTTAGTACCAGGAAGTACTGGCACATGAGGACTGGCCCCTCTACTAAAGACCACGAATCACATCCCCACGACCCCTTGCCCCAGCACATCCATTTTCAATCATCTGCAAGGAACCTCTGTGCTGAAAACAGGAGGGAAGCGCAGGGCGCTGCAGCCCTGGCCACAGGGCCCATTCCACAGCCAGGCCAGCTCAGGGAAGGCAGGGAGAGAAGAAACTCACTCCCCACCCAATCCTTATGACCAAGAGCTATGACAAACAGCTGGCACGTACCATGGGGCTCAGTCTGGATTCTCTAAACCCACGAGGGAGTGCATAAAGCTGACACCTCACAAAAGCCCCTCCTTTAATTAAAACAGCCATCCCTTCACAAGTCCATTCATTCACGCGTGCCTGCATTCATTTATGGGGCATGACCTTCAGAGCAAGCCAGCACCCTAAAAGGGAATACTCAGATGCCACCGAGGCCAGCCTCTCCACCTCTCCACAGAGACAGACACCCCCGCAATGACGCCGTGACCCTGGGACAACAGGTCCTGAGGCAGCTGTCTTTGGATGCAATGTCTCTCAGGGCCCCTACCTGACCCCTCTTTGGCCTTTCTAACTTTTCAGGCTTAAAATTTCCACGAGGCTACGGCAGCAGCCACAGCACTGCTTCATCTGCATTTTGAGGGGAAAACACAGTTAAAAATATGAAAAGAGTACATTAAAAATAAGATATGTTTAGATATGTTAATAACTGCATACACCAAAACCCCGTGTGGCCATATGCTAAGATGTTACCAGGAGTTACTGCTGGATGATGGGGTGATTTCAAATCTTCTCTGCTTACCTGCTTTTCCAAAATTTTCTATAATGAATGAGTGCTACTGTAACAATAAATTATAGCCAGAGTTATCCTGGTGGTACGGACGGCCAGTACGTCCCTGGGACCCCAGAGACATCACTAGAAGGCAGGTCCTGTCCCTGCTGCATGGCCGGGCCTGCCACACGCCTGGACACCGAGGGGGGTACCTGGATGGTGATGGTGCCTTTCTCGGCATCGGTCTGCAAGTGAATCTCCATTTCTGGCAATGCTTGGCCGTCAGACACCAGTTTGTGACGCAGTTTTTCCAAGGCATCGCTGGCATTGGAGATCAGCTCCCGTATAAACACCTACAGGAATAGAAATGGGAGGCACAGACAATGAAGGACACTCATCCGGCAGGATCTATCTGGTCAGCTGCATTTCCAATAACTATTAAAAGGTAGCGGAGAACAGTCACAGAATAGTCAACTCTCAAAGCATAAAGAGTTTCTGCTATAGTCAAAGGCAGTTCCTCTGGGCCGGTCACAAAGTGACTAAAGGTGCTGACTTTCCTTTCAGGGTTTGTTTGACAGTCTCACTCTGTCACCCAGGCTGGAGGCTGCAATCACGGCTTATTGCAGCCTCAACCTCCTGGACCCAAGCAATCCTCCCACCTCAGCCTCCTAAGTAGCTGGGACCACAGGCATGCACCACCACATCCAGCTAATTGTTTTAAAATTTTTATAAACACAGGGTCTTGCTATGTTGCCCAGGCTAGACTTGATCTCCCAGGCTCAAGTGATCCCTGTGCCTTGGCCTCCCAAAGTGTTGGGATTACAGACGTGAGCCACGGCACCTGGCCCTTTTCAGAATTTTTAATCAAGCCTGAAGTTATGTGTCCATCTGTTAATTATAACTTTAAGAAGAGCCCTCTGGCTGCGTGTGGTGGCTCATGCTTGTAATCCCGGCACCTGGGCGTGACGGAACACGCCTGTAATCCCAGCTACTCAGGAGGCTGAGGCAGGAGAATCGTTTGAACCCACAAGGAGGAGGTTGCAGTGAGCCGAGATGGCACCACTGCACTCCAGCCCCGACAGAGAGAAACTCTGTCTCAAAAAAACAAACAAAAGAACCCTGTGAGGAACAATTTCTTTCCCAACTCCTGCACAGGGATGACGGCATATCACTCAAACATCCACTTCTCCTTGATATGGTTTGGCTCTGTCCCCACTCAAATCTCACCTTGAATTGTACTCCCATAATTCCCACGTGTTGTGGGAAGGACCTGGTCGGAGACAAGTGAATCATGGGGGCCGTTTCCCCAGTACTGTTCTCGTGGTAGTGAGTAAGTCTCACGAGATCTGACAGTTTTTTGGGGTTTCCGCTTTTGTGTCTTGCTCATTCTCTCTTTGCCTGCTGCCATCCATGTAAGACAGGACTTGCTCCTCGTTGCCTTCCACCATGACTGTGAGACTTCCCCAGCCACGTGGAGGTGTAAGTCCAATTAAACCTCCTCCTTTTGTAAATTGCCCAGTCTCAGGTATGTCTTTATCAGCAGTGTGAAAATGGACTGATACACTCCTACTGCACAAAAACAGGTTCCCTGGCTTCATCTCATCTAGTGGGGACCACCGAACACCAGGTCTACCACACCCGGAGAAAAACGGGCCTCAGGACCCAGCTGTCCCTCAGGAGCTGAAAAGCACACTGACCTCAAACAGACCTTCCATTTAAAGTCAGTGAGAGAGGCCGGGTGCGGTGGCTCACACCTGTGATCTCAGCACTTTGGGAGGCTGAAGCAGGCAGATCACTTCAGCCCAGGAGTTCAAGACCAGCCTGGGCAACATGGCAAAACTCCGTCTCTACAAAAAAATACAAATATCAGCCAGAGGCTGAGGAGGAAGGACGGCTTGAGCCCAGGAGGCGGAGGTTGCAGCGAGTCAAGATCATACCACTGCACTCCAGCCTGGGCGTCAGAGCCAGACCCTGTTCCAAAAAATTAAAAAACAAACAAACAAACAAACAACAACAACAAAAAAACCACACAAATAAAAATAGAAAAATTAAGTCCGCAAGAGCACACAGGTGAAAAGGAAGCAGCGGCTGATCTGGGCGGAAGCTGGAGGTCACTGGGAGGCAGGAATGCAGCACTCATCAGTACGAAACCTGGAAACAGCTCCTGGAAGCCCCTCTGAGCTTCGAAATTTGGTGCTTTACAAACTTTCTTCAGGATTCTCCTTTGCCTTCCAGCAATAATCAGCATGTCAATGATGGTGGCCTTCATTTTTCTTTTTCCTTGTCCTGTCATCCCAAATGAGTTTTGTGGGTTTTTAATAGAGGTGGGGTCTCACCACGTTGCCTAGGCTGGTCTCAAACTCCTGGACTCACACAATCCTCCTACTTTGGCCTCCTAAAGTGCCGGGATTACAGGTGTGAGCCACCACACCCAGCTCCAAATGCGTTTTAATTTCCTCAGTAACTCCTCCCTGCTCCAAACACACAGGACTGGGGAATCTTGTTCCTCCGGCAGCCAAAGGCCCCAAGACCTGCAGGTAGTCACACCAGGCAAAGGGGCCTCAGAGCACATCCAAAGCTGCACAGAAACGCATTTCAGCAGAGCTGCACGCTAGGATTTGGGGGGCTTTTTTTTGGAGAGAGGGTCTTACTGTTGTGCAGGTCAGTGTAGTAACAGTCATGGCTCACTGCAGCCCCAGAGTCTGCCAGGCTCAAGTCATCCTCCCACCCCAGCCTCCTGAGTAGCTGGGACCACAGATCAGTGCCCCCATAGCTGGCTAATTTTTTTAATTTTTTGTAGAGACGGAATCTTGCGGTGTCGACCAGGCTGGTCTCAAACTCCTGGACTCAAGTGATTCTCCCGCCTCGACCTCCCAAAGCACAGACTTCCCAGGCATGAGCCACCACCCCAGGGCTGTATTTGGGGAACTTTTAAAATTATTGGCAAAATTCAATTAATTCCCAGAGTTGATCCAGCCCAAAGAACCATCTGGATACACTTATCCACAAAACCAAAACAGAGTCTGGTAAAACTCCTTTCACTGGTAGCTTAAGCTGGGGACCTGTCCAAAGTTTAATGCTTTCTCACAGCTAATATATTATCTGGCAATTCTCCAGAATGGCATAAAAACAGCTTTGTGAAAAGAAACTTTGCTAGCATCAGGCATGGTTAGCGGGGAACGCACCTCTTTTTCTGAGTACAGGGACCGAGCAACGATGTCCAAAAGCTTCTTTGTCTCGGCCTGGAACTCATGTTTGGAAGTGGAACCTAGTAATGAAACACAGACACAACCAATAAAGTTTAATTTCGATTTTTGTGCAAGAATACGCTACGTCACGTTCCAAAGAATGCTTAAGTTTATGAGTTTTAAACTTTTTTTTTTTTTTTTTTTTTGAGACGGAGTCTCGCTCCGTTACCCAGGCTGGAGTACAGTGGCACGATCTCGGCTCACTACAAGCTCCACCTCCCAGGTTCACACCATTCTCCTGCCTCAGCCTCCCGAGTAGATGGGACTACAGGCTCCTGCCACCACGCCCGGCTAATTTTTTGTATTTTTAGTAGAGACAGGGTTTTACCATGTTAGCCAGGATGGCCTCGATCTCCTGACCTCATGATTGACCCGCCTGGCCTCCCATTTAAGATCGTGAACAAAAAGAAAGAAGTAGACAGAAACAAAGTCTGGCTGGGCGCCATGGCTCACGCCCGTAATCCTAGCACTTTGGGAGGCCAAGGCAGGAGAATCACTTAAGCCCAGGAGCTCAAGACCAGCCTGGGCAACACAGAGGGACCCCACCATCTCTACAAAAAATACACAAAGTAGCTGAGCATGGTGGCACACACTTGTGGTCCAAGTGACTTAGGGGGCTGAGGTGGGAGGATCACGTGAGCCAGGGAGGTCGAGGCTTCAGTGAGCCATGACTGCACCACGGCACTTGGCCCGGGTGACAGAGAAAGACCCTGTCTCAAAACAAAACAAAAAGTCTCTCAGGAAGGAGGTCTCAGGGCAGGACAAATCCTCCCACTGCTGAGGACAGACATGCCTCGGGCTACGTCGAGGAACTGCTGAGCATGGTTTCCTAATGTGCATGGTTACGAGAACTGGGCCACCTCTAAGAACCAGATTATATGTTCTTTCTGTTGCCCAGGCTGCTATGCAGTGGCAGAATCATGCTCACTGCAGCCTCAACTTCCTGGGCTCAAGTGATTCTCCCGCCTCAGCCTTTCAAGTACCTGGAACCACTGGTGTGTGCTACCATGCCTGGCTAACTTTTTAATTTTTTTTTTTTGTAGACAAAGGGTCTACGTTGCCCAGGTTGGTCTCGACCTCTTGGCCTCAAGCAATTCTCCTACCTCGGCCTCCCAAAGTGCTGGGATTACAAGTGTGAGCCACTGTGCCTGGCCTATATTCTTCAAAAAAGCAGTTTCCAAATTAATTATTTAGAAATCAAAATAACAAGAAAACCTCACTTCTCTTTTTAACTTCAAAGATTCTACTCTTGTCGACCCACTTAAAAGCCAGAAATGGAGCCACTTCAGGACTGGCTCCAAAGACTGCTTTTTTATACTTCAGAGGGAATGAAAAGACAGCTCCGGAATTCAGTCCTGCGCAGGCTGGGCCAATGCTGAGTTTCCTCTCCCGCTTCCATGATTATTAGCAGATGTGCCATGAATCACCACTCAGGGGAGGTGCCGGATGGCAAACTCACGGGTGGCCACCAGAGGGGGCAAGACACACCCGACACTGGCAGAAGTCCCTCGCTGGGACAGAAATGGAGGGCGCAGCACTCCCAACAGCCAAGACCTTCTGATTTCAGACCTAAGGCGGTGGCTCTACCAATCACTGCCTCCACCCTGAAAATGCCCCTTTACGCACAGCAGTGAACCGAAAAGCCCTCCCAGACCAAAGCACGAGCCCAGGCTACCCTGCACGCTCTCTGTGCTGCTGATGATCGAGTGCAGGGGTTCCTCCTTGTCCTCGGCGGTCTGCGTGCTGAACAGCCGTCCTGCCTGCAAGCTCCAGGCCGGGTTTCGCCTGGGGCCCAACTGGGCTGTGGTCCTCCGAGGACACAGAACTGGTTTTCCTGAAAAGACAAATATGCAGAAAGAATGAGTATTAGGAAGACACGAGAAACAATATGGTAATTCGTCCCATCAAGGGTGTCTAGCAGAAGCTAGCGTGGACACCTCTAAGTCAGGCTGTTGCTGAAGGAGAAATCCACAGAACCAAATGCCACAGTGTCAAGGTGTGGTTTTGGCAAGGAGCCCTCACAGATGTAATCAGCGTAAGATATTGGGTCTTCTCAGAACCGCAGAAGCGAAACTGGAGGGGGTGGGCTGCTGCTTTCTTTTCAGAGGGGGGTCTCGCTCTGTCACTGCGATCACAGCTCACTGCAGCCCCAACCTCCTGGGCTCAAGCGATGCTCCAGCCTCCACCTCACGAGCAGCTGGGACCACAGGCACAGACCACCATGCTCCCATAATTTTTAAAAAATTTTTTGTAGAAATGGGGTTTTGCTATGTTGCCAAGACTGGTCTCGAACTCCTGGGCTGAAACCATCCTCCCGCCTTCGCCTTACAAAGAGCTGGGATGCCAGGCGTGAGCCACCATGCCCAGCTGGCAGATGCCTGCTGACAGCACTTCCCACATTCGCCTCACAGGTGAGACCTCGCGTCAACCCACCAAACTCAAACCTGTCTCGACCCTCGCAGCCCCTGCAGAAGCCCCTGATGGGCCACACTTCCTTGCTCTTGACAGTCAAGAAAAAAAAAATCCTCCCAAAAGGGATCCAAATATTTAAATGTTAATATTTTGAAACTGTCTCATCATCTTCTAAAAGCTGATTCTTTTCCATTGCTTTTTCATCCAAAACATATTTTTTAAAAACATTTGTATACTTTAAAAACTGAAAAACAGCTGGGCGCGGTGGCTCATGCTTGTAATCCCAGCACTTTGGGAGGCCGAGGCGGGCGGAGCACGAGGTCAGGAGATCGAGACCACGGTGAAACCCCGTCTCTACTAAAAATACAAAAAAATTAGCCGGGCGTGGTGGCGGGCGCCTGTAGTCCCAGCTACTCGGAGAGGCTGAGGCAGGAGAATGGCGTGAACCCGGGAGGCGGAGCTTGCAGTGAGCCGAGACTGCGCCACTGCACTCCAGCCTGGGCGACAGAGCGAAACTCCGTCTCAAAAAAAAAATAAAACAAAAAAAAAAACTGAAAAACAGCTGACGATGGGTTCCAACTTGTAACTAGGAAGGAGACTTGTCTTCTGTAACTTCCTGCTCAGTCCAGTGGGCTGAGAAAGTCGCTGGCAGAGCCCGGCGAGGGAGGAAAGCAGCCAATGTGTCCCCAGCCGCACACAGTTCACCGATGCAACCCCAGAAACCATAGACACTTTCACTCCAACACAGGACAGGACCGACCCAACACCATCACCCACTGACCCCAGGGACCACACACCAGGACACTGCCTTGGTCAGTAGATTTGCAATACATGATGGCGTCAAAGATATGTGGCCAGCCAGCCACACCGTGTCAAAGTCTAGGCCTAAATGAACCGCATCTCACTGGGAGCCTCTCCTGTTCTTCACAAATTTGTAACGAGTAGAAAGGAAGGACACAGAATATCCAGGAATCAAGGTTTTAAAAATTAGCATATCAGCCAGGGGTGCGGTGGCTCACGCCTGTAAACCCAGCACTTTGGGAGGCTGAGACAGGCGGATCACATGAGGTCAGGAGTTCGAGACCAGCCTGGCCAACATGGAGAAACCCCATGTGTACGAAAAATACAACAGCCGGGTATGGTGGCAGGCACCTGTAATCCCAGCTACTTGGGAGGCTGAGGCAGGGGAATGGCTTGAACCCAGGAAGTGGAGGTTGCAGTGAGCTGAGATCGCACCATTGCACTTTAGGCCGGGTGACAGAGTAAGATTCTGCCTCAAAAAAAAAAAAAAAAAAAATTAACATATCAACTTTCATACTCCTAAAAGGTACAAAAACTTGCCTATTCTATTTTTTTTTTTTTTGGAGATGAAGTCTCGCTCTTCTTGCCCAGGCTGCAGTACAATGGTGCGATCTCGGCTCATTGCAACCTCCAGCTCCCGGGTTCAAACGATTCTCCTGCCTCAGCCGCCTGAGTAGCTCGGTTTACAGGCGCCTGCCACCACACTCAGCTAATTTTTGTATTTTTAGTAGAGACAGGGTTTCATCATGTTGGCCAGGCTGGTCTCGAACTCCTGACCTCAGGCGATCTGCCCGCCTCAGCCTCCCTAAGTGCTGGGATTACAGGCATGAGCCACCGTGCCCAGCCAAAACTTGCCTATTCTTTAGGCTTATTCCTGGACTTACAAACAGCACAAACCCGGCCTTTTGTTTTTTGTTTTTTTGAGATGGAGTCTCGCTCTGTCGCCCAGGCTGGAGTGCAGTGATCTCGGCTCACTGCAACCTCCATCTCCCGGGTTCAAGCGATTCTCCTGTTTCAGCCTCCCAAGTAGCTGGGACTACAGGCACCTGCCACCACGCCTGATTTTTGTATTTTTAGTAGAGACGAGGTTTCACCTTATTGGTCAGGTTGGTCTCGAACTATTGACCTCAGGTGATCCACCCACCTAGGTCTCCCAAAGTGCTGGGATTACAGGCGTGAGCCACCATGCCCGACCAACCCTAGCCTTTCTTTATCTCTATGCAGATACCTTAAAAACATCTACCACAATTCAGAAAGTATTCAAATTCCAAACCATGTAAATATTCAGTTATTTGGGCCTATGTAATTGCATTATTCACTTTATTCGTACGGTTAAAAAAAAAAAATCCCGGGACATTTCTTCTGGAATTAAATGGTATTTGGCATTAGAAGAGTTTGCGAACAGTCTACACTAAACCAGGGTGCTGAAGTCTCTATGCCTCCTTCCAAAGCACAGCCAGCCCTGGGGGCACAGGAGGGAAGTGTCCAAGTGCCACCACCTGCCCGCAGAGCATATCAGTGTTTCTCATCATTTGTGTAAAAGAAACACAAAAAGGATAAACCAGAAACTGATGTGACTGTGTATTTTGTTTCCTAGGGCTACTGAAACACAGCACCACAAACCAGCAGTTTCAAAAAGGTCCACAGTTCTGGGCCAGGCATAGTACCTCACACCTGTAATCCCAGCACTTTGGGAGGCCAAGGCAGGAGAATCGCTTGAGCCCAGGGGTTTAAGACCAGCCTGGGCAAGAAAGTGAGACTCCATCTCTGCAAAAAAACACAAAAACCAGCCAGGTGTAGTGGTGTGCACCTGTAGTCCCAGCTACTTGTGAGGCCGAGGTGGGAAGATCGCTTGAGCCCAGGATGTTAAGGCTGTAGTGAGCAAGATCACACTACCGCACTTCTGCACTTCAGCCTGGGTGAGAGAGCGAGACCCTGTCTCAAAAAAAAAAAAAAAAAAAAAAAAAAGGTCCCAGGTTCTGGGCAGGGGTGGTTCCCACTGGAGGTGCCGAGGGAGAGTCCATCCCCCACCTCTCCCCAGCTTCTGGCAGTAGCCGGCATCCTTGGTGTTTCATGCTTTGCAAACCCTCCAGGCTCTGCCTCTTGTCACATGGCAAGCTCTTCTCTATGTGAGTCCTGGCTGAGTCCAAATTTCCCTCTTCTTATACAGATACCAGGTACCAGGAATACTGGAGTTAGGCCCCACTCCCATGCAGTGTAACCTCATCACAACCTGATACATCTGAAATGACCCAAATAAGCTCACACTCACAGGTACCAGGGATCAGGATGTGAACATATCTTTCCCTTTTTGATGAGACAGAGTCTCGCTCTGTCATCCAGGCTGGAGTGCAGTGGCATGATCTCGGCTCACTGCAACCTCCGCCTCCTGGGTTCAGGCGATTCTCCTGCCTCACCCTCCCTAGTAGCTGGGATTACAGGAGTGCACCACCACGCCTGGCTTTTATTTTTAAAAGAGACATGGTTTCACCATGTTGGCCATGCTGGTCTCCAACTCCTGACTTCCAGGGATCCGCCCACCTTGGCCTCCCAAAGTGCTGGGATTACAGACGGGAGCCACCATACCTGGCCTCTTTTTAAAAAAAAATAAAAATAGAGACAAGGTTTCTCTTTGTTGCCCAGCCTGGTCTTGAACTCCTGGACTCAAGCAATCCTCCCACTGTGGCCTCTTAAAGAACTGGGATGACAGGTATGGGCCACTGTGCCCAGCCTTCAAACCCCACAGCTTGGGTACCTACAGGAGGTGTGTATTAAGCTCCCCGTGGCACAAACCCGGTAGCTTAAAGTAACAGACACTTATTCTCTCACAGTCCTGGAAGCAAGAAGCCCAAGATCAAGGTGCCAGTAGGGCTGGTTCCTCCTGAGGCTAGGAGGGAGGGTGTTTGCGCCTGCCTCAGCCTCTGCAGCCTCTGGCGTTGCTTGGCTTGTGGGTGGTCGTCTTCTTCCTGTGTCTTCCCTCCAGGACGTCCGCCCTTCTCCCTCTACACATGTCTGTCTGTTCAAATGTCCCCATTTTATAAGGACACAGTCATACTGGATTAGGGCCCACCCAAGTGAACTCAACTTGATCACCTGCAAAGACCCTATTTCCAAATATGGTCACATTCACAGGTACTGAGAGTTGGGGCTTCAACATCTTTTGTGGGGAGACACAATTCAACCCCCAACCAGTATATGTACAGAGAATGGAAAGAAAGCCGGAAGGGGAGAGGGCTGGCAGAGCTGAGGGAACATGACACTTCCACATACATCTTTTCGTATGTCTTAGAACCATGGTCAGGTTTCTCATACTCAAAAAACAAACCATTAATTAGCCAGATGTGGTGGCGCACTTGTAATTATCAGCTACTCGGGAGGCCGAGGTGGAAAGATTACTCGAACACAGGAGGTGGAGGTTGCAGTGAGCCGAGATCGCACCACTGTACTCCAGACTTGGCGACAGAGGGAGACTCTGTCTCAAAAAAAAAAAAAAAGAAAAGAAAAAGAAACCATGAGAACAAAACAGGGCGCACAGGAACACAAAATGAAATACAAACAGCAAATATGCATAGCTGTGACGATGACATCACCACTCTGAAAGAAGAACTAACCTAAGAGACTTCAGAAAACGGCACTTTGACTGTGACTGTAAAACTAACCTCAGAGGACAGCACACCATCACCGGCCTCGGGCAGATGTGTCCACTGCGGGGTCAGCAGGTCTCAGCCCGATTGACGCATGTGCCAAGATCAAGCGGACAAGCTCACTGTGGCTACTGAGTTGGGGTTCTCACAGTTGAAGAAAAGTCACTGATAAGGAAGGGGGCAGGAATAAACCCTGCGGTGCGGCACTGGAGGTGCAGGCATCAGTACAGGCTCACGATCTTTCCCATGTGTACAGACTGGATACAGAAGTCAATACCAGAACATTTACACACACACAATTTCCCAGCTCTGTCCACTGATGCGTGACAGGGTCCAGGCGCGATGACCCCCCACTTAGGCTACAGAGAGCAAAGTCCAAAAGCTGTTCCAGTTTCAGCACTCTAAAGTCCCACGTCCCAGGGAAAGCCTTTGTCCTGGCAAACTAGAACGGTTGGTCACCTTACCTGACAGCCAGATCTTGGTTTGTGAATACCTCCCTCCAAAAACAGGAAGCAGGACACCCTGTGGTGTGCAGAAGGACAAGAAAGGATGGGGTGTATCGGGAGAACACACAGCCCAGCCAGAAGGGCTCCCAGTGGCAGAATCTAGGACAATCTGCGTGGCGAAATAACTAACGACAATAATGGATTGTAAGCTGTGACCTGGCGAATAAGCAAACATCAGAGTACACTTAAACAGAGGAGGAGCAGCAGCAGCTCTTCATCACAGCAGAATTCCAATGAATAAACACAAGGAACGACAGAAAACACAAAGCGCACCATCAGGAAACACCACAGTAATAACTGTGGCTGGTATAAATTACTACTATTTTGAGACAGGGTCTCACTCTGTCGCCCAGGATGGATCACAATGGCACAATCACAGCTCACTGCAGCCTCGACCTTCCCGGGCTCAGGTGATCCTCCCACCTCAGCCTCCTGAGTAGCTGGGACTACAGGCGTGTAATACCACTCCTAGCTAATTTTTTTTTTCTTTTTTTTTTTTTTGAGACTGGGTCTCACTCTGTCGCCCAGGCTGAAGTGCAGTAGAGTGATCTGGGCTCGCAGCAGCCTCGACCCCCTGAATTCAATTGATCCTCCCACCTCAACCTTCCGAGTAGCTGAGACTACAGGCTCATGCCACCACACCCGGCTAATTTTTGTGTTTTCTGTAGAGACAGGGATTCACCATGTTGCCCAGGACAGTCTCAAACTCCTGAGCTCAAGTGATCCCCCGGCCTCTGCCTCCCAAGCACTGGGATTAGAGCCGTGAGACACCACGCCCAGCCTAAGGTTACGTATTTTAAGAAGCGGCAGATACTGCCAAGTCACACTCCACAGAGATCCTATCAGTTTACTTTCCCACAGCAATGTACTAAAGTGCATATCATCCTACATTCCTGCCAAGTCAATGTTGAGATGAAACTCTTGGATCTTTGCCTATTGGTCAGATAAAATTTTCACTGTAGTTTTCACTTACATTTCTCTTATTATAAGCAAAACTGAGCACTGTCCCGTATTTTAAAATCTTTCCTGTTTCCTTTTTTGTTAAGGGACTGTTGGTATCCTCTGATGATTTTTCTACTACATTTTAAAAATTCTTATTGATTTGTAAGAGCTTTTTATATATTAAGGAAATTAGTTGCCAGGTGCAGTGGCTCACACCTATAATCCCAGCACTTTGGGAGGCCGAGGCGGGCGGATCACAAGGTCAGGAGATCGAGACCATCCTGGCTAACACGGTGAAACCCCATCTCTACTAAAAATACAAAAAATTAGCCAGGCGTGGTGGTGGGCGCCTGTAGTCCCAGCTACTCGAGAGGCTGAGGCAGGAGAATGGCGTGAACCCGGGAGGCAGAGTTAGCAGCAAGCTAAGCTCGCGCCACTGCACTCCAGCCTGGGCGACAGAGCGAGACTCCATTTCAAAAAAAAAAAAAAAGGAAATTACTCTTTTGGTTGTAAATGCCTTCCTCACTCTAAGATTAAACATGATTTCCCCATGTTTCATTTTTCTAGTCTTTTTGGTTACTCCCCAATTAATACGCAGAATTTTTTTTTTTCCTCCAGACGGTCTTGCTTTGTTGCCCAGAGCTGGAGTGAAATGGCGTGATCTCAGCTCACTGCAACCTCTGCCTCCCAGGTTCAAGCAATTCTCCTGCCTCAGCCTCCCAAGTAGCTCGCATGGCAGGTGCACACCACCGTGCCTGGCTAATTTTTTTTTTTTTTTTTTTTTTTTAAGTAGAGACAGGGTTTCACCATGTTGGCCAGGCTGGTCTCAAACTCCTGACCTTGTGATCCGTCTGCCTCAGCCTCCCAAAGTGCTGAGATTACAGGCACAAGCCACCACACCCAGCCTATATTTTTGAAAGGATTTAATATAATATTCATTATGGGAGGAGAATATAGAAGTCCTCACAGTTGGGAAAAAGAAAAAAATAAGAAATCTATATTTCCAGCCAGAACTGCAAGACTTTGTATCATAATGCCAAGATAACATTAATTGAATTGACAGCATTCTTAAAAGCAGATTTGGTTTCAGGTTACGCAAACTTTCCACAACAACTTTTTTTTTTTTTTTTTTTTTTTTGTGAGTCTCGCTGTGTCACCCAGGCTGGAGTGCAGTGGCGCCATCTCGGCTCACTGCAAGCTCCGACACCCAGGTTCACGCCATTCTCCTGCCTCAGCCTCCGGAGACTACAGGCGCCCGCCACCACGCCCGGCTAATTTTTTGTATTTTTAGTAGAGACAGGGTTTCCCCGTGTTAGCCAGGATGGTCTTGATCTCCTGACCTCGTGATCCGCCCACCTCGGCCTCCCAAAGTGCTGGGATTACAGGCGTGAGCCACCGCGCCCGGCTTCTACAACAACTTTTAACCACTAGGTCAGGTACAGTGGCTCATGCCTGTAATCCCAGCACTTTGGGAGGCCAAGGCCAGAGGGTCGCTTCAGCTCAGGAGTTTGAGATCAGCCTGGGTAACATGGCAAAATCCCATCTCTACAAAAAATAGCCAGGTGTGGTGGTGCGTGCCTGCAGTCCCAGCTACTTGGGAGGATCACTTGAGCCTGCAAGGCAGAGGTTGCACTGAGCCAAGATCACGCCACTGCATTTCAGGGTGGGAGATGGAGCCAGGCTCTGTCTCAAAAAAAAAACTAAAAATTAAAAAAAAAAAAAATAAACCACTAGAGGAATAAATCTGCCTGAACCAGATACCAAACACCCTAGCTGCACAATTTCCGTCTTTGTGTTTCTCCTACACCCTAAAGGAAAAACCACAAACCTCAATGTCAGGCTACAAGGTCTTACTCTTAAACTATCTGGTGGTTTGGGGTCGCGCAAAGTGGGAAGCAATGATAGTTTGAATGTGACACCACACGCCCCTCCCCTTCCACCCCCCACATCCCTACCCACTACTGCCAGTGCCCATGCAGCTCCTCCACTCTGCAGCTGCAGTCCCAGTAACTGGGACTCCTTCCCATCCGAGTTGCTGCAGGACCCGCTGCAGGCCCTCTCTCCCATTAAAGCCTCCCTGGCCCCAGCAGTTCACAATAATCTCTTCCTATGAATTCACTGCACTTACTTTTTAAGCCGCCCATTTAAAAAAATTTTATATTGGCCAGCAGTGGTTCACACCTATAATCCCAGCACTTTGGGAGGCCGAGGTGGGTGGATCACCTGAGGTCAGGAGTTCAAGACCAGCCTGACCAACAAGGTGAAACCCCATCTCTACTAAAAATACAAAAATTAGCCTGGCATGGCACTGGGTGCCTGTAATCCCCGCTACTCGGGAGGCTGAGGCAGGAGAATCCCTTGAACCCAGGAGGCAGAGGTTGCGGTGAGCCGACATTGTGCCACTGCACTCCAGCAGCCTGGGCGACAAGAGTGAAACTCCGTCTCAAAAAAGAAAAAAAAAAGATTTATTCATGTATTTACTATTTCTTTATTAGAAAAGGGCTTGCTCTGTCACCCAGGCTGGAGTGCAGTGGTACAGTCATGGCTCACTGCAGTCTTGAACTACTGGGCTCAAGGGACCTTCCTGGTTTACTCTCCTGAACAACTGGGACTGCAGGTAAGCACCATCACACAGGACTAAATTTTTTTTTTTTTTTTTTCCTAGAGACAGGGTGTTTCCATGTTGACCAGGCTGGTCTTAAATTAAGCTCCTGGTCTCAAGCGATCTTCCCACCTTAGCCTCCCAAAGCTGCTGGGATTACAGGTCTGAGCCACCACGCCCAGCCTGTGCTGCTCATTTGAAACTGCTGCTATATGCCAGCATATGACATTTCCCACTGTTAATTTTTTGGTTAATGTATAATTAATCTCACCAAATTAGGGCAAGGACAAGCTTGCATTTCTCAGTAACACTCTTTGAAGACAGGAACATCCATATTTCTTGGTATGCCAAAGTATCTATCAGAAAAGCTACTCTTTACAAACTTTTTATTTTTTGAGATGGAGTTTCCCTCTTGTTGCCCAGGCTAGAGTGCAACGGCGCGATCTCGGCTCCCCCTATCCTCCTCCTCCCAGGTTCAAGCGATTCTCCTGCCTCAGCCTCCCGAGTAGCTGGGATTACAAGCATGTGCCACCACGCCTGCCTGATTTTGTATTTTTTGTAGAGACGGGGTTTTTCCATGTTGGTCAGGCTGGTCTGTAACTCCCGACCTCAGGTGATCCGCCCACATCGGCCTCCCAAAGTGCTGGGATTACAGGTGTGAGCCACCGCAATGAGACTTTTTACTTTGTTTGTTTGAGACGCACTCTCACTTTGTTGCCCAGGCTGGAGTGCACTGGCACAATCTCAGCTCACTGCAAACTCCGCCTCCCGGTTCAAGCCATTCTCAGGCCTCAGCCTCCCGAGTAGCTGGGACTACAGATGCACATCACCACGCCAGGCTAATTTTTATATTTTTAGTAGAAGTGGGGTTTCTCCACGTTGCCCAGGCTGGTCTCAAACTCTGGGGCTCAAGGGATCCTCCTGCCTCAGCCTCCCAAAGTGGGGGGATTACAGGAGTGAGCCACTGCACCTGGCCAAGGGTGCATATTTCTTTTTTTTTTTTTTTTGGAGACAGAGTCTCGCTCTGTCGCCCAGGCTGGAGTGCAGTGGCGCAATCTCGGCTCACTGCAAGCTCCGCCTCCCGGGTTCACGCCATTCTCCTGCCTCAGCCTCTCCGAGTAGCTGGGAATACAGGCGCCCGCCACCACGCCCGGCTAATTTTTTGTATTTTTTTAGTAGAGACGGGGTTTCACCGTGGTCTCGATCTCCTGACCTCGTGATCCGCCCGCCTCGGCCTCCCAAAGTGCTGGGATTACAAGCGTGAGCCACCGCGCCCGGCCGAGGGCGCATATTTCAAACACCAGAGTAACCACTAAAATAATGATTCAAAGAAGAATAGCTTTAAAAAGCATTAGATAAACCACAATGGAAATCTCAAATATATTTCATCGATAAGGAAAGGAAAAACAGGGAAAAAATTCGAAAGGACAAATAAAAGGCAAATAATAAAATGGTAGCAATAAATCCAGCCACATCAATATTTACTCTTATATTAATGGACTGAACTCTAATTATAAGGCAAGGATTGTCAGAATTGATAAAGACCTAATTATATGCTATCTACAAGACACTTTAAACATAAAGAAAAAGATACACTTAAGACAAATGAATGGAAAAATACATACCATCCAAAAAGTGTGTTTAAGAAGGCTGCAGTGGCTCTATTAATATCAAGTAAAATACATTTCAAACTAAAAAATATTATTAGGAAAAAAGAAGGATATTTCAGAATACTACAACGAACAATTCATCAGGAAAATGTAATCACAAGTGCGTATTTGCCTAATAACAGAGATTCAAAATATATGAAGTTAAAACGGAAAGAATTAAAAACAAAACAATTCCACAATCACAGCTGGAGATCTTAACACTCCTCTCTCAACAACTGACAGAATCAAACCAAAAAATAAAACAGAAGCCGTGCACAGCAGCTCACGCCTGTAATACCAGCACTTTGGGAGGCTGAAACACGAGAATCGCTTGAACCCGAGAGGCAGAGGTTGCACTGAGCTGAGATCGCGCCACTGCATTCCAGTCTGGGTGACAGAGTAAGACACTGTCCCAAAAAAAAGAAAAAATAGAAAGCCAGTCAAGAAAAACCTGGGGCAAAAGATATGAACAGCATTTCACAGTGTCTACAGAAAGCGAAGGAGCAGCAAACTATATATGAACACAGCAAGCTCTCCACGAGCTATGTAGTGAGTAACAGAACACAGAAAAGGGTGCGTCCCTGAGGGAATATGTACATCTGCGCTTACTACAGTCATACAATTAAGTAGTGGCAGGACCCACAGGCAACTAATATTGATTATGAAGGCAGAGGTACTCTGAACAGCAGCAAGGCTTCTCAAGGTTTACCTGTTCACATGGTTTTGGCTTTTTAATCAAACCATATTTATTTATTCAAAACAGATATTAAATTATAAAAAAATATGAGCCTGCCCGGCACAGTGGCTCACACCTGTTATCCCAGCACTTTGGTAGGCCAAGTCAGGTGGATCACAAAGTCAGGAGTTCGAGACCAGCCTGGCCAACACGGTGAAACCCTGTCTCTACTAAAAATACAAAAATTAGCTGGGTGTGGTGGCATGCACCTGTAATCCCAGCCTGGGCGACACAGTGAGATTCCATCTCAGGGGGGAATAAATGAGGCTGTCACAAAAGTGCTAATGTTTTCCTTGCTATCAATGTTGAGGTCACTTGAAAGCTGGTATGGACACATCGGATGAGGAATTCAGTCTAGGGGCCTCTGAGGACCCAAGGCCCAATGACTAAGCTAAGTGGACACAACAAATACAGAGGGAGGGGGCCTGAGGCACAAACGCAGACAAGGTCCCACGCTCGAGGCAAACAAGGACGAGGTACAAGGTGAGAGCCAGAAGGGGCCACTGTGCTGCTTCACAGACCTGGGAAGAAGTTTTTTGAGAAAAGACTTTCATTTTTAAAGAGGGAGATTATTTTAAAGAATAAGGCCTAGGGCAGTGGCTCACGCCTGTAATCCCAGCACTCTAGGAGGCTGAAGCAGGCAGATTGCTTGAGCCCAGGATTTTGAAACAAGCATGGGCAAACTGGTGAAACCCCATCCCTACCAAAAATACAAAAACTTAGGTGGACATGGTGGCACGCACCTGTAGTTCCAGCTACTTGAGATACCTGAGGCAGAAGGATCACTTGAGCCCAGAGGGTAAAGGCTGCAGTGAGCCGAGATCACACCAGTGCACTCTAGCCTGGGTGACAAAGTGAGACCCTGTCTTTAAAAGAAATTTTAAAAGCTGGGTGCGGTGGCTCACACCTGTAATCCCGGCACTTTGGGAGGCTGAGGTGGGCGGATCACCTGAGGTTGGGAGTTTGAGACCTGCCTGACCAACATGGAGAAACTCCATCTCTACTAAAAATATAAAATTAGCCAGGTGTTGTGGTGCATGCCTGTAATCCCAGCTACTTGGGATGCTGAGGCAGGAGAATCGCTTGAACCCAGGAGGCGGAGGTTGTGGTGAGCCAAGATGCTGCCATTGCACTCCAGCCTGGGGAACAAGAGTGAAACTCCGTCTCAAAAAAAAAAGCATTCAGTAAGATGGTAGAACACAAAAATCAATACCCGTCCTATATACAGAAAACTAGTTAGAAAATATGACATAAGAGACCCCAGGAACAAAAACTAAACAATTAAGAATGCATTTACCAAGGAAGCAAAATCTTTCCTTTTTTTTCTTTTTTGGCAACGTCTTTAAGAAAACTTTGAAACACTACTAGGGCCAAAGACTGTCATTAAATAACCCACTTAAGACTGTTACATACGCTACACACTCACAAGCAGAGGGCTAACAAGTAAACTACAGACATAAGGTAACACTTGGAAAGCATGGGATTATAGAGAAATGGGACAATGCTGTGTAATGTGTGCTGATGCTGAATTACCTCTAACACAAAGAAAAAACATTAGAGGTAGAACAGTGGTTTGCACACACTACCATGGTATTCAAATGCATATACATAATGTTTATGTGATGCACACATGCATAGCTATTCTCATATGCCAGACAGATCTCTGCAAGGACACCCAAAAACTGGCTAATGGACTTGCCACCAGGAGGAGTGTTGTCTGAGGCATGTCGGCGAGAGATGAGTTTTTCATCAGATATACCTCTGTATCGTTTGCATACTGGAATGTATATATCAATAGTCTATCTACAAAATGCCCTACTTATAAAACTACTTACAAAAGTTAGGCTGGGCACGGTGGCTCACGCCTGTAATCCCAGCACTTTGGGAGGCCGAGGCGGGCAGATCACGAGGTCAGGAGATCGAGGCCATCCTGGCTAACACGGTGAAACCCAGTCTCTATTGAAAATACAAAAAATTAGCCAGGTGTAGTGGCGGGTGCCTGTGGTCCCAGCTACTCAGGAGGCTGAGGCAGGAGAATGGAGTGAACCCGGGAGGCGGACCGTGCAGTGAGCCGAGATAGCACCACTGCACTCCAGCCTGGGCGACAGAGCAAGACTCTGTCTCAAAAAAAAAAAAAAAAAAAAAATTTACAAAAGTTACATTACAGGCCGGGTGACGTGGCTCACGCCTGTAACTCTAGCACTTTCAGAAGCCAAGGCAGGCAGATCAGCTGAGGTCAGGGGTTTGAGACCAGCCTGGCCAAAATGGTGAAAACCCATCTCTACTAAAAATACAAACATTAGCTGGGCATGGGGCTGCACACCTGTAATCTTAGCTACTCACGAGACCAACGCACTAGAATCGCTTGAACGTGGGAGGCAGAGGTTCAGTGAGCTGAAATCGCATCTCTGCACTCGAGCCTCGGGAAGAGCGAGACTCTGTCTCAAAACAAACAAAACACTGCATTATAAAAAACACTTAAAAACTTCCGAGAAACATAAACACATTTACAAAATCTCAAACACATTTTTAAACTATTCTCATTCTAAAATTCATGTGGAAAAGTTAGTGTACATAAATAGCCAAGGAAATTTTGAAAAAAGTGAGGAAATTCATCAAATATTAAAGAACATTAATATAAAGCTACAATATTAAAATAAATTTCCAGACCAAGCATGGCTGCTCACACCTGTAATCCCAGCACTTTGGGAGGGAGATCCAGGCAGGAGGAGGCTCCCTCGATCTCAGGAGTTCGAGGCCGGCCTAGGTAACGTAGGGAGACCCCCCCCAACTCTCAAAAAGTAAAAACAAAAAAAAAAAGGTTAATTTCCAGCAGGGCACAGGAGCTCATGTTTGTAACCCCAGTGCTTTGGAGGCCAAGTTGGGAGGAACACTTGAGGCCAAGAGTTCTAGACCAGCCTGGGCAACATAGCAAGACCAACCTCTATTTTTTTTTTTTTTAATTTCTGCCGTCACTTATTAAGTCAAAATGAATTCCAGATGGACCATAGAAGTAAAAATAAAAGCTCAAAGTACTGAAAGAAAACATGAAAGATTTAATAACTTTAATGAAATATAATACATCTGCCATATAATTCACCCATTTAAAGTGCACAATTCAGTGGTTTTAGTATATTCACAAAGTTGTACAGCCACGACCACTAACTACAGAACTTTTTTTTTTTTTTGAGACAGAATCTCGCTCTCTCGCCCAGGCTGAAGTGCAGTGGTGCCATCTGGGCTCACTGTAAGCTCTGCGTCCCGGTTTCATGCCATTCTCCTGCCTCAGCCTCGCAAGTAGCTGGGACTACAGGCACCCGCCACCACGCCCGGCTAATTTTTTGTATTTTTTTTTTTTAGTAGAAACGGGGTTTCACCATGTTAGCCAGGATGGTCTCGACCTCCTGACCTCGTGATCCGCCTGCCTCAGCCTCCCAAAGTGCTGGGATTACAGGCGTGAGCCACCATGCCCGGCCAACTACAGAACATTTTTATCACTCCAAAAGAAGCCCTATAGCCACTCATGCTCACTCTTTTCCCTCTCCCACCAGCTCTTAGCAACTACTCATCTATGTCTGTGTCTATGGATTTGCCTTTTCTGGGCACTTCATAGAAACGAAATCATACAATATATGGTCTTTTGTCTGGCTTCTTTGACTTAGCATAAAGTCTTTGGGGTTCATTCACATCTAGCATGTATCAGCACCTCATTCCTTTTTATAGCTGAAAAGCACTCCACTGTATAGATTATTTTTTTTCATTCATCAAATGATGGGCAACTGGGTTGCTTCCAAATTTTTTGTGAGACAGAGTTTCACTCTTGCTGCCAGGCTGGAGTGCAGTGACGTGATCTCGGCTCACTGCAACCTCTGCCTGCTGGGTTCAAGCGATTCTCCTGCCTCAGCCTCCCGAGTAGCTGAGATTACAGGTGTCTGCCACCACACCCAGCTAATTTTATATATATATATATATATTTTTTTTTTTTTTTTTTTGAGACGGAGTCTCGCTCTGTCGCCCAGGCTGGAGTGCAGTGGCGCGATCTCGGCTCACTGCAAGCTCCACCTCCCAGGTTCACGCCATTCTCCTGCCTCAGCCTCCGGAGTAGCTGGGACTACAGGCGACCATCACCGCGCCCGGCTAATTTTTTTTTTGTATTTTTAGTAGAGACGGGGTTTCACCGTGGTCTCGATCTCCTGACCTCGTGATCCACCCGCCTCGGCCTCCCAAAGTGCTGAGATTACAGGCGTGAGCCACCGTGCCCGGCCTTTTTTTTTTTTTTTGAGACAGAGTCTCACTCTGCAGTGGTGTAATCTCCGTTCACTGCAACCTCCACTTCCCATGGTCAAGTGATTCTCCTGCTGAGGCACCCGCCACCACGCCCAGCTAATTTTTGTATTTTCAGTAGAGACGGGTTTTGCCGTGTTGGCCAGGTTAGTCTCAAACTCCTGACCTCAAGTAATCCACCCACCTCAGCCTCCCGAAGTGCTGGGATTGCAGACACGAGCCACTGCACCTGGCCCAGCTCCCAACTTATTGTAACTTTTGTTTTGGGGTGGGGGGGGTCTCACTATGTTGCCTGGAGTGCAGTGGCTGTTTATAGGCACTGTCATGGTGCATGGTAGCCTCCCACTGGCAGGCTTAAGTGATCCTCCCACCTCAGCCTCCCAAGCAGTTGGGATTAGAAGGGCGCACCACCACTCCTGGCCTATTTCCACTTTTTTACTTTTTTAAAGACAGGTTCTTGCTCTTTGACCAGGGTGAAGCGCAGTGGCACAATCATAGCTCAATGTAGCCTCAAACTCCTGGGCTCAAGCAATTCTTCCACCTCAGCCTCCCGAGTGGCTGGGACCACAGGCATGTGCCACCACACCCAGCAATTTTTAAAAATTTTTTTCGAGATGGAGTCTCACTATGTTGTCCAGGCTGGCATTCAACTTCTGGCCTCAAGCAATCCTCCTGCCTTGGCCTCCTGAAGTGCTGGGATTACAGGCATGACCCACCGCACCCAGCCTCGTTTCCACCTTCTGATGGACCTTCAGATTGTTTTCATTTTCGGGTTATTATGAATAATCCTGCTATGAATATTCATGTGTAAGCTGTTCTATGGACATGTTTTCATGTCTACAAGGTATGTGCCTCAGGGTAGAACTGTGCGGTCATATGGTAATTCGGTTTAACTGTTTGAAGAGCTGCCAGAATGTTTTCCTGCAGAGGTTGCACCATTTTACATTCTCACCAGCAGTGTGGAAGGGTTCTGATTTTTCCACATCCTAGTTATCCATTTAGTATCACCTGTTTTTTTGGTTGTTGTTTCTTTGATTTTTAATTATAGCCACCCTAGTGGGTAGGAAGTGCTAACTCATTGTAGTTTTGCTTTGCAGTTCCTAAATGGCTAATGATGCCAGGCATCTTGAGTTTTTAAAAAAATGATTTAAGAGGAAATCTTTTTTTTTTTTTTTTTTTTTGAGGCGGAGTCTCACTCCGTTGCCCAGACGAGTGCAGTGGCGCAATCTTGGCTCACTGCAAGCTCCCGGGTTCACACCATTCTCCTGCCTCAGCCTCTCAAGTAGCTGGGACTACAGGCGCCCGCCACCATATCCGGCTAATTTTTTGTATTTTTAGTAGAGACGGGGTTTCACCGTGTTAGCCAGGACGGTCTTGAACTCCTGACCTCGTGATCCACTGGTCTCAGCCTCCCAAAGTGCTGGGATTACAAGCATGAGCCACCGCGCCCGGCCTTAAGAGGAAATCTTTCTAAACAAAATATATAACCCAAAAGGTCAATATAAGGACCACATAAAAATTTAAGTCAAAAGACAAACACTCATGTGAGGTGGCTCACGCCTGTAATCCCAGCACTTTCGGAGGCTGAGGTGGGTGGATCATGTGAGGTCAGGAGTTCGAGACCAGCCTGGCCAACATGGTGAAACCCCATCTCTACCAAAAATACAAAAATTAGCCGAGCGTGGCAGCGGGCATCTGTAATCCCAGCTGCTCGAGAGGCTGAGGCAGGAGACTTGCTTGCACTCGGGAAGCGAAAGCTGCAGTGAGCCAAGATCGCGCCACTGCACTCCGGCCTGGGCAACAGACAGAGACTCTAACTCAAAAAAAAAAAAAAAAAAAGACAAACATATTAAGAAAAAAACCGGGCTGGGCGCGGTGGCTCACGCTTGTAATCCCAGCACTTTGGGAGGCCGAGGCGGGCAGATCACGAGGTCAGGAGATCGAGACCACAGTGAAACCCCGTCTCTACTAAAAATACAAAAAATTAGCCGGGCGTGGTGGCGGGCGCCTGTAGTCCCAGCTACTCGGAGAGGCTGAGGCAGGAGAATGGCGTGAACCCGGGAGGCGGAGCTTGCAGTGAGCCGAGATTGCGCCACTGCACTCCAGCCTGGGCGACGGAATGGGACTAGACGACGCCTACACAAAAAAAAAAAAAAAAAAAAAAAAAAAAAAAAAAAGAAAAAAACCGGGGGCCAGGCACAATGGCTCTTGCGTGTAATCCCAGTACTTTGGCAGGCAGAAGTAGGAGGATCACTTGAGGCCAGGAGTTCAAGACAAGCTGGGGCAATATAGTGGGACCTCATCTCTAAAAAAATTTTTTTTAATTAGCCAGGCATGGTGGTGCATGCTTCTTGGGAGGATGAGGTCACAGCTACTTGGGAGGATGAGGCAGGAGTATCACTTGAGTCCAGGAGGTCAGGCCTGCAGTGAGCCGGGATCGCCCAACTGTACTCCAGCCCGGGTGACAAAGCAAGACCCTGTCTCTAAAATAAAATTTAGCGCCGTGGCTCACGCCTGTAATCCCAGCACTTTGGGAGGCGGGGGCGGGCGGATCCCGAGGTCAAGAGTTTGAGACTAGCCTGGCCAACATGGCAAAACCCTGTCTCTACCAAAAAAAAAAAAAAAAAAAAAATTAGCCAGAAGGCCAGGAGCAGTGGTTCACGCCTGTAATGCCAACACTTTGGGAGGCTGAGGCAGACGGATCATGAAGAAAGGAGTTCAAGACCAGCCTGACCAATATAGCGAAACTCCATCTCTACTAAAAATACAAAAATTAGCCGGGCGTGGTGACGGGCACCTGTAGTCCCAGCTACTCGGGAGGCTGAGGCAGGAGAATTACTTCAACCCGGGAGACGGAGGTTGCAGTGAGCCAAGATTGCACCACTGCACTCCAGCCTGGGTGACGGAGCGAGACTCCATCTCGAAATAAATAAATAAATAAATAAATATAAATTACCCGAGCATGGTGGCGCGTGCCTGTAATCCCAGCTACTTGTGAGGCTGAGGCAAGAGGACTGCTTGACCTAGGGAGGCGGAGGTTACTGTGAGGTGAGATGGCGCCGCTGCACTCCAGCCTGGGCAACAGAGTCAGACTCTGACTCAATTTTTTTTTTTTTTTTTTTGTGAGATGGAGTTTTGCTCTGTTGCCCAGGCTGGAATGCAGTGGTGCGATCTTGGCTCACTGCAAGCTCCGCTTCCCGGGTTCACGGCATTCTCCTGCCTCAGCCTCCCGAGTAGCTGGGACTACAGGCGCCCGCCACCATGCCCAGCTATTTTTTTGTATTTTTAGTAGAGATGCGGTTTCACCGTGTTAGCCAGGATGGTCTCGATCTCCTGACCTCATGATCCACCCACCTCAGCCTCCCACAGTTCTAGGATTACAGGTGTGAGCCACCATGCCCGGACTGACTCTGTCTCAATTTTTAAAAATTATTTAATAGGCCTAGCACAGAGGTTACGGTAAGCTGAGATTGCGCCACTGCACTCCAGCCTGGGCAACAAGTCCAAAACTCTATCTCAAAAAAAAAAAAAAAAAAGAAAAAGAAAAAGAAAAAAAAAAGGCAGGCGCAGTGGCTCACACTTGTAATCCCAGCACTTTGGGAGGCTGAGGCGGGCGGATCACGAGGTCAAGAGATCGAGACCATGGTGAAACCCTGTCTCTACTAAAAATACAAAAAATTAGCCGGGCGTGGTGGCGGGCGCCTGTAGTCCCAGCTACTCGGGGAGGCTGAGGCAGGAGAATGGCGTGAACCCGGGAGGCGGAGCTTGCAGTGAGCCGAGATTGCGCCACTGCACTCCAGCCTGGGCGATAGAGCAAGACTCCGTCTCAAAAAAAAAAAAAAAAAAAAAGAAAGAAAAGAAAAAGAAAAAGGCCATTGGTCCAAGAGAAAAATGGCCATTCACAAAAATGAGAAACATCAATGGCTTTACATCCTAGTAAAAGATGTTTTACCACACTCATAACTAAGGAAATGCACTTTAAAACAAGATAGCATTTTCACCACCAGATTGACAGAGATCTTTTAAACACTGTCATTCTAGCACTGGTGAAGGTGTGAGAAACTGTTGGCAATGCCATCTGTGATCTTGGGGAAAGTCAGCAACAACCTAAATGTCCACCATGAGAGGGTTACATAAATTAAAAAACATCCACGCTGTGGAATACTAGAATTCCGTGGCAACAAGAAACAAACCCAAGAATATAACTGGAAAATGCAAGGTATGGAAGATTACACACAGTCCCTTCCCAGTTTACCTTTGTTTCCCTTTTTATTTTTTTCTTTTTTGTGTGAGACGGAGTTTTCGCTCTTGTTGCCAGGCTGGAGTGCAGTGGCACCATCTCGGCACACCACAACCTCTGCCTCCCAGATTCAAGCGATTCTCCTGCCTCAGCCTCCCAAGTAGCTAGGATTACAGGCATGCACCACCACACCCGGCTAGTTTTGTATTTTTAGTAGAGACAGGGTTTCTCCATGTTGGTCAGGCTGGTCTCAAACCCCCAACCTCAGGTGATCCGCCCGCCTCAGCCTCCCAAAGTGCTGAGATTACAGGCGTGAGCCACAACGCCCGGCAAGAAGTTTCTTAAGTACATGAACATTCTGAACAGAAAGACGTGTATTCCCTCACAAATGTCTTGAGTTCTTAGCTCGGGCATTCTCAACACTCACTGTTTCTTGAGGTTTCCTGTGTTCCAGAACCTGGTCTAATCGTTCTCTACTACGATATACTGATACTTCATTCATCAAGAAACATAACTCCTTGAACATAAAGAAAAAGAACAAAAAGGGAAAGGGCACCTAGGAAGAGTCAAAATATGGGCCTGAAACCCTCACGCTAAGCTTGGTCATGGAAGACTACTGGCCCATATGAAACTCATCTCTCTTTTTAACAATTTGATGTTAACAAGTTTCCCAGCCCCATCTGAAAACTGGGAAAGGAGAGAACGGGGCTCCAGACAGGCCTGCAAGTTAAGGCCACAGTAAGAGAGGCCAAAAATATAAACACTCACAATGCAGTTTTGATGTGGGGACACTTTACAGACGAAGGATTCTTCACATTTCAATGGCCCTATGGGAGCCCATGTATTAAAACAGAAGACCAAAAATTAACACCCATAATATTGACCCTGAAAACATCAAAGAAAGGCTCAGTTCTGGGCCATCTAATGACAAAGTGTTTCAGAAAGACTTCTCATCATAATGGTGAAAATGAAATGTTTTAAAGTCAGCTTCACGGAAAATTTGCTCAAACATTCCATTGCCTGACAAATGCTGAAATACTGGCAAGTGTGAACCAACATGTCAATGTGCTGTCTTAATTTCTCCTTCAAGGCACATATCACTAACCCGACACACACAGTTACATGAGAAGGACCCATGTCCTTCTGTCTTGTTCTCAGCAGCACTGCTGAATAGCCTCCTGCTCTTAATATGGCATTTAATTTAGCTATCTCAAAATTAATTTCTTATATATATATATATATTTTTTTTTTTTGAGACACTGTCGTTCTGTCACCCAGAGTGTAGTGCAGTGGCGTGATCACAGCTCACTGCAGCCTCCACTTCTCAGACTTCAGCAAGCTTCCCACTTCAGATCTTGGGTAGCTGGGACCATAGGCACAGTCAGCTAATTGAAAAAAAAAAAAAAAAAAAAAGTTTTTTTCGTAGAGATGGGGGTCTCTCTAGGTTGCCCAGGCTGGTCTCAAACTCCTAAACTCACAGGATCCTCCCACTGAAGCCCCTAAAGTGCTGGGAATACAGGCATGAGCTACCAGGCCTCGCCAAGTTTTTACCTTCTAGCCACATTTCTTAATTACATGGCTATTAAGTAACTGAGCCATTCTCTTAAAAACGACGATTCAGCTACATGTTCTTTCAATTTACCTGATCTACAGGAATTCACCTGGTTAAAAAGCCAATGGCCGGGTTGGGAACAGCGGCTCACACCTGTAATCCCAGCACTTTGGGAGGCTGAGGCAGGCAGATCGCAAGGTCAGAAGTTCAAGACCAGCCTGGCCAAAATGGTGAAACCCTATCTCAACTAAAAATACAAAAATTAGCCGGGCACGGTAGTGCATGCCTGTAGCCCCAGCTACTTGGGAGGTTGAGGCAGGAAAATTGCTTGAACCCGGGAGACGGAGATTGCAGTGAGCCGAGTTCGTGCCACTGCACGCCAGCCTGGGAAACTGAGCAAGACTCCATCCAAAAAAAAAAAAAAAAACAGGTGGCAGTAATACTCCTGCAAGTAGATACTGTTTCTCCAAGCTACAGCTTTTATGGTAATTCCTAGCGGTTTTAGCAGAAATAACCAGCCACAACACAAATAAACTCTCTGAAATCTATTTTGTTAAATGCTGTGGAACTACAGAGAAGCCCCTTTGTGGACTAAGAGCGGCTTCCTAGTAGAAGGCAGGTCTTCAGAAGGACTAAGCAGGATGGTGGTAAGAAAAGTTCTAGCTGGCTACACCTGAGGCAGCAAAAACCAAATCCATGAACATTCTCTGGCTTTGAACCTAAAAGCACTTTTTACTTCGTTTGAGTGTGAACGCATACATTTTCAATCGCTATCAAGATTCTTTGTCAGGCCCGATGTGGTGGCTAACATCTGTAATCCCAGCACTTTGGGAGACCAAAGCAGGTAAATCAAAAGGTCAAAAGATTGAGAACATCCTGCCCAACATGGTGAAAGCCCGTCTCTACTAAAAATACAAAAATTAGCTGGCCGTGGTGGCATGCACCTGTAGTCCCAGCTATTCGGGAGGCTGAGGCAGGAGAACTGCCTGAATTCAGGAGGCGGAGGTTGCACTGAGCTGAGGTCATGCCACTGCACTCCAGCCTGGCGACAGTAAGAATCTGTCTCAAAAAAAAAAAAAAAAAAAAGATACGTCAGTATTTTGAGACAAGCAAGTATCACAGGCCTCAGTAACAGCCTCTTTCATGGAACTCACCTTTGTCACGTGGTATTTCCTGACATGGGGGGCAGGAGTAAATGCTTCTTTTTCTACAGTTTTCTTATCAACTTGACATCCCCACCCCCACCCCACAAGCTGCATTCCCTCTCTTCCTGCCAAGGGGTAGCAAAATACGTGGAGAGTTCTCTTTTGTCTTAGCTTAGGCCAACTACTCACCCAGTAACCAATAAACGCTTTGCTAATCTCTTACCTTCAGAATGACGTGTTTGTTTGTTTCCAAGACGGAGTCTTGCACTGTCGCCCAGGAGAGAGTGCAGTGGCACAATCTCGGCTCACTGCAACCTCCAACCTCCACCTCCCAGGTTCAAGCAATTCTTGTGCCTCAGCCACGCAAGTATCTGGGATTACAGGCGCCTGCCACCACCATGGCTAATTTCTTTATATTTTTTAGTAGACACGGGGTTTCGCCATGTTGCCCAGGTTGGTCTCAAATTCCTGAACTCAAAGTGATCCACCCACCTCGGCTTCCCAAAGTGCTGGGATTACAGACGAGAGCCACCGCACCTGGCCTGATGTGTTCTTTTTCAGGCACTCAGATAACTCAGTCCCCTTGGTCCTAACTAAGCTGAGGGTCCTCCTGGTGGCCTTGGGCAGCTGGGCCACACCTTCCTCTGCCGTCTAAGTGCCAGCACCACAGCTTAATCAGACGACAAAGATGTCATGGACGCTGCACCTCTAGTGTCATCTCAGCAACACAAAGAGCTGTTTCACAGACAGAGTGGCAACTGACCAGCAAGTACTACTCCCCTCCACTCTGAAAAGAACAGCAGGAGAGCACCGGAAATTCACCTGAATTCTCCTGAAGGGTGCAGCACACAAGACACGGAAATCAAACAGCACAGTCTCCAAACAAAGGGAGAGGAGAGGGAGGAGGCAAAACCAGTCAACAACACGAAATACTGAAGGGGCGGGCGCAGCAGGCAGGCACCACCTACAGGAGCGGGGTCCAGGTGAGGCTCTTTTTCTAAGATGAAACAAACTAGCTAGAGCTTGAGCCCCCAGCAAAGAGAGGAAACCAGCTCTCCAGACCTTCCTGGTGCTGGCAGCGGACCTACTCTTACAACTCTGATTTCCAAGACAGGAAATTCCAACAAGGCTCCAGCTTACAGAGAACAAAAATGCCCAAGACCTTAACGCCTGCACCAACCAGTCCTATCGTGGTTGCCTCAGTCATGTTCTGGCAATTTCATGAAAACAAGAGCATCTGGCATGACCAGGAGACTGGACTCGGCGCCCTTGGTGATCGTGGCAGTCACCTGGTCATGCAAAATGACCAACCCGTCACCCTACCTGCCTGACCACACCATCATGCTCGCTTTGGGAGACTGCGTCTGCTCTTTCCAGGTCTTCCCTCTCCTTTAGGAGGCAGCCTCATCCTTCTACTGGCACATCTGACACCTCTGACGGAGCTCTGATGAAACGGTCTCATGGTGGGCCACGTGGCTGGGCTCCCCAAACACCAGGCCCAGGGCTGGCTCTGTGACTGTCCTAGGATTGCAGGATGAGGCTCCTACGCACAAGCTTGTATCTGACAGAAAAGACACAACTGCTAGCCTCATTCACCATCACTCCTGCACACGCCCACAAGTCTTTCATCAAACCAATTATTCAGAGCTATCGCCTTACCCTTGCACCTGCAGCTTTCCAGACCTGGAATGCTCCTCCCTCCCCTCCAGTGAAAACAGCCTTGGACACTTGGCCCAAATCGCTCCTCATCTGTGAAACTTACCCTGGGGCAAGCAGCTCGTTTCTCTAATGTGCTGCCCAGGCCAAGATAGCCCTGGTACACTGCTCAGCAGCCACCTATGACTCCAGACAGCAGGGTCACATTTTCTTTGAAGACTCGGGGGTATTTGCAATGTATTTGTTGAATAAACTGTTATGCGCAAAAATGACAAATATAAAGTCCACAAGCAGATATCCTAGCCCACCCCTCACAGAAATATTCTGAGGGTAGGCCAGGTGCAGTGGCTGACGCCTGTAATCCCAGCATTTTGGAAGGCCAAGGCAAGTGGATCATGAGGTCAGGAGTTCGAGACCACCCTGGCCAGCACAGTGAAACCCCATCTCTATTAAAAATACAAAACCTAGCTGGGCATGGTGGCACGCGCCTGTAGTCCCAGCTACGTGGGAGGTTAAGGCAGGAGAATCACTTGAACCCGGGAGGCGGAGGTTGTGCTGAGACGAGGTTGCACCACTGCACTCCAGCCTGGGCAACAGAGCAAGACTCCAGCTCAAAAAAAAATCAAATAAGATATTCTGAGGGCAAGTGACGGGGCTGGCAGTGTCAGGGGTCAGTGAGATCTGAAAGGGTAAGAGGGCTGAGCTCATGGGTGACTGAGGCAGCGTAGCATGGGCTAGAGGATTCCATAGACATAAGACATACACATGTGAAGCCAGGCACATGCTAGAACCTGGAAACACTTTCCCAAGAAGAGAAAAAAATTTCAAGAAGTCTGGATTTTCTATATAGGTGGATCTGCCTAAACCATTCTTTCTCCCCTGTTGCACAAGACATGTATTTTCTTAGCTAAATTCACTCATCGTTCAATCAATCCAAACAATTTACCTTCCCATTCATTCACACAGGTGACAATGACAAGGGCACCTGCAACACAGAAGGCTGCCAAGAACACGTTCCATTTCTTAGACTCAGGCACTAGAAGATGGAGGAGAGGACAGAGATGATTTTTAAGAAAAAGAGATAAATGGCCGGGCGCAGTGGCTCACGCCTGTAATCCCAGCACTTCGGGAGGCCGAAGCGGGCGGATCACGAGGTCAGGAGATCGAGACCATCCTGGCTAACACGGTGAAACCCCATCTCTACTAAAAATACAAAAAATTAGCAAAGCGTGGTGGCGGGCGCCTAAAGTCCCACCTACTCGGGAGGCTGAAACAGGAGAATGGTGTGAACCCGGGAGGTGGAGCTTGCAGCGAGCCGAGATCGCGCCACTGCACTCCAACCTGGGTGACAGAGCGAGACTCCATATCAAAAAAAAAAAAAAAAGAAAAGAAAAGAAAAGAAAAAGACATAAAGAAACAATTAAAATGTCCCTGGGCTGAAAACTGACAAATTTTCCAAATGGAAGCAACACTGCAGGATACAAAGCATGAATCACCAACACCTGTGGATGTGAGACCACAAACGACAAAGAGAAAAAATCTTAACCTCCAAGGGGGAAAAAACCCGAGTCAGCCACAAAAGAAACAAGAACCAAATTAATAGGACAGTTGCCCAGGCACGGTGACACACGCCTGCAATCCCAGCATTTTGGGGGGCGAGGCGGGCAGATCACTTGAGGTCAGGCACTGGAGACCAGCCTGGCCAACATAGTGAAACCCCACCTCATAAAGACAAGAAAAATAAATAAATAATTGATCAGACACTGGTGCTAGAAGAGAGCAACAGCATCACTTTCTGAGGGAAAATTATTATTATTTTTGTTGTTGAGATGGAGTGTCACTCTGTCGCCCAGGCTGGACTGCAGTGGTGCAATCTCAGCTCACTGCAACCTCTGCCTCCTGGGTTCAAGCGATTCTCCTGCCTCAGCCTCCCAAGAAGCTGGGATTACAGGCGCGTGCCATCACACCCAGCTAATTTTTCTATTTTTAGTGGAGACGGGGTTTCACCATGTTGGCCAGACTGGTCTTGAACTCCTGATCTGCCTACCTCAGCCTCCCAAAGTGCTGCGATTACAGGCATGAGCCACCGCGCCCGGCCACAAGGTATCTTTTATAGACCACTGGTTTTGAAAAGACATAATATTCAGCATTGAAGAAAATACCTTTGGAATAGGCAGTCTTGATGCCTGCTAAAGGTGATATAAATTGATAAGGCCTTTTTGGACAACTTGGCAGTATCTGCTAACATTTCAAAAATGCATAGGCTCTAAAATATCCATTCTAAAACTCTAACTATGTAAGGCTAAAGAAATACCGCACGTGAACAAATATTTAAGTACTCACCCATTCTATGCAGCATTGTAATAAAAAGTAAAACCTGAAATAACCTTTATTGCGTCCACTATTAGGACAATGTTTAAACAAATGACACGTCCATCATACACAATACTGTGTGGTCACTGGAAAGCACAGGGACCTGTGTACACTGACATGAAAACATGTGGAAAGAATGCTGGGAGTGTTAAAATTTTCTGAAGTATAACGTAGCACAATGCATACATGCTTTAGGCTTTTTAGAGTAAAAATAGTTATACGAAGACATTTATATTTACACGTGTAACAGTGTGTACAGCCCCGAAGGAACGTCAAAACTTTCACTGTTGTTACCTCCGAGTGGGGACTGGGAAAGCAGAGGTTAGGGTCATTCTTTTTTACAAACATTTATTGGCGCATCCATCAATTCCAGGCCCTGAGGACACAGCTGCGTCAACGACATCGAGTCCACCTGCTCTGGGAACCCGGGTGACTGCTGTTGGTTTTGTTCACTGTGGCGTCCCCAGAACCTGCACCGCACCGGGCACTGAGCGGGCGCTCACATGTGTGTCCAATGAACGAATTAACAAAGGAACCGTCAGTGCGCTACTGGGGGGCGGGGAGGGGTAAAGCACGATCCAAGGAACTCGCATGATCACCCCGAGTGAGTCCGTTCCCCGCCACATGCACCCGCAAAGACTCCGCGCTCCGCAGCGGCTCCACCTGCACGTGCGCTACCTGACTGGACTGAAGCTGCAGGAGGGACGACCCCGCAGCCACTCCGCCCGACCCCGCGACCCCCCCAAGCCCCAGCCTCCCTCAGGGCTCCGATGGGCGGGTGGCCAGGAGAGTCCAGCCGAGGAAAAGGCAGCCAGGCCGGAGCTGGCGGGCAGTGGAGCGAAAGTAAACGCGTCTGCCGCGCTTGGCCTCGCCGGACCTCCCACGCCTGTGAAGCAGGTGCCGGCGCCTCGCTTCCCGGAGCACAGGGACGCCCCTGCAGTCTCCGTGGCCCGGCCCGCCCGCTGCCCGTCCAGCCAGGACGCCCTCACCTCCCGGGACGGCCGCCAGCGCCGGCGCCCGCAGCAAAGGCCGCAGGCGGCGGCCCCACAGCAGCAGTGCCCGCAGCTCGCGCGCCATGTCGTACTCCCAGAGCGCCGCGCGCAGCCACGCGGGACCTGACACGATGGGACGGGGCGGGGCGGGACGGGGCCGCGCGGGGCGGGGCCTTCCTTGGGCGCGGGGCAGTGATGTCACGGCGGGCGCCGGGCTGTCCGGGCCGCTGCCTGCTCGGGCGCGTGGCTGGGTGCTACCCCTCGCGTGGACGGTCGGGCCTGGGGGTGGGACCTCCGTGACCTTGGGTCGCGTTGTCAAGGGCGACGGGCCCTGCGCGCGGAGCTGGGGGAGGTGGCCCCGCCGCCCCTGGCCCACGCTGGCCGGCTGCGCCTAGCTGTGCGCATTCCTGGAATGGGGCGGATGTCAGTATCCACGCGAGGGTGTGGAGGCGGCGCTGGGGAAGAAGCAGTTCCCGTCTCTGCGACCTTTGTGAATCCCGGCCATCCGTCTAGGCCGCTGCAAGTCTCTTGCAAACCAAGACTGGCCAAAAAGCTAAAGCGAATGAGGAAGGGAATTCCAGGCTTTACTGGCTACACCAAAACGTGAACCCAGTGACCAATACCACCAGGAAAACTGCGGTTATTAGTTTATTCCACTTCTCTTGCCCTTGTCGAGAAGAGTCAAACTCTAAAGTATTTAGAAGGTTATCCTGAGCCAAATATGAGTGGGTATGGAGGGAGGCACAGTCTCAAAAGGTCCTGAGAACTTGTGCCCAAGGTGGTTGGGTTACAGCTTGCTTGGTTTTATACATTTTTGAGAGACGTAAGACATCAGTCAGTGCATGTAAGACATAAGTTGGTTCCGTGTGGAAAGGCAGGACAACTCACAGGGTGAACTACTTAGAGGTCATAGGTGGATTCAAATATTTTCTGATTGGCAATTGGTTCAAAGAGTTGAGTTCTGGCTGGGCGCGGTGGCTCACGCCTGTAATCCTAGCACTTTGGGAGGATAAGGTGGGCGGATTGCCTGCGGTCAGGAGTCCGAGACCAGCCTGGCCAACATGGTGAAACCCCATCTCTACTAAAATACAAAAAATTAGCCGGGCAAGATGGCACGTGCCTGTAGTCCCAGCTCCTGGGGAGGCTGAGGCGGAAGAATAGCTTGAACCCAGGAGGCTGAGGTTGCTGTGAGCCGAAATCGTGCCACTTGCACTGCAGCCTGGGCGACAGAGCTGAGACAATGTCTCAAAAAAAAAGAAGAAAAAAAAGAGTTGAGTTATACAGACCTGGAATCAATAAAAAGAGTGAGTGAAGATAAGGGGTTGTGGGCACGAGCACGGTGACTCACACCTGTAATCCCAACACTTTGGGATGCCGAGGTGGGCGAATTGCTTGAGGTCAGGAGTTGGAGACCAGCGTGGGCAACATGGTGAGACCCTGTCTGTACCAAACATACCTGTACTGGATGTGGTAGCACAGGTCTGTAATCCCAGCTACAAGGGAGGCTGAGGTGGCTGGATTGCTTAAGCCCAGGAGGGAGAGGTTGCAGTGAGCCAAGTTCATGCCATTGAACTCCAGCTTGGGCAACAGAGCCACACCCTGTCTCAAAAAAAACAAAACAACAACAACAACAAAACGAGAGGTTGTGGAGACCAAGGTTCTTACTATGTAGAGGAAGTCTCGTCGATGACCACCCTTACAGGTAATAGATGGCAAATGTTGTCGCAAATATTTTCTATTCAGACTGTTAAAAATGCCTAGACCCTCAGGATCAGGAAAAGACCTGGAAAGGTGGCCTGGTGTGGTGGCTTACGCATGTAATTCCAGCACTTTAGGAGGCCAAGGTGGTCTTATCACTTGAGGTCAGGAGGTTGAGACCAGCCTGGCCAACATGGCAAAACCCCATCTCTACTAAAAATACAAAAATTAGGCCAAGAGCAATGGCTCACGCCTGTAATCCTAGCACTTTGGGAGGCTGAGGCGGGCAGATCATCTGAGGTCGGGAGTTTGAGACCAGCGTGACTGACATGGAGAAACTCCGTCTCTACTAAAAATACAAAAAATCAGTCAGGCGTGGTGGCGCATGCCTGTAATCCCAGCTACTCAGGAGGCTAAGGCAGGAGAATCGCTTGAACCCAGGAGGTGAAGGTTGCAGTGAGCTGATACCATGCCATTGCACTCCAGCCTGGCCAACAAGAGTGAAAGTCTGTCTCAAAAACAAAAAAATCACCTGGGTGTGGTGGTGGGCACCTGTGTACAGCTAAGGCTACTCAGGAGGCTGAGGCAGGAGAATCGCTTGAACCCGGGAGGCAGAGGTTGCAGTGAGCCGAGATCACGCCACTGCACTCCAGCCTGGGCAACAGAGTGAGACTCCATCTCAAAAAAACAACAACAAAAAAAGAATTTATTTTTGCCTTACCCCTTGCTGGAGGTTAGAGTCTAGTTGGAGATTCAGACCATAAACCCTGGCCTAACATTTGGTCCAGACCCAGCTGCAGCCTCATAATGCCGATTTCCCAGCACCCCCTCAGTCCCGGAGTGGGGCCCAGGCGGCTCCACTGAGGTTCCCAGGTAATTCGGAGGCACACTGAAGATTCACTGCCACACTCCAATAACTGTACAAAAATAGCAACTCCAGCTCATGGCAGGTGCTGCAGAGAAGCACAGGAGCCAGGAGAATGACCTTCAGTGGGGCCGGGACAGAGTTGGGTGGAAGAGGATGTGTCAGGAAATGCTTCCAGGTGGAAAGTGGCAAATTCCCAGCTTAAGCAACTGAGAAGGGGAATGGAAAGAGGGTGGGCAGATTTGGGTGGAAGAGCAGGGTCCTCTCACCTGGACCACTCCAGCAGCCCTGACAGGCCTCCTGCTTCCACTCTTGCCAGCCTCCCATCCTCCACAGCAGCTAGATCATACTCCGTCTCTCAGATCCTCCAATGGTCCCCCTGCCAACACACATGCACATATTTAGAATCATTTCCAAACTCCTTCTGCCTCCTCCTGTAGGCCTGCATGGGCCTGCCTGTGTTCCCTATCACCACACTCCAGGCAGAGCCCTTCCCAGCATGTCCTCAGGGAATGGGGGTGGGTGGGGGGTGTCTCGCCTTCACATTTCATCCCTTTTTCACTCCATTCAGGAAATCATCTCTCTCTTTTTTTTTTTTTTTCGAGACGGAGTCTCGCTCTGTCGCCCAGGCTGGAGTGCAGCGGTGCGATCTCGAGTCACTGCAAGCTCCACCTCCTGGGTTCACGCCATTCTCCTGCCTCAGCCTCTCGAGTAGCTGGGACCACAGGTGCCCGCCACCATGCCCGGCTAATTTCTTTTATTATTTTTAGTAGAGACAGGGTTTCACCATGTTAGCCAGGATGGTCTTGATCTCCTGATCTCGTGATCCGCCCGCCTTGGCCTCCCAAAGTGCTGGGATTACAGGCGTGAGCCACCACGCCCGGGCAATCCTCTCTTTTGTGACAGCTGTCACATTCGTCCATGGCGCAATATATCTGGCTTAGGCCTTTTATTTCTTTTTTTGTTTTGTTTTGTTTTTTTGTTGTTTGAGACAAAGTTTCGTGCTTGTTGCCCAGGCTTAAGTGTAGTGGTGTGATCTCAGCTCACTGCAACCTCTGCCTCCCATGTTCAAGTGATTCTCCTGCCTCAGCCTCCAAAGTAGCTGGGATTGCAAGCACCCGCCACCATGCCTGGCTGATTTTTGTATTTTTGGTAGAGACGGGGTTTCACCATGTTGGCCAGGCTGGTCTCGAACTCCTGACCTCAAGTGATCCGCCTGCCTTGGCCTCCCAAAATGCTGGGATTACAGGCTTGAGCCACCGCACCAGGCCAATTTCAACAAAGGGAAGTGATAGTTGGCAAAAGGAGGGAAACCTGGGCTTTAGTTAAGGGTGGGGGGCCTCTGCCAAGACTGGCAGGCCCCAGGTTTTGTGGAGGGCAAATCTACCAAGTTCCAGACAAACCCCCAGAGCCTTCTGTCCTGTTGGCCTGTAGCCTTCAGAGACAAACCCTCAGCCTCAGAGCCTTGTGGTCCTGGGGCCTCTGCTAGCCCAGGGACCTGTGGCTTTTTTATTTTTTTATTTTTGAGACGGAGTCTCACTCTGTTGCCCAGGCTGGAGTTCAGTGGCACGGTCTTGGCTCACTGCAACCTCCGCCTCCCAGGTTCAAGTGATTCTCCTGCCTCAGCCTCCTGAATAGCTGGGACTACAGGCACGTGCTACTATGCCTGGCTAATTTTTTTGTATTTTTGGTAGAGATGGTGTTTCACCCTGTTAGCCAGGATGGTCTTGATCTCCTGACCTCGTGATCCGCCCGCCTCGGCCTCCCAAAGTGCTGGGATTACAGGCATGAGCCGCAGCGTCCTGCTGGACCTGTGGCTTTTTAAGGTACCGAGGGATGCAAGGCGTGTCCTAAGGTGGCCACGCATGGATTTCAGGCTCTGCGTAAACCAAGAATCTAGAAAGAGGAAAAAATGTTTACATGCAGATGTACTTGACTTGAATTAGTGGAGAATGACTGGCAGCTGCTTGGGGAGGGAAAGGGAAGAACCCCCAAGTCTCCTGCCCCTCTCTATGGCTGATACCAGGCTGCCCATACAAAGCCACTGCCTTCCACTGGGATCAGCTGAGGGCCGTGAAAAATGCCCAGTGCTTTATTCACAATAGCCAAAACGTGGAAGCAACTCAGGTAACCATGGACAGACGAATGGGTCAGCAAAATGTGGTCTATTCATACAATGGAATATTACTCAGCCATAAAAAGGAATGAAGTGGCCAGGCGTGGTGGCTCACACCTGTAATCCCGGCACTTTGAGAGGCCGAGGCAGGTGGATCACTTGTGGTCAGGAGTTTGAGGCCAGCCTAGCCAACATGGTGAAACCCCGTCTATACTAAAAATATAAAAATCAGGCAGGCGTAGGCCAGGGACGGTGGTTCACGCCTGTAATCCCAGCACTTTGGGAGGCCGAGGCGGGCAGATCATGAGGTCAGGAGATCGAGACTATCCTGGCTAACACGGTGAAACCCCATCTCTACTAAAAATACAAAAAATTAGCCAGGCACGGTGGCAGGTGCCTGTAGTCCCAGCTACTCCGGACGCTGTGGCAGGAGAATGGCATGAACCCAGGAGGCGGAGCTTGCAGTGAGCTGAGATAGTGCCACTGCACTCTGGCCTGGGCGAAACAGCAAGAATCCCTCTCAAAAAAAAAAAAAAAAAAAATTAGCCAGGCGTAGTAGTGGATGCCCGTAATCCCACCTACTCAGGAGGCTGAGGCAGGAGAATCACTTGAACCTGGGAGGTGAGGTTGCAGTGAGCCCAGATTGCACCATTGCCCTCCAGCCTGGTGACAGAATGAGACTCTGTCTCAAAAAAATAAAATAAAATAGGCTGGGCGTTGTGGTTCATGCCTGTAATCCCAGCACTTTGGGAGGCCAAGGTGGGTGGATCACCTCAGGTCAGGAGTTCGAGACGACCCTAACCAGTATGGTGAAACCCTGTCTCTACTAAAAATACAAAAATTAACCAGGCATGGTGGCAGGTACCTATAATCCCAGCTACTCAGGATGCTGAGGCTGGAAAATTGCTTGAACCTGAGAGGCGGAGGTTGCAGTGAGCCGAGATCGTGCCACTGCACTCCAGCCTGGGCGACAGAGTGAGACTCCATCTCAAAAATAAATAAATAAATAAGATAAAATAAAGAAGCCAGAAGAGACCCTGTCTCTGCCAAAAAACACAAAGACTAGCCAGGTGGGCCAGACGTGGTGGCTCACTCCTGCAATCCCAGCACTTTCCAAGGCCAAGGCAGGAAAATATGTTGAGACTAGGAGTTCAAGACCAGCCTAGGCAACATGGTAAAATGCTGTCTGTACAAAAAATACAAAAATTAGCTGGGTGTGGTGGCGCCTGTAGTCCCAGCTACTTGGGAGGCTGAGGCAGGAGAATGGCGTGAACCCGGGAGGCGGAAGTTGCAGTGAGCCAAGATTGCGCCACTGCACTCCAGCCTGGGCGACAGAGCAAGACTCCGTCAAAAAAAAAAAAAAAAGAGAGAAAACAAGTGAGGATTGGTTTGGCGTGAAAGTAAAGAGAGTGAAAGGGCAGCTCAGTCCTGTGTGCCCAGGGGAATTGCACAGGCCACTCGGGCAGCTCTGCAACGCCCCTTCCTTGCTGGTGTGGCTGCCTGGTGGCTCTGTCCCCGCCACCCTGCCACCTCAAGAGTGCTCCCTCACCTGGGTGCCTTAGGCCTGGATTCCAGACGGTTGGTGTGCTGAGCAGCGCCTGCTATCCCAGGGTCTCCTTGGGTGTAAAGAGGACCCCTCAGTCCTGCTTCTCACGCTGGTCCCTGGGGCGTGGACGGAGGACAGGGTTTCGGGCAGGTAGAAATGCGGACCATCTGGTAGCTTCCCTGATGTCTGGCCTTGAAGGTGCCAACTCCCCCAGGCATGAGGTGACGGGGGATATTGTCCATCATGCCTGTTAGCCCCATCACTTCTTCATGGTGAGTGCCATGCTGGCCTGCACAGCCTTGGCCCTGCAGCTCATGAAACATGAAGGATGGCGGAAACGTGTTCCACCTCACCTGGGTGATTGGTCGGGAATGCTAGACATCCCTAATTATGTCTTTGAAAAGCAAGCACGACTTGATTCCGTTTTCTGTTTCCCTCAAAACCTGCACTTGTCACAAGTAAGCAGGAAGAACATCTCCCAGCACCTCTGTATTCCCCGGGGGCAAGCAACATGGTCAGGTCAGGGAGCACCTTCCAGGTAACTTCGGGTTTCAAGCCCACTGCGGGGGCTGTTGGCTGTTGGCTGCCCCTGGTGTTTCTCAGCCTTAGCTCTGCTGAGACTCCTATCCAGAGGACCTGAGGCTGCCACTGGCTGCCATGTCCTTTTTTTTTTTTTTTTTTTTTGAGAAAGGGTCTCACTCTGTCGCCCAGGCTGGAGTGTAGTGACACAATCTCAGCTCACTGCAACCTCTGCCTCCCAGGTTCAAGCAATTCTCCCACTTCAGCCGCCCGTGTAGCTGGGACTACAGGCACCACGCCTCGCTAATTTGTGTATTTTTAGTAGAAATAGGGTTTTATCATGTTGGCCAGGCTGGTCTCGAATTCCTGACCTCTAGTGATCCACCCACCTCAGCCTCCCAAATTGCTGGGATTATAGGCGTGAGCCACCCCGCTTTGGCTAAGAAAATTCTTTTTTTTTTTTGGAGACGGAGTCTTGCTGTCACCCAGGCTGGAGTGCAGTGGCACCATTTCGGCTCACTGCAGGCTCCGCCCCCCGGGGTTCACGCCAATCTCCTGGCTCAGCCTCCCGGCTCAGCCTCCCGAGTAGCTGGGACTACGGGTGCCCGCCACCTCGCCCGGCTAATTTTTAGTAGAGACGGGGTTTTACCGTGTTAGCCAGGATGGTCTCGATCTCCTGACCTCATGATCTGTCCGCCTCGGCCTCCCAAAGTGCTGGGATTACAGGCGTGAGCCACTGCGCCCGGCCTAGAAAAGTCTTTCTTGCTGCTAGTCTGGAGCCATGGGGACTGCGGATCCGACATGATAAAGCCTGCTCCTCGCTCAGCTCCCTTGCATGCACTGGGTGGGGATGGATCAGTGTCACCCACACCAGGAGCTTGGCGCTGTGGACACTAGGGGTGCCCAGCATGAGGACTGTCAACGTTTCCTTTTCTCCAATGCCAAAGTTAACCAGTGGGCAATCCAACACAGGCAAGCTGATCCCCAACAGGCCTTTGGAAGGCCTTGCTTACCACTTACTGCCGCCACGACGCTTGAGGGCTACGGTGCATTATAAACTCCTCCCTTTCCCAAGGCGCTCCCAAAGTGAGTTCGAGGTGAATGTGTGGAGAGAGGATGTGTCGACGGACAGTCTACCAGTAGAGGGTTAAGGGCCTGCACCCTCTCTGTCTCTTGCTGCTCTGTGAACTTGATGGTTACTTAACCACCTCTGTTTTCCTACAAGAATACATGTAAACAGTGTTTGTCACACGCCATATTTTCCCATCTCTTCACTTTGTTTTCCACAGGAGGAAGGCAGAATTTGGGGGACTCAATCAAAGTTGAGGCTGAGGCCCTTACTCCATCCAGGCCCAGGACTCCTGGCTGGGTGGTGTTCCTTCCTCAATCCCCTCAGCCTCACAGAGGCGGCAGCTCAGCCTCTATAATCTCACCTGTCCCAGTCTCTTCCTAATCCCCTTAAAAACATCCTCAATACTTACAAGTTTTTCTTTCCTTTTCTTTTTTTTTTTGAGACAGAATCTTGCTCTGTCACCCAGGCTGGAGTGCAGTGGTGTGATCTCAGCTCACTGCAACCTCCGCCTCCAGGGTTCAAGCAGTTCTCCTACCTCAGCCTCCCAAGTAGATGGGACCACAGGTGCACGCCACCATGCCTGGCTAATTTTTGTATTTTTAGTACAGACCGGGTTTTGCCATGTTGGCCAGGCTTGCCTTGAACTCCTGATGTCAGGTGATCTGTCTGCCTTGTCCTCCCAAAGTGCTGGGATTACAGGTGTAAGCTACCGTGCCTGGCCTTTTTGAGATGAAGTCTCAGTCACCCAAGCTGGAGTGCAGTGGTGCGATCTCGGCTCACTGCAACCTCCACCTCCTGGGTTCAAGCGATTCTCCTGCCTCAGCCTCCCAAGTAGCTGGGAATACAGGCACGCGCCACTAATTTTTGTATTTTTACTAGAGACAGGGTTTCACTATATTGGCCAGGTTGGTCTTGAGCTCCTGAGCTCGCGATACACCCGCCTTGGCCTCCCAAAGTGCTGGGATCTTTTTTTTAAGAGACAGAGTCTTGCTCTGTTGCCCGGGCTGGAGCACAGTGGCACAATGGTAGCTCACTGCAGGCTCAACCTACTGGGCTCAAGTGATCCTCACACCTCAGCCTCTTCCGTAGCTGGGACTGCAGGTGTGTGGCATCATGCCTGGCTAATTCTTTAAAAAAATTTTATAGGCCGGGCATGGTGGCTCACGCCTGTAATCCCAGCATTTTGGGAAGCCAGTGCAGGAGGATCACTTGAGGTCAGGAGTTCGAGACCAGCCTGGGCAACATGGTGAAACCTTGTATCTACTAAACATACAAAAATTAGTGGGGCCTGGTGGCGGGGAGGGGGCCTGTAATCCCAGCTAATCAGGAGGCTGAGGCAGGAGAATCGCTTAAACCCGGGAGGTTGGCTGGGTATGGTGGCTCACGCCTGTAATCCTAGCACTTTGGGAGGCCGAGGTGGGTGGATCACCTGAGGTCAGGAGTTCACGATCAGCCTGGACAACATGATGAAACTCTGTCTCTACTAAAAATACAAAAAAATTAGCCAGGCGTGATGGCGGGTGCCTGTAATCCCAACTACTTGGGAGGCTGAGGCAGGAGAATCGCTTGAACCCGGGAGGCAGAGGTTGCAGTGAGCCGAGATCGCGCCACCGCACTCCAGCCTGGGCGATAGAGTGAGCCTCCGTCTCAAAACAAAAACAAAAACAAAAACAAACACAAAAACCCGGGAGGTGGAGGCTTCAGTAGCCGAGATTGGGAGATTGCGCCACTGCACTCCAGCCTGGGCAACATAATGAAACAGTGTCTCAAAATTGTGTGTATGTGTGTGTAGAGGCAGGGGTCTTGCTATGTTCCCGGGCTGGTCTCCAATTCCTGGCCTCTGGCAATCCTCCCAGCTTGGCCTTCCAAAGTGCTGGGATTACAGGCATGAGCCTCTGTGCACGGCCCATGCAATACTTTCTTGTATCTATTTCTTTATTATTATTTTTTGAGACAGTCTTGCTCTGTCGCCCAGGCTGGAGTGCAATGGCGCAATCTTGGCTCACTGCAACCTCTGCCTCCCGGGTTCAAGAGATTGTGTCTCAGCCTCCCGAGTAGCTGGGATTACAAGCACGTGCCACCATACCTGGCTAATTTTTGTATTTTTTGTAGAGACAGGGTTTCACCATGTTGGCCAGGCTGGTCTCAAACTCCTGGCCTCAGGTGATCCGTCCGCATCGGCCTCCCAAATCGTTGGGATTATAGGCGTGAGCCACTGCGCCCGGCCCTTTTTTTTTTTTTCCTTCATGGAATACTTTCTTAATTGAGGTGTTTTATAGGTGTTAGCTCCCGTTGAACTTTTCTATCTGGTGAGTTGATTTAACAGTGGTCTCATAGCCAAAAGATTCCTAGTAAATCCTTTATAAAAAGATGTGAGCATGTCAAAAGCACCGTTTTATGCACAATTTAGATCAACTGCAAAGCATTGTCATTTACTCATCAGAGCTCCTCAGAATCTACTTTGATAGTCTGGGCATTACATTCACTTAAATTTCTTCAGTATCTTATAAGGGACCTATGTTTCCCCACCTCTGACTATTTATTATGAAGTGTATACAAGTAATTCATGTGAAATTAACACATAAAATCCATACGTCCATGAGGCTGCGATGTCTTCATGGTCTGAGATGAAGTTATTCTCATGTCTACATGCCCCTGCCCATCCGTTACGGCACTGTGGGTATAGCCTTAGCTTCCCGGCACACACTGTCCTGTGCTAAGAACTTCCTGGTAGCAAAATGGCCACTAACGTGCAATCATTTCCTTACTGAAAGGGGTGTTTCTTTTTTAAAAACTGTGTATTTCGCCATGCAATGCTCAAAGCATTTTTGGTTCAAATAAAATCTTTGGTTCAATTTTATAGTAATCAAAAGAACCGGGCATGTTTGCTCATGCCTGTAATCCCAGCACTTTGTGAGGCCAAGGCGGGTGGATCACTTGAGGTCGGGAGTTCAAGACCAGCCTGGCCAACATGGTGAAATCCTGCCT